>NC_090926.1:405583209-406260000 GCF_040938575.1 Ambystoma mexicanum
TCAGGTGGGAGACCGGGTCTATCTATACAACTTCCAAAGGAACCAGGCCAAGCAGCGCAAATCTTTGCCTACATGGAAGGGACCCTTTGAGATCGTCGATAAGATCTCCCCTGTGGCCTACAAGATCCGCATCCCCAAAGGTGGTTCGGCAGAGGGGGAAGACAAGTGGGTCCACATAAACCAGTTGAAATGTTGCCATCCCAGGCACACTCTGCAACAACTGGAGGAATCCTCTGGAATCCTAGCGGGTACTGTATCAGACTAATTCAGTTCCAATCATAAAACCTACCACATCTAGTCTCTAAAATATTGTGATTTACATGAAACTGTCTCTAGTGATGCTGTTTTTTTTTTTTCAAAATAAGAATGTAATATTTCGTTACGATGAAATGCATATGCTGCCCCACTATCTCAACAGTGGTGGAAAAAAAAATCGTCTATGAGTAGATATTGCCGCTCTTCCTTTATCATCCTAGGAGAGACGAAACCATGAAGGATGACCAAGAAGGACGATCCGGAGACCGGGAGCAAAGACACAACGGGCCCGGGGTACCGCCCAATCTTCCCATCAGGACCGGCGAGGAGAACTGATCGATCTGACCGGATGGAGAAGAAGATGCTGAACTGTGCCATCTACAGAAGAGGAAGAAGATTATGCGGACAGACCGGTGCGTGGGTCAAAACCCTTGGGCACGCGACTCCCCATCGACCCAAACTCAAAGTGCAGTCACGTGGGGGGGCTTGTAGGGTGTCCTGACCCACGTTTAAGCTACCCTGCTACAACATTTGGTGCTGTGGGCTTAGGAAATTCAAGATGGCGGAAAACCCACATGTGCGCCGAAATCCAGGAAAGCTGCGCAGTTGTGCGCACACCAAAATGGTTACCTAACTTGCCACCCACCAGGGTAAAGAAAGGTCTTTGTTAACAAAATCCACTTTTACTGATGTCAAAAAGTTGCTGAAATCGTGACTCATTGGACCACTTTAAAGATTCAACCCTTTTTGTGGGGTTCCACATAACCATCTTACTGTAAGGAGCCCCATCAAAACAATGTTAAGCAAGGATTTACTACCATGTAAGAACCATTCCTGTTTAGAATGCATTAATCCAAGAAAATCCCAAAAATGGGTGCAGTACCAGTACTCACCACTATCCAAAAGCCGGCGTTTTAAAACCCACTGTGTGTTTTTCTGAAGGCAAGCAAAATGCCTATTTCAAACCTTGCAACATGTGCAAAATATTCACTGAACACCAGCAGACATTTGGCAGAATGGAGTTTTGTGTGCCTACAAAATCTGGGAAATGAAGAGCCCAAAAACAATGCTTATAACAAAAATGCTATGGAGTCAGCAGCTTAAGCCTAACTGCAACTGGATTTAAAACCACCAAAATCGAAAATGTTAAATTAAATGAGTGACCTATGTTTGGTGTCACATGCCTTTGTAACTGTTGAAATGTCATAGTTTTGCACTTAGAATCAGCATTCTAGCTGCATGTGTAAAATTACAAGTTATTTTAAAAGCAACAAAAAGTTAGCTGAAGGTCTGTCTTAAGGAACTTGATTTTGCCTAGCAACGGATCCCATCAGGAGTGAAACTTGAGTCACAACTATGTTCCCAGGCCAATGTTCCTTTTGCTGCCCACACTAAGGATATGCCATCTATCTGATAATTGAATTTCCTGTGCTCTGCCAGAGAGTGAACAAAGCCCTCTCCACTCAGGCAAAGGTTTTTATTACAGACGTCGTAAAAAGTGGCTTCCTCCTGGAGAAGCTGGGAGGGGCACTGCCTGTGAGAAGCAAGCTGGCTTGGCAGAAACTGGAAAGACTGGTTTCTGTACCATGTGACCTGAAAAGACACACCCCTGCAGCAAGGATATGGTTTTATAAAAAGGGGGATAATTCATAGTGCGGACATGTGAAAATTTTATAAATGATACCATAATTCTTGTGATTTTTCTGCCCACAGTTTAAGACGTGGTAGGAACCGGTGGTATGTTCAGGGGGGTTTTAGCGGAAAAGTGGATATTACTCTAAATGTGTGCATGTTAAAAATCTGAAACTTCATCAGTTAATGTCCCTACCCCCTGCACACATGTATGTAAAGTTGGGTCCATGTCGGAAATTGAAAAAGCAGTTAAAAAGTCAATTATGTACACTCTTTGAATGCAAGCTCCGAGAATGAGCAGATTTGGACATAGACATGGCTAAATTCAGCCACACCATGTATATGTAATTTCAAACAACTGTGTAACTCTGAAGTATGGATTTTGATCATATATATATTTGGGTGCACAGATGATAAGGGAGGTTGTTTCAAGAGATCATAAAATGACATCAATCTGACTCACAGTTCAGTTTGCCAATCAAGCGGAGGAATGGAAGCCTGACCAATGACGAATGAGAGGGGCAAGTCTAGTGATGCAACACACACACCCATTCTCAAGAAACAGATAAAAGCAGAGAGTCAGGACACATAGAGACATTCAATTTCATCTGCCGCTGGAAGCCCTGCCGGAAAAATCCATACTTACCTCCATCAAACTCCAGAAAGCCAAACTAGAGACTTCAATCTATCCAGAGCAGAGACCAGACCAGAGAGAAAGCAGTGCTGTGCCTAGCAGAGACCAGACCAGAGAGAAAGCAGTGCGGTGCCTAGCCGAGACCAGACCAGGCGCTGTGAGCAGAATCCGGAAAGACCTGACCAGACTGAAGATCGTGACCAAGTCGCTTTCCAAAATCTCTTGTGAGTACTTAGCAAAACTCAGAACACATCTCTTAGTTTAAATTCATCTAATTCAATCTATTTAACCTAAGTAGAACTGCCTCCTATCTGTCACCTGTCATTTCTAGTAAAATTTGTCATTTTGAAAAAGTGTGCGTTTAAAATTTACAAAACCAAAAACGACCTTTACTAAATTACTCATATCTCCGCAACCGTTTGGGCTAGAGACTTGCAATAACTTTCATTTGGAAGCTGAGATCCCAGGCTTTCCTAGGACCCCAAAACGGTAGAGATAGTCCTTGCGGTTCCTTTGTAATAGCGCTCGGCGCATCCGCGAATTTTGCCGCGATTTGCAATTTCTTCACATGTAAAAAAACTGCTGCTGCCTGATTTCATTTGCCAGAAATTCGTTTAACCTGCTAACTATCCCTGCATCATTGCTAGTGTGAGCCTGGACTAATATTAACTAGATACCACTCATCCTGAACCTCTAAAAGGGAATTAAGAGCGTTTCCAGCATATTTCTCATTCATTGCTAGCACCTATCAAAGCATTTGCCTGTGTTTTCAAACTTCTGTTTAAGCTTGCTGGATTGAACTGAATTACAGTTGATTGCATTTCTGAGAACTGTGTGTTTTCCTTCCATTTCCTTGCCTTGCATCAAGGGGGGGAGGGGAGTAGCCAGAGAAAAGTGATTACATTGTTTGGTTGAAATCATATTGCGTATTTTCTGTACTGCATTCATTGAATATTGCATCCACCGGAGCTTACATAAAGCATCCTCTACCACATTATACTTTTGTTCCTATTTACCAGTGTGCTATCTTATCCATTTCATGTCAACTCATTAGTGATTATAAAGAAGTGTGCTAGTGCCAGATTCTCCATTGTTAATCTTTATCATATCAGATTAAGGGTGATATTCAATTATTAATTTATTATAAAGTGTGATATCCATATTGTTTAAAGTTTCAAATAAACCTTTTTAACTTGCAAAACAGAACTACTTCTTGGCTCAGTGGGGTCAGGGGGATTCCAAGAGAGGGGTGTTATATAGGGGTAGTCATCCAGAACGCATGAACTGGACCTAAAGATATATCAATAAGGGTTTTCATTCAGTATTATAGACTAGGCGTTGACTTAGCTGTAGTGTTGAATTGAATCCTCTTACAGTGTGGTAATAGGAGGGTGGTGCAGCCTCCACCTATACATATTGCTTCATATCCCAATGTTACCCACGTAGCACCAGCATGACTGTGCATTTGGTTGGACTGCTGATCAGATGGCTCTGCTGAGCCTCACAAAGTCAAGCACACTTGTTTAAAGCATTGCAGTTTCCCAAGAGGGGAAAGACCAATGCTGCCGCGGGGGCAGGGGGCTTTACGCACTTCTTCACGCTCGGCTTGTTATTGCGGGCAGCGGCTGGCGGCCGCACTGGCTATGGGATCATCTGCATCATCAATATTGATGCATGCAGATCATGATCCCATTAGCCAGTGCCGCCGCCGCCGGCCCGCTCGCATTCTCCTCGCGGGCCGCGGCCTGCTCGCATTTGCCTCGCAGGCCGCGGCCTGCTGCTGAGTCGGACTCCAGCGCTAGTGCCAAGCGCCAGCTGCATTGCATTTCACGACACCGGCGGCCGGAGTCAAAGTTGGGGGGTGGGTGTGCGGGGGGGTGTCGCACTGCACTCCCCGTCATATGGATGGCAGGCGTGTGCGCGCAGGGCCCACCGCCGTGGATGTCACACAACTCAGCATCATGTACATTCACGGCGGTGGGCGGAGACGCGGCGGCACTGCAGGCCCGAACAGATAGAAAAAAAGACAGTCTGAGTCAACAAGTTAACTTTCTTCACTTACCTTACCGCCGGCGGTGCTGCGTTGTTCAGCAAGCGTGGCACAGCCTGGCCTGCCCCATAGGAACTCAAGTAGGCCTGGACGCAGAGGCAGAGCACAAACAGAACACGAGTCTCACCCTCACCACGCCTTAACAAGTGTGCTCCTGCCTCTGCTCAACAACAGACCCATGTGACACCCACCCCCACACACTCACATCATCATGTCATTTCACTGGCTGGAGTCTGAAGTCAACAAGTTAACAACACAGCCAATGGAAACTGAGCATTCTGTGTTACTATACAGAATGTATCAGATACTGCATAGTAATAACAGAATGTTGGTTTTCATTGGCTGTTGTTGTACTCTGTAGGCCAAGCCAGCCAGGAGCCAGCCATGTCTCTGCAAGGAGAGCAGCAGCAGAATGATTTATGATGATCATGAAACTAGTTTAAGTGTGCAAACAAAGGAATTATGTGTGCAGTGTGGTTTTTATGATATTGTGGAAAATAAATCTGCTGCCTTTTTATGCCAAAACAAAAAACAAGACTCATTCTACACATTTCTGGCGGGGAAAGTGTAATGAGCATTTACTATGTAATGGGTCCAAATGGACAGATGCACGGGTTATGGCCTATTGAGGTTTTGCAAAGTCCACAAAGACCAAGCTCTGGAAAAATGTTGGAAACTGGCAGGGCCGTCAAGAGGGTGAGCGATGGGGGGTCAGCAGGGGCAAACTGCCCCTCGCCTCACTCTTGCGGGGGAGGGGGCCTTGCAGCAGTCCATACCTGCCTAACTTCTGGATTTTTCCCGGAGACTCAGGAATTTTTGCCATTTCTCCGGGTCTCCGGGAAAGACCCTGGAATCTCAGGAATTTTGGGGTGGGGGACAGCTTTCACGGATTGCTTTTTTTGTTTTGTTATGCTTGCAGGACTGCGCTGCCTCGGACACCCTGCCTGAGTGTGGCTTTGTTTCTGCAGCAATGACTGTAACGCTTCCAGCACATTGGCAAAAAAAATGCAGCTGAAGCAAAATAACGTGTGTTTATTTTGCTTCACCTTTCATTCTTTTTTGCAGGCTTTCAATGCAAACGCACGTTTTCTGTTGCTTTCCTTCTTTTTGCCCAGGTTAGGGTGGACTCAGCCCCGTTGAACCACAGTCATCAGGTTTGCAGGCTGGACAACTCACCACTGCACTACATAACCTGATGAAAAACAAATAAGATGAAATGTCCTATTTCGGTACTGCAAAATTCAGGGAAACCCTTTGTATTGGTTCTTGGAGTTTACATGTGCAAATTTTAACGTGTTGATTTTATGGAAGGCGAATGCCTTTTGTCCTATGCAATGTGGGTGGTTGTGAAAAGGCAATTTAATAAATGTGCATATTTCAATTTGAACTGCAAATTTCTGACATCACATCACAACAGAGTTTACCTTTTTGACATGTGGGCGGAGTCATGTGAAGATGGGCAGAGTTTTGTGTGACTGTGGGCGTGGCATACCCTCTCCTAAGTAGAAGGCAGCACAGTCCACCCGTGTCCTTTATTCACACGGGGGACTGTGCTGTCTGCTCTCTGCCCCTGCAATGATTTTGCTGTTTGTTGCAAAACCGTTTGACTCCGCAATAAACAGCAAAATAATGGGAGACAGCAGGGCTCAGAAGTGAGCTCTGATGCTTTCCGTTATTCAGCTGACAACATAGACACGCTGAATGACAAGAGAGGACTCCTCTCCTGTCAGTCAGTGTGTTCTTGTTGCTCAGCGTGAACACGCTGACTGATGGGAGAGGAGTTCTCTCCTGTCAGGCAGCATGTCTACGTGTCGGAGTGAAGGGCTGCGTGGGTGCTTTTGAAGGGTTCATGGAGGTAAGGTAAGTGTTTTTTATTTTAAATTAAACGTGTATATATGTGTATTTAAATTAAATTAGTATGTATATGTGTAGGAATGCATGCGTGCATGTTGGTGTTTGTTTGTGTCAATGCTGTGTTTGGATTTATGTATTCATGCATGCAAGGAGTTGTGTGACTGGTGGATGAATGCATGGGTGAAAGTGTTGTATGTGGGTGTTTGTGCAGCCCCACCCCTAAATTTAGCCGCCCTGCGGGCCACCTCACTAAGGGGTGGGTTCATGGCATCAGAGGTGCACCTAGACTAAAATTTCAGGGGGGAGAGGGACTAACACTTGAAATGTTGGGAGAGGCGCTAACTTCAGAGACTGTGAGGGAGGAGCAAAGCTACTTGTGTGGAGGCATCTAACATCTTTTCACATTAAAATGAGACTATTCTGGTGAAGCTTCAATGTTACAAGCAGCTAACTTTTGCCTTCATTTCTGAATTTTCACACTTAAGCACTGCAGTGAGAATAAGATGTTTCATGTCACCACTTCCCTTCTAATCACTCCTCTGGGATGCAAGTGCTAACCCCACGTCACAATTTCAATTAGCTAAAAATGTATGCACATGAATGAAGGTGCTAACAGTGAAATGTTTATGGTTTAATTGCAGGGGCTTTGTTAACAGCGAAGCCCAGGCACCATTTACTGTTTGTGTCCTGTTCCGCCTGGCCACGGCTCTGTTGGTCAGCCCGCCAGGGGCTGGGTGACAGTTTTGAAAGAGGATAGTGAGTGGGGCCAAAAAACCCATTGCGCTGTCAGTCTCCCCACTGAGGGATGGCACCTGGGCCTTTCAGCTTTTACAGTTGAAATGGTCCCCCCAAGCAGCTGCCCCAATGTTGCCAGTCTTATGACACAGAAACCTACTGATCATCTGCAGCTTTTAACCACTTTGCTGCATTATTTTGGCTTCTTTATTGATTTAAGCACTCCACAGGTGTGTTGGTCTATTTTTCCAATCAGTAAGGCAAGGGGTGCCCCCAAACATCAAAAAGAAATGGGCCCTAACCGGCCCTGACACATCTTCAGCCAACCCTGCTCCCATTTCCCTCCCAATTCCCTGAGCCCAGCTAGGAAGCTAGGAAGCTTAATAGCTATTGCACCTTCCCTTTTGGCCACTAGTCGTACCTTTCACCCCAATTCAGAGGCTGTTTACTTTCATAATGCTATGCTAATCTCTGGACGGGTGGGCTATCTAAAAGCTGAGACCAGAAGTTAAGACTTTGGTTTTATCAAAGTGAGTCTGTTGATATCGTATGGATAGGTTTTTGTGCTCTGCATGTTTGATGCTGATGCCTCTCCTTAACAAGTGCTATGGGCTTGCGACACATCGAAAGAGGACTTCTGCCTCAAAGTGGCCATGGGGTGGCGCTGGCCATGCAGCCAGGTCGAGTCAACAAAGCGCAACATTTCAGGAGGGAGCTAGAGCCTGATCTGCTCAATGGTTACGCTCCACTACATGGCATTCTATTTGTTTGGGTAATTAGGTGTGCCACCAATAAGCCAAAACGAATCAATGGTGGAAATAGACTTTTTTTCTGGGACAGCCCTCCTACTGCAATCAAAGAGGCCGGGCCCAGCGACGGGAGGATTAAGAGGGTTTAGGGCATGTATTTTAGTCACCCCCATGAACATTTGCCTCTTCCCCGCAGAGGATTTATTGTAAGCAAAGTTCAAAATCTGCACCCCTTTTAAACCTAACAAATGCACATCGATATTTCCCGTACAGTGCAACATTGACAAGGGATTTCACAGGGCTCCAGCTCAAACCCTCAAGTGGTCTTGTGGGGAAGTGTCTCACTTTGAAACCTCGCAACCACAGTTCAAATCAGGGTCGGACTGGGACAAGAAATAGGCCCGGACACCCAAAGAAAAGTGGCCCACCCCTCACCTCAAAAAAGTGGCCCACAAACCATCATCCGTGAATCGCGTCAATTCACGACTTTACAGAAAATGCTACTTATTGAGGGTTCATGTGTCTGTTGCATGTTATGTTTTGTGTAAATGATTGAGAAAGTGATAACATAGCTTAATACTTATTTTGCAGAACCAGACTTAAGTCATGTCTTCTCGTTGCCACCAGTATTGAATATAGAGTTGCATTTAATAAGCAGTGCAGCCAAATGATGACCCCGGAAAGTAATAGTTGCCAGTTAGATTTATGCTCAAATTAACAACACAACTCATAAA
Source organism: Ambystoma mexicanum (assembly GCF_040938575.1). Classification (NCBI taxonomy): domain Eukaryota; kingdom Metazoa; phylum Chordata; class Amphibia; order Caudata; family Ambystomatidae; genus Ambystoma; species Ambystoma mexicanum. Next base: position 405,591,853 of record NC_090926.1, read on the forward strand.
ATAGTATAACTTTGCTTACAGTTCTGTGACAGGGTTCACAGCTCCGAGGTGCAGGAGTTTCTGATAACTTGTTTTGATACATCTTAATTTATGGTAGGTAACGGCCTTGAGGCCTATACAGACAGCACTTTATCCAGGTCCCCGTCCCCCCACTGCTGCTGCTGATCCTGCCAGGTGTTGTCATTACTCACCTTAGGGACAACTAGAATTATCCCAGTGCCCATTTCCTTCAACTAAATTCCCACATTTCCTTTTCCCACACCACCTCATATGAAAGTCTGTGCCAAGCTTGAACAAAGTATTTCACCAGTGAAATAAATGTGTGGAACTTTTTGGAATGCAAAGTGCAACCATTCAGAGAAGTGTATAATCACCCCCCAGCTGAGCTGTTTGCTTGGCAGGCACCACCATTTTCTTTGTCAGTTAAACTCGCAGCTGGGAGAATACATGGCAACAGCAGAATTGAAGGTAAGCTGCATGCCCTGTTGACATGTCACATGCCTAGGAAAGCCTTAAAAGGGTATTTCTAAAGAAAAATGCATTACGCTTGGTATGACATCTTTTATAAATATATATATATATTTGATAATTCTGTTGGGGATTGCGGTCCGGAGCATTCATCAAAATGCCTGTTATTAAAACCGACTTTCACTTGCAATTGGCAAGAGGGGTTCGCTGACTTGCCATGACTCATCTGCGCTGTCAGCAGCGGCGTATCCTTCTGTGTCAAAAAATAATGGGCCTCATTACGACCCAGGCGCTAATGGGTTAACGGCGCCGTAAAAGGCTGCGGCGCTGTTAATCTATTAGCACCTAATTACGAGGTCCCTTTGCGGGACCCGACCTTAACGGCTGGTTTTACCAGCCGTTAAAGTAGGGACCCGCAAAGGGACGTTGGTGCTAAGTACGGTGCCGCAATGTGCGGCACCGTACTTAGTGCCTTCCCCATTCCCATTGAGCCCTATGGGGCAAAAATGGGAATGGGGAAGGGCCATGGAGGAAGGGGGAATTACCGCCCTGCCAACCTTGTAATGGGGTGGTAATTCCCCCTTTCTCCATGGCGGAGTCGGTAACTTACCGGCATGGACCATGGTTCTAATAGCACCAGGGTCTTCCGCCAGGGTCGTAATGAGGCCCAATGTCTTAATTTTGACTTCCCTTCACAGCCCTGCTCCTTCTCTGAAGCGAGAGGAGGTGGCTGATTTGCATTGTGTGCTGGGTGGACGGGGGCGCTGATGGGGCTGCATGCAGATTAGTTACTGTAATGTGTGTGTGACCACCAGTTCACAGCTGTAAAGTGAATTGTCTCTGGTCATTCAGTGCTCATTTGTGTGTGCATCAACACAATGATTCACACTCCACTAGTGACATCAACAGACACGTGTCAACAATGCAATCATTATTTATTATTTATTTATTATTTATTGCATTTATTACTCGCCCAAACCCTTGGGTACCACGGCGATGTTACAGACAGCTTGGTTAAAACATTTCTTGGACTTTGCCAATCGGGCGCAGTGCATGTGAATACAAAAATAATCATACACGAAGACATTAAATGCAGGGTTTCAGTACACTGATATTTCCTGAAGCATGGAGGGGGATTTTTTAGTCTTGGTTAAATAGCCACGTTTTCAGGGATTTCTTGAAACCTGAGAATGTTTGCTCATTTTTGATGGGGAGGGGAAGAGTGTTCCAATATGTGGGTGCGAGGTATTGGAAACTACTGCCTCCTGCCTTGGTTGTCTTGTAGCGGGGGATGGCTAGGAGTAATTGACTGTTAGATCTGAGGGAGGGGCCTCTTAGATACTTTTCTGGTGATGGCGTGGTTGAGGTAGATGGGGACACATGAGTGGATGCATTTGAATGTGACGCACAGAGCTTTGAATGTGACCCTGGCTTTGATGGGGAGCCAGTGATGGTTTCTTCTAATATTTGAGATATGACACTCGCATGACACTCGTCTCGGCTGCATCAGCCTTGGGTACTACGAGGTCCTTACCATTTGAGACCAACTACATTATATTTTTTTCTAAGAATCTTTCGGTTATTCCTCTCCTTCGGGGTGGGGGAACATAATCGTCCCCATCATAGAGAGTCGCATCATCTCCCTGTTTAACTTTATGAAGTTGGACCTGAGCACGAGAATAAAGTGGCAGGTGACAAAAGGCTGAAAACACAAAGTAAAGAACGGGAAAAACAGGTGCTCTCTGGAGATCGGTTCAGTGTGCCCCCACACTACACAGAGCTGGTTTTCGGAACAGGTGCTCAGCCATCCCCTGCTGCTATGTACACTTATCTATGTGTGGCGACTTAGATGTCAACTCATTCATATTGGGGGATGAGGTTGGGTTTGAACATGTAAGATGCCATATATATTCACAGCGGGCCGGGACCCTGGAAGGTTTACATGTGAGAGTGCCAAAAATAATCCGAGATAAAATTGAAATACTGACTTTTCAAATGCCCCTGCACACCTCCTGAAAAAACTTTCTTGGTCAGCAGCTGCTCCTGCTAGGTGGCACTGGCAGCTGGTGACGGGCACGTGCGCCGTCCGTGCTGCTGGTCCTCTGCTCAAGATGGCAGCCAGGTGAGGTCACTCACAGCGGTGCAGTGCCAGTGCATGTCCCACTGCCCGGGCCCCCAACTTAGCAAGAACTTTGGGGTGGCGGGGGGCTGGGAGGATTAGCCCTGTTTATTTGTCCTGTGCACTTTCGTCAAGTTGAATGAAATGTACATATTTCACTCACCATATGTTCACTTCTTGTGATGTCACTTTCCAATGCGTAAATCAGAGTCCATGCCACTTTTTTTTTTAGGACTCGAGCCCTGACCCGCCCAATCCAACCACCAGCCCCCACTAAAAATCGAGAGCCACAGGTGCAAGCTTGCAGTGTCACCCCGAGTGTCAGTGTCACCCATCCTCGTGAAACGTGTGCACAAGTCTGCACTCTCCGGCACTGGACTTTGCAGATCTGTCCCAGCTGAGTCCATCCAACAATGAGCGGCCAGGGGGTATTTACTGGGCGCCAGTGCCACGAGCACAGGTTTGCAGATCTCCTGTCATCACCACAGAAAAACAGTGGCATAACGTGTCCATTCTCGGGGTTACCCATCGGGTGAGTCGCGTGATCTTTGTCACCTTGTGGCTGCATTGGGGGGCAGCCTGGCACATGCCTGCACCAGGTTGCCGAGCAGTGTGTACTGCTGGGAAGGGGAATAGCTCTGACCAGTCAGGTGTGGGACTGAGGCTGGGTCTTTACCACCCACTGCTCTCCCATTGTCAACACCGACTCGAGCACTGCAGCGTCTGGTGCCTTTGGCTGATTGTGCGTTAATAAAATTCTCTCCCAGGATCAAGCGATTTTAACAGCGTCATACTGATGCTACTATCAAGTGTGAAACAATGATGTAACTATTGTGTGGATCTGCCCTCCTCCTGAACCCTGGAATATATGGGATAAACTGAGATCTCCGACTTGTCCCAAATCTATGAAAGATGCCAACACAGAAGAACTAGTGTCGCAAGCGAGCATTTCATGTCTTCACTTCTAGCTGTTTGAGTCCCTGGTACTTTATACTCCACAATTTACAGCCACTGTTTTCTACAAGGGAGCAGATGTAAAGACACCTGCCGTGTTTAAAACTCTCACCTCTGCTTCCTCTGTGGCCAATCCCGGTTCAGGTTAGTTCTTCTGCCAGGGCCGGGCAGGCCCTTTTACTGCACGTGGTCTCTTCGAGTCTCGACCCTCTCTCAAGTCTCGATGTCTGCTGCTGCCTGCTGCACCATGGTCCATGGTGCACATGAGACTGCCGTCTGCTGCTGGTAGCCAGTAGCCCTCCGTGCGCGGGTGTCTGTGGCTGGCTGACTGTGTGCAACTGTGCTAAGTGTGCACCCAAATAATTGATGCCGGAATTGACCCCTCTCTGGCGGAGCAGAGTCTTTGTGCAGGGCTGCAGGCTGAATTTTCATTGGCCCGCGGCCCCGCCCACGCTCCCCGGCGGCCTTCCAGGCACAAGTTTCTTTTGAAAGCAACTTCAATGGAGAATGTGTGTGCCGTGGCCGTGGCTTGTGCGGTGGCCCAGCCCAGACTGCCTGCCGACTGCACCCCATAGAGCCCAGCCCAGAGCTCAGTGTTACAATTACTACTTTTTTGCTCATCTCGCACAGCCAGGAGCAGGAGTGGGCCTGGCTGACTGGCGCCAGGCCAGCGCCATCACCGGATGCCCATTGCCCAGGCAGGCCACTACCGCACGCTGGCCAGGCTGGCTGCCCCTCTCCCTCTATGCATAAAAAAATCATCAAAGCAAGGTAACAACGTATGTGTGTTACCTTGCTTTGACAAATGCTTTATCAGCCCAGCCATGACGCTGCTGTGAGCTGTTCGGGACGCGGCTCATCATTCAGTTACAAAAAAAAAAAAAAAATGTGAAAAATCACCTGCAAAAAACCGGCCCAGGTGTGGCTTGTTCAAAATCCGGCCCCCAGGACCTCAAGTTTTATCGGCCAGTGGCCGATCGGCCGATGGTGCCAGTCCAACCCTGGTTCAAATCTCTGCCCAACATAGTTTAAAGCACAAATACACCACAGCATTCTAAAATAAACATATAGTGCACATAGGTTTCCCAGATTGTGGAGCTGTATCTGAGATCTGGTGAGTAATTTGTTGCCAGATCCTGGATCTGGAAAGATCCTTCCCAATGACAGTATTGAGTACAGAAAGGAAAAAAAGCCATATGAGGAGGGACACAAAGCTTGTAGATGTTAAGTTATTTGCCCACCCATCGACTTCTCATGGCCATGCTAATCCATATGGCAATTCTCACCCAGTTCCTGCCCACTTTTTGAGCTAGCTTTAATCAAGCCTTGCCATCAAACCTTGCCCTCAATGTGCCTGCAAGTGTTTTCTCAAATGAGTCTTCTGAGAGTTAATGACCTCATTGGAGTTGTAAACATGGAACGGGTGTAATAAAAATGTCTTGATCAGGTCTGCCTTCAGCCACTCGATTTGAAAGCACCCTGCGTGTCTTTCGCTGAAGTCCTGTTGAAAACAAGCATTGGCAAAGCCAACAGTTTTGGCTTGTGCATAAGTATTAGGCATTTGCCAGGCACTATTATTAGCTCCTCAGGTACTCAAACCAGTGTACACCTGGTACCATCAACGGCCAGCTAATACTGATGCAGAAGTGCGTTTCCCATGCCTACACGAAAGCCCAAACTGTTAGCATTTCTAATGCTCTTTTTGCTTTACGCTTGATGCACAGGACTATGCATCAAGGTTAAAGCAAACAAACTACTTGGCTAAATTTCCCCACCTTGATTTTAGGCCAATCTAGCCAGTAATAACACTTATGGTGCACAGTCAGCCTGGACATACTTTCCGTGGCATGGCATTTTTACTGGCTGGGAGTCCGTACATGGTAATAATGGCATATATTGATGCAGCCTGCATGGAAATACATGGGAACAACAAGAATTAATATATTTTCATACTAACATATGTTGTGTGGAAAGGCGGTATGAAATGTATTGGAAAATGTTCCTGTGCGTGGTTTGTGATTTGCAACTATTTGGATTTTCCATGTGCTTCCATACAAAACCAATTGCAAACTGTATGGATTTGTACCCAATTTTGCAAAGAAAGTGCTGTAAAATGCATAATTTTAACCCAATGTTTCAAACATTCTTCGGAGTGAAAACTCCCACCTCAAGCAACCCTTGCTTGGTTTGGGCTCCCTCACTGTGCTTGCTCTGTTGATCCTGCATAATTGGCGCAAACATTTAAGCCTTTAAGTTTAGAAATGTACCAGCCTCCACTGTACATCACCTATCTGTCACTGTGTTTGATGTGTGTTTTAATGCACACACAGGGGCAAGGTGCTCCTTCATGCTGGCGTCACGTGCCACATGCATCATGCCATCATACATATATTGATGCATATGATACAAAAGTTAGTCTGGCATAAACCTTTCTTCAGTAGAGAAATCTAACTTTGCTGTAGTTGATTTGTAGTTGTAGTAATAAACCATATTTGGGATCCTTCAAACAAACTCAAGGGGAGATTTCTCGAGTCTCCTGTTTGCGGAAGTGCCGTCGCTGGCCCAGTGCAAAAAATTGTAAGGGGGCCTCACCAAATGTTTTGCCGCAGGCCTCACCACATCTTGTGACAGCCATTGAAACCGGCTTACGGTTGTCCTTTTGTGGTCGACCCGAAGTGCACAATATGTCTCAATCTTTTCTTTTAAAATACGCTCTGCCTGCGTTAACCCATGGGCACCCAGGAGGCTCAGTGGCCACCTGCAAGTTTTTCAGCACTATCGGACTTGCAGACACAAAACATGACCTATGGACCAGATCGCTGGCCTGTGGATCTCATAGGTGGCCCGTTAGTCACCATTTAGGTCTATGTGGCTACAGCACCTACTTGCCATCGGCACAACACAGTGGGTAACCGTCGGATACCCCGAATGGGGGGTGCCAAGTTTTAGAATCACTGTAAACAAAATACAAAAAAACTATTTTAAAAACGAGACCAGGAGACAGTGTAACTCTGTAAACTATCTAAATACTGTGGTATTTCACCCACCTTTCATTTCTTTGAGGATGTGTCGGGCCACTTGTTTTTAACAACTCACACTTGGTGAGTATAAAACATCTCTATCCCTAAAAGAGAAAAGGAGGGGTGAAGGGAATTTATTTCCCATTATTTCGGTTTTCCCCAGGGTTACTCATGCATGAGTCTTTGTTTCTGTATTCCAACAATAGCAAGTTTCCTAGTACCTGTAACAGTGTGTTGCCACGGCCCAACACAGGTAGCTGATCATTGCACTGTTCGCGCTTCATAAACCCATTGGGCCTCATTACGACCCTGGCACTAATGGGTTAACGGCGCCGTAAAAGGCTGCGGCGCCGTTAACCCATTAGCGCCTTACTACGAGGTCCCTTTGCGGGACCCGACCTGAACGGCTGGTCTAGACCAGCCGTTAAAGTAGGGACCTGCAAAGGGACCTTGGTGCTAAGTACGGTACCGCAATTTGCGGTACCGTACTTAGCGCCTTCCCCAGTCCCATTGAGCCCTATGGGGCAAAAATGGGAATGGGGAAGGGCCAATGTTCAATGAGGAATTACCGCCCCGCCTACCTTGGAATGGGGGGTAATACCCCATTGAACATTGGCGGACTCGTTACGATACCGGCACCAACCATGGTGCTAATAGCGCCATGGTTTAGCGCCAGTATCGTAATGAGGGCCATTGTTTTCACCGAGTCTTTTAGACCTGTCTGATGCGCCCCACTTTGAGGAAGTGCGCTTGCCCTGGGAACCTCCAAACCACCCAGTGGATTCACTGGGCAGGGCCAGTGGCTACTTTGAACAACCACTGATTGGACCACTGAGCATAGTGTGCAGTCTTTTCCAGTCCCTGCTTTGATTGGGGCAGGCCATTCAACCCTGCCTCCCGGACAAAGTTCCTGGAATGGCCAATGGTCTTGGCCTTCTGCCACTCTATCACCCACAGTGGTCACTGTGCATGGAATCTGGTCATGGCCAGTGCCATCAGGTTCGGGCCCCTAGCCCAGGCCCGGCCCAGCCCCAGAAGTGTGCACTGGGCCCTCACCTTCCACCGCATAGTTGCCACTCAGCCCAGTCGCCACTTTGTCACTCAGAGTAGTTCGCTGACCACCAAGTGTGTACGCATACCACTGGTGGCCCATGGGCCCTTCCAATGGGCCATGCGCTGGTCTCCACAAAGCTTTCATTGTGGCCACCTTATCCCTGAAGTGGCCATTGTGTATGGCCTGTGTAGGTCCACGGCATGGCGGCCGCCAAGTCTCCTGGATCATCAAATGGCCATGGCCTGTGGCTGATGCACCCTCCCGAAATAGCCACTAACCCCTGTACCCAGTATATGGCCTTCTCACAATACACAACTACTTCAAAACACACACTTAACTGTAGCGTTGATGTAAGTTACCTAATATTTAAAGGGAGTGTTGGGAAGTAGCAGTGCAGTGCGTATTACGATTGATTTAAGATTGTTGAGGGAGAGTTTTGTTGGTTCATGAGCCATAACTGTTGAATTGTGAGCTTGTGTTGTTGTGCCGTGGGCCATTCCTCAGGCCACACCTACCGAATCAGTGGCCCAGAACTCAGGGGACTATTGTACCTGCCAGGCCATGAGATCAATTTGTCCGTATTGTGGGTTGGGAAGCCACTGCTCACTTTGCCTGAGGCATGGACTTAGACCATTCCGGGTTCCAACCAAGACACTATTTTGCCTCTTTAGCCCCACTGCTGGTCTGTGGGCTACTGGCTCAAGCCTGCCCCTTTGCTCAGGGTATGGTGTACAGTCATGACATAGGGCCAACCAAATCAGCAAGGGCGCCGCTGGGCCTAGCCTGTGGCAGAGCCCAGAGGCCACTTTAGTCCCATTGTGGATCAGTGGGCCACTGGCTACTTTCCCAGGAGAATGCCCTTCAGATACGCCCTGGCTCCACCAAGTCACCCAAAGAGGCCAATATGTCAATTGACTTGCTTTGCAGTGAGTGATATTTTGGAAGGATATAGCACAAGTCCTATACTCAATTGAGATGGGATGAATGTACGGGCACCCCTTTCTCTTCGAGTATGCAGTGCAACACCCCACAGCACACCGCCTGCTGTTATTATCATTATTATTATGGTATTTAATGAGCGCGATCCTAGCTTTGAGAAGCAACGGAGCACTTAGCAGAGGTATACATCAACACAGATACATAACGGAGTGCTTTTCAGAAGTGACAACAGAACAGATGTACAGCGGGGAGGGGTACAGAGGAGGGGTACAGCGGTACCGGGTGGTGGGGAGAAGAGGGGCGGGTGGCGTCTGGTGAGTCAGGTGGCGCAAGGGGTGATGTGATGGCCTTCATGTTGATGTGGAGAGACTTCTTGAAGAGGTGGGTCTTGATTTCTTTTCTAAATTGCAGGAGCGTGGGGGCGAGTCTGATGCGGATGGGGAGGAGGTGCCATAGTCATGGGGCATAGGCAGCGAAGGCTTGCTTTCTGGTCCTTTCCTTTTTGCAGCAGCAGATTTCAAGTCTGCGGGTGGCCTGGCTTCTGGTGCTGCACTGTCCGCCGCAGATGCTGAGTTACTCTGCAATGGTATATAGGACAAAACTCCAAAGCATCCGCACCTCCTACTGTATACAGTAAAACACTTACAGAATAGGAGCATTAAGAATGAGGACAAGAGTGCGTTTTCACATTGGGGTGGTAGTAGATGGCAGACCATGTGAGGGAAAGCCCATGAGTGATGCAGGATTTCTGTAAAGCAATGTACAGTGGCTAAAAGCTCCCTCGGTTTGGCACTCACCTCCGGTCAGATGATTTTAGGTATAGCAGCTATAACAGGTGAAGTGGCAATGCACCACGAATAACTAACTGTATGGTCATCTTCAAAACAAGGTATTTTAAATAAGGTAAGATGGAAGTAGGACGGGAGCATTATTGCATGATAGAGTACCATCTTAAGTACAGCCATCATTGCTTGGTGCCTTATGTAAGGGATTTGTGAGCTGTCAGGCCCTTTTGTGGCGGAGCCACCAAGCGCAGCCTAATAAGTCTTGGATATGCACTGCACCGGGGCCCTGGACTGTGTTTCACAAAAGGAACTACAGGCCCCATGATGCCATGGGGTTGCGTGTACACGTTGCACATGCACGCTGCTGGCCTCTTAAGGAGACCGCCCTGCCCATGTCAGGTATTTGTAATTTTTCCTGATAAGCATGGGCAGGACGATGGTTGCGGCCAGGTGTATGAAGGTTGCTGGGCGGGCAGCGGCGGTGAAGAAAGCCACGTGTGAATTTGCCCCTGCGCGTAACAGGGAAACTGGTCCCTACGATCTACACGCGCGGTCAATGCAAGCCGGGAGAGCGGCGGCACCGAGTGAATAGTCATCACTTCACGATTTCACCTGCAATCATCTGCTGGGGGTTGCAGGTGCACCCCGAGCCTGAGATAAGTGCTCCCGTTACCTCACATTCGTTTTGCTATACACTGAAAGGCACACCCATGATTTAACTATCTCTAGGGAGTTTCTCTTGTAAATTAACAAGAGATTGAGGAGAACATTTACTCTGTTATATGCCCGGACATTATTAGCAATACACCATAAGCATGAATGTGAAGCTGGTGACCCAAAACCAGTTTGGGCAGTTTGCAAACATTATGAAATTATGTTAAGTTCGAAACAAGTCTTTTGTATTTGCGTTGGATCATTTGCTTTCTGTGTTGGGGCTGCCTTCAGCAGCTCATGTATTTCATTTCTATGTGCAAAATCATGTTTGTCAATTCACTCCATGAGTCTTATGAAATGTATGTGTTTAGATAGGACTACATGGTGTACACGGGTTGGTTAGAGGGAAACTTCAGATTTGGGCAAAGAGAAGTGTAGAATAGTTCTATGCTACATCATTGTATGTTTGTATGTCACTTCACCATTGTACCCCTTTCCTAACCAATCAAGTACCCTAATCCTCTTCCCGGTTTCCCTAAAATCCCCCTACCTATCAACAACTTCTCCCTAACCCTCTTCCCCCGACCCCATTGGCTGCCACGGTGTGTCCTGCTAGTATCACATCAGGCACCCTTGCCAACCACGGTGGGAGTGTTGTACTCCGTTCAGCTTCTGTGGTTAGGGAGGTATTGGGTGACACCCCCTCATGTGTGACACCGTAATTGGGGCTTATTAAAATGTTCAATTAAGGTAGATATAAATTGCCCATGTGAAAACATGTTAACATATTGCAAGAGCCCAAAGGTTGTATCAGGGGCTCTGCAGGAGGTTAATATCTCCATATCAGTGGGACACCCTCACATCATAGTAACCCAACACAACATTCAAACAAAAATAAAATAGAGGCATCATTAGAATTGTGACAGGGTGAAGAGTCTGATCATTGTTGGGGGACTTGGGGCAGGGGAGGCTACCTAGACATAAGCCAGGGCCAGCCCAGAGTCGGTGGAGGGAAAGTTGGGGAGGGGTCTCAGTCCTTAACCTAGCCCAAGTGCCTTGAATATTAATGTCAGTGTCACCCTCTACTGCATGATGCCTTTCAGTGCTTTCACCCCTCTGATTCAGATAACTCCGAGAGTGAACCTGGGAGCAACCAAGAAAGCCTTGATCGGAACCAGGGCAATGGAATCAAGAACCAAAAGGGAATGGATATGAATGTTTCCTGTCAAACAGCAATGGACACCTAATATCTGACCTAGCAGACCCAAGAGGGGGCCAGGAGAATGGTGGAGCAACAAAAAAAGAACTTGGAGTGAGGAGAGACTGCAGGGGAACACGTGAGCCACTTAAACCCTCCTCATCAAAACTCATCAGCATATTATAAAAGCCACATGGGAAAGGAGCAGCATGTTGCAGTGCTACCCTGCAAACCTACATGTACTGAAAAGGGGGTGGGGCTAGGAGGGGTTCTTAAAGCTGTGCATCTGTGTAACCCAGGCCCTGAGAAAAGATAAGAACAGATTGTCCCATAGAGAAAGGTAGAGCTGGAACCAATTGGGGTGAGGTGGAGTTAGAATCAGGAAGAGAATGGTATGTAAAGGCAGTGTGTGGAAGGCAGAGTGTGGGTTGCAGGGGAGAGATCAGGTGATGAACCAAGATGTGGAAATGACAGTATCCATATGTCACTTGTTTACTGTGGGTTTTCATGTTACCAATGTATTGCCAGCCTTTCATTTTTCCTAAATGTATTTTCCACCTTGAGCTGAATAGGACTGTATATTCAGTGCACTGTTTATGCTCAATATTTATTTCTGTCAAGTGCTTGCATGTTCCCTGGTGTGTTCCATTGGGTTTAGTCCACTCTGCCCCCTGCACCTGTGGTATGTGTGGGGTTTGTGAATTCTGGCAGCCCTAGGAAAGGGCTTCAAAGAAAACCAGTTAACCCAGTTGTTAAACCTGTTCTCCGCCCAGCTACAGAATTCCAGAGTCAGCAATCGGGCCTGTCCTTTTTTACCCATTTGTCCTACCCTGTAATATCCACCCCCACTATGTCCTCTCTTCTCTGAGCCCTGCAAACCAGTTTCACTAGTTGTGTCCATCATGGGTGGGGGGCTCTGGAAAGCCACTTGTCCCACACCCAACAATTACCTCCCCTTGGGGCCACACCTGCTCACTCTGCACTCTATAATGTCATCTCCCCATACCCGACAATTAACCTGCCCTCTGGGATCCAACTGACAACTCCCCTGACATGGGAATCACACAGAATACCTGAAAGTGTATGCCCCACTCTGCATCCCATCTTCCCTGGAAATGTGAGGCAACAACCAAACACTTGCCTGCGTGAGGGAGGCCTGGACCTGGAGGGGTTGAGCAACAAAATGTGTCCTGGAAACAACCAAACAAACACTGCCTGGGTGAGGAAGGCTGGCCCTAGAATGGGTGGAGCAACAGCCTTGTATATGCCTGCGGAGAGAGGGTTGGGTCCTCTTTTCTGGTGTCTGGCGATGGTGTACTGATGGGGAGAGGGCAGCAGAGCCCAGGAGGCCCCTTTCACAGGTACCCCTGTCTTCCCTCTGCATCCTTCCCCTCCCTTCCTCCTCAACCTGCTCTATTTCTACACCAGTAGGGGGCCTGGCCTGTCTGCCTCTCCCCAGGGGCCTGGGGGGGGCGGTGTGTGTGTCTCTTTCTCATTCTCTCGTTCTCCCTCGTGTGCCCCTGTGACCTCTAGATGCCCCCTCTCTCTCGCTTCTTTTCCCTTTTTGTCCTCCCTGTCTCAGCCCTCTGTCTTTACCAACCCCCTACTCCCACTTCCTCTCTAACCCTTTCCTTCGGGTCCCTGCTCACCCACAGCAGGGACCCGAAGGAAAGGGTTACCCTTGGATGCATATCCAAGGGTACTCCCTGGGCCCACGGGTTAGATGCCAGTGGGTGTGCCTAGCTAGTGTGTCTGCCATTAATGCCCTGTCTTGTTCCCACATACAAATGCAGGCAATCACATGTGTCCAGTGTGTCCAATGCATCATGCTAGCAATGTGTTTACTCCGCTTCCTGTAAAAAATCTGTTCCTGGCTTCTACAAAGACTTTGGTGCCTTCATTGTGTTCCCATTTTTCAGTGTAGCCTGCTTGTTATTGCCAGGGTGGAGGGGCAGTCTGTCTGCACACACAACACACCCTTGTTGGGTCTGCTGACTCACTGGCCAAAACTGTGGCACTGACTGGTGTCTCCCACACTGCTTCCCCCATTTTGGCCTGCATCCCACTTCCACAAAGAGACCAGGCAGAAGATGGACAGTGTCGATGGAGTTCAGATGAGTTGGTAGCAGAGCTGGAGTAGAGTATTGGTTAGGTACTGATTGTGAGTTAAAGTGATACCAGTTGTATGTAATGAAGTGATAGGAGGGGGTGTAAAAGGAGAGGGACAGAGGGGGAAGTATAGAAGAATATTAGAAAGAGAGAGAGTGATAAACAGTGTATGGTAGAAAGGGTGTGAAGAGAGTACAAGTTGGAAGAGTAGTGGTGAGGGCAGTGTGAAGCAGGTGGAGGTAGTTAGAAGAGCTAGGCAGAGAGAGTGTTGTAAGATTAGTGTATAGAGGTATAGATAAGGGCGTGTGTGTAGGAGAGTGGAGAGGGGAGGGGTAGAGAATGGAGGAGAGAGGAGTAGACAGAGTGGAGAGGGAAGTAAAGTGGAGAGGGGTGAGGGCAGAAGAGTGGAAAGTGTATGGACAGCGGAGGAGCAGAAGAAAGAGTGGTAAGATGACTGGAGGGAGTGGGGCAGGACAGGAGAGGGAAAGAACCAGTAGGATAGAGGGAGTAGTACGATGAGGCAGGGGGGTGAAAGGGAGCGACAAAGGGAGAGACGGAACCAGAGCATCTGATATTGGCACTTTTTCCCCATCAGACCGTATTGACAAGCCTGGCAGTGTCAGGATAGGATATCTTTCGAAAATCCCTCCCTGTGGGGAGCCAGAGAGCTAAGGTAGGCTCAATTACAGGTAGATCTAGAGAGTAGGTGTTAAGGATCTCCAGTGGCAGACCTGGGCAACAGGTACGCCTGGGCTAGGGAGGTGGGAAACACATGGGAGGACGAGGGGGAGCGGCGCCTGGCAGTGTACCCACCCCCACGCCAGCTTTCGTGCGTAATACCGAACCATTTACTCAGATTAACACTGAACATTATGCGCACATTTAGTTTAAAAAACAAAAATCTGAACGACCTTTCTGAGGCTGGCTATCTTTGACAGACTATTCAGAATTGTAATGTGCTAAGCAAGTGGTAAGGGAGTTGCCAAGACCCAAACCCAACCCAAAATTCAAAGGAACATAATAAGAAAAGTCAACCCAAAGAGTAGCCCCCTGTTCAATAAAGCACTTTTTTCATTTTCTCATTGGAAAAGGGTGGTCTACAAAGCTGTAAGGCAACGTCCGCCTGGAGCGTGCATGACATTCAACCCATATTCCTACATGGACCTTCCCTGGACCCTTCGGTCTCTGTTCTGAAATTCTCCTGCCCCTGCAGGATGCCTTGTGATAAGCATTTTCCTCCACTCCTCCTAGGCGCGCCCGCTGGTGAATTAGGATGGACCCCTTTGTCCCCCTCTGCTGAAGTAAAGTCTCCTTTCTCATCCTTCGCAACATTCAACTCCTTTTCCATACTTTGGCTTCACCTCCCAGCCTATCTCTTGTGAAAGGGGGGCTTAGATGTGCTTTATTAGGTATCTGTGAAGGGAATTTGTTGACATGCACCACCCCTGATGTGGGCCTTGTCTATGGCATAACCCTCTTTTTGGGCTGTCTTCCATGACCTGGCCCAGCCCTCTTAGTTGACTCCCTCAGCCTGATCAGTCTTATCTGCGTGAGTGTGGAGCCCTTGGTGGGTCACCGATTGATCGCTCACATTCTATGTCCTGGTTTAGGTCCCACTCTCTCCAATGCAGTGTCCACCAAAAATGGCGGACAGGGTACTCAAAACCCGAATATGGAAACAGTGACAACAATGGGCAACTTAGCTTGTTATGTATGCCGAGCATTGGGAAGTGGTTATAGGGGTCAAGTGGACGGGTTGCTCAGTCTAGTCTCTTAATAATTCTGCATATTGAAAATGATGTCCCCGATGTGCTACATGCGATAATTCCATGTTCCAATCATCTTTGCTCGTACATTTTGTCATGAATTATCTTCACCTGTTTTCTTAATAGGCCTTTCAAGAGGAGACATGTGATGACAATAAAGAGGCATGTGGACATGTTACTGCTAGAGGAGTCCCACTCGCTCAAATGCAGATGTTTGTATTCGCTTGTACAAACACTTGAGAAATTCCAATGGTGACATTGCCTGCGACATTAAGTGCTGCAGAGTTGATTTAAGTGTCAATCGTGCCTGAATCTGTAGTTGCAATGCTCTATGGATTGAACGCATCAGTTAAGCTGTTATGAGACTTGTGAGAAAAGGTAAATAGATAAATTACTAACAACGTGTTGTGTGGCAAAACAAACACAACAGCCTCATACGGTCAGAGGAACACAACTGTTAAAGACCTGACTGCATTAAATTACGTTTCAAGCCCTGATTGGTGCATTGACAGGATTCCACCTCTCTGAAAGTGATTATACATTTTATTTACCAGTATATCACACCCAGCCAGTAACTGATGTTGTTCTCTTCACTGACACTCTCTCCAAAGGTTTTTTTCCCCCATAAATGATTGGAGAATTGTTCATTTCAGTCCATGCACCCTCCTACGTTTGTGGTTTTAAAAGGCAGTCAAAATGTCGGGCTCGTTAGCAGATAGCATTCAAAAATGGAGTTTTTTTTTTTAAATACAAACCTGAGCTCAGTCAAAGGTCCCTTTTGCAGCACACACACTCTGAATGCGACACTGTGGGGTATGTTAGTCAGTTGTACTAGTATGAGGAAAACAAATGTTGGCAAAACAAAATGGCATCTAAGAAATGCACTTCAAGATAATCAGAAGATGAAGGCAGCAAGAAATGTGCTTTGACTTTTGACTGATAACGTAGGAAAGTGATGGCACGCCAATGCTAACAGAACCAAAGGGGATGTGCTGACCTGAAGATTTAAGACAATATAGGTTTCAAGGCAGATACTGTCTGTTATTGACGTGGATGGAAAGGTTGTTTCTAAGGGAAGAGAGAAAATGGAGTTATTTGCTGAACATCAAATGATCTAATGCCACAATCCAACGCCTGGTCTTCTAATGCCATGAGCTATAAACTCTGTGTTCAAATGTTAAA
Organism: Ambystoma mexicanum; assembly: GCF_040938575.1. Lineage (NCBI taxonomy): Eukaryota > Metazoa > Chordata > Amphibia > Caudata > Ambystomatidae > Ambystoma > Ambystoma mexicanum. The sequence goes on from NC_090926.1 coordinate 405,608,101, forward strand.
ACTTACAACCTCTGCATTTGGGGGTGTTCTAAATCAACAATCCACAGATTCAGTGTTATGCCATGCTCTATTACATGGGTGTTTAATGCTGTGGTCTCTCTGTAGCCCCAACTGTTTGAAAGCCACATTCTGCAATTACGAGTATCTTTTTGCTGGGCGCCTAGCAGGTGTATTTTACGTACCGACTGCTCCAGTGCCACACTTCAAAGCATGGAGTTCTAATGCCATGATCTACATCCCTGGTGTTCTCATGCCACACACCATGATCTACAACTGAGGTGTTATGCTGTGTCAGCCCAAAATCTACAATCTTGGTTGGCTAATGCACAATAAACAGGCTCAGGGTTCCAATCCCACAATTGACGGCATCCGTGTTCTACTGCATTAACCTTTTGCAGGACTGGTTGCTTCTAGGTGTTGGGATGGGACAGAGTGCTGGTAAGATGGCTTCTGTACAGGGTGAGGGCATTTTGCCTGATAATGGCAGAGGATCAGAGTGTGTCTCTTTGGGCAACCCATAACCTGGGTCCACAGACCAGTAATCGTTTGCCTTCCCTCATCTTTAGTTTTGCATTAAAAGCTAGAAGACACACACTTCCCAATCCAAAGACCCGTTGGGCACATAGGCTTCCTAATTTCTGGATGGAACGGATAAAACGGTTGGAACGGATAAAACGGTTGGAACGGATAAAACGGTTGGAACGGATGGAAAGGATGAGTGGATGGAACGGATAAAACGGTTGGAACGGATGAAATGGATAAAACGGTTGGAACGGATGAGTGGATAGAAAGGATGGAGTGGATGGAACGGATGAAACGGATGAGTGGATAGAAAGGATAGAGTGGATGGAGTGGATGAAACGGATGAGTGGATAGAAAGGATAGAGTGGATGGAATGGATAGAATAAATAGAACCAATGGAATGAATCGAACGAATGAAGTAGAACAGATTGAACAGATGGAGTGGATGGAACGGATTAAGTGGATGAAGTGGATAGAATGAATGGAACCAATGAAACAGATGGAGTTGATGAAACCTGACTGAACGGATGAAGTGGATAGACCGGACGAAATGGATGGAACGGAGGAAGTGGATGTGAAGGAATGAACAGGTGGGTGGAATGGATAGAGCAGATCATGTGGATGGAGGAGATGAGTAGACAGAATAGTTGACTGGACGAGGCAGATGATTGAACGGATGAAGTTGATGGAATGGATGAAGTAGATGGTACGGATAGAGTGGATCATACGGATAGAGTGGATGGCACTGACAGTGAACGCTACGGATATACTGGACGGTACGGTGAGAATGGGTGGTAAGACTAGAGTGAGTGGTACGCATATAGTAGAAAGAATGTATAAAGTGGATAGAACACATAATGTGGATGGAACCAATAGAATGAATGGAACAGACAAAGAGAATGGAACTGACAAAGTGGATGAAAGTGATGAAATGGACGAAAGTGATGAAGTGGACTAAAGTAATGAAGTAGATGAAAAACTTTACTAATAAATCACCATATCACACTACTACGCCTACTCTTCCCCTATACACCATCACTCAAATAGAACACAGCTATGCTGACACATTCGGCCTAGCTGTTCTCATACTAACATGACCCCACTAACACCTCATCACTCTAATAAAACACAGCTAGCTGAGCACATTCCGGCTAGCTTTAGCGTCTCCTCAGGCCTAACGCAGCCAAAACTCAGTCTGAGTGTCCACCCACCAGACTGAACACATCCAACTGATTTCCTCAGCACAAGACCTACTGCTGTGAAGCAGCTACCATGCAACATTCACACCAACTGCACACCTATCTGGTGCGCCCACGCACCATACCACCCTCTCACTCTGCTGACCTGAACTACGGTTCCCGAGGGCGTTCAACCTACCAGCGCTTTGAGGTCATACCAATGATACATAAGGATCTAAATAAATGCTAAATAACAACATAGATCAGCTTTCTTTAACCAGACTGCTGGGCGTTGGTATTACATCTATACATGTGGTTGAGGATTGTGTAAGCAATCCAGCTGGCTATGGTAGCCAGTGGAGGTATTTCTAGCCCTTAGACATGTGGTCACATCTTTCAAGTCCTGATACAAGGTGGCCCACATCGTGTAGGCTTCACTGAAGGCCAGAAAACGCTCTTTTCAAGCTCTGAATATACCAATGACTATGTTGTTAGCATGAATGAGGGGTATGATTATTTGCTCTTTCATAGTTGAGAAAAAGCAAGTTTTCATCTGTCACACTAATCTAGAGTCTTAATGACTTGTAATATATGGCTGTTAGTATTGCTCTGTGGCTAAAGGGGCTATCCGAAGAACACATGGAAGTTAGGATTGCATCACCCATAAACCCAAACTGGTACGTAGAGTTTGCCCAATTTTAAACAGCAATGCAAAAGTTTGATAATCTGATGCAAGCAGCTTCTGTTATGTTATCCGTTTCATACCAACAAAGGTTCAATGCAACTAACACCTGAAGGCAACTTGGTGCTACCAAAATTTAAGCACAACTACATTAGCAGAACGGCAGCTCTCAGAAAAGCAACGTTTTTAGTAAACGGCGATACCGCAGATGGGACACTGTGGCACGCAGTGCCATAGGCAGAGCGTTCCACATTTTAGCAGCTACCACCGAAAAGGAATGTTCACCAATACTGGCGTAGCGAAACCGTGGTACTGAAAAAAGGAATCTGTATTTAGACAGGATGGAGCGGCAGAGTATATAGGGACGGAACTTGAGCTGCACATATTCCGGACCCATCGCATAGAAGGCACGATGAACTAGGCACACAGCTTTAAACTGCACCCGTTTGGCCAAAGGGAGCCAATGGAGAGCATAGAGACCCAGGGAAATGTGCTCTCTAAAGGGAGTATTGGTGGCCAACCGCGCCGCAGCATTTTGAAGAATCTGCCGGTGTTGGAGTATAACAATGAGGTACAATAGTCGATCCGACTAAGGACCAAAGATGCAACAACTAAGGCACGAAGGTGCTGAGGGATGAACTGCAGCACCTTTCTCAAAATCTTCAGCTGGAAATGGCGAGCCAGACAGACTGCACCAATCTGGGTAGCCATAGACGGGAGGCCGAGAATTTTACACCTAGATTTCTGACTGCTCAGACAGGAAGAGGGAAGGGTCCAATCGACAGTGGCCAAAAACCAGGGAGTACAGAATGAAGATGGGGACCTAGAGCCAACCACCATGACCTCGGATTTGCCTCCATTCAGTTTGAGCCAGTTGCAACCCATCTATCTTCTCACAGCCTCCAGGCAATACTTTAACTGTGTGGCCTCGGAGGGATGAAGCAGATCAAGGCGCACTATGATCTGCGTGTCATCTGTGTACGAATAACATCTAAAGCCGTTGGCGTGGATAAGAGCAACTAGCTGCTGGATATAGATATTAATTTATTTTATTTTTATTATTGTGTTATACAGTACTAAGGTACTTTTAACACATATACGTACAATCCACAGATACACAATCCAGCATACAAATAACCAACCTTTATAAAATTACAGCAACTTTCTTTAAAAATTCTAAAACATGTATGGTCAAACTTAATTCATTACAATTCATTATCCTCCACCATAGTTCATTCTCGGAGGAGTAAACCAAGCCTGCTAAAAAGCATGTCCGCAAATCAATCAGTTTTGGACAAGTCACACACAAGTGCTTTAAAGTCTCAATGTTTGTGTTACAGTGCCGGCATAGCCTCTGATCTTGCGGAATGTTCGCCCGACGACTCAGTACTTCTTTTGTTGATAACAAGTTTAACCTGAGCCTTAGCACTTGAGACCTAAAAGATCGCGTAGGATGTTTTTTAAGATAAGGTGCAAGTGTGTTGAAGCTTTTACATGACCAAAGAAAATGATCCCCAAAGCATTTGTACTCCATTATCTCAGATCTCAAGTTAGACCATACATGTCTACACCATCTTAGTTTTGCAACCTTTGGTGTCAACTCCAGTTCCTCCAGAGGAATATTTGCCTGCTGAAGCATTAATTGACAATTCTGAACCCAGTCCCTGAGAACCCTTCAGCCGCCCTGAAGTCTTACCAGATTTAGTTGTTCGTATATTGAAGACCCTGGTGGGTTCAGTATATTTACCAGCAACTGAAGCTTGCCCCAATCTACCAGAGTTTGTACTGGTAGCAAGCCTAATTCAAACAGAATCCCTACTAAAGGGACTGACTGCGGAAGTTGGAGCAAACCTTTCCATAATGCCCCCTCTAGTAATGACCAATTAATCGGCTGATTCCGAGTTTGTGCTCCATAGATTAATTTTGGGGTTAATTGTTGTTTGTATAATTTTAGGACTGGTAAAAGAGAGTATCTACCGAATTTTCCATCGAAAATTCTAAGTTGTATGCCAGCCCCTACAAATTTTGCCCGTAAATCTTCCTGTAGTTCGGAACCAGAGAACTTGTCGTAAATTGTCAGCCCTAAGTACACAAATTTATTTACAACTTCTATTTTGCCGGTTTTCAAGTACCAGGGCAGTACTTTACAATTTTTCCTACTCCCCTTAAATACCAGAACCTTTGATTTTACAGTATTTAGTGCTAGGTCTAGTTTTTCCAGGAACCCCTCTACGGCTAATAAAGCTCTTTGGAGCCCAATAGCTGTGAGGTCACATAAACAATGTCATCTGCATAAAGTAAATATTGGACAACCATAGCACCCAATCTTGGAGGGGAAGTTTTTATGGAATCCATACAGCATCCAAGTCCCAATAAATACAAGCAAAAAAGAAAGGGTGCCAAGATACACCCCTGTCTTAAGCCCCTGTTTGTCTGTATCCAAGGGGAAAAGTTACCCAGTTCGTCCAACCTTACCCTAATGTAACGCTCACCTGATTCTCGCAGAGGCGCCGGTCTTGACTGGGCGACTACCGTATCTTCAAAGGTGATGTGTAGCACCCGGTTGGCTCTTTGGGCTGGACCTCTGTGCACTGTATGCCTGACGTGTAGAGTAAGATGTCTGCAGATAGAAAATATGGGGTTAATGAACTGGGGTTATTGGGGTGTCCCTATCTCTTTCCTCTTCTCCTCTCCTGTAGACCCCCAAAGGTTAACGCTCTCACCTTAGGTAAGTGAATGCCGAGCTCTCCATCTGCCTCGGGGCAGGGTGCTGTAACCAGTTTCTTCACTGGATAGGTAGCGCAGGCCTCTTGACTTCAGAGGACTGCTGTCCGTCGTTTACTGCACGAACAGTAAGTTTCGAGTCATTCAAATGTCTTTAGAGTCTTTAGTAATGATGTCTCTTGTTTTGCAGGGTTCCGGCGATGGCGGATGACGGGCTGAAGTGAGTTGAAGATGGAGCCCGTGTGATGAATAGAAGCGCCTGGAAGCACGTAAGTAAGCGCTTGTTGCCTGCTTCACTATGCGCTCTAACTGTCTTTTTATTTTGCAGGTACGAGTTCGGAGCGGCTGCAGGGTGCCGGAATACCCACTGGATTAGATGTGGAAAGGAGTAATGGCACGTGAGTATTAAAGTTCCCCAATGTCTTTAAACGCACCTTGTTTTGTCTTTCAGATGCGGGATGCAGCGCCGAAGAGTTGGTAAACTTTTGTCTTTCAGATGCCGGAATGCTAACCTGTTCTTTCTTGTCTTTATAGGTGTTGCTGAAGACTGGATTCAGAATGGTAAGCCTTTGCCTTTCAGATGCCGGAATGCTAACCTGTTCTTTCTTGTCTTTATAGGTGTTGCTGAAGACTGGATTCAGGATGGTAAGCCTTTTTCCTTAGGCCCAGGACCGGATGCAGAAGACACGATGAGCGTTCTGCTGCAGAGGTTGCAGAATAACGCAAAGCAAGATTCATCCACCGGGTGTGGTTTAAATAGCCTCCTGTAGTGCTTAGGTGTCTCCTTCCACAGCCACGCCTAAGTAAGAAAAGAGTTCCTGGTAAGAAAAGAGTTCCTGCCTTCCAGAAGAGTTCCAGTGTTCTGAATCTAGGGAGTGGCTCCAGCCCCACCCAACAGGAAAAGTAGTTCCAAACAGAAGAGGATCAGAGGCTCAACTGGCAGGCAAGTAAGCAGCATGGTCTGCTGAAGGTAAGTCCACCCAAGCATTATGAGCCCGGCGCTTCCAGCGCTGGGACTGGGCATATTTATGAGCCTGGTGCCACTGGCGCCAGGACTGGGTCCAAAAGATCCCAATTGGGACTGGTTGGCACTCGGAACCTGGGTTATGGATCTGCTTCCAAGGGAGTTGGGAAAACCCTGACCTTTTGGAAGCAGAGATCATGACACCTAATCCTTGTGTTTGTATGGAGGGCCACCAGAATACTTATCAGGGCTATGGGACACCCCCTGTCGTACAATTTTTTCCACAAAAGAGCCCTGTTAACCATATTGAAGGCTTTACTAATATCTAAGAAAGCAAAGAATACTGGCTGTGCTTGCTCCTTTGCTTGATGTGCTAGTAAATCTAGCACCATGCAATTGGTTGATTGACTGAAAAACATCTAAGGAGTCTGATTCCACGGCCCATTTTTGTAGAGCTTTCAGCAGTATTTTCGCAAATATTTTGTTCGAGGCATCTAGTAAGGATATAGGTCTATAATAATTAGGAGAGGACCTAGCCCCACCTTTAAACACAAGGATTAGGGTTGCTGCTGACCAGGTAGAAGGAAACGAATTACTAGCCAAAATATCCATGAACAAAGCAGACAATACCTGCGACCAAACTACTAAATTGCCTTTGTATGTCAGGTTAGAGAGACCGTCTGGACCTGGTGCATTCGAGGACTTACTTTTCTTTATCAAGATCTTTAAATCCTCCAGATCCCATTCTATAGCACCCCTCCAGTCCGCCTCTGGCCATGTGACTGACTGGTCTAGACCTTCCACCCTGTACAAAACTGAGAAATGTTTTACCCAGCCAATGTCACTAACCGCCTGTGCCTGAAGATAATCTTGTGTACCTTTCGGTTTAATTAGGTCCCAAAATATACCCGGCCTATTCCCAAACATACAAGCCAGCATTCTCTCGGCGTTCTTAATGTATAATATGTACTTTCTACCTTTTGCCCAATTCCTATATGTTTGTTTTAATTTCCTCACCTTTTCCATGTAACCCGGAAGTGCAGATTTTTTGAGAAGCCTCACTTCTCGATGTAGATCCTTTTTGTGAACCTGAACTTCTATGTCAAAGGAGTGAGAACCCTTCCTACTTGCCACCGTCTGGGTTGGACCCCTATCTGTTGTTAACCTTCCTAACAACTCCCTTACCATAGTAGGGTATCCTTCTGCTGTGCATAAGCGGGCCATCTTGTTTGCTGGCAAATTTACGATCCCAGACAAAAATGCCGCCGCAATTCTAGGGGCCCACTTGACCTCATTCTTTCTTGAGTTTATCTCCACTCCCACAGTGTCTGATTCGCTATATTTTGCCACACCAAGCAATTTAAATTCCAGGAGGGAGTGGTCGCTCCATTTCAGGAATTTTATTTCCAGGGAAACTCCTTTTGTGATAAGATCGTGCGAAATGAAGATGTAATCTATTGTTGATTTCCACAGCCCATTCTGCCATGTAAAAGCTGGCGGAATGTCCATCTGTATGTTACCGTTGATTATACTTAGGTTCCATGCCTCAAATTCCTGGGTGATCCTCTTCCCTCTCTCCCGGGATTCCTTGCAGACAGACTTTCTATCAATCTCTAGATACCACTTTTCATCGAGGCATTCTGCGTTAAAGTCTCCAACAATTATCACTGAGGCCCCCTCCTCTGGAAATTCTCCCAATAATGTGAAAGAAATTGCCATCAAGGCTTCTTCCAACTTATCCTTTAAGGGACTGAAGTAAACGTTTACCAGGAAACATTTGCTTGTGGGACTCTCATCGTCTTCTTGCCATTCTAAGAGTACAACCAGAATGTCTGACCTGTCTACCTCAATTACCTGCATTGAGAGCCCCAAAGAACGTTTAACTGCAGTTAGGAGACCCCCAAACGGCCTACACTTCGCTCCCCGTTGGGCCTTGACGTAGACTGTGTTGAATCCATCTATCATGGGTGTATCTAACAAAAAAGTTTCCTGCAAACAAATAATGTCAAAATTTAAAAAGAGTTTGTGATTATTCATAATATTCTTGTGTCCTCTAGAATTCCATGTAATTTTTGACCAGTTAGACCATCATGTGTGTTGGAATCGATTTTCCTCCCTTTCCTGGTTTATCCCTCTGCCAAATGGAACTTGCGTATAACCTCTGGAACTATAAATCTCCTTGTTATATCTTTCTCTTTCATCTTGTATCTTGCCTTTCTTTACTTGGTGGATGGGTACCAAACTTGATAAAATTGAGGGCCCTGTATCTGTAACTTCAAAACCAAGGGCTAGGAAGCGTTCTCTCTCCCCCAATAATATTTCCTTTGCTAAGTGTGACCTTAGATTAAGTCTTACAATATCTAGGCAGTCGTCATAAACGAATTCTACCGTCTTAATGTCCCCTGAGGATATCAATTTCAACTTTTGGATTTCCTGCATTAAAGCCAAGATATGTCTGTTTAAAGGGTATCTATTAGAGCTTTCGAAAAGACGACTCATGAAGATGGTTACCTCACCGTTTACAGGCGTCTTTTTTTTCCAAGTTTGGCTCTTGCCTTGGATTCCACTTTTTAGGCGATCTTGCTTGCCCCATACTCTCTCCCACCCCCTTCGATTGATCCAGGAACTTACATTTTGGGGTCCCCAGGCCCACTTCCTCCACTAATCTCGAGGTCGGAAAAGGCACTAATTGAGGAACCCTTAGCTGTGGCAGCTTCCCCGAGTCCGTCTTCACCACCCCGGGTTTCGAGAAAATTGCATACAACTTGGGAGCCGGTAAATTTCCTGTTTCTACAGCTTCTACCAAAGGTTTCACCAGACCCTTTCCTACTGTTATAAATGGTGGGACCGATAGTCCTTCTACCAGAGGACAACTCTTTCCAACTCCCTTCCCAATTCCAGGTTCAATGTTTTTTATAACCTCTAGTCCCTTAGTCCATTCGGGCTCTACCTCTCCCATGTCTACTGGATAGACGGATATATTGCTTAGATCGAAAGAAGGACTATCACCCTCCTGCACAGTATCCAACACAGATGAAACCTTGTCAGCTTCCTTAACCATTACTGATTCCTTGTTTAGACCCCTTTTCCTGTTTATAAAGAAATCCTTCTTTCTCTGGTCTAATGTCTCTATCAATTTGCATGTGTTTATCCACAGCCAACCTTAGGTTACGTAGGAATTTCCGTGACCCTTTATTCTGTTGTGAAGGTGGGGGTTTACAGTTTTTAGGTTTTTTTTGCTGAAGAGACTGCTTGTTTATATTACTAAGTTTGCTCACCTTTGGGCTACTACTCAGCGGCTTGATTTCCTGTACCTGTTCCTTCCCCAACATTGATACTGAAGGGAGGGCTATTTCTGATACCTCATGAACTACTAAAGCACAGTCTCCCTTTAACTCAGCCTTCTCCCCCTGTATTCCCAAATGTTTAAGTTCAGCACTATTTCCTTGTACCACCCCAGACCCCTCAATGTCCATCTTATTTGGGCTAACAGTATTTAAAACTGAGACTGCCATTATGTAGCCTTCCAAGAAGTTCACTTTACTCAGTACTTCCTTCAGTGATTGTCTTAACTCCCGAATTTCATAATTCAGTGTATCGTAGCCTCTATCCATAGAGTCCATAATTCTAGAGAGAACCGGAAATGATAGCTCATCTACCGGGGGTAGCTGATCATGTAAGGAGACTTATTTAGTTTCAATAGCCTCTGGATCTTCAGCCTCAGTCTCTGGCTTCTCCACTAGGAAGTCATCATCCCCTGATTTAACACTTTCACTGCCCTGGAGTAATAATGGGGAAGTCTCGTCCCTTCGCCCAATTTCCCTTTCGTACTTGACTGAACTGGTACTGTGACAATTTCTCCTTGTAGCCCCATTGCTTAGGTGAGAAGACAGCGGATACTGGCTCTTTCCATTTGGGGTCTCTTGGGCCATGAACCTTCCTAGAAAGTTCATGGGACAACAGTGGGCCCAATATGGAAGTGTCTGATACTAAATCTCGCTCCACCGCCATTGGTTCATCAGCCAAAAAGTTCATCTTTGACTCAATGTTTAACAAAGTCCGGTTTATAACTCCCACCACCTCTACCATAGAGTCCGTTTGATTAATTTGCTCTGGACCAAAATCCGTAGGAACCTCTTTACCTGGAGAAGTAGGACTTCCCTGGGGGGCTACCAGAGTCACTTCTCCAGTGAATGGAGCAGAACCCAACTTAACAGGTTGAAACGCTTGCGACAAATGTGGAAGAGAGATTACCACCTGTGGTGGGACTCTACCCCCCTGTACTATGGATTCCTCTGGGATACTTCCCATGCTTCTGAGTGTGACTCCCATTATATAAACTCAGGGGGTCACCACTCTTAGAGAAGGTATGAAAAAATATAAGTATCGATTGAGTAAAGTTAAGTATTGCAAAAATATTTTAAAAGGTATCCTAACCAATCATTTGTTTGACCATACAAAATTTAAAAACAGTTAGATACCACTGCACGCTGTCGTACTAAAAGTAAGTGCAAGTATATAGATCGGGAAATCCCATACAAAGAACATCAATAAATAGAAACTGTGCCGAATAGTCGATTATGAAGAACTCCGAAGGAGTGACGGCGTACTCTGCGCCCTTACTTGACCGATATACAGTGGTATAGTGACCGCTATTCGCCCCCTCAGCCCCGCCAGCTCCCCAACAGCCGCACAACAGTCGAAGGGCTTGACCCCGCCGGGCTTAAAGCAGCAAGGGCGGTAGCCTCCGGGTTTTGAAGGGAAGCCAAGTCACGTGATGTGGTCACGTGCAATACACACCACGCCTCCTCCAGGAAGCGCTCCTCCGATCCGATGCGGCAAGAGCCTTTAGCTCGCAGTGCCGGATGAAAGTCTCACTGAGACTAATAACTGCTCCAACACACCTCCCAGGAGCACACAGAGAATCCGAAACCACTCGCTCGCAAACAAGGTAGGGGAGAGGGCAGAGCCTTGAGGAACACCAAAAGCAGAAGGAGAGCAGAAAGGAGCGAAGAGACACAGACTGGGAACGATCAGGAATTAACCAAACCAAGATAGAACAGTACCCAAGATCCCAGCTGCTGAGAGTCGACTAAGAAGGAGGGAGTGGTCCACGTTGTCAAAGGCCACCGACAGATCCAAAAAAATCATTGCTGCCACACCGCCCTGATCGGTGATAATTGTTAAATCATCCAGCATAGAGACCAATACCAACTCTGCCTCTTCCTGGACAGAACCCTGATTGAAAGAAATTGAAAAAGACCCGATTCTTCACAGATTCTCCCAAGCAAGGGTGCAACCAGGGATTCCAGCAGCTTCATGAGGAAAGGAAGGAGCAATATCGGGTGGAAATTTACAGGAATTAAGGGAACAAGGGCAGGCTTCTTTAGTAGTGGAATAACAAAGGAATGTTTTAGATCCGAAGGAATCATGCCTGTATAGCACGACCGGTTGATGGCCGATACAACATTAGTGACAATAGATGGGAGGATTGTTTTCACAATATGCAATGGAATAACGTCCGTTGGTGAGGAGGATTTCATTTTTTCCGTTGCTACCAGAATCTGCATAGTGGAGAAAAGAGGGAACAAGTCCCATACAGCAGCCAGGATGGCAGGTGTCTCCTGAAGCATTGGGATGGGTGAGGGGACTGCAGGTGCACTAGTCCCACGCCTAGACTGTGTGATAGGATATCGAATATCAACAATCTTGTGGATAAAGATATCTGCCAAATAGTTACATAGGTTCTGAGAAGGAGAAACACCAGAAAAAGGGGGAATGATAGAGGACAGGGATCGGACAACTTTAAACAATTCTGTTGGATGATCAATAGAATTTTCAATTTGCTGGGCAAAGAAGTTGAATTTGGCCTTACTGATGGCCAGATGATATTTAGCAGTGGCAGCACGGAATGAAACCCTATCACCCAGGGTTTAGTAGGTACGGCACTTCTGTTCAGCTTGTCTACGCATAAGGCATAGTAATTTAAGATCCTCATTGAACCAAGGTTCCAACTGCTGACCACAAATTTTAAAACTTTTTAAGGACACGAGTAAATCTGCAGTAGACAAAAATATCTGAGAGAGGGAGTACAGTTATTTATTTAAATTCTTAATGCGCCAGATCACCCGAAGGCCTCAGGGCGCACATGTATAACAGTGAACAGAGAACAGAACCAGTGGAACAGCGTCAGATAGAATGGAAACTAGATTGAAGGAGCCCTGAAGAGAAAGGTTTTCAACTTCTTTTTTTAAGTGAGCAAGAGATGTGGTCATTTTCAGATCCAAGGTGATGGAGTTTCAAGTGGCAGGAGTCAAAACATCAAAGATTGTCTTCCCAAATTTGGCTAAGCAAAATCGGGGTTCACTGAGTTTGGCCGGTCAAGTGACCTAAGAGATTGTGAGGGCACATAGCGCTTGATGCGCTCAGAGATAGATGGGCGCAACAAGGGTCAGGCACTTAAAGGTAAGCGTCGGGATCTTAAAGGAGACACAGTGCTTGACAGGCAGCCAGTGCAGATTTCTTCTGGCTTCGGTGATAGACTGCCATCTGGGGATGCCTAGCACTGCTCTAACAGCACCATTTTGTGTGACCTAAAGGGCTGGGAGATTGGATTGAGCAGTGCCGGCCAGAAAACTATTACAATAATCAAGCCTTGAATTAACGAAGGCGGAGGCTTAAAATTGACATGTTTTTCACAGATAGAAAGGGGCGCAGATAACCCAGCTGTTTATTGATCAAGCCACAGGAGGTGCGGGTCTTAGCTACATGCTGCCTCATGGTGACCTCGGATCCAAGCGCAATGCCAAGCGTTTTAATGCTCTTGGCCACAATGGAAAAGTTGGCGTACTGCGGGGAGATGTTTTTCAGCATATAATTAGAGGCAGTGATGAGAATCTCAGTCTTATCCGCATTGAGAGCCATGGAATTCCAAACTAGAAGTGGACCTACATAGTTTGTCAATATGCGAGAGAAATCAAGGAGTGCTCAACGGACCGCCAGCAGCACTTCCAAACACTTTCATTATGTGGCATTACGTGGCACTGGAATACAATCAGCAAAACTATAAATGAAAGGGACAATAAAGTTGTCTGACCAAGTACCTCCATAACTATTGGACATTATAATACAATTAGTCTGCACAAAAATCAGATCAAGTCAATTACCTAGAATGTGAGTTGGCTCAGAAACAAATTGGTGAAGTGATAAGTCTGCCATAGCTAGGCTAAAATTAGCAGCTGTGGTCTCAGACGGATAATTGCATCTATAGTTAAAATCACCTACCACAATCTGATTGTTATACTGTGACTGAGAAGTAGCCACAACACTAACACATGATTCCACAAATGCAGAATCAAAGCGTGGTGGCTGATAGACAATAAGAAAGTGCACAGTCTTGATGGCGGAAAGAGACACGCGCACCATGTAAACAACAAGGGGATGGCAGCAGATGCTGGATTTAAAAATAAAGGCCACACCGCCACCAGGATGGTTAGAGGGCTGATCTGCTCGGAGCAACTCACAAAACGAGTCAGATAACTACGATTCCGTGACCAGTAGACAGTGTGGCCTCTGATCTTGCAACAGATCAAAGCAGTCAGCAGCATGTCCTACTAGCACTGATGGCATGATCTCCAACCCTGGTGTTCTACAGCTACAATTCAGTCCTGGTTTTCTGATCTAATGATTGACAGCACAGTGCCCCAATGAGATTGCCCTGAGGAACAGGTTATGAAAATCTTGAACTCTACGGTGGGATACAGTGATTCTGAAAAATCTGGTACTGTATTGCCCACCTATGAATAGGAAAAATATACGAACTGCATAGGATCAACACATTGCTATAGCGAGGAATCAGAAAAAAGAGGTCACATGGACTCTTTTTTTCATGCAAATCATAGATGTATAAATACATAACTATGCCTGCTAGTGACACCCAACTTTGATTTTGAATCCGCAGGATTACAGTACTTACCATTAGCTCTCGTGACGCAGAGCAAGATGACAGGTTCGATCCCCGCTTCCGCGCTTAGAATCCTCTGGGTATTGGCGTTATAAATAATCAATTACAATTGGGAAGCGTGTTTTGAAACATAGAATATAAGCAATAATTGATTCTTATCACTGAGCATTTTTCAATATTTTCTAAGGATTGATATAAAGTGCTGTACAGAGTTGTGATTCCTCTTGAGTGGATTGTGTACCACCTTTTCCTGTAATACTTGGTCCGAGTCAGTTACAAAGGATTGTAACAGATGCTTAAAGGGGGAGCAAGTGACTGCTTCCCAACTCTTACATGTTGTAATAATCATGGAACATATATTGGTGTCATGCCCCGCAGAGCTGAATTAGCACCAGGTTGATTCCAGAGTGACATCCATAAGATGTTACCGTTACCTGCTGACAAGTGGGTTTCCAACTGGTCCAAAAGAAAGGATGGGGAAAATAGCCAATGTCTCCGGAAAACCTACAGCTATTAAACAGGCTCAAAAGGGATCCTGCAAATGAAGCAGTACCAGATTGTAATAAGGGAAACAAAATAGGTGGTCACGGGGCAAAGTAACATCAATCTACAACCCAGACAAGCATGTCAGACTGATCACAGTATTGGAGAACTTCATTGTAATCCCCTTGCTACATAGATGGTCCATAGAAGCATGTAATGAAGGGTAAATGAATAAACCACATTAGGGTAGACATGCCTACTGTCCACCAGTGAGCCGCACATGTGAAAGTACTTTACCATCTGCGACACCACGCCTGAAAGCTTGCACAGAAAGAAGCCATCTTTGCAGCAATAGCATGAAGTACATTGGCCATATTGTCTCCATAGATGGCATCTCAGTGGATCCTGCAGCTGGCTATGTCCACAGACTCTACACGAACTGTTTTTCTAGGTTTCTGCAATTTATTACCAAAGATGTGTGCCCAACATTGCAAAGATCAGCAGGTCACTCAAACTGACCAAATGATATCGTCGACGATCAAAGGTGCTAAGATTGTGTCCACTCTGGGTGGAACCCCTGTACTGTGTGCTTTTGATAAGAGAACTTGTGACAGGAAGAAAAAACTGCTGATGATTATGGTGACAGTAGTTTTTTGTCGAGAGCGAAGATGTGACATATGTGATGGGAAAGCCTACCTGTGGAGTATTGACTTGATTGAATGAATGAGATGATGTTGTGTCTTTCCAGAGGCTGAGTTATCCTCTGACATTTCTCCGGGATTTGTTTATTTATTTGTTTATTTCGCCCGCACCGAAAACCTGCAGGCATACCAGGCCTTTGTGTTTCTTTCTGACCCAGATGCTCAGCATGGGTCAGTGAGCACTGCGGAAACCTAAGCACAGCCAGGGGACAGTGGATCAGGAAGTAGAAGCTGTAGATCTTCAAAGTAGGGCTTTGTGTAGGAGCTATAACACGCATCAGATGGAAAAAGACTAGCAGCTTCTATGGACTATGGACAGGAGGAATGTGTATTTGAAATCCTGAAATGAAAGGGAAAGAATAATCATTAAAGAAAAGTACCACAATCCGATGTCATTTCACGTATTTGGAGTTGATATAGGTTAACCCATTTCAATTCAAGTATCCTTCCTGAGAAAAGAAGCAAAGGTTCCATAAAGAAGTAGTGTTTGCATCCCTGTAAGACAAGGACGTCATTTCACCAAAATGCAAGGGGTAGTGGAAGTGACACCACATGACCGTTGACCTCTGATGACATCACAGGAAGTGATGTAATTTGACACAACCGCGAAGTGACATCACGGGCAGTGATGGAACACAATCTTTCACCCTTTGACAAAACAGGAAGTGGCATCACATAGCATTGTTCCTAAGTACACTATGGACAACAAAAATGGTTATGATATCACTAATGTAATATACATTTCATACAAGAATGGATCACCATATGTATCATTAATAGTGTGTATACGCCCATATTACTGTGCATGCAAGCAGATATCCAAGGCCAAATGATAATGATGTGTTATTATATAGCACTTACGCTTAAGTGCTTTATATAGAACAAATATACATACAATATCACCCAACCTGCGTTGGTACTCATTTATCGACCTCCGAAGGATGAAAGCCCGAGTTGGCCTTGCTGGGATTTGAACTTGCAGATCATAAACACATATTGCAAAAGACAGCAAGCGCTCAACCCACTGAGCTATCTTACTCTCTAGAGCTATTTTACCAGCTATAGTAAAATGAGCATTTACATGTATGAATGTTCTCAAAGTCAGAAAGCAAATTACACTCTGTAGTGGATACCATTAAACTGATAACAGATTTAACAGCAGGCCAGTTCATCTGCAGGTCTGATGCAAAGATATCCACATGTCAAGGCTGCATGGATCTACTTTTCAGGCTTCAGAGGTTGGCAAAATACATACCATTGGGAGGGTTCGTTAATGTGAATTTAGAGTAGCGCAAGGAATGCAGCGCACTAACACGGCATCCCGTACTCTGGGCAGTCGTTACCTCATGCATGCGAACATCCTGAACAGCATGCCAGGGAGATATGAAAGATAGACACATAACAGCAAAGCATTAATTGTGGCACAATGAAATCAAGGGCCACTTGATGTGCTATGGTCAAACATGTCTACACTGCACACAACCTTTTAAGCAAAAGGATTTTGACAAGTTAGAGAGGACACCGAGTGGGAATGTCTTGTGGTGATCGTAACAGAGAGAACGGCAGAAAAAAACATGCTATAATTGCAACTTTCAGAAAGCAAAATACAGTCCGAAATGGATGCTTATTCTACTCTAAATGCTTTTTGGAAGTTTTTGTCTGCATTGTGAATTTGAGGGGTTTAAGAACAGACTAGGGCCTCATCACGAGTTTGGCGGTAACCCTTAAATCCGGCGGTCGCGCTATTACCGCCGGATTTAAGGGTCCGCCAAATCAGGGCTTCGGCGGATTTCTCCCCAGCTCTGAGCTGGGGGGAAATCCGCCCAAAATTCACGCCATTACCGCCGGCGGGAAATCCGCCAGCGGTAAGAGCGCGAAAATTCCCCATTGAGCCCAATGGGGAATGGGGCATCCCCGAATGGGCTCAGTGGGGAATTCCATTACCACCAAACCCGTGATCCGGCGCTAATAGCGCCAGGGGGTTTGGCGGTAGGGTTAATACCGCTGACGGTAATACCGCCGGCGTTAGTGCCCAACTCGTGATGAGGTTCGCCCCCTGAATTGTGCCTGAAATACACCTTTAATGAGTCTAGCAATTATTGTATAGAATTCCAGAAAGACACATTATTTGTTATTCCTATTCTTTCCTATTTAGGGTCACTGCTCAAAGTGTTAGACTTGTGGAACCCACAGTATTTTTCCCAGCAGCCTGATCAAGACAGCCAGCCACTCCAGAAACATGGCGCTTGCCACAGCCCAGGAGCTTGCATTAAAAATATATATATATTTTAAAACACTTTTTTTGGGGTAGCAAGGGAGATCACAGGGGTAGCAAGGGAGACCTCAGGGGTCGCCTGGCGTCCCTCAATCGCTGCAGAAAGCTGTGAGGAGAGTTTGCTTGGGTTCTGTTCACTTGGAGGAAGTCAGCCTCGCCTTTGGAATGCTCGTGCTGGCCTGGGGAAGCCATTGCACAATGTAGGTCTGTATTGTGTGGTTGTTCCCACACAAGGACGGAGAGCAGGAATGCGCACTCTGGATTCGGTGATGCAAGGGTTTCTGGGGCCTCGATCTCCTGTGATGCCTAGCAAGTAGCGAAATGCCAGCACTGTCAGATTGTGTAGTATTGCTGGCAAGACCTGTACATATTAAGATTCTGCACAGCCCACTTTTTAATCACTCCCCTTAAGTGCCAAGGACGAGTAAGCTCGTCCTTTTTGCATAGACTTGCATGATAACCTGGCAGTTAAGGGGAGGTCAACGCTAAAATGTGAAAGCAGTAATGAGTGCAATTTTGTCATCCAGGTTATACTATAATCCGTCGAATCGAAATGCACTTACAAAAGACTTCATTTTTACAAAGTCTTGCTTAAGCAATAATGACAGGTTCTCGGGGCCATGGCAAGTGATAACGGCACACAAAGGAGGAAAGCCAGGGTCTTTAACAGGGGAAGTGGGACATTACCACACATCATGGCCCAAGGAAGGGGGCATTATGGTTATTAGCACTCCGGGGCAAATGCATGGCATGCTGAAGATGTATGAAAAGAGGGAAAGCATAGTTGCGGTATGTGTACGACTCGTGAATTTAGAATTGAAAAAGAAAAAAAAACACGGTTGCTATGGAAATGGAAGCCAGGGCACTGAGCAAGGTCCCTGTTCGATTTCCATGTTTTGTTATATTGACTTATACCGCGCACCGCTACCATTTGCATGGCCTCCAGGCGCTCACGTGGCTCTGTAAGAAGGGATGTGGGTAGGTCAGTGAAGGAAGGAAGAGTGATAGGATGGAGGATGTGCTCACCCGTTGATGCTTTCAGAGCCAGGAGAAACTGGTGTCTCTGCGTGTCGGCTTTCTAAGTGTGCTTTGATTGTATGCACTGGTTTATTGTGTCCGGAGGGGTAAGGCCCAGTGTCTGGGATTGTTTGCAGAGGTTTGTTGTGGTGGATGTGTTTGTGTGTAGTGTGGCTGACCCGCTAGGGCATGTCTGGTACTTGGGAGGTATGCTGGAGAGGAGCAGGGCCAGGTGCCATGGGTGGGGAGTCGTTGGAGACAGTAAACATGGTGCCTAGAAAGTGGGGTGTCGGGTGCAGGTAAGGTGGTCTAGGGGAGAGAGGGCAAAATGGCATGGGTGGCGACACAGAAGGGGACCAAGGGCAGGCCAATAACTGGAGCCCAGTGGCACGTGGCATCAGCCAGCAGCATCGAACTCGGGCCTGTGATGCTGAGTGGCTGGTGCAGATTCCCAGAAGAGAATATATCAAATATACTTGAGGCTACAAAAAGCAATTCAGTGAAGCACAGTTACTCTTTTATACGTGTAGACTGTAAGGAACAGGTGTCTGCATCCAACGCAATGACATCTGTGAAATTACCTCAGAGGATGAACAGCTGAGTCAACCTCCCAGGCATGACTGAAAGCAATGCCCTTAATTACGCAGAGATCTGAGCAGCTGGGAAGCGCGCTCGCTTACGCACAAATGTGAGTTTATACCCGGGTTGTTTCTCCTCAGACATTTCAGATCATACTTCAATTTCCATAATTTAAATTTGGAATTTCACCTTAAATTGTGAGTCATCAAAATATGATCCGCACCAGTACAATTTTACCGGTGCAGTTTTACCTTTCTAGCAGATCGTACACCACAAATGCAGCATTCATGCCAATGTGCCAGGAGAAGATAACCTAAGTTGGCACCTTTCAAGAGCTTCTGGTAGAGCATACTTCCATCTCATATGGAGGCCTCTGAGACGTGAGCAACCAAGAACATGTATGGTTCAAGTGTGCTTTCTTCTCGTAACAAAGTGAGCTGTTTCAAACCAGCTCTTCTTCCAGTCACTTGCTTCTATACATTAAATAAATAACTGACTTTCTGTTCATTTAAATGCTTGCCCCCGACGCCCCACCTTGGAAAGTCCTGAAGTTGATGCTCCCTTACCTTGTTCCAAAACACCCATCACGGTGACAGCGGCCAGGAGGACTATCTGAGACTGCATGGAGGAGGCGGTGTGGAGGCTCATCCCGGCCCGCCGGTCTACTGCAGGGTTGCCGCTCAAGCTTGATAGGCTTGACTCTTTGGTCACGGTTCAGTCGTCGGGGCTTGGCTCAGGAGATCTCACTTCATTCAGACTGGCAGGCAAGGCACGAAATGATTACTCTACAATGTTGTGGATTGAAACAAAATTCTAATGTAAATATTGTACATATCTTTCTCTAGAAATATTGATGTGCCCCTGATGAAGAGTGTTGTACCACTCGAAATGCATTGGGCCACCCACAGCTTCAACATCAAGAATACAAATGAAGATTGGTTCTTGTGACCCGATTTGATTGAATATTTATTTCCTTAACCATTTGCTTTTTTGAAATTGATATAATACAAAGGTTCCCTTTAATATGACTAGAAACATTGTTTAAATAACAACCTAATTGTTGGTCTGGTATTCCAGACACTAGAAAGTGTGCAGGGGACCTGAGTTCCCAAATTGGGAACTTATTTTGGTTTCTCCTCTCTCGCTCTAGCCTAACTGGCTCAGCCATGCACTTCTTTCTCCCACTGCAACTGGCTGACACTTTTGGCTTAGCCAATTCTGGTTCTGATCAGGCAGTGCCACCATAGTTACCTGCAGATCTCACTATGCGCACCTTTGCTGCACCCGTTCGCCTGTTTGTGAGTGTTCAGCCTTCCTGTGCAGGAGGCGAGTGCTTGCATTGTGCTACTTTACGCTATGCCAAGTGGTTATGCCAAGCAGTTTCTTCTTGAATCTGATTTGTGGTCTTTGCTTGGGATTGCGGACCCGGTGTGTGCTGCTATGTTGTGCCCACAACTGTCATGGACCTGGGACTGCAGCCATAGTTCATGAGGTAAACACCCCCGTGTCCCACAACTGCATACGGATTTTTAGACCGATTCCCTCAGGGTTTTCATCCTGTGGAAGGGGAGCTGTCTGAAAAGCAATAGGGTTTCTCCAATTCACTTCCCCAGGACACAAACTGTCCCCCTTAAGAACAAGAGCGATATGGTGTCTACTGAGGCGAGACTGGAGGAGCTCTTAGGGGTCCTCCTTTGGTCGCCTCCAGGGGTTGCATCATGGAGCAGTTGTCACCCTTGTCCCCCAAAATATCCCACCCCTCCTTCTCAGGCATCACACAGCTGACCTTGCCAGATAGCATAACAATAAGAAAAGCATTGACGGATCAATCAATGAAGCACAATAGGTGGAAAACCCTGTTCTACTCCCTGAAATTAATGACACATATTGATTAAGGCTTTATCACCGAGAGCAGAATAATGTGGGCATTCACTAGACACCCTGCAACATCCATTGCCCTCTGCTGCATCCACTGCCCTTTAATCGTCACCCCAATTAATTTGCTACTCACTGCCCCATTCTCTGAACACCATCCCTCATTCACTGACTTACCGTGTTCTTCTCACTTGCTCAGTGTTCACACTGGAGTGCACACACACACACACACTGACCACCCTGCATAATTGACTGGTCACCCCCCTTTACTCACTAGTCACCCCTGCCATCACTTCCCTATTGCCCTCCATCACTCTCGGGGCACCTTCCCTCATCTACTGGCCACTTGACATCATGATATGGTCACCCCGCCTACCTTGACATTTACGACTCAACCTACCTCTTTCACCAACGCCATTTCTTTGTCACTGTCCCCCCCACACCATGTTCACCTGGCGCACTGCCTGACTCAGGTGACACACTGCCCCATATACTGGTTATTCTCACGTGTCAGCACGACTTGCATTCCCTATTCACCCTTTTGTGGATTCATGGAGTATCCTGTCTCGGTAAGATAGCTCAGGGGCAATGTGCTCACCTTGGACGCAAGATGACACAGAGCAACACAAGTTCGATTCCTGGGTCTGCGCTTAGGAACCTCTGGGTATTATATAATAACCCAAGGCGAACATGTTGCCCCTGAGCTATCCTCCCGAGTGATAGAGAGATTATTTCTAGTTCGCAAATATTCAAAGGTGCAACAGTACTGTGTAGATGTTACTGTCAAGTGTGCACATGGTCATTGGGACCGCTTAAAATTGGTCATTGGAAATTGTAGATATCCTGAGATCATGAAGATTGTGCTTTCCCCGCCACCCCACCGATGGACCTTCAGGCCCCCATGCTATGTAGGTGGGCATGACCTAAACAGAGGGGTCGCTTGCCTGCAACCGGGCCAGTCTACTATTAGATCTCCACCTCCCCACAATGCGAAATACATTTGCAACAGTAAATCTGTCCAGTGGCCAAACTCAGTCCTCATCAACTTCTCGGTCTGCAGTAGCAAAGAGCACACCTGCCTATCATAAGCAAGCAGCAACTCCCACCCACCAATCCCGCACAAAACCTTTAACTCTGTTAGAGGAACTCAAACCAAACCACATCTATAGAGAACTAAGATCAAATCACTTCCATATATAATATCACAACTCGATAGAAAATAAGGAGCACATGATTTACGTGGAACAAAGACCACATTGCTTCAATAGAACATGGGCGTCAAACGACTAATAGAAAAAAAATGATGCCACTTTTCTGGAAAAAAATAAACAGATCTGGGCAATTATATAGAGAAATGTGGCTTCAAACTTCTAAAGTAACCCAAGACCTCATACTAGTTCTGTAGAAACCCAACAACCTCCCCAGCCCCTTCTTCCATGTCTATTCAAAACCGAGACCTCGGCACTTATATAAAACACTAACCTCCCACTGCCATCAAAAACCAAGATCCTAGCATCTACATAAAAACTGAGGGCTCAGAATTCAATCGAAAACCCAGACCGCACCCCTTCTATAGAAAAGTAATCTATAGAACATGAAGGCCTCACCACTTCTATGGCAAAACACAACCTCACCACTTCAATAGAAACGTAAAGCTACCCGCTGTAATGGAAAAATAAGATCTTGCTAATGTATAACAAACCAAAAGACTACAATAGAAAATAAACTGTATATCCACTTTCTAGGGAAACTCGGCTGTGTTGCTGCCAGTTGATATATAGTCTACGTGTATGAGCATAAATTGAGCTCAATAGCCATAGATCAAGGTACAAAGTAAAAAAGTAAGCACCATCATGTCTATCATTACAGTATCATTATAGTTAGGTAGGAGTAAAGGTGGAGAAAGGAATCATGGATTTCACTTATCAATGGTACTAAGCACAGAGCCAACTGTATACTCATGCAACTGGTGTGAGAATTGAAAAACATCAAAAGGAAAATAACAAAAGTCATCGCTCTAACCCTGTGTTTCTTTATATAAAAATTTCTTCAAACGAAAGGGTAAATCCGGGCAATGGCGTGGTCTGGTCTAGAGATTTTGAGGGAGAACCCTTGTCTGCAAGAGGGGATAGACATAGGAAACATCTATTAAGAGAACTATATATACACAGTGGAAAAAATAATGTGTAAGAAAATAACTTACAGCTAATGGTAGTCTTCCAAGGCAATGTCTTTAACCAAGATGAAGTTCCAATATTATGAGGTAGATGGAGGATGTTCAAAAATATCTTGGAAGCTAAACAGGGTATAACCGTGGAAATGGCCTGTGAGCAGATTCTACAAGTTGCCAGCTAAGATAGAAGAACAGTGAGGAGAAGTGAACAATCGTACTATGAATGAGGGTTCTAAACAGAGAGAACTCCTGAAGTTATGTGCCTGACCAAGGAGGTAAAGAAAATCTTACCTAGTATCCCACAGCGTTGCCACATGGAGACTGGAGTCCGATAGGTTATCCGACTCCATTAGCAACGCTGTCCGTGTTTATATAGTGGAAGGTGGCATGACGTCATCACGCGCATGCGCGTGCAACGTCATCGTCGTCACTCGGGGGTATGCAAAAGCCAAAAACGAATGCTATGGAGAGACCTAAAATAGGTCGTATCAAGTATGAAAGTAAAAAGGTAGTCCCTAAGTAAAGGTTTAAGGCTTGTATGGAAATAAAAGGAATAGGTGCAGTGGCCCGGGATGTTTATAGCATGACATCATCGCGCGAGCGCGTGCATGATGTCATGTGTAAACACACCAGTCAAGTGGTCGCTAGGATTCTGACCGAGGCAGTGACCAATCAGGTAAGTATAAGGATAGTAGATGTACAACATTGCCAAAGTGAGAAGGAATACAAAGTGCCTCGAGCAGATGCACTAGATAATATAAGAATGAAGAGCTCATGGAACCTAAAATTAGACAATCTAGGTAGAAAAATGTAGACCTAGAAGGTAGAAAAATAATAATTAACAATGCTGTCTGGCCAGTTTTGCTAATGATGAGACAGCCGCTCACGAACGTGATTCGAGTCACATGGTGATTAAAAATAAAGGCTAAAAAGGCAATAATGTCCGAGAGATGTCCATAACAAGGGAACAAGGAGTATGACCTCATAAAGATTGTTGCTAGGATGTAAGAACACTGAACATATCTCGCGGTTAGAACAAAAAGATGTTCCGTGAGAATGTAGGGGAATGTGAAG
This sequence comes from Ambystoma mexicanum, assembly GCF_040938575.1. Taxonomy (NCBI): domain Eukaryota; kingdom Metazoa; phylum Chordata; class Amphibia; order Caudata; family Ambystomatidae; genus Ambystoma; species Ambystoma mexicanum. The sequence goes on from NC_090926.1 coordinate 405,632,311, forward strand.
ATGAAAGCTCGCTGTCATAAGTTCTGCAGGAGCCCCTTATGTTAATTACAGTGATGTTCAAGATCTAGAAATCTGTGTGTACATTGAATGGTCACAGGATCAGAGATTGATGTTCTAGAATAGGCTCACTATTATGCGTCACATAATCTAGCATGGTAGACAAAAAGGGTACAATCATTGCCATTACCCTATAACAAAGACCAGAATACATCTCTGCCCATGTCTGGTGCACAGTATGGTAATTGGTAAAGTGTCATTATTTAAATCTGATAAATGGAACACAGATCAATGACTGCGCTTAGCTGTGATGTTAGTAAAGCAGATGTTGTGATTATTATCCCTAAAGTGCCGGAATACCGGCGATTTAAGGTTTTTAGTTCTGATCTGAGATTTATGCTCGGTCCATCTTTCCTTGGCTTTTCTGCTGGTCCTCCCCACGTAATATTTACCACATGGGCATTTTTAGAATCACAAGTTGCATAACTTTTCAGGGGGATCTCCTTGCCATTGTTAGGATGCCTAATGTGATTGCCTTTTATAATGTTCGAGCAATGTTGACAATTTAGGCAAGGAAAAGTGAACATTTTTAACTTCGTAAGTGTCCTCTGGGTGGATTTTTTGGGTCTTTCTGCTTTTATTAGCGTATCCCTGAAATTCCTTCCTCTCTTATACGCTAACATTGGTGGAGCTGGAAAAGACGATTAAGGTTGGGATCTGATTTAATCAGAGCCCAATTTTTTGTGATGATCTTTTTGACCTGGAAACTCTGTGCAGAGTACCTCAATGTATAAATGAGGTTGGATTTAGTTTGTGTTGGTTGTTTATTGAGTAACATATCACAGGGATGAGCTTCCGTCCTGGTAAAGGCTTTTGTCACCACTTCTTCTGGGAATCCTCTTTCCAGAAATCTTGATCTCATAGCATCAAATTCTGTCTGCAGCCTTTCTGTGTTGGAAGTAATCCGTTTAGCTCGTGAGAGTTGGCTGTAGGGAAGATTTTCCTTTAAATGTCTTGGGTGGAAACTATTAAAGTGTAGGGAGCTGTTTACATCCGTTGGTTTCCTATACATCGACGTAACTAGTTCCATATTTTTCCATTCCACTGTTACGTCCAGAAAGTTCACCTGTGGTTTTCCGATCTCTATAGTGAATTTGTTGCCTGGATTGAATTGGTTGATATATTGCCAAAATTCAGTCAGCTCCTGTTCTGTACCGTTCCAAATGCCAAAGGCGTCTTCAATGTATCTTGTCCAGCAGTGTATTTTGTTTTTCCAATGTGGGTGGTCAAAGACATGAGTTTTCTTGAAGTACAACATGAAGATGTTTGCATATGAGGGGGCTACAGCCGAGCCCATAGAGGTTGCTGAGATCTGTAAATAGTACTGGTCATTAAATCTGAAATAATTGTTTTATAGTATCAGATTAATGAGTTCTATAGCAAAAGTTTTTGGGATCTGAATTTCGTCATGTCTTAGAAGAAACCATTCTAAGGCAGATATGCCTTGTCATGGGGAATCGAAGTGTATAGACTACTAACGTCCATGGAGAATATTATAGGGTCCGTAAAGTTGATCTGCAAGTTGTTAATTCTCTGGAGAAAGTGTGTAGTGTCTTTCATGTACGTGGTTATTTTCTGTACCAAAGGTTGGAGTGCAGTATCCAGGTAAACAGCCAGGGGTTGGAATATGCTGACAGTGCCAGCAACAATCGGTCTAAATGGAGAATCTTTGGAGTCTTTATGAATTTTTGGTAATCCATAGAACACTGGGATTATTGGATTTGTTTTAATCAGAAATTCCTCGGTTTTGTCTGATATCCAATCCATTGTGCTTGCATTCTCGACTGCCTGTTTGATGATAATGCTTATGTTGTTTGTTGGGTCATTGTCCAATGGGAGATAAGTCTGTCTGTCGGCTAGTAATTTAAGACAACCCGTATTATATAGATTCGTGCCCATGAGTACTAGGGCTCCCCCTTTGTCAGCTTGTTTAATCATGAGGGAATTGTCGTCAGCAAGATCCTTGATTATTTTAAGCTGATGTCTCCGAATGTTTTGATTAGTAGAGGATTCATATTTAATTTTCCTCAGATCACATGTGGTTTTTGTTTTGAATAGGTTGATCAGTGGGTTATTAATTTGCGGATGAAAAGTGCTCTGATTCTTCATTTCTAAGTAATCGTGTCCTTTAGCTGGAGTAATTTGTCCCAGTTTGTCAAAGAAGATCTTAAGTTCCATTTTACGTATTAGCTTGAAAAGGTTGATTTCTTCTTCAAATACATTGGTTGAAATCATGGGGATGAATGAAATCCCGAGACTTAGTGTGTCAATTTGAGCTTTAGATAGCTGTCTAGAGGAAATGTTAATAATCAGTGGTGAATCTATTTGTTCTTTTGGCGTGGTTTTCTTTTGCCCTAGAGCTAGAGAGGAGCCAGGCTGAGGAGTCAGGCTAGCATATGCCTACTGAGAACCTGGGCCCAGAGATTGACAGGGTCCAACCACTGCAGAAGCACTAAGAGTAAGTCAGCTGGGTCTATAACGCAGGTTCTTATTGAAGTTTCTTTGAGTAGCCATTGGTTGATACACTAACAAAGGTCGTGCAGGGAAAGTGATCTTGGAAGGTTTTCCAAGACAATTTATTGTATATATTTTTCTCACACCAAATACTAGGTGTATTTACTTCCCCCTGACCCTGATACATCTTGAAATGTGGAATTACATTTTTAAGTAATGCCCACTATATTCACATATATATTCATAGCACCAGGAGAATACAGCAAGAACTGTACTCCTATTGCAAGCCATGCTCCTCTTTAATGCCAGTATGCAGAAGAGGTGTGCAGCGTAGTGCACATTGATCCACGCTCAAATTGCCACCGTGCTAACCAGCATTAATGAGGAGCCAATCATGCACAGGTTTGGCAAGTACCTGACCATTTGATGGTGATACCTAGCAATGGGAATAGTACCTGATCATTTGACGGCAATTCCATACAGCAGGTGGCTATAATTTGTGGACAAGTAAATCCCTGAGCATTTATTGGCAATCCCTGGCAACTGGGAGAAAATCTGGTAGTTTAACAACTACCACAATAAAGGGAGAAGTGGCTAGTAAATCCAGAAGTACCGCTGACAAAAGGATGAGTACTGGGTATTTGACGGCAATCCATGGCAATGAATACCTGGCCACTTGATGAAAATTCCCGACGATGGAGCAAATATCTGGCCACTTGATGGCACTCCTTGCAAGGGCATGGCTACCAGTCTATTTCATGGCAACCCCTGACAATGGGCTGACGATCTGGGTATTTTATGGAAATCCTTGGCAGAAATGATGAGTACAGACTTAGGTATTGGATGGGAATCCCTAGTGGTGAATGCCAGGGCACTTGATGGAAACTCTTGGCAACAGGGCAAGTACCTAGGCATTTTTGGCATTCCCTGCTTATGAAACAAATAACTGGACACGTCACTGCAATCTCTTGCCTAGTGGCCAGTATTTAGGCATGTGATGGCAATCCCACAAAATGATTTGTGTACCTGAGCAATGAATCGCAGTTTATGGCAATCAGTGAGTACCCCTTGCACAGTCTTAAACATATGAAGGGGGTTCTGCTCAAGACAGACCTTTTACTTGAGCTAAATAATGTCAATTGTTTCTTGGTCTTTAACTATTCCAATAAAGAGATCTCTTGGCCATAACTCCCCTATTTTTTTCCTCACCTTTCAGGACCTGCCTTGCAGCGCATCAGTGGAAACCCCCTCAAACCAGAGGAACTCTTTTCATGGAAGGATCAAGAATGCTCCCTTTAGAGGAAGTCAAAATATGCCCCATCTATCTCCTAAACCATGACTGTCTACACACAGACAGTTGCTGCAACCTAATAGGGGCAGGAGTTAACCCGTACAACAAGCTAGGGTGGATATTGTAGACTCTTGGGTGTGAGACATTGGGCCTCATTCCGAGGTTGGTGGTAGTCATGGCGCTATTTGCGCCATGACTGCCACCAATAACGGGTCCGGCACCGGTCTAGTACAATGGGGACTTACCGGTGTAGTCCGACCTTTGCGGGACCGGCAAGTCCCCATTGAAAATGTCATTCCCCATTCCCATTGAGCCCATATAGGGCTCAATGGGAATGGGGAGGGCGCAAATAACGGGCTCGTGTATGTGAAGCCCATTATTTGCGCCCTGGTCCCTTAACGGGTCCCGTCCATAATGCCAGGTCAGACCAGGCATTATTGGAGGGACTCGCTAAGGGACCCTGTAGTAGGGCGGTAAGGGATTACCGGCACCGGTCTCCTTACCGGTGCCCGGTATCCCTTACCGCCCACCTTGTTATGACCCCCATTGTCTACACTTTGGAATTTATGGAGTACTCCTTTGATCTTAAGAGATAACCTGAAACCTCAGTACCCATCAGAGGACTTACCTCTCCTTCTAGTGAAGAAGTACATTGTTGCTGCTCCCCACCGCAAATGCCAGAAGTATCTTTCTCAACCCACTTTCTGGTCCAGAAACCTTTGAAGGACCTGGAGAGTGCAAACTTACATATTCCAATTCAAGAAAGACACCAGAAGTTCTTAAGATTCTCACTTGGCTGTTTGAAATTCCAATTCAGGGTCCTGCCTATGCATCTGTCATTGGTGCCACTAGTGTTTACAAAGGTCCTGGCTCCTTTGGTTGGACAGTTACACGACTAGGGAATTCATCCATCTGTACCTGGTCGAAATTCCAATACGAACCTCCTCAGACAAGCACATAAGCAGGAAACTGAGGAACTGTTACCTAGGGATATTCGTTTGCAAACAATTCTGGCCTGGTTGTTGGAAGAATGTAATCTTCATAAAATAATGAGATTACAACCTTCATCCTCGAGTCTCAGCCCTCATGGATGCCAGCCAGAAATGGTAGGAAGTAGCAATGATGAATCCAGAGGAACATTGCAGATGGTTTATGGCCAAAGTCTGTCAATATTTTGATTGGAGGAAACTCAGGGCAGTATACATAGCGAACAAAGCTTTTGGTTGCTTCCTAAGGAACAAGAGAGTCCTGGTAGGTGGCAAGAGCTTGCCAAGATGTTAGGCAAGTGCGCCTCCTACAACATCAGGCTGTCAAATTGTGCATATGGGCAGAACACTATGTAATTTCCTCCGTTATCTACATTCCAGGTCCTAAAACGTACAGGCAGACCACCTCAGCAGGGTACTCCATTCATCTGTTAAACATCACCAGAAACCTGAGGTTTTCAACATGCTGGAGATCTAGTGGGCCCTCCCACAGCTAAACCTGTTTATTGAAGAAGCAAATTCTCCTCTTTGCTCTCCTCCCAGGACCCATAGTATGAAAGAGGGATGATATAAATCTTTAAGAAACTCCAAGTGTGGAGGGTTTAGGTCATTTTGATGGCTCCTTATAACAATTACTTTTCATTCTCCTCCAATCTGCCTCCATGAGCTTCCACAATCAACAATTCACTCACTGTGATTGATGGGTTGCAGGTTGAATTGAGGGGCCTCAGTGACCTAGAGATCTCAGATGCAGTGTTTAGTCCCTTCAAGGGTCAAGTCTTCTGTCAACACAATCCACATGCATGTACCACTGGACTTTATCGTGGTGTTCATCAAATGATTGCCACCCAATGTCGAGCAGTATCTAGAGGAATCGGCACTTACTGCAAGTGGGATTCAGTCTTGGTCTAGCTCCCTCTACCATTGCATCCAATGATCTGCTTTCGGGACGTTTTTGTCCCCAGCATATTCATCGACCTGTGTCAAAACTTTCACTAAAACTCTTCACAGCTGAACTCCATGTTTTCCTTCAAGTCCTTTGTGGTATCTTCCTTTGACCTTACCCCAACTTCAATCCAGTCCTTTTGGACCTCTCCTGGGAGTGGGGTTTCACACCGAAGGCATTTTCCTTCTTCTATTTGAATATGGACATTGTCCTCCCGGTGTTCTTTCCTAATCCACAATCTGAAGAAAAAAGGCTGCTACATTCCTTGGATCTGGCTTAGGTGCTTATGCAACGACAAACCCTGAACAGAAATCACAACCCCTCTGTCTCCAGTGGGGGTCCTCAAAAGGGAAAAAAGGCCTATGGTCCAGCCCATCACTGGATTACGTCTATCATGCAATGCTAAAACCCCTTTCATCTAGAATTATGTACTATTTCCCTGTGAGGTCCAATGTTACCTCTAATTGTACAGTCTGGAAATGATCTTCCTTCTGTTCAAAATGTATCCATTGTTGTTGAAAACTACTTGACAGGAACAGTCACATGGCTTCAAGACATTGGGTTCCGCTATAGCATCCTTGCCCAGTACAACCTGTTTGAAAAATCACTGTCTTTGCATGACATGGGAGTAGTAAACAAATCTACATCACAAAGATTGTTGTCTGAGTCACCTTCAATTTTTTCTGAACATTTGCCCAATCGATTAAATATGTCATCATCTTCCTCTTGCCCAGCTGATCATAGTTCTTTGGGTGAAATGTTTGAAGCATTACTGGATCCTTCTAATTTGTGATCTAACTCCTCCTCAGCTTTAAATATGGCATTTCGTTTTCTTGTGAAACTCTGTGAAAACATCAGAACAGAATTAAAATTACAAAGATGTGTAGAAATAGAGAGGAGACTTGCTGACTGGCAATCAAAACCACCACCTCAATTGCAATTGAAGTCGAATCAACAATTGAAGCAAAGAGCGAGTACTAAAGTAACAGAGGCAGTCCATGTCCATAATATTAGTGACTCACAGTGCATTTTGGGTGAGATTACTACAGCTGTTAACCATTCTTGTCAGTTGGGAGTCATCCTGTCTGAATTTAAGGCCACTCTAGTCATTCCCCTCCTGAAGAAGCCTTCTTTGGACCCTTCTCTTCCATCTAATGTTCGCCCTATTTCTTTGCTCCCCTGTGTTATGAACATTCTTGAATCACTGGTCTCTCCTCTTCTGTCTTCCTTTGTGGAGTCCTCCAGGATGCTTGATCCGGCCCAGTCAGGTTTCCGCCCCGGCATGGGGACTGAAAGTGTCCTCGTGTCCATGCAGGATGATCTGGCCAGGCTGGTTGACCAAGGCGGTGTCGGTGTCCTGATTCTTTGCGATCTGTCAGCGGCATTCGACACCGTGGATCATGGTATCTTTCTTACTCGCCTGGCCCAGATAGGCATATCGGGACAGGTACTGACCTGGTTTGACTCCTTTTTGGATGACGGATCCAAAACTCTTTCCCTACCTCCTTTTCTTTCTAATTCCTCACCTTCTTGCTCTGGTGTGCCCCAGGGTTCTGCCTTGTCCCCCATTCTTTTCAATATCAATATCTTTCTCCTGGTTCGCCTTATCCGCTCCCTCGGCATCAGATGCTATTCATACTCAGACGATACCCAGCTGCTGATCCAATTAGATCTGGACCCAGCTATGGTGTCTGCATGCCTGTATAAGTGCCTGTTTGCCATTGGAGAATGGATGGGCAACAACTGGTTGAAACTGAATGGGGACAAGACCGAGATGTTGGTGGTGGGCTCCCCTCCTGATCCCTCCCTCTGGATTTCCTCTATGTGGCCTCTATCATTGGGCTCTCTTCCGGTTCCTTCTCTGAAGGTAATAAATCTCAGGGTGACTGTCAGCCGATCTTTCCTTGAAAGCCCAAGTGTCCTTGGTGTGTCAGCAGGGGCGCTTCCATCTTAATATCTTAAGGGGAGTGCTCCATTTGATTCCCACTTCAATGCGTCCACCGGTGGTAGCAGCTATGATCCTTAGCAGGCTGGATAACTGCAATTCTCTGTATCTGGCACAACCTAAGGGGTTATTTGCCAGATTACAGCGCCTCCAGAATCTAGCCGCTGGGGTGGCAACAGGGACCCCTTATGGGTCTCATATATCCCCCGTGCTGCGAATCCTCCACTGGCTTCCGGTGGCACAACATATCCAGTTCAAGTCCCTCTGTATCGTGCACCGGGCTGTGCACTATCAGGGTGCTGAGTACCTACGAACAAAATGTGAACGCTATGTTCCTAACCGTCTGTTGTGGTCTGGCTTGGCTGGTCTGCTATGCGTTCCCCCTTCCATCATTCTCGTGTGGGAAGGCGGGCCTTTTCTATTAAGAGCTGCCCAGCTCTGGAACAGTCTGCCTCCTGCTTTAAAACGGTGCTCGAACCAGTTGGCTTTCCGTAAGGCCTTGAAAACCTACTTATTCTAAGATCTGTTTTCCTCTGCTCCGGTGCCCTCCTGGCTCAGCAGTTCTTCCTCTCTAGTGCCATGATGCCTTTGGGCAACGTGAGCTCTACCAATAGCAGTAACTTAACATAACATTATAGGTGAGGACAATTTTAACTTGCACTTGCTTTTCTCTGAGTGCATTTCATAATACTGGTTGGGCAAAAGTCTTTCTGTTTTGGAGCCTGATATGCATCCCATAATGTCAAGGACAACAGAAAACAGCTCTCTGAAAAAACAAAAAAATTAAAAGAGAGGCCTCTTCTCAAAATGATTCATCCAGAAAATGTTTGCGCAAAGTAACAGAGAAAGCCACGATAGATCTTGCTAATACTGGACATGTTGGGAAATGCAGAGTAAGCAAACTCTCAAGCTGCTGCTAAAGTGAACGACATAGATATAACTACATGTTTATTGAAAAAAAACACCTAAGAAGCAGAATGATGTTGCGACTCATGTGCGACGGGAAGCAAACAATACAAAGTGTGATGAAACCTCTGAGGGCTGATATTGGGGACTTATGGCCCCCAACTTCAGGAACTTCTATATTTGAATCTCCTATGGAAGTGTTGACAAACTCCTTCAATGACTCCCAGAGATGTCCAGACATAAGGGTGTGGCCATTGAAAATTCTAAGTACATGACTCATCATGAGAGCCCATTACGTTTGAACTTGGAGGCTATTTTAACTAACGATACTGATAAAACTTCAAACAGAATAAATGATTTAGCTTTGTTACACAAAATATCTGTTTAAGAAATGTTAACACAAAAGACCTGAAGTTAATTGATTTTCCAGATGAGCTTTTTGATACTACTCAAAGAGGTAGAACAGTGGGCAAGAGGTGTAGGACACCCAAATAAAAATCAGACAGTGGGCCTCATTACAACTGTGGCGGTCTGGAAATAAGGCTGCCGGTCGCACCGTACTGGTACGCTTTCCAGACCGCTGCAGTGCAACTCTGCCTACCGGGGCCTGTTCGCCCAGTTGGTCTGACCTGCCGGGCGCAAAGGCCCCGGAAAGCAGAGTTGTCACGGAAACACTGGCAACGTTTGCAATGGTGCCGGTGGGAAGGACCATTGGCGCTGTGGCAAGGGTTGGGGGGGGGGGGTTCAGTTTGATGCTGTTATTATTTGTTTTTCTTCTATGCTTATTATGATGAAAATAATAAAAAGAAGTTTAAAAAAAAGCATTGTGTGGTATGTTGAAATCAAAAGCAATTTTATTTACTGCAAAAATAAAAATACTGTAAGATTCTGTCATTTTTCTCTTGTTCCTCTTGTTAAATACTATAATGGAAATGTGAACGCTAGTACTACATATGAACTTTAGTTGTGGCGCTTAGATGACTGGAGAAAATTGACCACTTTGGAGTGGATTCTTTGGGGGCAAGTTTTATCAGTGTTGAACTGTGTCCCTTTGTGAGGAATTTCCAGCTGGCAAGGGTGCAATTTGTATTAATAAATAAAATGATGCAAGTAATTCCATCTGCAAAAGAGTAATTCTTTTAACCAGATTCCCCTTTTCGTTAACTCCATGCTAAAATCATAGTGTAATCATGCCCTTCTGCCTCAGTAGCCGGATGCAAAGCGCCCGCTCTTTGCGTGGCATATAGCAGGTTCCAAGGTCACAAGATGCCCACTTGACAGCCGCAATGACAGCCAAGTCTCTGCAGTGCAAGGGCAGCATTTAAGATATGCCTCCTGTACCAAAACTACAATGATCATAAGTAACCAATGATGGTGGCAGCTTAAACTAAAATAAATCTATGCCTGAGTTTAGGAATAGTGCATGGCATTACTTATGATCATGGCCACCACACCCTAATTAATATTGCACATTTGCCAGCTCCTGTGAGTCAGCTCTGCTGTGGGAAGTGGTGTGTATTCTGGTTACCCGGATGGAGACTGCCAAGTGGCAGGACGGGAACTGGGAGGGCTGGGCCTCTTATTTGATCTATTTGAGAGGTCAGGTAACACCTCCGCCAGAGGCAGCTGCACGGCAGGCAGCTGTCCTAGGCCCGGGCATCAAAAGGATACCCATTCAAACCCATTCAAAAGGAGTAGCCTCACACCAGGGTGCTGCATCTCTAAAGGCCTTTGTTCTGAGTGGGAATGGAAGGGAGCAGGATTAGAGTAGGCAGGAGTGCTCTGGTCAATGGAAGGAAACTTCCACCATTTTGTTTTTCTCTGTCTCTCTTTCTCATCCCCTCCACTTCCTCTGGAGCAAAGCCCTTTGGGTGTGACATCAGAAGGGCAAAGTCCGCTCTGTTCAAGAGCAGGGATTGGACAACTAAGGCATGCTAGCTTAAGTCCAATCACCTGGGGTCTCCCATCCCTTCTTCAGATCCTCTCAAGAACTCACTGGACTTCCTTTGGGAAAGTTACACTTTCCAAAGTCCTCAGCCTGAGGTGAAGAAGGAACCATCCAAGGCAGAAGAGAGATTTGCCCCTATCCACTCCCAGGGCACATTGGGAGTGACCTTTGCTGTGGACCAGGACCATCCACTCTGCACTGGAAGTTCCTAAATCATCCTGTACTCGAGTCCCCCTGCGTGGGCATGACAGCAGCCGGATGGCCTGACCAGCCAAAGCTCCCTGTTCTGCTGCACCAAACCAGTAACCCCATGTTCACTTCCCTTTAAATGAGATGGAAGATGCCAGCACTGGCTTTTGCACTCCTCCACCACTGCAAACTATTGCCTGCACTTTGAACCAGCTTGAGGCTGTATCGTGCCCTAAGCAAGCCCTTCACCTGCTAGCCCCGAATCAACTTCTCAACAGTGAGACCTGAACCGAACCACTGGAGAGTCACACGCCGACTCTGGCCAGGGGTTACAACCATGGCTTGACCCAGCTAGCTCTCAAATGGCTGCCTCACCAACCCTTGCATTGAGGCCACGTAGGTCACCATTTCCTGCTGACTCGAACCGCTGGAGCATCACACATCGACCCCTGTTAATGGCTAAAGCCTGTTTTAGCCTGGCCCAACTGCAATGAGATTCTGGGACTGTCCTGACCTGCCTCGTTGAGAGCCCACCTTCAACACACAGAGTGACTGCATTCACCCCTACTCGACACCTGCTTGCTGCTTGGGCCAAGGCGATCCAAGTTGCTCGAACTGAGTTTGATCCGCTTGCATCAATGTTCGACATTGTCAACTCACGCAAGAACCAAAACCAGATACTGTTGACCACGAACTGGACCCACAGTCCACTGGACCGAAAAAGTTCATTATCTTCTGAAATGCTCGACCTCAACTAATCAGATATGCAAGGGTATACTCTTCATACATCTCACCCTGGGATTTATGATTCTTCTCTATGGCACCGCTGTGCATTTAAATTACAATGGATATTTGTTATAATGATTATGTATATGAACTGAAGGAATGATGCACAATGTATACAACTCACAAACGTAATAATAAATGATATGATTTACACAGCCTTGGAAAAGACAGTGATGGTCGAAACACGTGTTGGCAAGATTGAAACAGATTATGTGAATCCCTAATGGGCTATATTAAAATGTCATTGAATTAAAATATGAACTGATTGAAATAATATCTTATTTAAAAATAAGTCAATTGGAATTAAGAACTAATCATGATAAAACCTATTCATGTATTATTGATTTGCTAATATCCAAAGAGCAGCGCATGACTCACAGAAAAAACTCACCAATTTTCTCAAAACTTATATTTGGTTAATGGCAAAGCAAAAGTTTCTGATACACAAGCAGCAGCTCTTCGCTCCTGCATATAAATTGGTTAAGGCACGGGCAGCACTTGATATTGCCCAAATTTCATCTGTTTATATTTGTAGAATCTAGATTGAACAATCCTTTTTATTTTGGACTTTGATGTTTGGGTCACTACTGGATCACAATGACACCCCTCTTAACAGCATAGCATTCCCTCGACCCACGTTACCACACTAGGCAAAGGAGGTATATCTCTTAACTGTCCCTGTTTTACCTTTATGATTTCGTTGGGTTTTAGTTTCTAGAAGTGTGACGGCTGAGTGGGCCATTTTACCCCTATTCATCTATGTACTCCTACTGAGCGGAATTCAATTCGTCACACCATGTGGATGTAATTAGATATGAACTTGGACTTAGTTCCTTAAGTGCAAATGTTAGATATGGTAGAATATGAGATGGCATTTATAACATGCCTGTACACAAGTGTTTCTATGTGCCACAACTGGGAGGGAAGGCATTGGGAGGACAAGACAAACGATCTTCTTGTGTCATTCAGATTGTGCAAGTGTAACAATGGAGGTGCAAGGAGAACAAGAGAGGGAAGTGCAAGGGAGAGGAAAGGGGGAAGTGTGATCAGGGCAGCAGGGATCTGAATAAGTGCCTCCAGGGCAGCACAGCTCTGGGTAAGTGCAGGAGGCAGAGGGGCTGTAGGGGTACAGCTACAGCCCCTAAGTTAGCGGTATGCCAGGAGGCAGTGCAAAGGAAGACTGGTCGTGGGGGAGCCTGGAACCCAGTGAGACTCTGAGGGAACCAGGCAACTAGTCGGCAAAGCAGACAGGTAAGTTAGCAAGTGAGTGAGAGAGAAGGCAGAGGAGAAAAGGAGGGTCTTGAGCTACTTCCAAAACCTAAGGTGGTCCAGCTTAAGTCTGAGAGGAGCAGGGAGGCTGTTCCAGAGGGATGCACCTGCAGAGGAGAGAGATCTACCACCCACTCTCTGCCTGGAGAAGTGTCTGACCCTTTAGAAAGTTGGAGGTAGCTGAGCAAAAGGCCCTACAAGGAAGGTATTTCAGAAAAGAGAGCTGGATGTAGTTTGGGCCCCAGCCCCAGAAAGCCTTGTGGACGACGCAGAGGGTCTTGAACTTGATCCTTGCAGCCACTGGGAGCCAGTGGAGAGATTTCAGGGCTGGGATATGCGATCCCTGGGCTTGAGGCCAAGGATAACTCTTGCAGTCCTGTTCTGTTGGATTAGTGTCAGGGGGCAAAGAGTAGAGGTAGGCAGATTGAGAAAGAGGCTGTTGCAGTAGTCCAGCCTGGAAAGAACCAGGGCTCTGCAGACAGTGAGCTTCTGGGGGAAAGTGAGAAAAGTAAGAATACCTCTGAGGAGGTGCAGCTGAAAGTGGGTCTTTTTGACAAGGTCCAAGATGTGAAGAGAGTAGAGTCGAAGATGGTATGTTTTTGCCTGTTTTTGCCTCGCAGGAAAGCAAGCATAATGGGCCCTAGGAGGGCGGCTAGAGTGAGAGAGGGGCATTGGGAGAAGAGGCCCCAATAAGAAGGATCTCCATCTTATTGGCATTGAGGCAAAGATCGTTGGAGGCACACCAATCCTGAATCGCGGATAGACAGTCAGGAATGAGCGAGGGAGGCGAGGAGGCTGAGGGAAGCCTGGAAGAGAGCTCAGTGTCATCCGCATAACACTGAAAGTTAGAAGAGAAGGTGGAGATCAGGTGGTCCAAATGTGCCAGATAGACATTGAAGAGCCAGGGTGAGAGGATAGAGCTCTGGGGGACACCACATGTGGAGAGAAAGAGGTGGTGGAGAGAAAGGACGCAAGTTGGACCTGGAAGGGATGGTCCAGTAGGAAGGAGGTCAGCCACGCCAGAGCCTGATCCGTGATGCCAATATTCAGAGTCGGTTGATCAGAATGGCGTGATTGACCGTGTCGAAAGCAGAGGAAAGGTCAAGGAGGATGATGACAGAGGGAGAGCTGGAATCGAGGTTAGAGAGCAGACCTTCACGGGTATTCAGGAGAGCAGTTTCCATGCCTCTGGCTGCTCCGAAGCCAGACTGATAGTCATGGAAGCAGCCAACAGATTCAATGTGGAGGGTCAGCTTGGAGATGGCCAGCTTTTCCAGGAGTTTGCCCAGGAAAGGAGTGATAGAAATCGGATCATAGTTTGCCAGACATGTAGTATTGGCAGAAGGCTTATTTAGGAGGGTGTGCATAGGGAGTGCTTGAGGAGAGGGGAAAGATCCAGTGGCAAAAGAGGGATTGCATAAATCGGCAAAGGAGGAAACAAGGGTGGCAATGTGGTCCTTGATGGTTCTGGAGGAGCAGGATAGTAACTGTTTGGACAACACTTTGATAGATCGGACATGTCTAGAGGCATTGTCTGGTGTTGTCAGAGCGAAGGAGGAAAAAGGAAGAGTAGAGGGGGAGGCTGACAAAGGGGCCCTGAGAGAGGTAGGGGGAGAGAAAGAGGAAAGTGAGGACAGGATGTCCTGAGTTTTAGTGGTGAAATGAGAGGCCAGGGCTGTACAGAGGCCCCCGTAGGGAACAGGAGAGGTGGAAACTGCAGTAGGATTGGCCAGCTACTTGCAGATTTTAAAGAGTTTAGCCGTGTTAGAGGCCTCAAAGATGCAGACTTGGACTCTCTTCTTGGAGCGAACAGATAGTCTGTATTGCCTTTGGAGAAAGCGGCAGACCAGTTTGTCAGAGGATGCGCCTGAAGCCCTCTATTTCCTCTCAGCCACCCTGCATTTGCATTTCGGGTGGCGAGGTCGGAGTCATACCAAGAGTTGCACTTGGAGGTAGGCTTCAGACAGATTCGCATGATAGGGACAAGGATGTCCAGAGTGTTGGAGATGGAAAGGTGCAGGTTAGAGAGGGCTGTGTCAAGGTGCATGTCAGCCATAGGAGTAGGAGGAGCAGAGACAGTAGAGATAAAGGCATCCACTGACGCTCGCTTCATGGGTCGAATGACAGAGAAGGAAGGTGGCAGTGCTGGGGTAAGCTTTGATTTTGGGGCAAGATGTTTCAGGTGAGAGGAGCGCAGAAAGTGTTCAGTCCAAGCGAGACAAATTGTGAGAGGGTTAGAGAGGGGGATGTCTGAGGAAATGAGAACATCCAAGGTGTGTCCAGCAGAGGGTGTCAGACCAGAGGGTAGAATGGAAAGGGACAGAGAGCCACATAGGTTGCGGAAGAGCCCAGAGGAGGGATTAGAAGCATCCAGGTGAATGTTGCAGTCTCTGAGGAGAAGTTGAGGGGTCGAGGCAAGGAGAGAAGAAGAGAGGTCAGCCCATTCTGAGAGCAAGAGGGTAACCTGGCAAGGTGGCCTGTAGAAGTTGGCCACAGTCAAAGAGAGGCCAGGAGATCTAGAGAGCCTGCAGACTGGGCATTCAAAGGAGGAGTAGGCCTGCATAGGAATGACCGAAGCAGGGACCCATTTTGGTAAAAGATCAGGGCCACTCCATTCTGGGTTGGTTGGTTCTGGGCTCAGAGAATATCTTCTAGCGCTCAGGGAGGCGAGTGTCAAAACTTGTGACAGAGCTACAGTGAACCATGTCTCGGTGAGAGCGAGGATATCCAGGTCAAGGTCTTTGAGGAGGTGGCAGATGTCAGAGGAATGTTTGACAGAAGAGCGAGAGTTGAGATTTGCTTCGTGGAGCAGGTTGCCACATTTGAAAGACTTCCGATTTGGGGTGCAGGAGTGAGGTATACCCAGCGGAGGCAGTCGAAAGGCCCCGGAGTGGGCAGATGCAGTAGATGGTGGTGGCATATGGGGCTACAACGGAGGAGGAGGTTTCTGCCAGATAGGCTGCATAGGAGGAAGGAGGAAGCAGAGGGGCCAGTGAGATGATAGATGTATTACAATCTAAACAACATAATGGACCGGTTTCATCCCTCTTGTTTAAAAGGACCTAACAAGTAAAAGTAATGCACTATTAAACTTGATGGCGGTTCCCTGAGAAGACTTTTCTCGCAATCCATTGCTAACCACTCTAGAAAACTCTAATCCCCACTCTTGTGCTCAGCAAAGTGGACTGCTGTTCAAACCTACTCCTTGGCCTTCTTCTCTACTCCTTCCTCCCTCTAGAAAAAAGTCCTCAACTTCCTGGTTGGCTCTCCAAGCACAACCCTCTCTTCTCAATTTCCTGCTCCTAGTCTACAAAGGTATCAATATTCTGGCTCCTCAGGACCTATCTGATTGTATCTCAGTTTATTCACTAACTCGTTACCTCCAAACCTTCTCTGCACTCAACCTCACCGTCCCCTACCCTCCCTGTGCCTCCACTCAATTCCGCTCTTTCTACCTACTCATCCCACTCCACTGGAGCCCACTATGTTATGACACCCATAGCCAGCTAAACTGTGAGTCTCCTCAAAGCTCGGTTTAAACTTCACTTACTTGCTAAACATGAAGTTCCCCTGCCCCCCACCCCTCAACCTCCCTACCTGACCCCACTGATGCCTCCAGTGACACTTAACTATGCAATTTTGTATATTTAATTAGTACTCTTTATTTTGAAGCACTTTACCCCCAAGGTTAATGTTACCTTTGTAAATCACCTGTTTTCTTATATACATTTTGCTGTGGTCCTGGAATATGTCCTAATTTGTATTTTTGCTTTGTTTTTTTACACCCTTACTAACTGGCTCATCACTTGTTCTCAGGCACGCAATGCCATTGAGTTGGCTGGACTTCACCCCCCGCCCTGAAATATGAGCTGAGGGGCAGGGCTTTTTGTTACTCAGAGGGAAGAGAAGTCTTTCCAACAACCGGCAGCTTTAAAGTGTTACTGTGTTCGTGCACAAACATTTATTTCAACAAACGCAGCAAAACCTTAAAGCTGCTAGTTTCAGGAAAGACTTCCATCACTGCACTGCCTTACAAAAATGAAATGCACACATCGCCCGCCTCCCCACAGATGCAAGCGAACATATAACAACGTTGTGTCCATTCACATCCGAGGGCAGCGGGTGGCTGATGTGCTCACTTGCTTTTTGTTAGGCAGAGTGGCGAGAGAAGCCTTTTCTGAAATTAGCAGTGTGAAAGATTTCCATTTATGGGTAATTTTCCTCCAGTTGTGAGCCCCCCAACCTTTTGCTTTTGTCTGACCATCCTAGCCTGACTTTTACCAGTGGGGCACAGCCTTCTGCTGAACTCCGCTGTGCTTTTGCTCATCTTGTTAAGAGGAAACTGACATGCTCTTCGGACTGTCAGTACTGGGAGACTTTATTTCCCTTAATCTTTCACTTTGTTACTGTTAGGCAGAATTGCATGCAGTACCCTCTGGGACCAACACATACAATTAGGATACAGGTGTAAGCAAAACCAACCTTTGGTATAAGTCTGTACTACACAGTTTTGTGGTAGCGAGCTGAGCAGCCAGGCTTATCTCAAGAGGGAATGTGAGCAGTAAAAGAAGTTACACAGAGGTCTTACAATCACAGTGGTTCAAGTAGACACTTACACTCAAGGTTTTTTGGTACAACACGTATACATTTATTACACAATCATTTAGAAAACATTCACTGGAAGGAGGCAACTTAATATTATACACAAATATACTTCAGCACAAAACCAATATGTTTCTGAACAAATTAGGCTCCCCTGAAATAGGAGCAAAAAGGAATTTCAGTCACTTTAACTGGGAATACAAAGACACAATTTAATAGATCACAAATACTTTCTTAGGCAGTGCAGATAGTTTCAGTTCACTAGAGGACTAGATTCAG
Source organism: Ambystoma mexicanum (assembly GCF_040938575.1). Classification (NCBI taxonomy): domain Eukaryota; kingdom Metazoa; phylum Chordata; class Amphibia; order Caudata; family Ambystomatidae; genus Ambystoma; species Ambystoma mexicanum. The sequence goes on from NC_090926.1 coordinate 405,649,969, forward strand.
TTCAATAGACCTAGGCCAAAGTCAATGGACTAGTGCCTTGGAAAGGAAAGAGCAGTTCTTGAAGTAAACAGTAAAGTCTTTGCCAAAGTTCTCAGAAGTAGTTTGTACGAAAAAGAATCATTTGTTGGGACTCAAGCTGATTAGGCCTGCAAGTTGGGAAAGTTCAGCGAACTTTCACTGTGAGAGGTAAGTTCTCTCAATTGGGTTGGCACAGTACCTTAATATGAAGAATACGATGCAGCTGAAGACGTTGGTTCCTGACAGTTCTTGCAGATCTCACTGTTCCTAAGCCTCAGTCGTGGGGACAAGAGGGAGAACGTCAGGGGACTACTGCACAGGATCGTCAGAAAACGCAGACAAAATGTAGTCACTTCAGTTCCAGTAGCTGTAGTTCAAGAACACAAGCTGGTGTCCCTCTCCCTGGTTAATCCTAACCAGCTTTGAGAATGGTATCCAGGTGGCTTATGAGTTGATTGGTCCCACCAACTCAAAGGAAGAAGTAGACCCTGAAGGGGCTTCTGTCGAGATGAACATGCCAATTCGGACCTGCAGCAGGGCTACACCGGGCAAACCAACGGTTCAGGAGTTGCAGCAGTCGTCCTCTTCCAGCTCGTCTTTGGTTCTTTCGTTCCAGTGGTCAACCCTGCCTTCCAAGTCCAGAGACTCACCTTTTAAACAGTTTTCTCCCTTTCATTCCAGCCTAGCTGCCACACACCCAGCAGGGTGGCTATCCTTGCCGGACAGTAAGCCAGCCAATCACGAAGAGTACATTTGAGTCTCCTAGGAGACTAGGCACAGGGAGTTTCGGGCACCTCCCTCACTTCCTGCCCCCCCCAGACACTCAGACGCCAGAGGTGGTCTTCAGTCCTGAAGCCCTCCAAAGGCATACGAACAAGGGGACCAAACCTAGTTTGGCGCGCATAGAGAAACACTAGAGGGACCTTTCCAAAATGAAATGGTGAAAAAAAAAGACCGGGACCTGTTTAAACAAAGGGGCTTAAGGCGCCATCTTGAAAAACATGGCTCCTGCGATTTTTAGCTACCGGTGTTCGCGGTCAGGAAAGATCATGGTAGTTCGTTGTAAAACCACTGCCACCAGACATTTCAATAGGAAAAGGTAGCATTTGACTGCTACATGAGTTTTTAGACACAGGGGATACTAGGTAACCCCTCCAGCACTCTATTTTAAGATAGTGTGTGCTGGGTCTAGGAATCTAAAAAGACTAGTAAAGTCAATTTAACCTTACATTCTCTGGGAAACAGTAGTTTATCCCAGAGAAGGTATTTAAACGGTCTAAGACATCCCTGTCTCACTGCACTGAAGGTGCCGTGTAACACACATGAAAAGATGATGCCTACGGAGTTACCTAAAACTCTGTAAACAAAGAACACAAGAGTAGAACACACATCAAAATACATGAAAGAGTGGGGAAAAAGGCTCACACTCTTTCCAGGTAAAAGAAATCAAGTCCTCAAAATCGAGCAAAGTTGCTGGGGGTCTGTAAAGTGTGAATTAGCACATTTATGAGAATTCTCCATAACAGTTGCCATTTCTTGGCAACATTTCATCAGTGCACAGTGTACCTTCGAGTATAATGCGCTGGGGGCTCTTTTTTTAATTGTTAAGGCCATGTTTACCACGTTTGGCCCAGTACAGTGGCCACAGCCTAAAATGGCCATGCCACGAAGTCCTTTGTTCTGTCCTTTGGCCATTTGTCCCTTTGCCTTCCCCAGGTCGCGCAGACCCAGAATAATTCCTTATTTGGTCGTGCAGACCCCTGCGCAAACTGAAGCTTTTGCGGCCTTCTGCATGCCTTGTGTATTTGCGCCCAGGATGTGGGCTGGAGCTGTTTAGTTCCAATACACATCCTGGGTGCCAGGATTTCTGGTGTGCTGGGATGACTGAGACCACCGTTGTCTGTGATTGGTCCACGTCTGGAATGGTTGAATGCAAGCAGGTCTCCTATTGGTTTCTTTTTGTTTTGTCGCGAAGGAGATTCTGGATAAGAGAAGGCACTCTAAACCTATTCCAGGTCGATCTTCTGAGTTCAGACCAAACTTAGTAGTAAAGGGGCCAAGTATCCTGAACCGAAGAATCAGATCTGTGACCCGCTGAAAGTTTTGGCAGCCTGACCCCGCTGTTGTCCCATTGGAGCCCCTGTATCTCATCCATCACAGAACCGCGCTTTGACCCGTTGGAGTAGTGGGACTAACTACTCTCTGCACCTCCTGTTTAGCCTGCAAACGAGCCCCTTGGAAGTGTTCCTGTACCTTCCAGTGAACTGGCCAGCTCGTACGGGACTTTTGATCTGGAATCGCTGCCGTCTCGGGTTTTGACTTGACTTTGGGAACCATAAGCTCTTGGTAGAAGGCACTCTCCCACCAAGTTTTGCACACCTAGAGTTCCTAGGTCTGTAATTAGGAGAGTCCACCTGAGCCTGGGCCTACGCAGTACCCGTGTCACCCCTCTGTGGTGAAGAGCTTAGTGGGTGCCTTGTTGCTGTGCCCCCTGTGCCCTAAGATGAGCTCCAGTGGAACTGCCCTGATCCCTTCCCTAGAAGCAGAGAAAACGCCACTGTCCCACCAAAGCCAGGGAGACGCGCAACTGCTGGACTCAAACCTGCAAACGAACTGGACTTGACTGGTGAAGTTTGGTCTAGAGTGCGTTGAGGGTCAGTGAGTACTTGCAACACTTACCAGTGGGCCCTGGTGCATCCATAGACTGCCAAAAGGGCCACTCTCCTTTGTTAGGGTAGCCTGTGCTACCATCCTATACCTGATTCCTGGAAATCACTCTGCCCTCTTATGGAGACCCTCCTTGAATAGTGAAACTTTATCCTTCATCACCTCACCCACCATGCTGAGCCACTGCAGCCCCTGGAAGAGACCCGTTTTGTACTTAACCGCACGATCGAGTGCTCCCGCGCTGAACGTACTTTTGAGCACAAGGCTCCACACTTCGTAGGGATTGGACTGCCTATTAGTTAGGGTTTGAGTTGTTGAACTGCCTAATGTTTATTTGCGCTGTATGACCCCCTTCTGTTTCAGGTTGTAGATCTCTACTTATTGACTATTGCTTTAGACTAATATTACTGTATATATGTTTCCTAGAATAGTGTTAGTATTGTTAATATTGCTGTGGTTTCATCTTGTGTTTGAGTTACAAGACCTTTAATAAATGTATATGTATGTTTGATATGTACACCTGACAGAGTGATTTGTGGTGTCCTTGCTCTGTATGCTCATTGAGGTCTTTCAGTCACGGTCACTCCTCCTGAGACCTAGTCTTGACCGCCGCCAATGCTACCTCGATTGGTTATCCTGTTCCAAGAAACTAGGCTGGCCTTCTGAAGCTCTGCCCACCAGGTCAGAGTTCAGAAATCCATCTTAACATTTGCTTATGTGTAATGCAGGACTGAGGAGCTGATTCTGGTGGATAGAGTATGGGAGATGGGGAGGTGTGGTGGTTAGGAGTGGGACGGGTGGGGAAAGGAGGATGAGATATATGGGCTCCCGCCAGACAACCCTTAGAGTAGAACAGAGGGGGCTGAGCCTCTAAGTTTCACCCTCCCCGTTTCTAAAGTGGCACCACCCATAACCAGTTAGGCACCCCCCGCCCCCCAAAATGTAGGTTTCATTGCACTCCTGCTCAGGGGTGTTGCAAAGTCTGGAAAAGATCTGGGGCTACACTAATGTCGGGACTGCCGGGACTCGGGGCTAGCTAGTCTTTTGCTTGTAGCTCCTGAGCTTCTATCAGGGGCTACAACCAAAAGACCCGGGGCTATAGCCCCCTCCGTCCCCCTAGCCCCCAGCAACGCACCTGCTCCTGCTTGTTCCCATCTTTATGCTATTGTACATATAGGCGACCCTCCCGAGTATGCTTCTGCGATCTCTAAATATTTTACTAGAAGTCATTTCTGATCCGAACTGACATATCTGTTCTTCAAATAAATACAAATACTGCAGGTGGTAGGTAACCTGGTCGTGTGCGTTTCACTGTACCAGAAATGTAATTACAGTCTGTAGTAGGGCTTTAAGGGGGCTAGCCGGGGCGGAGCTCAGCAGTATCAAAAAATTGCTTTTAAGCCGGGGCTCTTGAGGCTCCCCTCAAACACCACAAATTATCACTGCAATAGAAAACATTTTGCAAAGTCGCCATCGTGTGGCTTAAATGTATAGTGCGCCTTGGTAGTGCATTCAGTTCACATTTACTGGGGATGGACGTGTTGCCGTGTTTTGCTCAATTATCACCAACGACTCCCACATGCGGTGATGGATAGTAGAGGTTTTGCTGCTTTTTTGCTTCTTCTGGCCCAAGCCCACGGTGATGAACTGGTGCTAGAAACAGGCAAATCACAGCCTGGGCGGCGTGATAGGCGACCATTAACATGTGGGAGTTAAATAACATAGCCCAGCACACCATTGAGGACTCAGCTTTGTCTGCTGCTGGCCGCAGTTATTCAACCTGATTTTCAGTTAAGAAATGTTTTTCTTGATAATTTCATTTAATCGTTTTTTTTAAAAGAGGTTGCAATACCTTGTTATGACAGTGCAGTTTTTTGCTTTACAAAAATAACACCTTTTATGTCTGAGGACCTGTGTTGTTTGTTTACTTAACCTGCATTGTTCACATTGTAAACACGGTGTTTGAATTTCTCTAGAAAATATATTACCACTATTAAGTCCACGCCCACCACTTAGGCCATGCCCCTTGTTAGAGCCCCCCTCGATTACTCTCCCCACTTAAAGCACTAGCCTGCAGTAACTTTGTGTTAACGTCATGTTAAATACTGACCATATAATCTTGGCTACGCCAATAATTGTGTGATGCTACCATGTGGAAAAATTGGGCAGGAACCAAAACACAAAAACTGTCTTGCCTGAGCACTCTTCTGTGTAGACACAAAGCCAAAAACCCCCAAGGTGAGGCGCTGTGACTAATTGCATGCAGAAGTTTCCTCAACAGCCCAAACTTCAACAATGAAGCTGTATATATGTCTCATGCAGTGGTGTAGCACAACATTTGGAGGGCCCCCCTGCAAGCTATGGTGAGTCCCCTTCACCCCCCCACCCCCCAGCTCAGCAACAAATCACGGGACACGCCACACTCTGGGCCGGCCTACATTACCATGCTTGCCCAATACACACAAATGTGCTGCTGCAGGGGTACCCCGCACACTGCACTAGAAGGCAGATTATAGAGGAAAAGGCGAATCGCACTCCCGCAGGCACATAAACTAGTGCCAAGTTCAAAAATGGTCGGACAAAACACACCGGACACAGTAGAAAGATTACTGATGTCTTTAATGTTTTACAAAAATTTAAAAAATGCATCGTACAGAAACAAATGCACAACACATAAGCAGCACATAGAAACAGAACAACAGCAGGACGCCTAGGTGTAGCAGCCTGCAAACAACGCGTTTCGCGCTATACTAAGCGCTTGATCACGTGAGGGGGAGTGGGTTTGGCAAAAGTAAATACACTTCAGAAATGCAGTCCCTTAGCTATGTCAATGGCAACAACTGTTAAGACAACATGAGGAAACAAAGCGGCCATATTGGAAGGGAGTAAGAATACAGGCAAAGTCAGAGAAATAAAAGCACAGTGCATTAACAAATTCTCTGCAAGTTATCTGCAGGTTGAAAGTGGCCCTGACCACAATGTGAGACACGGTATGGAACGTAATAGTCCCAATATTAAGTCAAAACCTCATAAAAATAAAAATATTGATATAAGGGACATGCTAAATATAAACACACAGTGCATTATATTACAGTGTAATGACCACAAGGCAGACCACCATAATGTAGTGAACTATAATAGCCACACTCAGAATAACAATATACCCGCATTAAAATTAGAATTGCATAGATAGTAAGACGGCCAGATCTGTCAAATAGCATTCAAGTGAACATATGCATCCTAAGTGACCCATGGACACCCTGTTGAGAAAAAATTATTAACATCAGTAGTAAATTCATGTCACATGGGAATCACTAGCATATATAGGCAATAATACCAAGGCCCAAGCATACAAAATAAAGCCTGCAAATGTTCAATCAGCCTCATGAGGTAAGTAAACAAGTCATGTGTTCCCATCACTCAAGTAAAATTACAATAAAAACAGGCCAGCCGAGTTTAGATGTAAAAATAGAACAAAGATAGGGCTGGACCAACAATGTTAAATATGTCAGCATGGCAGTGCAAAAGGCAAGATATTATGTGCAAAAAGCAAGAGTAGCAGCTAAACCATGGAATGTCTGTTGTTCAGTGCAATAAAGCATGGCGAGCAGCAGGACAACAATGTGTCTAACCAACTTCAACATTGGAGCTGTCTTAACGTGCAAGTGCATCAACTTGGTTGACTGTGCAAAATGCAAAAAATAGCAGCTATTCCGTCAAAGTGCAAGTGCATAAGCGGTAATAACAGACCATGATGTAAAAAGCATGCAAAGCCAAAAGCTATAAGCAGCATGACAAATTAAAGCCAAAAAATAAACAATACCTAGGAGAGAAGGGGAAAAACATAGATATGTAAAAAGACCATGTGCATGTAAACCACCAAGATAAACTAAACATGGTTAATGAAGCACTCCCCCTATAATGCAAAATAATCAGCTAAAACAGGCAGGTAAAGAAAAGTGAAAATTGTACAAAATGTGAAAAAGGTTAATAAATCAATACCTGCATGAGACCAACAAAAGTGAAACAGGAAAGCAAGAAAACCCCAGCAAAGGAAAATAAAGCAAAATAGCAGGAGAGACAATAAAGTAACTGAGGCAAATAAAGTACCCAGAAAAGTATAAAGCTCCTCGTCTACATTGTGACCCCTGGGATATTTAGTGTCAAGATCTAAAATAAATCTGGTTTCGAGTTGTCTCAGCTTCAAAATACGATCACCACTCCTTGGATGAGGAGGTACATGTGCCACAGCAAAAAACGTTAACATTTTCACATCATTGTTCATGTTCAGATTTAAAATGTTTAGCCATGGGGTATGTCGGATCAGAATTTTAATGGCTCTCAAATGTTGCAGAATTATGAGTTTCAATTTGCATGTAGCACTGCCAACATACCAACGCAGACAGGGGCAAGAGAGTACATAAACAACGAAAGTGGTATCACAATTGATGGAATGACGTATCATTTGCTGTGTTTGTGTAATAGGATGCACAAAGGATTTCGTAGCAAGTGGCATGTGCACAAGCTTTACACTTCATGCATTTGGTAAATCCTGTGTGTGAAGCTGGAAGCAAGGTGTTAGAACACTGAATCTTGCCCCTTGAAGGTAAAAAACTGGACACAAGTTTGCCCCTTAAAGAAGGTACACGTTTGCACGTCAAGGTAGGTCGGTTGCCCAAGATGGGCTTCAAGTCATTATCCAGAGTGAGAACATGCCAATGCTTTTCCACAATTTTTCGAATATCATTGGAAGCAGTATCAAATGTAATGATGAGTCTAGGATCATTATTCATGACAGTTTTAGGACTGGTATCATACAGTAATGTATCCCTGGACATTCCACATGCTCGAAGATATGCCATTTCAATCGTTCTTTTTTGATAGCCTTGTTTCAGAAAATCAATGGCTGTCTGTGCACAGTGATAATCAAAGCAGGCAATATTGGAACAATTACGGCGATACCGAATAAATTCACCATAAGGGATGGATTTTTTGCAAGGTGTAGGATGACAGCTGTTCGCATGGAGTGGTAGACCAGTATTAGTTGGTTTCTTATGTAATGCTGTGCTGATGCCTGAATCATCCATCATTACAGTCACATCCAAGTAGACAATCTTTGAGCGACTATGGCATTCAGTGAAACTTAGATTGACCTGATTGTTGTTAATGCTTTTAACAAATGACAGCCAGTCACTTTCGGTACCCTTCCAAATGATAAACACGTCATCTATATACCGCCACCAAGAAATAATCTGTGTCGGAAAGCAAGATAGTAATAAGTCAGACAGGAAAGTAGCCTCTCACCACCCCATTGTGAGATTAGCAAAGGATGGTGCAAAGGTACTGCCCATCGCAGTCCCCCTTACTTGCCGATAAAAGCATCTTTCAAAAAGAAAAACATTGTGTAGACCGAGGGAAAGCATGTCCAAAATCATAGAGGTGTGTCCAAGGTAGTTTAAAGAGCGGGTGACCAAAATATATTTGCATGCAGAAATAGCAATAGTGTGGCTAATGGATGTATACAAAGAGACTACATCTGAAGTGGCCAAAAGAAAACCCTCCTCCTAAGGTGTATTAGTAACGTGTTGTGAAAAGTCCTTACCTTCCCTCATGTAGGAAGGTAACACTGTGACAAATTGAACCAGTGTTTTATCAATAAATTGGGCTAGATGTTCCAATAATGAGCCGCATAGAGTGAAAATAGGCCTGCCTGGGGGATTAATAAGGCATTTATGCGTTTTGGGGAGGAAGTAAATGGTAGGTATGGTATAACATGTTGGAGTAAGAAATTTAACCAAATCATCCTCCAAAAGATCTTCATTCATCCACCTGGTACGTAGAGCAATCAGATCTGTCCTGATTTCTTCAGAAGGATCCTTCAACAATTTGGTATAGCATTGACGGTCATGTTATTGTCGATTGGCCTCTGACATATTTCGTTCTGTCCTGGATAACAACAGTGGAGCCTTTATCGGCTGGTTTGATGACGATATTATATGTGTGTGTGTTTTAATGCATTATACAGCAGACTTTCTGACAACAATTGGCTAAAAAGTCACAGCATTCGCAATTGTTTTGTGGGGTAACACCAATCCAAACATCCAATACATGCAAATCACCAAAAGAGCGCAGGAACTTTAATGCTTTAATTACTGTAATGCTTTGCTATTAAAAATGCCATGCCACAATGAAAACATGTCCAACTGGCTGCACAATGTATACCAGTCTAGACACAACATATTAGAGTAAAGCATGCCAGGTCACATTTAGACATAGACTGGTTGCACCAAAATGCCAGTCGAAGCAATAACACTTATCATGGTTGTTTTATCACAGATGCCCAGAAAAATATACAATGCCACAGTAGGAAATTGCTAGACTGGCAGCACCCAAATGCCAAGCTAGCCAGGTAATTACACTTAGCAGGACTGGTTTATCAGAGATGCCAAGTTAAAAAAAACAGAGTACCTGGAAGCAACCCTGATCACCCAGGTGGCAATGATAGTACATTATGACCAATTGATTATGGTCCCAACGTAGGATAGACTTGGGTAAAGTACTGAAATAATATACCACCCAAATTCATGATTACCAAAAATATATAGTCTTTTTAATATTAATATACTTCAATCAATAAATCATAATCAAATATATATAACATGTAGTAATGAAGATTGCCAATAGGTAAGCATGGCATTAAACACAAGCTGTGGCGCAACACCATTGAGCTGACTGGGCTTCAGCCCTCCCACAAATACCACGACCCAAAACCTTGCGCTATGTTGACTCGACCTGGCTGACCTACAGAGCCATTACCGGACAGAACAGGATACAGATGTTTTTTTTTAAACTCTTTATTTACAAACATTTACATGTTTTACACAAAAGGAAACGGACCAAACCAAATGTTAAGTGTACAAAGTAACACTAGGATCAAAACCCCTCTGGCAACAAATGAACCTTCTGCCAACCCATGTAACAAACCCTAAAGAACTAAAAATATGGTTAGTCAGCAAAGATAAGAACACAACAAAAGCCATCCCTAAACAGGGTTTTGCCATTAACAAAGGCCCGGCATCTCAATGTTTACCTGCCTTCCAATGCATAATTTTTAAGGCAATCGAAATTGCGATGTGGGTTTAGTACCTGCATGGCAAAGCAGTGATTGAAAGGGTAGAGAAGGGACAGGAGACTGCCCATTTTTACAGCAGTCTGTAAGTGGGCGCTTTCAGACTTAAAGGAGAGAGTTAACTGCTTGTAACATTGACGCTGCACTAGCATAGTCTCATTAAAACGTGTAAAGAAGTTAGATGCCCCCACACAAATAAGCTTGACCCTCCCCCAGCGCCCGTGAAGTTAACGCCTCTGCCAAATTTGAAGGGTTAGTGCACCGAAAATGTAGGTTTCGTTGCACCCCTGAAAGCAACAACACACACCACTCACCATACACGCACACAGCAGCCACCCATACATTTAAGTGTGCACTCTTTCACCCTAAAGGAACACCTAGGCAGCCACCCATACATCATGCACCCACTCATTCATGCACATAACATTAACTACATATACACACGTACTTATATGCACGCACACACTTTAAAAAAAAAAAAATCTTACCTTTAATCCGTTGGTCCAGGGACCGAGGCCTTCAGCTCCCTCAAGCAGCCAGGAATGCTGGCTCCCATCTGCAGAGGATCTGGATGCCTCCATGTCATGGGTTGGAGGGGAGTCCCATTACTTCAACAAGAAGTGGTTTCTTTTTGTAGTCACTCCGACTTCATAAATGATTTCCATTAAAGGACCGAACCATAACGGAAATAATTTCTTTATGAAGAAAGAGTGACTTAAAAAAGAAACTATTTCTTTTTTAAGTCATTGGGCTCTCTCCACCCCATGACATGGAGACCTCGAGCATGGAGGCTTCCATGTCTGAGGTGGGGAAGCCGTCGGACTTGAAAAAGAAATAGTTTCATTTTGAAGTCACTGTGCCTTCATAAAGAAATTATTTCTGTTATGCTGTCAGATAAATCATTTCTTTATGAAAGCAGTGACTTAAAAAAGAAACCATTTAATTAAACATTTTTTTTTCTCTTTAGTACTAGGAGGCCCCCTCCCAGGACATTTTGTGGCACCCCACTAGGCCAATGGTCTCATGCTTTGAACACATTTTACTGCCAGGGGGAACGTTATGACAGAGGAAATGAGCACCATACCAAGAGTGCATTGCATGCTCAGAAGGAACGCATGTTTCAATTCCTAGCACAGACTTGTTTGATAAAATGGTCACCATTCTTATGTTCCCAAAATGCACTTTGTTTTTGTACAAAACAGCCAGCATCCTATAGTCAGGGCACACACATTATTTGACATTGAGCTCCCCCCTCCCAAACCTTTGACAATCCGACCCCAAGCCCTTCACCTAACCCCGCCCACTCCCCTGCGCGCGAATTGGAGGGTGGGGCCCCCAGTAAGTTTTGTCCGTTTTCAGCACTGAATTCCTAACTATAATGATTAGCTCCGTTTTAGTGAGCCCTTCGTATTACCTTAAGCCTCCGTCTGTCGCGCCCTGCTTCAGTGCAGCGCTGGGCAGGCAGCCCCTGTTCATCGGCTGAGCGCGGCACCTGCCCTGCGAAACCTCACGGCCTTTCACAGCAGAACAGTTTCACGGTTTCTTCAGCGCCACCGCTCCTAAGCAAGACAGCAGACTGCCAACTTCCCTGTGGGTGGCTCCGTCATTAACTCGCCTTTTAATCGGCAGGAAATGCAAACTCGGTGCTGTCAGGCATCTACGGAGCGCGCCTCTGATAAGGCGATTGGCGAAACCCTGTGGGGCAGCAGGAAGGTTGGCAAGTGTTGTAATGAAGTTTATTCGTATGCCTCACAGGACACGCGGTTACAATCACCGGCCACTCTTGCCCCGGCTAGCTGTCAATACCGTTCAAACCTACATATTTCAGGCTTGATGACATCACTCTCCCTGACATGCCACAGCATCCACGCTCACAAGCTTCCACCCCCAGTACACATCTGCACATAACTTACATGCAGATATCACAAAAAGGCCCACCGTAGAACCTACACGCCCCACTCCATGTCCAAAACCTGGCTGCTGTTAATGATGTGCATGCGTGTGTGATGGGGATGGGTTCTTTTACCCTAATCATTTGTTCAGGGATCCCGGTTACCCACGCTACAGCCCCTAAGAATACAAGAACAGGTTGCGGTCATGGCCAATGTGATACACCGTGTGTGTGGGCCAGGCACGGCAAACCTAGCAGCACGTAGGAGCAAATAAAATGGACACACTCACTCACTCGCTGTATCGGAGCGGTAATCCATTCGCACTTTCCGACTCCCATTTGTTTACTCTGTCACGTGGTCTCTGCCAAACACGTCTTTTCAGTATCATGTGATCATCACATCCCTCCCCAACTTGGAAAACAAACAAACATTTCCAAACTCATAACCATAGCTTCCCTTGCATTGTGCTCTTGTCTCCTGTGTTCCATCCGTTCTAGGCCTGCTTTAGGGGGCACCAGGAGTGGTAGAGGGGAAGCTCTGCTTGCATGGGCACCTCGAACATCAGGGTTGCAGGGCTCACTTGCGTGGCTAAGTGTGGAGTCTGTCGGTACAACTGGAGAAACCGGTATAGTTCTGGTAGCCAGGGCCGCCCCCATCCATGGAGATTCACACGTATTTATTGATGGATGCCATGAATCTCTCAGCGTCTCCATTGGCTTGGGGCCAGTACAGTGTGATATGGTGATGTCGGAATCCTATGTTGTCAATGAAGCGCTGGAACTCTTTGCTTCTGAACGGAGGACCGTTGTCGCTTTTCAGCGATGAGGGTATGCCATGGACAGAAAATATTTTCTCTAGCACGGTTGTGACAGAGGAGGCATCAGTGGAGTTGACTGGTTCGACCTCCGGGTATCGTGTGTATTTATCTACTGCTACAAAGAGGTGGGTCTCATTGGAAATCGTGCAAAAGTCCACACTCACTGTGTCCCATCTGCGTTCACTTCTGGGTGGACAGGCCATGGGCTCTGGTGGTGCTGGCTGGTGGGTGGCTAGGCATGACGCGCAGGTCTCCATGGGGGCCATCACTTTATTCTGCTGTATGTGCAGCATCCATACTCGTGATTTGAGGAAGGCCTGTGTCTTCACGATCCCCTGGTGCACGAGTTGGAGCACTCTCTCTTGCAGGTTGGAGGGCACTACAATACGGTGTCCTTTAAGGATCAGTCCTTCTGGGGAGACAGACAGCTCACGTTTGATCCCGAAGAATGCTTGCACCAGTTCTTGTGCATGTGGTCTTTGATGGGTGACGGCTATGAGGATGGTTTTCCATTCACCTGTTAGGATGGCCTCTTTGGTGATTTGGGGCAGGTGTCTTTGTTTCCGATGCCATTTCATCCAGCCTCACCCCTTTTGGCTTGGCACTCGCGATGATGTGGCATGCATACTCCTCTTGTCTCTTTGGCTGCTTCGCATTCCATTACGGTGGCAGGTCTTGGGTGATGTGACAGAAAATCTTAAGGGTTGTCGGCTCCTGCTCGAATTGTTGCAGTTGGAACATCCAGCGCTCAATCCTGGCTGGGGGTGTGGTGCTGACCCCTTGAAGATTGGCACTAAGGGCTTGTGATCAGTCAGTGCTTTCACTGGCTGGCCCAGGATGTATACGTGAAAATGTTGGCAGCCCCATATGATGGTGAGAACTTCTGTCTCTATGTGAGCATAGTTCCCCTCTTTGGAGGAGTGAGTGCTCTGCTGGCAAAGGCAGTGGGACTATTGTTCCCTCCCGATCAGTCTGTGTTAGTACTGCTCCATGGCCAACTGGACTGGCGTCGACCAGCAATTCTGTTTTCTATGACGTGTCAAAGAAAGCCACGGTGGCGTCGCTGGACAAGGAGTCTAATATTTTCTGAAACGCCACCTCTTGTACTTCGCCCCATTCTCCAATAGACTTTCTTAGTGATTTCTCATAGCGGAGTGGCGATGGTGGCTAGGCCGGGGATGAATCACCCACAGTACATTGCCATGCTTAGTAAGCTGCGTACCTCTGTTGGGTTGGTGGGAGCCTGGGCGTTTTTTGATGTCAGCCACTTTGCCGGGATCTGGGGACACCCCTTTTCAACTAAATACGCATCTAAAGAAGCTTAACGTGGACTTGCAGAATCCACATTTTTCCTCATGGAGGGTCAGTCTGAACTCCTCCAGCCGCTGGAGCATTGCTGCAAGCCGTTTGTTGTGTTCTTCATCCGTTTTGCCGTAGACTAGTATTTCGTCACTGACATTGGTGACTCCCAGTAGGTGCTGGAGTACTTTTCTGATTTCATGTTGGAATACCTCTGCTGCGGAGGAGATTCCAAACTTGAGCCGGCGGTATCTTCTTAGCCCGAGGTGAGAAGGTTGTGATGTATCTCGACTCTTTCACCAAATGGATCTGTTGGTACCGTGATCTTAAGTCTAGTTTGCTGAATACGGTGGTGCCAGTGAGGTTCGTGATTGGGTCATCCATCGTCTGGGTGATGTGCCTTTCTCGCTCTATGGCAACGTTGGGCAGCCACATGTCATTGCATATTCGTACAGCTTGTGGCTGTTTGGGCTTTGCTGTCATGACAATACCTATGGTGTAGGGCCTGTGGTTGTTTCGATTATCCTGAGGTCTTTGAGCTTGTTGAGTTCCGCCTTAACCGCTGCTCTCATATGAAACAGGACCTGTCAGTGCCGGACAGCTCTTGGTTCCACCGTGGGGTCGATGTGGAGTTTTACTGTCCTTCCTTTTAGGCACCCATTGCCTTGGAACAGCTTCTTGTGTTTGGCCCTATTCGGGAGCGTGTAGAAGAGCCTTAACGCCATGGTGCCGAGGTTGAGCATCAGCAGCATCCTTTTCTCCTCATCTGTGACTTTCCGTGACTTCAGACTCAGTCTGAACTTTTGGACCCACAGTTCCCAGCGTAGCGCAGCTCTGTGGCCAAACGGCTCAAAAGGCTTCCTAAACGTGCCTTGTGTTGTGTCCATGTGCTGGAGTCTGGGTCTTGGCTTTGCCTCTTGGCCGGTGACGCGGTAGGGTCAGCTGCCATGGTAGCAGTTGGAGACATCCCGGTGAAAATGATGATTGATACCGGTGCCACTGTAAGCATAATGCATTCCACAAAGGACTTATGCCACCAAATGACGTAGCCCCCTAATTTGCATGTGGTGGAATCACTGAAAGTGATAATACACAAAATAACATCACAAGGAATTAAATCGGTCGGGCCCTGAATTTCCGCAAAAGGTGTGTAGGGCCCCCTAATTTGCATATGCAGCCATATCATCTTTAATACTCCAGGGGATCATGGGAAGTTACACTGAGAGAATTTGCCAGAAGTAAGCCATGAGAAACTTTGTGACCTGTAGTATATGAATGGGCAATGTTATTATTACATAAGGGGAAATATGAGAGGCTTTTATCAGTAGCGAACATTGTGAGCTGAATCAGTTTTAAGGACTTCTAATTGTGGTAGATAATCCTCAGTAAGATGAAAACGATTTGCTCAGGAGCACACCGTTTGGTTTAGTGGCAATGCAGAGGTTTGAGACCAGTCTGCAACTCAGGCACTTGAACAAACCTTCCCAGCTGAAGTCGGTGGCATTTTGTTTTCTTTTTGTATCCTTGACTTCAAACAAATATCTGATAGTGGAATGGAGCCCCAAAAGATGTGATTGTGATGTGCTTACTGAAGTAAACTGTTGGAGCAGTTACATGATTGCTTTTACTTATGGTGTATATATTTAACCATATTGTCCAAACTAGCATCATGATTTTAATTTGGAAGCCACAGATGATGGTTATTTCCATGCCAAAAGAAATGAATCCCCAAGAAATGCTCATTAGCACATCAAGACTGTTATTGACCTGCTGTCAGCCCATCAGACTGTTCAGATTGTAGTCAATAACTACTGGTATTAACTGCTTTCTGAACATTCTGACTTCAAAAGCAGACCTGGAAAACCACAATGCAATTTCCAGGCAAGAGATGTCTTCAAAGAATCAACTTCCTCTCTGGGAGGACCTTTGTTTCCCGCTGCAACACCCTATTTGACACACCAAAGACAAAGTTAAAATATGCGAAAATATATTTTCACCTACTTATAGAGAACACGTTTTTCTTTTGCTGGACACTTAACGGATGTTCATGTTAAAATTGCTCCTACACGTGCAAATAAAATGCTTAACTTGTGGAAACACCTTTTTTATTTAAATACTACAAAATAAAACCACATCTAATTTACTAATTTGCCTATTTTCCTTACCCACTATTAAAGAAACATTTCATTTTCTTAGCCACCAAAACTCCAAAACGCATATTGCTACTGCCACTACCAGCCAATAGCATTATAGACCTCAGGAAGGGACATTATCGCTTGGGATAGTGACCCTTACCCAATTTACGGTCCTCGGCTTTGCCTCGGGCCATAATGTGGTGGTGGGTCATCAAGCCGCGATATAAACCCTGCCCTCGGTCTACAAGGCTACATTATTATTGTTCTCAAAACATAAGGTAAGCAATTACCTATGTTTCTTGCTGTGAGCACAGGTTCCATGGATTCCATTGATGGCAGGGCAGGGATTGGCCCTGCGGCAGACAGGGCATGTTGCCTCTGTTGCAGGATTGCCCTATAGTGTGATCAAAGTAGAGTCTATATACCTGTTATGTCTTGAGGAAGTGAGGGCAAGAAATTCTGGTTGTCTTCAAATGTTAACAAAAGCAACCTAGGTTGCAAGATCAGGAAAATCTCTCCAGTCTCCAGGACAGCAACCACGCTTCCCACATCCCTGGACCTGGAAAATCATCATGACCCAATTGGCCCCTCCTTTCCTCGCCACCATGTTTGTTTCAACAATACTCGGTTTTATAAAGACAACTTGAAAAGTACACATCATAATAAAGAACTTGTATACATATATAAATCCATACAGATAGAAATATTTGTACACCGTCTTTTCATCAACAGAATTTTTTTTCTATGGGTTTCTTAATGGAAATATTTCAATGAAATAACTCATCGAAAAATATAGGGGAATGGGAAAGTCCATATAAGAGGTCTGGGGGTCGGCAGTAGAGATAAACAATAGGGAATGGGAGATGGGGGAACCCCCTCAAAATAAAAAAAATCAAATTCAATGAGTCATTGAAAAATATTCATTAAAAAACCCATCGAAAAATATCTGTCTATGAAATGACATAGAACTGAAATATGTTAAGCAGAAAGAGTAAAGTAAGATTGTAGCATAACTAGCTGCATCTTCAATCGTAGACTGCAAATACAAGAATTCCATTTAGAGAATGGCTGAAAATAAATAGCATGTGAGCTTACTTTCAAGACTTAGTTTTACAAAACAAAATGTGTAAAAAGGTAACCTGGCATTGTCTGACAACATCATGCCTCACATGCAATGGGGAAAATATGGTAACGTGTTAATGGCCTCTTAATTGCCTCTTATTTTTAAGGCATTTTATTTTGGTGGCTAATTGGTGCTTTGTGTGTGCTTACCCAAATAAAAAAGGCCCCTTTTGCAGTTCTAACCAGCGAAATGCAAATAACTTTTATTCAATACAATGATTACTCAAAAGAACCATCACTTCCAAATAGCTTCCACTTTAAATCATTCGACTCCAACGAAGGATAAGTAGTAAAGTATTTGTGAAGCCCCAGGTAGAAACCGGCTCTGCAGTGTCTTCTGGGCTGCAGGAGAGGTGGGGTCACGAGGTGGAGTATTTGTCTCCACCACCTTCACATAGCTCTCAACTCACACGCTTTTGGCGGGTGTCACCCGCCTTGTAAAGAGTGGACTCACCAGCCAAGCCTCCTGCAGGCCCATTCATTTCAATGGGCCTCTCACCCGCCAAAAACAAAATCTGGTGTTTTCACCCGCTATTGCGACTCAAATGGTAGACCTATGCCTTCACAGAGGATTGGCAGGTGACAGCACGGCCTCGCTGGGACAGGCAGAAACAAGACAATCCTGCAAAGCTCCAAGCAGAGCCCCTCTTCCATTTCCATGGCAGCCAGCGGACATGAGAGGATAGGTACAGCAGCACTGTGGCGCCGCTCCTCATGTCCAAGCTATTCAGGTAAGCGGAAGGGGAGGAGGAGAGAAGTGGAGGCAAAATGGCGGTGCGGGCGCCGGCAACTCGTAGGTTGCTGGAAACGTGGGGTTATACTATAACCTTCAGCCCGCGTTCTGAGCAACCTGATTGACTAAGGCACCCGATCAATTAAAAAAATGTTTTAAAAAAATAAGGTTAGTAACTAAGAAAATGAAGTCTATGAATGTTGGAAATACCAACATTTAGGTATTAATAAACTCTCAATGTAGATTAAAAGTCATAACAGTTTATGATATTTTCACCTCCTCTCTTTTGCAGAGCCATGGTCTACCTAACAGGACTGAAAGAGACTCGTGTTATCACAACATAATCTACCCTCTGCTGCATCTCTACAGCCCTGTGTTTTGTAGCATCTACTGCCCACTTGCCCACCCTCTTGCCTTCCCTTCACTCATTTTCTTTTCTCCAGCAGACTAAGGCCAGCAGGGTCATAGTACCCCACGGCCAAGCATAGGTGCACTGTTTCCTACTACAGTGGTGATTTGGTGCAGTATAAAAAAACATCAACATAGCATAAACATAGTTTATCACACTACAAAGTAAACCTTAACTCACACCACGCCATTACTTAATAACCTTCACTTTAGGAATGGCGTACTCCTAATGTTAACTACCTTCTATATACCGTGATTGCTGTGAAGTGGTGGTGTGAGCTAAGATTTCATGTATGGTGTGAGAGACTGTGCAGGGATATTTAATTTACATCCAATGTTTATAGTAACCTTGACATTGGTATGTCCAACCCCGCATTTGAAGACTTTACCTTTTTTAGATAACCGTACTTACATTAAAAAAAGTATTTTAGAGATCTTTATAATTTTTGTATGTTACAGCGGAGATTTCTATTAACAGAATTGCATTGCATAGGGCATGTGGATTGTGGCAAAGGATGTTGGTATTGTGGATGATTATGGCGAATGGGGCTGATAGGGTGAAGGGTATTGATGTTGAGTAGCTGTACCCACCCCCAAAGGGTGCAATAGAGGTGCAGCTGGCATAGTGCTCTGCCCTCTGTCCCCCATGTTACCTCCACTCCACTGGGAGGGGAGGCCAGAAGCTAATAGGTGGAGCAGGGTAAGCCCAGGCAGGCTGGGGACAGCTTTCGTGGCCCAAAATGGGCTTTAAATTACCCAGCCGCCATGAGGTGGGCCTCTTTCTTGTGCGGTGGCCGGGGTAGTTGATGGAAGCTCACATGGGCGATATCAGGTGAGAGTGGAGTGGTAGGGTTGGGCACATTAGTTGCTGATCCTCGCCCGAGCCTTCACAGGTTGCCTGGGCGGTTCCTCCACAGCTGGAATCGGCTACACAGCATATTAAGGAATTTCGAGTGTGGTAATAGGTTCAGGTGCGTTATGTGCTGATCCTCAACTGGGCCCGCTTTGATGGGCTTGGGGGAGTTTGTTCACAGGTTGCAATTGGACATTTGCTTAAAACCAGAGGGGTTAGTAGAGGCTAATTGGGCTTAGGTTGCCGTTGAGGTGGTGCAGGAAGCCGCAGTGTCCGCCCCCCGCCCCACCTGTTAGCAGGGAAGCAGTTCAGGCTGTGGTCGCTTACCAGGCTATACCTTGAGCTGAGTAGGGGCAGTCAATCCCCTGGTTTCTCAGATATGCAATTCGGTTATCACTGGCATTTTTGCATGTATTCGCCAGTATGGTCTCAAATACGAAGGCAGTGGGTTAGCACACTGTAGAGCAAAATAACTTGTCAGTGCTCCCGCTTTATCCGACCTGCAGCGCTACAAACAGCAGTGGTGAGGCAATTAAGTTCTTGCATTGCGATATTGGAGGCGTGGGTTCGTGTCCCTCGTTCGGCACATGATTTAAGATAATGTGCCCATTTCCCTTAACAAACTACCGGTGCTGCTAGAAAGAGGATTATGGAATGAACCAGGTGCTTGTACGATTGCAATGTAGGGCATAGTGTAGATCCAGGGCGCGTAAAGTCGACGATCGGGGTTCATGGTCCTGCCATGATGGAGATTGGGATGTTGTCACCTGTGCCCGCACAAGGCAGGGGTGTGCGAGCACATTTATATTGCTGCTGTTTACACTGTTGAGTTCATAATCCTGAATGATTAGAAGAGGGCAAGAGTTTGAGGACATCTCAGTGGCATGATCAGTTAATCCAGGTGGCAGTAAATGGCCATGCAGGATTTCAAGCTCACCCCAGATTGCTTACATGTGAAGGTAACCTGCAGTATTATAAGCTAACACTTTAATTTCAAATTAAAATAAATAAAACCAACGACATGTGACACTATCAATGTTCAGCGTGTCTAGCCGCTCGTGCAAGGTAGAGTTTCACTAGGTACCTGTGTCTGCATGTATGCAGGGAGGACCCGGAAGAGTTGGCCCAGCAGTCGGCCCACTTGGTTATGGACAGATCGGTCACCTCAATACAAGGCCTGATAGAATCCAGACACGGCTAAGGAGGTACAACTTGTGGCAGGTAGTCATACAGATATTGGCAGAGTTCTTGAGTTTAAGCATTGGCGCATTTTGTTCAGAACAACAGTGTCACAGAGGTTGAGTGCTGAGCATTGTAGTTCCTAGATAGCCGCAAGCATTACCCGCTAACTGCGGGGTGTTATGAACTTTTGAGAAAAGGATAATGCCCGAACATAAACTGATAACCTAACCGCAACGGGCCAAAGTAGACACCCTCATGTCTGTTTTGTGTACCACTTCCCTCCCGTCTTTTCTGGTCCCCCACTTGCTTCCGGCCCACCCATCGGCTGCCACCTCCTGCAATAATGTCAACGGGACTTGTATTGGGGGTGGAAAAGGCTGCAGCTGCTTTATTAGGCAGGTGGTAACTTACAGGTGTCGCGCAATACAGCATCAATATTCTGCTATGAGCTGGTGCCCTTATATATTTGTACTTTCCCCAGGTGGTCTCCTTGTGTGACCAGCAGATTTCTAACAATTCTAACCCCATTTAGACATTGCCCCAGAGCTTTGTCTGCTTTCTTGGATCTTCCTTTTCCCTGGTCTCCTGTCTACCAACCCAATTTCCCCATTGCCCGGTGTCTTGAACGCTTACACCTCCTATTCCTCTACCCGGGTGCCTAACCTCTTCCCTGTTCCCCCATGCTCTATCCTCACACCCATTCCCTGATCCCAGGTGCCTTGCTCTTTCTTCTCATTCCTATTGAGTTAGGGAACTTGGAACATGCATATGTAATGGATGGGATCACAATTCCACGTCCAAAAAGCCAAACCAACCCAGGAATATGGCAAAGTACTTATATAATTAAGAATACTGGCTATTCCTCAAAGCACTCAAAACACAGCTCTTCGCTTAGTAAAGACCTGTATCTGTCAACTGTACGCTAACAATAACATGCATGATCATACTGTTGTTCTTATTTGATCCTACACTCTCATTACTGTTGTATCTCGTGATAACTGCATGACAAGCTACACTTACCTGACAGGTACCTTTAACAGCGCCTCAATGCCTCTGGGTTGCCTTTGCGCTTTATAAATAAAATAAATACATCACCCCACTCAGGGTACCTGCTGATTTGACATGCTCACTCACACTCCAGGTCATGTATTTAAATTGTCCATTTGGGGTGCAATAGACCCATCGTCCCACATACCTCTTATGATTCTTTGGATACAGAAACATGGTTCCTTCAGGTGCTACGATGCTAGCCTCTATGTATTTTCTAAAGGTGTCATCAGTCAACTCCTTGGCGTTTGGTTCAGGTTTGACATTGATCATGATCTTCATCCCTACCACCTTCTTTGCCATTTTCATGCACTGGGCAATCACTGTCCTGACTACACAGAATCCAAACATTACTAGCCCCAGTATTACTCCAAGGACCTTGAATATATTCACCAACCACTGTTGAATCCATTAAAACAAAGAGGCAAACCAGCTGTCATCTTCAATGTCATCTGCCTCGTCTTCCATCTTGGCATGCAGGTCTGTCAACAACGTTATGGCCTCTGTCAAGGTTCCATTCTGGTCATCGTGAGAAGGTATATTTCAGCAACATGATGGCCCTATTTTGACGCAAAGTCCTCCCTCCATTGCTGTGATCATATCCACGACATACCTATTCGGGAGGGTCATCAGTCGTATGGGCTTCAGCTCTTCTTTAATGGCGTTGAATCCCTTTATGGTAGCATTGATTGTCTGCAAAAGCTCCCATCTGGTAATTTGCAACCACTTGGCATTTGCCGCTGTTCGGATTCCCGGCATTAATGTACCTGTCATTATCATAGCAGTCTTACTGAACAACTTGTGCTCATCGGGATTGGTTTCGTACAGTGTTATCGACTTAGCTGAGAAATAATTTTCTCTTTTTGGCCATCGGAGAAGTTCAAGCGATCTACTTTTTCCTCAAATGGTCATCCACTTTTGGAAATTTACTGATGTTTAGATCGCTCTGAGGAATCGCTAATGCTGGAGCATGGATGAGCACCAGGGAACACCCTCCGCCCCAATCCTTGGGCAACTTCATATAGACTCTAGATCCACAAGCCCAATATCGATTTATAAGGACGGCTGTCCCTCCTCTCATGGGAACATCAATGGTGGCATTGCATTCTTTGTTATATCCCACATGGTTCTTTGAATAATTTTGGAAACATAGTGTCACATTAACTAATGGGACCACAAGCACTGGGTCAGATTCGTCTTCTACCCATGTCAGCAATTTGGAGTGCTTGGCCCATGACTTTAAGCATCCATCATTCACTTTCTGCACTTCTTGTACGTAGTCCGTCTTCAGCAGATGAGCTGCACAAGACACCATTCCTTCTTCGCATCCCTTGTTGGTTTGCACTTGTCCACAGATCAACATTTGAGTTTGTTCCCAACATCCAGGTGATCCTGCTATTTCTGTCACATCAGGACAAATCATTCTCTTAATTTCTTCAATGATCTCCTCATCCTGTCTTGCAGCGGATATGTAAGCATTTTGCTTTTCCATCCAGCCTCCTTTTTCATTTGCGTGGTTTTGATATAGCCATCCTGGTATGGAAACTACCATTTTGATCTCCATCGCAGGGTCGCCCAACTTCCTTGAAACTGTCCTTGAGTAATATATACTGCACGATGACTGACGCATTTTTCATTGTGTGCTGACACCTCCTTCGAAATGAAAGTCCTTACTGTATTCATGGCATAGGGGATGAGAAAGCAGACATAGCAACTCTTATCAGATGCTCTCTTCCCCACCCTTTGCATGTGTTGATACCACATATTATTCCCCAGGTGAGCTGTATTATCTAGATATGTATTTATCCCTTCATTATCTTCCTCTGCATCTCTTTTATGTCTCCCAATATACTTATAGAGATCAAGGAATTTATCATTATTCATTTTCATAGTGAGGAGAATCATAGGAGCTCTTTCGTCAGTAGAAACATTAAGATGATAGAGACTCTGAAAGATAAGTAACAAAAAGACAAAGAGAACAATCATGCAAATATAAATTATGCATAGAAATCTGGGCGGCCATTTCTCATGCCATCCTACTGCCTGCTGAACTTGTGTACCTTCTATAATCGTATTGTCTTCTTCATTAATTATTTCTAATACAATCCTGTTTCTTTTATGTCTGCAACTGTACAATTTGTTAAATTATAGCAATAAGGAGTCTATTTATAACGACCGTTTTTAAGACCCTGTAAAAATGTATGAATATTAACGTCTCTTCTGACAAGAGCAGCATATGTTTAAACACAAAGACAGCAACCACAAGCCAATGGACGTCCCTGCCGGCAGGTATCATGTGTTTTTAATCACCTAAAACAAATATTCTCCACAAAATGAATCTGGATACTGATCGCTTTTCCAATTTCTGATCAAGAACTGACGTTTAGACATAATTCCGATGCATTTTTTCACTGCTTCAATATATTTCTAAAGTTCTCTGCTAGAATATATATACGGAGTGTCTATTGAATTCTACTCCAAATAAAGTACACGTTAATCTATCATTGCTCTATCATCCTAGTTCTCATTCGACACCCTGTAGCTAGCTCATGCGGGGTGAGGTGGTGGTCCGACCCAGGCTGATTCTGAAAAGCATATAGGGCCAGCGGTAGGTAATACAGCCATGCCTTTTTCAAAGTCAATTTAATCTTGCCAATCCTATCTTTGAGGAGGCCATTGAGTCCCTCACATATTTGCTTGCAGGTGATATGCAGAAGAAAACATGTGTGTTATACTTAATAAAAGCCCTATTTGTTTGAATAGCTCATTGACAAAATGTGGCCTATTATCGGATCTTAGCACGTCACACACACCCCACCTCTGAAATATTTTGAGCACTAAAAACTTTGCTGTGCAATTGGCATCAGGGTGTGTACACAGACACGCCTCGATCCACCTAGAGAAGGGACACACCACCATTAATAGATACCTATATACATTACATGTCTGCAGCTTATCGACATAGTCGATATGTAAATGCTGAAATGGACCATTTGGTCGCAAGGTATTAGTCCTGTAATCTTTCTCGGTGTATGCCCGGCAGTAAACCTTTAACACAATGCAATTCACCATAAACAGTGCAACATGCGCCAACAAATTAGGAATAAACCAGGCTTCTGCAATATTGGCAGCAAGACTTTCTCTAGTTACATGTGCGGGTAATGCAACGACTTTCAATAAAGTTACTGGCATCATTGGCTTTCCAGTGCTGTCTGGTCTCCATAAAGCTTCCATGGAGGATAAAGAACATCCCCTTTGTTCCCACAGTTCTTGCTCATCCTGTGGTGCGCTTCCCTGAATCTCTATTCATTGAGTTATCAACAGCATATTAAACCCTTCCTGTACCAACATGGTTGTAGCTGAATTTTCTTTACTATCTTCAGTATCAAAACTAAACATTTATGGAGAATGTGACCCTTTTGGAGAGAAAGTCTGTTTGTTTAGTATGCGCTGTAGCTGTACATTTTACGACTGCTATGGCTACTGGGAGTTGTAGTGCCTTAATGAGCCTATCCAATAAGGATGCATACTGAACTGGAGAGCCATCTGCGCAGAGGTAGCCCTTCCTCTTCGAACGTGCAAACCCTGCATGCACGGTTGACGTCACATAGGTGGAGTTGCTATACACCATCACTTCCTGTCCTTCATGTTTCTCAAGCATGATAATAAGCGCTACTAATTCTGCTGCTTGCGCTAAAAAGTGAGATGGTAGTATTGCACTCGCCACTACCTCGAATTCCCCATTTAATCTCTTACCACTGCAGCGCCAGAATGCCTTTCCCCACTAGTCTGATCAATTTTCAAAGAACCATCAATAAAAAGAATCTCCCCACCCGCCAAAGCATTCTCCTTCACACGGGGTATAGCATCATAAAATTAAACATAATTAGTACAGTCATGCACATGATCACATTCTTCTACTGGATCAGCTATGAATGTGGCTGGGCTCACTATTTTACATCTTACAATTTTAATTGCTGGGTTAGAAATCATTACCTCATAAACTGAAGCTCTTTGGGATGTCAATGTGCCCTTTGGTTTCTCTAGAATGGCAAATAGAGCATTCTCTATGTAAAGGGTCTTGGAGCTGCTCATGACAATACCTTTGGACTTCTCAATTGCAAATGCGGCAGCTGGCAAAGATTGTTAGCAAGGGAAGTGTCCTCTCATCATTGGGTCTAAAATCCCACTGTAATATGCCAAAAGTTTGTACCCCCAATGTGGTTCTTTGTGTAAGCACTGATGTTATCACTGACCCATTTGAGTGTGAAAACAAATACAATTCCTTACCATGATTTGGAATTCCTAAAACTGGGGCTCTACAAATTGCTTTTTTCAATTCTTCAAATCGTTCCTCCATTTCTTCGGTCCATTCTAGTCAATAGACCTTATCAACCCTTTCCCCAATGCTGTCCACATCAAATCTTTCTTCTTATAGCGCTACTCTAGATGCTGCTGGCATTGCTTCCTTTATCAGAAGAATCTCTTCCACTCTGTCCCATCGTATTTCAGGGCTCAGCCTCATTTGTTCTTTACGAATGAGACTGGCATCAAAACCTCACTGTCTCCTTTTTCATTCTACTTCATCTACTACCCTTTGCATTCTTGCATCCCTTCTAATTCTTTCTTCCTCCTGCATGTGTTCTTCTCTCCTTACTCCTTCCCTTCTTTCCTCTTCTTCCCTTCATCTCTGTAATCTTTTATCTCTTAATCTTTGTACTTTTTCCTCTTCTCTCTTTCGCTCCTTTTTATCCTTCTCTTCTATCGCTCTTTGACTAGTGTCGTACTTTCTTTATTCTTCTGCCTGTGCACTAGGACCCCAACCGGCCCATAGAGCTAGGGGTTACCCAATAGCACTTTAAGATGAGGCAGCAGCACCTGTGATATGGATGGCGGAGTTCGGCGGCGAGTTTCCCACTCTGCCTCAGTCTGCTTTTGTTTTTCCTTGGAGGAGCTGCACGATGTGACTTTGCTGCCAGAGCCCTACCTTTTGTGTTTACTATTTAAACACTGTGTCAGCGCGGAGCGGAGTTCGGTAGCGAGTTTCCCAGTCTGCTTTTGTTTTTCCTTGGAGGAGCTGCACGACGTGACTTTGCTGCCAGAGCCCTACCTTTTGTGTTTACTATTTAAATACCGTGTAGGCGCGGAGTTCGGCAGCGAGTTTCCCAGTCTGCCCCAGTCTGCTTTTGTTTTTCCTTGGAGGAGCTGCACGACGTGACTTTGCTGCCAGAGCCCCACCTTTGTGTTTACTATTTAAACACAGCGGCGCAGAGTTCGGCAGCGAGTTTCCCAGTCTGCCCATGTCCGCAACATGACGGACCCTACGAGCAAGAAAACTGGACCGCAGACTCGCCATAAAACACTTCAGCAGCGTCGCATGCGGAATCCTTGGACCGCCTTACAAAAGGTTGCAATACTTAACGGCAATGTAAGCAAAAAAACTGTTACCTTGACGACTCCGGCTACTCCAAGTGAGCTCTCAAGGAAATCACCCATCAGAACTAGCAGTGGCCTATCAAACGTGCTAGATACGCTCACAGCGCCCGTGTTGAGTGCAAGGGGGGATTCCATTGTCTGCGGGGGCAGAGGTTGTTCTACTAAGTTCAACTCTGCACCCTGACCAAACTGGCTCATCGGACGCAACCCCATTGAACATAGAACCACTCAATAACGTTGTGGTACCCTCATATATGAATGCAATGGTCTCCCCGCACTTGACCTGCAACAGGAGCCCGCCCAGGAGTCTGCAACTTTGCCACCACTACTGAGGTTATCTTTGTCCAACTTAACGCCATTATCACATTCACAATCGATCTGTGCACCTCATGAAGTTACATCGAGCCCCATTTCTCCGGAAACGTTCTTGTCTCCATTTGAAATTACGGATGCCGACTTGATGGCAGCGTCTCATGTTGTCTCTGCATCAAATGAGCATGCTGAAATTCCCTTATCAAGTCTAGAAACCAACATTTTCCAAAAATGTTCAGATAATTCTGAGCTGACTGCCATGTGCACAGCGAGACGGGACAGGCATCGGCCAAGGACAGTGATACCTGTCCTCCTGTGACCAAACCTAATGGATCTGTAAGAGCCACCGTTCAGCATGACGACAAAACATGTGAAGCTGCTATACTCAAGGCGACGGTCTGTCTGTCAGGCAATGCTCAAGCCTCTATTCATAAGCTACCAGATGCCATATCATCAACAAACCTTCATCAGATTCAATTTCGTGCAACTCATTCCGGAATGGCACCTTTTGATGACAAGATGCTACGCTTTCATGCATCAGCAAATCGAAAGCACACTGAGATCGATGCAAATAAAATCGCCAAGTCATCTTCATTCCTGTCTCCTGACCTTCCAGAGCAAATTACTTGTCATAAGTCTGTGGTTATTCCTTGTGAATCATCGTTGCTGACTCCAAACCCACGATCGCAACATGTGAAGAACCCAATATCGAGTACGGCTAATAACCGGCCTGAGCTTGATTGCCGACATGGTCTGGCCACAACATCCATCTTGGACAAACAGCGTGATGGTATTACCCAACAGCTTGGTCAATCATCACTGGGACTAACAATGCCCTCTGGCTCTAAAACAAGCAATGGAAACTCTGTGAATACGAATACACGAAAACCTGAAACGCGGACCTCATCCTTAATATCTGAGCACACAAAACTCATTACAAGCACTCCGACAGTGCAAAACAAAAGGAACAAAACAACTACTGGCCTTGAGACGACAAGGAAAGGCCACTTGATGAATGAAACATATGCTCAATCGAATGACTTATCAAGTCTCTCGCCAAGTGCGGGAGATAAAAGCGGGCAAACCCCGGCAAAAGCCAGTATCTCGGCGGCTGCCGCGATGCAAATTCACAACAATGTCTTAGCCGCTTCCTCTTTGGCGATGATTCCTTTTGTCAAATTGTATGAAGCTCTATGTGAAAAGATACAAGACCAAGGTGCGCTTTTAGCAAATCTAACCCAAAAAATGGGTCAGGTGGAAACATCAAACGTGTATCTAAAAAATATGATCCAGGGAGAAGTGGAACGAACAATTGAATGGCAACAACGGCACCATGACCTAGCCCGTCGAAATAGCCAAAAACAAGAGAAACTTGTCGATGACGTATTTGACTTGATGAAACAATCACGACACTGTCAATGCCACATGTTATGTGAGAGGGTCGCTCCCTGTTATAACAGCACTAACACATGTCTAGTTGGGGGCCTTACATCTTATAATCCTAATTTAACAATTGTGAGAAATTCCCCAAATTCTAATGATAAAGTGGGACAAATAAATCCAAACAAAAAAAATACTAACAACGAAATCGCGATTGAAGGAGCGAAGTCTTTGCCTAGTGCTCCTACTGCAGTTTCTCCTATCGCTGATGAATCTTGTGCAGGACCTCTTGTAGTTCAATCGAAAGCAATATCTACAATAGGCGTCAGCACTGAGAATTTCTTGGACAAACGTCAAACAAAACCTGTAGCCCCAGATGGCCAGTTTTCGTCTTTTGGCATTTTCACTGGCACGGCCAAACCTATGTCAACTGAGCCATCACTGGTTGCTACTAAATCAATCGGGAAACAAGGTTGTGGATCATCAAAAAATCTTTCAAAAAGCTCTAAACCAGCTGGCACTTCAAAGACTAAAGCGTTTATAAGGAATCTTTCAACGCCACCAAGACAGAGCCTATTTAAACGGAAAGAAAACAAAAAGTCAAAGACAGATGCTGAATTGCAAAAAGTGGCTTGCCCTCCTCCAATTAAGGCCAAACTCAAACCTGCCTTGAAACGCAGAAGAATAATTTCTGAGTCGGAGTCTAGTAACATAACAATTGCCTCTACATCAACAAATCTTTGTGATCTGTCTACCTATTAATTGCAAGATGAGCACGATGTAGCAGACATTTTGTCCTGCTCTCGTGCTGCCCCCTCTCAGTCCTCTGATGCGAGTCCAAATAAGGATGCGGCAAAACCAACAAAACCAACGATGGCGCACAGGCAAAGAGGTTCGAGAGGCTCAGGCAAATCTTTCCAGGCACAAGCAGTGGTGTCACAGTTGAATCCTAAATTTACTTCAAATCAAAGCAACCTATGTAATCACTTTAAAAGTCGAGTGCATGAGGTGACTAACCGCAGAGAGCAAAGCGGCTGCCGTAAGTTGCGGCTACAAAACATCCAAAGCGACGAAGCTGAAGTAAATTTAAACCGAACAAACATTTTGAAACTGTTCAAGTGCGTACCTTCGCTGCGAACTATCATCTCTGACGACATACGAATCGTGGAGTGTGCTACTGAAAAATGTTCAGACCTGGTCTTGTTACATATCAACTCAGCTACTGTACGCAGCACCCTTCTAAATGCAAGTGATGAACTGTTGTTTTTTGGTTTCGAAATACTGGTTGAACCAGATTGTGAAGTTTCAAATCGACCTGAATGCTCCAAAGATGGATCTAAGAAACCAATGAAACCAGTTGATGCGGCTGCTCTAAGACAATCGATGTGTGACACACTGTCCTGAAGATCACATCAAGTCCGGCAAAGAAAAGCTACTGTAAAAAATACCAAAGATAATGGGCCTAGAAACCAACATTAGCCATGACTGAATAATTCTGGCAATTCAATCCTTTTCATTTCCTGGAACACATGTGGATACAAGCACTTATTTAATGATTTTGAAACACCGCTAGCAAATGTCTTCATTATATGTTTGCAAGAAACTTGGCTCTGCTCACTTCCCATCTACGATGGATTTACTGTATTTTTAAATCCAGCAGTAAAAAATGCGAAAGGCCGTCCAAGCTCTGGCCTTATAACCATGGTGAGGATATCAAGATCATGGGCCGTGCTTGAGTCTAAAAATCCCAATCTAAATGTACAAGGTACAATCATGCAAACAACGGTCAAAAAAGCTTACGCGAGAAAATACCTTCTGATTATAAACACTTACTGGAACCCGACAAAGATCAGGTCAGACATCTTTATATCCGCAATTGCTGAATTAATCGACGTGCAATGCTGACCTACACCAACATATCAGTGATTTGCTGCGGGGACTTGAATTGCAATTGGTTCAGGTTTGAACATTTGTCGGGGAATTATCAGTTGGTCCCTCTCGCCTTGATTGACGATAGAGAGAGCTGTTGGCAGACTGCCATGTCGATTCGTGATATACACATGCTAAATGGAGCAACTAAAGGAGACATCCCTGCTAAGCCAACGTGGCATCATGAATCCACAAACAGCATTCTCGATTTACATATGGATTTCAAGTAATCTTGCAACCATGATTGTTGAATTAGAAATCAAACGAATGAAATATAGTGACCACTGCCTGTTACAACTCTGCATGGTGATGGAAATGTCTTTGCCAGATTGCTCAAGTAACATCACTTTGGAAGTAAATTGAGGTGGAAATCATCTACGATTAAGCGGCAACCAGATCCAAGGGCTCATCACAAAGCTTATCAACATTCCAGCTAATCATGGGGCAGATTATACTGCACTGCTGACTGCCTTCAAAATGCCTGGAGTTGGGTCTCAAAATCAAGGTCGGTCTCACCAACATATTTATTGTAAGGTGCTGCACAATGAGAAAAAGGCAATGCGGAAAGATTTAAGGAGATTAAAGAAACGCTTACCAAAATCCAAGGCTCAACACGCAATAAAAGCTAGACGTACGCGGTATAGAAATTGGGCAAGGTCGCAGGCAAAAATAATAGAGCAAGATCATGCGGAACACATGTTACGCCTAATCATGACAAAGAACACTTGTGATATTTGGAAGATACTGAATATGGACTTCTCCAAAAGCACCCCATATGTAATAAACACCATCTCAGGCGACATATGGGAATCGCATTTCTCTTTGGTCTTCCAAAACTCAGATGGTAACGATGTGACAACGCCCAGCTCTATGGATACACAATGGGACGTGCTAATGGAACACGACGACCTTATTATTGCTATCAAGGCGCTAAAGAACTCACACGCTGCTGGGCCAGATTTGATTTCAAATATCGACCTAAAACGATATCCAAAAGAGTGGGCAGCTTTTATTGGAAATCTCTTCACTAAAATCAGATTGGCAAAAAAATTGCCTGACTCTTGGAGGACTGCGATTATCGCTCCGATCCATAAGCGGGGCAGTTGGGACGACCCAAACAACTATCGCCCAATCGCCCTGCTAGATACGATCGGTAAAATATTTGGCTCAAACCTGCGCATCAAACTTGCCCAATGGGCAGAAAACTTGCTAATAAATGACATATGGCAAACCGGGTTCACAAAAGGTGTTGGGGTTGATGTTAACTTACTCATCCTAACAATCTTAAAATTGGAAACCATGAAATCAAATGGCAAATTACATCTTGCCTTCATCGACTTGAAACAAGCTTTCGATGGTGTAAATCGCAACCTGTTGTGGGCAAAACTACGGAAGCGGTGCTGTCCTGCATCTATCTTGGAACCAATAATGGCGTTACATGCCCATACCTCAATCAAAGTGAGGTTGAATAACAACGGCCTGCTTACCAACTCCATTATGACCCAAAAAGGTGTCAAGCAAGGTTGCCCCTTAGCCGCAGAGCTATTTAAGTTGTTTCTGGCAGATTTACCAACCTTTCTCATGCAAATTCCATGCTTCTCCCCCAAAATAAACCAAACCGCAATCAAATGTATCGTATATGCGGACGATTTGGTACTGATGGATCGAACGCAAATTGGGCTGCAGAGGCTACTAACAGGTCTGCAAAAATATATGGATCTAAATGAACTAACCATAAACACCACAAAAACAAAGATTGTTTCAATTGGAAATGTCAAAGGGAAAAAAGGATAAATCCTTTAGGTGGAAAATTACAGAAGCTATTATTTCATCTGTTGACTCAATAAGATACTTGGGTATACAATTCAATAATTCCATCAGAGAACAGCAATGGGTGACAGAACTAACTTCTAAGATGAAGAAATGAACACTGCAAGCTGTAAAAATTAACAGGAACTACGGTAAATTTTCTCTGGAACCTGTCATTAAATTCTATCAGCAAAAAGTGGTGCCAGTAATGATCTTCGGGGCTATTGCAGGTTGGAATGTAAGTGAGCAAACCTGGCATGTTTTAGAAGGTCACTTTTGGCGGACGGTTTTGAAGCTCCCACAGTCCACTCCTATTGCTATTGAGATATGAACTAGCCATTAACTCCCTACACATGAAAATGGTATGGAATTCATTAGCAACGCTGCGTAAAATGTCCTTGGAGGCGCCGGCACCCGCATACAAATTGTTTGCTTTCAACCAGATGCCAAAAAAGTCCGATCTTCTTAATACTTGGTTTTGCAAATTAGCGGTGTGTCTATCTGCAGCAAACCTCAGCAATGAAGAACTCCTACTTCGGCCACAACATGCAAAAAAGAAATTTGATTATTGGGCATGGAGCATCAATAATGACGAAAGAAAAAAGCCCAAGTCAACAAAAGTGATGGATCATGACTCTAGGAAACTTAACGAACCAGCTTGCTACCTTTTACATTGCCCATCCCGCTATCATAGAGCTCAATTCTTACGGTTTCGAGCCAACATCCTAAAAACCAAGGAAGTCCTATGGCAAAGAAGGGAGCTATCCTTAAAAGACAATCTATCATTTTTGTGAATCTTCGATAGAAACCACTAAACATCTACTAGTTGAATGTCAGCGAACAACTATCCAGCGATCGTTGCATATGGGTCAATTTGCACCTCTGGATGATGACATGGAGACGTGGTGGGCTAGGATCATCTCTGGTCACAGCACACAACTTGTTTGTGCAATTGTGAACTATTTTGATATGATTTTGAAAACAGGTATTTAATGTCAAATTTTCCTTCCTTCTTTGTTTCGCCTCTGCTCTCTTCTTTTTAGATTGTTTTGATGTGTTTGATTCTGATTTGATCTGTTGGTGTTGGTTCGAACGTTAATTTGGCTGTTGTGAAACAAAAGTTTGTAATAAAATTTCAAACTGTAGTTTTTTTCAAATAAAAAAAAGATATGGATGGGGATGCAGATAAATACTCTCATATCAAATCAATAATGAACTCAATAGTTTGGCAAAGGGAGTCTGTTTAATGACAAGTACAAAAATCGGGGAGTTAATGAATATCAGCAATCGCTCGATCTTCCTTCTCGCTTCAACTCCAATTAATTTAATAAAAAACACATCATTTATACTAAAAACTCGTCATCACTGACGTGTAACACTTAAAATCTGGCATGCCATTTTATTGGTTCTAGGAAGGTAATTTTAATATAGGTGCTATATCTGTATATGGTAACGAAGTGAGGGGATGGATAAACAGTGTCAGGTGGGGCATCTAAGCCCTTCCTTCAAAATGGCTACTGTACATGTCACTAAAAGTACAACGTCTCATTGGTTCTACTAACTATAGGACCCTGGATTACTTGGTCCACTATGATTGGGTTGGCAACAACCCCACTCATTCTTTTCCAGTAGCTTAGCAGCGTGCAGAATAGCCGGCCAGGTGCAGGGAGTTCCTCTGCTCCCCCAGCCTCCCTCCAGTTATTGCAACAATCAATTATCACCTCAGTGGTCATGTGTCAATTATTTCATTGCATTTTGGCCTTCAGACTGCTTCTTGGTCTGAAAAAGTTAAGGCGTCTGGGCATGGCACAAATCCATGCGTAGGTGTGAAAGTTTCATCCCGTCTGCTTGCTCAGTCACGTGATTCCGACACTGTGAAATTGTCTTATTCTCCATCCAATTTGTGTATTTAATTTAATTTGGCTAGCGATCTGCCTTCTGTGGCTTATCTTGACCTTTCATAATAGGATACTCTGTTCTTCCCCTTCATCAATTGTATCCACTGTTGGGCTATTTCAGCTGATACAACCTTGGCTTCTTGGCATGACTTGCCTTCGTCTGAATTTCTTTCTGTCTTTAATTCGTGATTTGCTTGCTGCAAGGCTCTCCTCTCCAGCCCTTTAATAACCTTTGGTTGATTCTGCTCTTGTGCATAGTGGAAGTATACTTGTTTAAAGTGCTCCTTCAAGCAAGCCTCATGAATTCTCGCTTCTTGCGGTTACCTGCTTATGTACACGTTTTAACTGGCTGAATATCCTTATTATGTTCATGGTATAGGTTTCTGACATTTGACATCAATTATTTCACTTTAAACTCCTCAGGATGTCACTTATACATGGTGTTTTGTCTCTTCATCATTCACAGGTCATCATATCTTCTATATGTGAGTCTGTCCGGATTTTTATGACGTCATCATTCGTCTTCTTTTAGTATCTTCTTGGCTTCTTCAGGTATTGCATTTTGACAATCATCATTCTGTCTCATTTGTCGATATGGTTTTCTTAATGGGTACCTCACTGTCCAAGTTTTCTTAGGTGTAGCTACTTCAATACGTGCTGTCAGTCTGATAGGTACTGGACAGAGCCTCACTGCGGCTCTCTGCTGGTTCATTTGCTCCTCATACATCACATATGTCGGCGTGAACGTTCCTGGTACTTTAAAATGGGCGTTTGGAGTGCGACTTGTGCTTGGGACCTCCTCTACACTCACCCCTCTGGGCGATTCATCGACCACTTTCACTTCTTCTTTTGCATCTACCTTGGCTTCATCCTCTGGGTTCACTTTTACTTCTTCTTCGGGATTCTCACAAATAGGTTTGAGGACATTTATCTTTGGGGTCCATATCTTTATAACTCCCTTCAAGTGTTGTGCTGTTCTCAAATGCTCATCCTTGTTCCATGTCATTAGTTGGCATTGTCCACTTGGACTGCAATAGATCCATTTTCCCACATAATTTCTATGTTTCCTTGGATATCGAAACGTAGTTCCTTCTTGTGCACAAATGCTGCTCTTCACAAAGTCTCTTATTTCTTCATCAGTCAGGTCCTTGGGTTTCCATCCTGGTTCGACATCAATCATGATCTTCACCCCTATGGCCTTTTTAGCAGTTTTCTGACACTGAGAGATTATGATCTTGATAACACAGAATCCGAGCAATATCATCACAAGCAGGGCTCCTAGGACTCTCAATGCATCAGCCATCCATTGTGGAACCCATGAAAATAGTGATCCAAACCAGCTGTCATCATCAACTTCATCAGCTTCATCGATCATCTGATTCTGTAGTTTCGTCAGCATACCTATGGCCTCTGTTAAAGTTCCATTTTCTTTGTCGTGAGATGGTATAAATGTGCAACATGATTCTCAGATTTTTGCACAAACACCATCCATAGCTGTGATCATGTAAAGGACATATCTGTTCTGTAGAGTCATGAGTCGGATTGCCCTCAGTTCTTCCCTGATTGCATTAAATCCTTTTATGGTCGTGTTGATGGTCTGCAGTAACTCCCATCTGGTTATCTGGAACCATTTAGTAACCTGAACCCTTGGCATAAAAATTGTCATGAACATTGATGAGGTCTGACTGAACAGCTTGTGTTCATACGGGATTGCATCGAAAGCTTCTATGGATTTAGCAGAAAAGGGTTTAGAACGATTGCATCGAATGCTAAAGCATCGAATGTGTTAGCATCTGAAAAAAAGCTACGAAAACAAAGCATCAAATGCATTTTTTTCATTTTTTTTTATGGGGGGGTCCCCCCAACCCCTGTTTTTTTACCTCTTAAACCACATTATAATTAAAATAAAACCTTTACCTTCAATGCAATGCTTTTTTACGCATTTTTTAAAATGCTTTTGGCATTCAATGCTTTGTATTCGATGCAATGACTGGATACCGCAGAAAAGTAATTCTCTTTTCATTCGGCTCATTAGTTCCACAGATCTCTTCTTTCTCAGGTGAGCATCTACTTTCGGGAAACTGTCAATATTCAGATCACTTTTTGGAATCACTGATGCTGGAACATGGACATTCACTATTGTGCATATACCTCCCCAATTCTTTGGCAGCCTGATATATGCTTTGGATCCACAAGCCCAATAATGATCCATGATCACTGCAGTACCATGTACCATTCCTGGAGTGTCAAAGACTCGGCCACAATTCTGATTCTCTCCCATTTTTCTTGTACCATTATTCCGGAATTTCAGATTCTCCAATGGCACTATCTGTAAGGGTCCTCCTCTGTCTTCGACCTTTGCCAACAGTTTAGCAAGTTTTGGCCACAATGGCTTGCATCCATTTCGCACTATGTTGATGGTGGGCTCGTAGTGACCGAAAACCATGCTCTGAGATCACTACTCCTTTCTCCCATCTGTCTGGTGAAAGTACTGCATTTGGCCTCTGTTCTTCCACTTTGAGCTTCTTCTGGTGTCTTTCCTTGAATGTTCAGTTTTTGATTTGCTTCTCTTCTTATATCTGCTCCTTTAACTCCAGGCTTCTCATATCTGATCAAAATATGTTTTGTTTTTCCATTGTTTCTTGTCTTTATGTCCTGGACATAATCGTCTTCATTTTGATCCATTGCTTAGTTGCCCATTTGAGTGAAGCATCACTTCCCATGAACTGGCCTCTGGTCTTGCACATTGCTATGTGTGATAGACAGTGCGTTGTCTGGACATCAATACATCAATTTCCACAGCTACGAAGATCTTTGACGTCCCCATGCTGTAAGGTAGGAGTGCACAAAGGAGTGCACAAACAAAGCATTCCTCCTTTGAATTTCATCTTCCAACTTCTTTCATATGTTGGTACCAGATGTTGTTTCCCAAGTGTGCTGTGCTGTCCAGGTAGTCATTTAGTTCATTATCATCTCCTTGTATGCTTCTTCTGATTCTTAAGGTCTTCATGTAGTTTGCTATAACCATGTCCTTGAACACCTCCGTATGGCTTCTTCTTGCTGGAGGATTCTCAGGTATCCCAATCCATGGTGCCGGCATCTTCATCTGTGCCAGTCGAGTAGAAGAAAGTTTGGCAATCCCTTCCTTGTTTTCTTGTTTTCCTGTCTCTGGTTATGAACAGCCATGTTGATTCTGCTATCATCTCTGCTCACGAGAGTTTTGCTGGGCTTGCACTTGCCCCTTTCAGTGCTGGATCAGGGGTGCTTATCAATACTGTCTCTGTTTGTTTATTCTCCAACTCCTTTTGTTTCCTTAAAAGTTCAGCCTTCTCCATTTGTCTTTTCTCTTCACTTGTAGTAGAACTTCTCATTGTTGGTTGTCTATCCTTCTCCCATGCTTTGGATCATGGTTCTGCAGTTATTGACACTAGACCTGGTGTATCTACACTTATCGTTTGCATGTGTCTGTCTTTCAGTAACCTTTTCTCATTCTTACTCTGCCAACCCTGTCTCCGGCTTTTCAACTTGCTTGTTACCACATGTGTGAGTGTGTCATTGCTAATCACATCCATTTCAAGTTCATTCACCCCTTTTTTCAGACTTTCTAGGGACTGGAATGACTATAAAAGGTCTGGGTGCCTTTGTGTATGTCATGCGTACATCATTCGGTGGGTGCACTGGAATCGGAACACTTTGTGCACCAATAAAAAAGGCTGTTCGAATCGTCAGTGACAGTAAAACAATGATGAATATAATGCATATGTGCATTATTCCTCTCTAGGTCAGTCTATAGCACTTAGTTCTGGAACAGTACAAGCGCCTCTCCTCTTGAGGGATTACAACGTTACTACTGAGGTTGCCCATCTCTATCATTTAAGGAAAGAAATTAACAATTTAATACACTCTAGATAAGATCGTTATCTCTGGGTTCTGCAGTTTCTGCTCGTAGGTGGCAGGTACTTGAACAATTGTCCTTCTTTGCCTGACGACTAGATTGTCTCTTGTTTCTGGAACAGTTCTTTTTGTCTGCCCACGAGAATGTCAAAATAAGGTAATAAGTTCAGCAAGTCTCTTAGTTCACATGTTCAAAATAAACAAGCTCCCAATCAATGCCCCTTATCTGTTTCACTCCGGAAGACATGTTGTTCTCTGCCAGCAAAGTGTATTCTCTGTCAACACTTCCTCGATCTGTCCCTCGGCAGAAAGTTTAGTCTCCTCCGGAAATTTTGATGATGGTTAGAAAGTTCAACCTGCATCACAATACCATGCATGAGCATACTCATCTGTGTAGAGTTTGCTGGGTTTCTAATGAAAGTGAGGATGTTAACACTGGCAGGCCTCCCCACAAGTTCTGAAAAGTCCGCAATTAGGTGAAAGAAGACATTGCTCGCCAATATGCTATCTTCTGGCACCAGGGACATTTGTCTAGTGTTGTTGAATTCTGGAACTGTTTGGTACTCACTGTGAGCAGTTTCTGTGATTTCGATGAGAGTGAAGAGCAACCTGAATTATGATTCCGTTCAGGATTATACTCAAACGTTCTGTGTTTGCTGGATCTCGAAGAAATGTCAATACGTCAGTGCGTCTCCCAACAAGATCTGGACAGTCTTCAATTAAGCGAAAGAATAGCACGCTGACAAGTCTATTCTCTTTCATCTGCTTGGGACATTTGTCTTGTCCTCCCTATATTCTGGAAGCAGGAGGAGCTGCTTGGCAATCACAATGAGCAGCCTTCTTATTGTCTTTTCGTTTTCAGGGTCTTGGAGAAATTCAGTGATGTTAGTGAGCATTCACACTAACAACGGATATGATCTCAGTACTAGTTCAAAATACGTTAAGATGTCCTTCGTGATGTCACTGCTGTGGGACACCATAAGTGAGTCCAGATAAAGCTCTTGTTTGGAAGGAGTCTGGATACTGTATTTTCTTCCAGTTTGAGTGTCCTCAATCAAAATTTGGCATATTCTTTTCTCATCAAGGATTCAGTATGCCTCAGTTCAAACTCAACAGACTATGTTGTGGCTCATACGTACAATTTTCTTCTTCACCGTGCAACTAGGATGCACAGAGTGTCCGTGTTTTATGTCCTTATCCCCTTTTTTGCTCAGAGGAAATGTGAAAATGTTAAGCCACAACTTGCACAAAAGTTCTTGGTCTTTGTTTTGCTGGTTAGGCGTCCTTCTTCCTCGTCATGGATCTCGTCTGCACGTGCTGTAATTCTTCCCCGTTGTATGTAGTCTCTGTGTTGGAGTGCGGGCAGGGGGCCTTCTCCGATGTATGGTTTGATATCACCCACAAACATCCAAGCTCTACTTTCTTCTAGCTTGACTGCAGAGGGAGTAACATTCTCCACTCTGAATGGACCGTTGAACCTTGGCTCACCCCACTTCTTCCTTGTGTGGTTTCACACCAGGACTGTGTCCCCAGGGAAAACTGGTGGTAGACGTAAACCTTGAATCGGGTCTGTTGTAGTATCTCCTTCTGTGTTCTGTGCTGCCCTGCACCCTTTTTGTCGTCGCTGCAGTTGTCCTGAAATTACAGTAAGACAAGATGTCATGCAATTCAGATAATTTTGCATTTCAGACCGTAAAATGTCTCCTGTTGGCTGAGCATCACATCTAGCTCTATCTCAGGGTGTCAGTGGTGTGTGCATCCTTCTGCCTGTTACTATTTCGTGCGGCGTAAGATGATGGTCAGAACAGGCTGGTTTCTGAGTGCATACAGTGCCAGTGGAAGGCAGTATAGCCATCCCTTCTTTGGAGTAAGCTTCAACTTGGCTATCCTTTGCTTTAACAAGCCGTTGAGCTTCTCACATATCCCATTACCTTGCGGATGATACGCCAACGAGAATTTGTGCTTTATACCAAGCAGCAAGCTAATCTGTTCAAAGACTGCATTAACAAAGTGAGGCCCATTATCTGATCTCATGATCTCACACACTCCCCATCTGGGAAAGACCTCCCTTACCAGAAATATGGCTGTACAGGTGGAGTCTAGGTGTGTGCATGGACCTGCTTCTATCCATCTAGAGAATAGACACACCATAACAATTAGATACCTCTACCCGTTACATACTTGAATCATATCGACATTGGGCCTTGGGATGACTCCTCTAATAACGCTTAGTGTATGCCCAGCCGTGAACTGTTGGCAGATTATACAGTTCACCAGAAAAAATGCAACGTGCTCTGCTAAATTTGGTATAAACCAGTCTTCAGCAAGCGTTGCTGCTAGATTTTCTTTTGAAATGTGCTCTGGATAATGCAATTGTTCCAATGCTATCTTCAATAGGGCTATAGGCATCACCGGTTTACCAGTGCTGTCTTGTCGCCACAAGCTCTCATAGGGGTTTAAAGAACCCCCTTGCTGCTTCCAGAGATTCTTTTCCTCTTGTGGTGCTTCCCCTTGGAGTTCCATTAACTAGGTTTGCCCCATGTTACTATAACCCTCAGGTTTGCTTCGTGCAACAATCCTTCTCTTATGCACATCAGTTATTTCCACATCCATTATGACTTCGTCTTTGGTTGACACACGCTTGGCTTCTGTGTCTGCTGCTTGATTTCCGCGTGAGATAAAATCTGTCCCTTTTATGTGGGTGGCGCATTTCATGATCGCTATGCCCACTGGGAGCTGTAGTGCCTTAATCAGTCTGTCTAATAGGGCTGCGTGCTGCACTGGCATGCCGTCCGCTCAGAGGTAGCCCCTCCTTCTCCAGCGTGCTACGCCTGAGTGCATTGTCGACGTCACATAGGCAGAATCGCTGTACACCGTTCTTTCCTGGTCAGCGTGATGCTCGAGTGCGAGTATCAACACCAGTAACTCTGCAGCCTGTGCTGAGTAATGAGATGGTAATTGCGCACTAATAAGTACTCGCAACTCTCCATTTGCCGTGTGCTTCATCACAGCGGTGCCTGTATATCTTTGCCCATCATTTTGATCGATTCTCGAAGAACAGTCAACAAAGACAATTTCTCCTTCTGCCAATGCATTTTCTTTCACTCTAGGATTCTCATCATAGAATTCTTCATAATTCGCAGAGTCATGGATCGGCTCTCCTCCAGTGACTGGCTCTGCTATTACCATAGCTGGGTTCACTATTTTACATCAAATTATCTTAATCAATGGATTCAATATGATCACTTCATATGCAGAAGCTCTCTGAGACGTCAATGTGCCTTTTGGTTTCTCTAGAATGGCAAATAGTGCGTGCTCGACGAACAACGTCATTGAGCATCCCATCACAATGGTTGTAGCTTTCTCTATGGCGAATACTGCAGCAGCTAAACTTTGTTCGCAAGGGAAGTGACCGCCCATCACTGGGTCTAGATTTCCACTGTGTGAGTACTGCTGTCATAACACTGCCATTCGTGTGTGAAAAAGGTGGAATTCTTCTGCATAATTGGGAATCCCTAAAACTGGTGCCGTGTAAATGGCTCTTTTTAGTTCAACAAATCCTTCTTCCATGGTGTTGGTCCATTCAATTTTTTTCTTTCGTCCTCTGTGCCTTCTTTAGGGCTTGCAACAAGGGCTTCGTATACCAGCTGTATTCAAAGACCCATGCTCTGACATAATTGCATAATCCTAGGAAACTGCATCTGTTTTATCGTGTATGGCTTGGCTGTGTTCAATATGGCTTCAGCCCTTTCAGGGGTAACCCTTCTCCTCTCATGTGAGATTAGCTTGCCTATGTACAGCACTTCTTGTTGACAGTATTGTAACTTCTCTTTGTCAACTTTATATCCTTTCTCAGCCAATATGGTCAACAGCTGAATAGAATTGTGTCTGCATTTTTCCTCTGTCATGCTGCAAATTAAGATGGCCACATATTGCAAGACAACACTCTCTAATTCAATATAGCTTAAGTCCATTTGCAGGACTTTGTTGAAAATCGAAGGAGACTCACAGTACCCCTGTGATAAGCTTGTGCTTTTCAGACGCATCTGTCTGAACGTGAATGACGGCTTCCCTTGATTCCTCGTGAGGGTTCGGTGTCACTGATAGGATAGAACACATCAGGTTTCCCAATGAGCTGTCCTAATCCATATAACTTTGTCCCATGCTGCGTCAATGGACTTCCTCCATCACCAGTGTTGGTTCTCATTCCAGAGTTCAATGCCTGTCCTGCACTTGTTGTCTGTGACAGTTGCATCGGTGACTGTTGAAACTGTCCTTGTGGAAAATGTATCAAGTTCTGAGGTTGCATGCTTTGCTGCGCTCCTGGCGCTTGCTGTTGCACCGTGTGATTCTGTGCAACGCCATTTCCACTCTGCTGTAAAAACATAGGTGGATTCACCATTCCCACTCTTGTTCCTTGGTCATTTTGCACCATGCCCTGACTTCTGCATGTGCGTGCTAGATGCCATGTCATCCCACACATCCAACATATTGTCGGTGGTCTGATTATTTGCCCATTTAACATATCCCCACTGCCATTTTGCATGTTTTGAAAACCTCCCTGATTACTCTGCCATCCTCGTCCTCGAAAGCCTCTCCCTCTGGAGTAAAACCCATTACTGCCCTGATTAACTTGCTTTTGATTATTGACCTGCTGTATGTTCGATCTGTCTGTGCTAGTTATCATTGCCCCTTCAATGGCATATTTAGACATTTTCTTCTGCACTAATTTTGCCTCTTTAGCTTTTCATGCAGCCTCTTTTTTGTGATTCTTTTCTTGCAGTAGCCTGCAATAGTGAGCTATGGTTAACTGTATTTCGGACCATGGTTTGGCCTCGATTCCTACCAATTTCATGAACTGCTTCTGTACCTGATCTGACAGCCCTTGGCATAATATATGGTAAAACACAGGTATATATTTCCCCCAAGATTCCCGCGTTTCCAGCACCCATGCGTCTTGGAAATTCTGAATGTAAAGCAAAGGATCTTCTGTTTCCTTTATTTTGCGTGTCATTATAGCTCCCATGTCAGAAGTATCCAGGTATAGCAATCGTAATGCTTTCCATACCGCGGCTCTGCAATTGTTAAATGGAGCTCCATTGTGCGCAGTATTAACTGTAGTCATGCCAGGATAACCTGCCTATGTCCACACATCGTCAGCTCTATCACCAAGTATGGCGATTAAAAGACCCTTAATATCCCCAATAGCTAACGTGTTCCCTCCCATCATTTTTTCTAGCTCATGTATCCACTTTCCGGCTCCGGATGTTAACATTGGAAGCTTATTTTTCAGATTTTCTTGATCCATGTGTGGCCATGGAATATACTGTGGCCTCATTCCTCCTTTTTCGAGCAACGGGAATAGTAATACATGACACTCCTTTTCCTCCATCATTTTTCTATCCACTGCAGGGGTAATAGTCCCGCAGCGCCATCTACCTGGCAATGTCCTTAGTCTGCTTAGATAAGGCGGTGGAGACACCCCCCTCTGACTGTAAGATACTCCTTCATGTCAATCTGATTGTATGGCTGACTCTAATGCCTTAGGTGCAGACTCGCTAGAATCTGACCATCATATTCCTTTTCCTCTCATCTACCTTTTCTTTATATTCCTCACTTTCTGCGTCTGATACTGTTTGTGCCCAACTCATGTAACTTCTCATCTTCCTCGTGCCTATTTAGTGTCAACCTATCTAGGGACAGCTCTCTATTTCTGCTACATCGGGAGACGTCCTCAGTGTCGTACAACTGAGTGCTCTCAAGACGCTCGTCCTCTCCTCTCCCTTGGGGTACCTGCTCTAGCCCCATTTCATCATAGCCTATCAATTGTTTCTCCGATGCTTCTGTTGTCGAAGTCATCTTCTATATTTGCCCTAGACGTGCCTGGTACTGAATCGTACTCAGGAAATAATTCTTCTATGTCTTCCCAGTCTACTACTGAGTCGGGTTTTTTAACCTCTCTCTCTCCAGATATTCAAGATCCCGTGCTCTCTGTCTTCGCTTGCGTTCTATGTCGTCATCGAACTCTCTGCACTTCCTTGCTTCCTCTCTAACCCTATATTCTTCCTGTTTCTTCGCATCTCTACGTTCATTTGCCCTTTGTATTTCCTCATCCCTTTGTCTTTTTATTCTCTTCTCACGTATCTTTTGTTCATCTTCCTCTATTCTTCGTTGTTCTTGTCTGTCCTGATCATTAGCTTCTCTTGGCTTTTGATCGCGTTTCCTTACTTGCTCCTCGCAATACAGCTGTTCTCGTCTGTCTGTCTTTTTTCCTAATTCTTTTGTCTCTCAATCCTTTTTCCTTTTCCTTCTCTTTTCGCTTTGAATCGTCTGACGCTCCCTTTTGTCTCACATCTTCAATGCCTTTACCATCGAGTTTCAATAGAATCTGACCTCCCATCCATCCATTCGTTCTGTGTGAATGCCATCTCATCAGTTTTGTCCTCATCTCCTTTCCATCTCTTTCCCTGTATATCTGTATCCAGAGATGTACTTGCTTGTGTCTGGTCTCCTTTTTCCCCTTTCGCGTCTCTCGTTGTCCCTCGGGATGTTGGAGGTGATATTTCTGTCTCTATCTTTGTCTGGGTTTTTGTCACTACTTTGTATAGGTGACTCATATGCTGGGTTGCTATATCCCGTGGCTGCTTTAAGTTCCCTCAATGCATATAATCCTTTGTCTTTACTAGCTTCGCT
Organism: Ambystoma mexicanum; assembly: GCF_040938575.1. Taxonomy (NCBI): domain Eukaryota; kingdom Metazoa; phylum Chordata; class Amphibia; order Caudata; family Ambystomatidae; genus Ambystoma; species Ambystoma mexicanum. Next base: position 405,694,622 of record NC_090926.1, read on the forward strand.
TTTTGTTTCAGGTGGGGCGGGTGGCGCGGAAGGTGTTTCAATCCCCCTCTGTGCATATGCTAAGTATCTAATCTACCGGCGGCTCCTCCTCCTTATCCTCTTGGTACATCTTCCAAAGTTCTAATCTGGCTAGGCGTTTGTCTAACTTTTTGCCAGTATACGTGGCGTGCAAATATGTCGTCATGTGTTGTAGTATCGGTTTAGATAGCGAGCCATCCTGGGGCCATGGCATAAGCACTTTATGGGCGGGTCCTTTAACCCTTTCTGCACTGTACTTCTTCAGGTCAGGTGCATGTTTTGGCAGCTTTTTTGCACAAATGTACTTTGTTACATTTTACGTTTCTTAAACAGAATCAACAATCGTTGCAAGCTCCAATCCGGTTTTTCACTGTTTCAAAGAACCATCAATTTATGTAATATAACATCCTAGGTATACAATCGCATAATCTTCATGCTGTTTACCCCCCAAAAAATTCTTACTTTATGAATTCAGAGAGAAAAAAACATAAGGCCGAAGTGACGGACTAGACAGACTCCAGCCGGCTGCACAAATCTCATGCCCCTATCATTATTCCGACATGGAATTTAAGCCCATCCCTTTCAGATCACCTCTTGCATCGATTCTGGTTTCCTTTTGCGCCCTATCTTTTCAGGCAGGACTTTGAATGCTGGCTTCTTCTAGCGCTATATTAAAGCATAGGTATCTGGGCGTATCCCTTCTCTGCTCAGGTATCCTCCTGGTATCCTCTATCTAGCTCGGGTAACCTCGCAGTATCCTCTATGCTTGGGTATCCTCCCGGTACCGTTATCTATTGCTTGGTCAGCCTCAAGTCAATATTTTCTTTCCCCTTATATACATATATACATTCTACTCTTATTCTAATGTTATTTTTGTCCCACCTCCCTCTGTTACCTTCCCTTACTTGTTCTAAGGCATGCAACTGTTTGCCAAAACATTCAGTCTTTTTCACTCACCGTTCGCCTTTTTTTCCTCTCTGGATGCTCAGGATCACCGCCTTCGTTACCGCCTCCCCTTGCTTTTCGTCCGGTCAGCTGCTCGTAGAAGTGGGAAGGGGTTTGTGGGAGAAAGCACAGGTTCCTTCAGACCTCAACCTGCAGGTTTTACACTTTAGTCTAGCAACTATCTACAGGGAGCCTCTCGGTCTACTTAGCTGGATGGCAAAGTGCTTGTGATATTGCTGAGGACCTAGAGTCTCTTTATGCCGATGGTCAATGGGTGTCTAATTGATAGTCGATAAACCATCCTGTCTCTGCTACCAAGTGTACACTAGGACCCCAACTGGCCCATAGAGCTAGGGGTTACCCAATAGCACTTTATGACGAGACAGCTGCACCTGTGAGATGGATGGGGAGGCATATTAATACACTCGCATCAAATCAATAATGACAACTCAATAGTTTAGCAAAGGGAGTCTGTTTAATGACAAGTACGAAAAACGGGGAGTTAATGAATATCAGCAATCACTCGATTGGCTTCTCGCTTCAACTCCAATTAATGTAATAAACAACACATAATTTATACTAAAAACTCATCACTGACTTGTAATGCTTAAAATCTGACATGCAATTCTATTGGTTCTAGGAAGGTAACTTTAATATAGGTGCTATATCTGTATATGGTAACAAAGTGAGGGGATTGGATAAACAGCATCTAAACCCTTCCTTCAAAATGGCTACTGCACACGTCACTAAGTATGACGTCTCATTGGTTCTACCAACTGTAGGACCCTAGATTACTTTGAAATCTATTTCATGAAAGTTTCATCCCTTCTGTTTGCTTGGTCACGTGATTTCGACACCGTGAAATCGTCTTATTCTCCATGGAATTTGTTTATTTGATTTAATTTTGCCAGCCATCTGCCTTCTGTGGCTTATCTTGACCTTTCAGAATAGGATACTCTGTTCTTCCCTTCATTAATTGTATCCACTGTTGAGCTATTTCAGCTGATGCAAACTTGGCTTCTTGGCATGACTTGCCTTCGTCTGAGTTTCTTTCTGTCTTTAATTTGTGATTTGCTAACTGCGAGGCTCTCCTCTTGAGACCTTTAAAAACCTTTGGTTGATTCTGCTCTTGTGCATAGTGGAAGTATACTTGTATAAAGTGCTCCTTTTGAGGTAGATATGTACAGGTGGCACTTGCCGCAATCTATCTTACTACTAAGCTTAAGCAAACCTCATGAATTCTCACTTCTTGCGGTTTCTTGCATATGTACACGTTGTAACTGGCTGAATATCCTTATTATGTGCATGGCATAAGTTTCTGACATTTGACATCAATTATTTCACTTTAAACTCAGGATGTCACTTATCCATGGTGTTTCGTCTCTTTTCATTATTCACAGGTTGTCCGTCATATCTTCTATATGTGAGTCAGTCCGGGTTCTTATGACGTCATTCGTCTTCTTTTAGTATCTTCTTGCCTTTGCATGTATTGCATTTTGACAATCCTCATTCTGTCTCATTTGTCGATATGGTTTTCTCAATGGGTACCTCACTCTCTAAGTTTTCTTATTTGTAGGTATTTCAATATGTGCTTTCAGTCTGATAGGTCTTGGACAGAGCCCCAATGCGGCTCTCTGCTGGTTCATTTGCTCCTCATAAGTCACATATTTCGGCATGAACGTTCCTGGTACTTCAAACTGGGCATTTGGAGTGCGAATCGTGCTTGAGACCTCCTCTACATGCCTGTTCTTCAATGATCCCATATTCCTCCTGGTATATTTGTTCTCCTCACTCCCTACTTTTCCTTCTCTGCTCGTCCTCTTTCAATCTTTTCTCTTGTTCCTTATCCTTCCTTTCTTGTTCGTCGTTATCTTCTCTTTGCCTAACTTCCTTGATACTTTTCCCATGTATCTTGAGTAATATCTGTCCTCCCATCCATTTGTTTTGTACGAGCGCTGTCTCATCTGCCTTACCTTTTTCTCCTTTCCATCTCTTGATTTCCCTGTCTATTTCTGCCGACAAATTCAATCGCTCACTTCTTCCTTCCTTGTCTTGTATGAATTTAAAAATATCTTCCTTTCTTTTATATGCCTACGGACACATGCTGCTGCCGACTCTATGCTGTCCACTAAAAACGCTGTTATTACCAACTCATTATGTCCACTAAGTACGGCTCGACTGTTCCTTCACTGTTAAAAGGTGTTATGGCAAATCATCAGGCTCATATTGGGCCACATGTTGATGCACCCATTGTGCAACATAGTAGAAATGATGTTCCTCTAGCATTGTGTGTCCCAATATTACCACTTGTTGATGCACCCATTGTGCAACATAGCAGAAATGAGGTTCCTCTAGCATTGTGTCCCAACTGCGCCACCAGTTGTTGCACCCATTGTACAACATAGCAGAAATGATGTTCCTCTAGCATGGTGTGTCCCAATATTACCACTTGTTCATGCACCCACTGTGGAACATAGTAGAAATTATGTTCCTCGAGCATTGTATGTCGCAATGGCGCCACAGGCTGATGCACCCATTGTGCAACATAGCAGAAATGAAGTCCCTCCTGCATTGTGTCCATATATTACCACTTTTTGATGCACCCATTGTGCAACATAGTGGAAATTATGTTCCTCTAGCATGGTGTGTCCCAAAGTTACCACTTGTTGATGCACCCACTGTGCAACATAGTAGAAATGATGTTCCTCAGCATTGTGTGTCCCAATGATGCCACAGGTTGATGCACCCATTGTGCAACATAGTAGAAATTATGTTGCTCTAGAATTGTGTGTCCCAATGGCATCACAGGTTGATGCACCCATTGTGCAAACTAGCAGAAATTAAGTCCCTCCTGCATTGTGGGTCCCAATGTCACCACTTGTTGATGCACCCATTGTGCAACATAGTAGGAATGATGTTCCTCCTGCATTGTTTGCTCCAATGACGCCACAGGTTGATACACCCATTCTGCCTCACATTATTAATCCGGTCCCATCTGTCACAGGCCCACTCAGTTGCGCCCTCATCAACGCCCATGCACTCGACATTCACAACCTCATCCCCAATTCAAACCTTGATCTACTAATCATCACTGAGACTTAGCTCCATCAGGCATCAGGACCTGCCCTAGCCTTAGCCCTCCCCCAGGGCTACAACATTTTTTAGGCAAGATTGCCCCCTTCTAAAAGGTGGAGGGCTAGCCCTCATAGCCAAAGAGGCAATTGAAATCAGAAAGGTACAAGGAGAACTCGGCTTCAATAGCGACTACCTGCTCCTAAAAGTCAACTTATCACCCAACTGCACCATCACCCTTCACATCATGTACCATCCTCCTGGACCTGTCAAAGATTTTCTTGAAGCCCTCCTACATGCCATCTCTGACAACCTAAAAAAAAAACTACCAAAGCAATCCTCCTGGGAGACCTCAACCTAGGCTTGAATGACCCTGCTGACCTCATGCAGCTTCCCCCAACAAAGCTCTTTCCAGCCTTGGCTTCAAACAAGCAGCCACCAATCCCACCCACATAAAAGGACGCACCCTTGATTCGATCGCTCATCACAACTGCCGCCTTCAATCACATCCATTACACCCATTTCCTGGTCCGATCACCACGCCATCCGCTTCAAGCTTAACCCAACCAAAGGGCCTGCCAAACACATGACATCACTCCATTCTGCTCTGTCCAGGAGCTCCCGGCTACTGATATGATAAGGCATTAGTAACGCGCCTATACACAAGTGTTTCAAGGCGCGACGAGGCAGGGAGGAGGGAACAGGGGGAAGACAGACAACGATCCTACTAGGCCAGGTATCATTCAGATCGCGCAAGTGCAGGGGTAGGTGGAAGGGAAAAAGTGCAAGGGGAAAGGGGAGAGGGGGAAGTGCTGAACAGGGTAAGTAGAATAAAAAATAAATAATAAATAGGGCCAGCTGGTGGCAAGTGCAAGGTAAGTGCAGACAAGTGCTGGGAGGGGGGCGGGCTGTAAGGGATGCAGAGACAGTCCCGCAGTGCTGGGGTTGCCAGGGAGGCAGTGCAAGTGGAGAGTGGCTCACCAAGGAAAGACTCCTACCCCACCTACTTGTGCCGGCCTTCCATCCCCCTTCTCCAATGACAGACACCCTAGCCTCCACCTTCCTCTCCACCATCTCCCAAGCAGTAGGCGCCATAGCTCCTCTCACCCTCAGGAAGGCCAAGCACACTAAACACACTAATTCCTGGTTCACCTGTGAGCTTCTTGAGATGCCCACCAAGAAAAGAACAGCATACTCGTTATGGCTAGCCAAGCCAAATGACTCCACCAAACTAGCTTTCAAAACCATATCAAAAGAATACAAAGCTGCTATTATTAAAGCCAAGTCCAACTCATTCAACTCTAGGATAGCAAATGCTAAGTCAGGATCTAAAGATCTAAAAAGATTTTTGCCATCTTCAGAGAGCTGGAGACGCCAGCTCCCACACCGCCCACCCACACTAAAGATAAGGCCTGGTGTAACAATATCCAGTATTCCATGCTTGATAAGCTTAACTCCCTTCAAAATAAAATCATTCATCACCAACAGGCCCTAAAACAACACATTTCTATCTTCCACTGTAATACCTCCACTGACGTTTCCTCCTTTCCTTCAAGGAAATGAACACATATGAAGTTGCTACACTCCTTAAAACCATCAAACCCTTGAACTGCAAAGGAGATGCCTGCTCAGCTCATCAAAGAAAGCGCTTCAGCCCTATCACCGCCTTTCTCAATGCCTCCTTCACATCAGGAAAATCCCTACTTGTCTCAAAGAAGCCTAGGTACGACCACTCCTGAAAGAATCTGCGCTTGACCCAACTATCCCATCAAATTACAGATCTATCACCGCAGTCCCATTTTTACTTAAAATCCTCGACAAAACAGCTTACCTGCAGGTACACACGTTCTAGAAGCAAATAACTTGCTCGGTCTCAGGCAGACCGGCTTCAAGCCTGGACTGTAACGCTCACCTGGTATCCACGGGGACGTCATTCAGCCTGTTCTGACCGCTTACGACCTCGAACCCTTCCCTGGAGTTTACTCGACTGGAGACTGGGCCTGAAACACAGGATTGGTAGAGTTTATCTCCCTGTTGTCTGTGTGCTTGAACCCCTTCTTCCCCGGGGTCCAACCCTTCCCTTTGATCCACAGCTCATCTTGTTTTCTTGGAAAGTGTGCTCTCCGTCCTGCTTTCAGCGCAGGGGCGCGTTGATTGCGGCGGGCTCGTTGCTGCCTAGTTACTTCACTGGCAAGAGTCCGACAGGTAAGTATAATGAGTCTTTTGAACAGTTCTCTAACTTTGTTCCTTTCCTTCCTTAGATGATGGCCGGCGTCCGGGGATGGCGACGTGCTGCTGAGATGAGTAGCGCTGAAGGTGAGTGAGAGCGCGATGCGCAAGTAAGCGGGGTATGCGGCACCTCTAGATGTTTCCACGCTACCCTGGAGTGTCTTTTCCCTCTTGCAGATGGATGAGAAATTCCAGAGACAGAGTTCCCCCAGAGCGGCTGAGATTCAGGTAAGCGTTTGAAGCTCGTACAGTCTTTAAAAATAAGCAAAGATTTGCTGAATGCTTACTAATGCCTTTTGTCTGTTCTTTTCCCTTTTCCTTAGGAAGCGGCGTGCGCGATGGGAATGACACCGCCGAAGATGCCCGCAGAACAGAAGGAGCGATGAATGATGGGCAGAAGCGCCACAAGGTAAGGCTGTTCCTAACGGTGTTCTTGTGCTTGCAGGAGCTGAGCGCAGAAGAAAGATGCAGGCCTAATGGAGACCGATCCAAATACGGTGAGTGTCACGTGTTTCTCAGCTTGGCCGTGGCTTAAATAGTCTCTGGGTATCCCAGGTGTCTCTGGGCTGAACCACACCCAAAAGACTAGACTGCACATGCAGTTCTGGGAACCGAAATATGTGGGGGCATCCATCTTGTCCCATCAAAGCACTACAAGTCCAATCCCCAATGTTATCCTATGGGAGTGAGTCTGGTGCCACAAGCGCAAAGTCTGACTCCAAGTGGGTCTTTGGAGGGATGGAGAGGCCCTTGAGGGCCATGTAGGTGATCGTGGCCTGGCTCCAGCCTGACATCTTGGAGGGCTGGGGAATGAGGGGCAGGAATCATGACATGGACATGGGACCGAAACCTTATTACTGGACCTCAAAAACCAGATTGATGACCTCAGGGATGCAGGAAAACCTACCCTCCTCCTCGACTTATCTGCAGCATTTGACTTGGTGAACCATGATAATCATGGTCACCACCTCACCTCCGCTGCCAGTTTCTCACCCAACGCCACAGCTTGGATCAAATCATTTCTCCAAGAAAGAGTGATGAAAGTTTTCTCTGACCAAGCCTGTGCCAACCCTACTTTCATCAAATGTGGAGTCCCTCAAGGATCCTCCATTTCACCCACCCACTATAATCTACTCATTAGACCCCTGGTCAACTTCCTGGATGCACGTGGCATCACATACGCCAACTATGCTGATGACACGCAGGTCCTCATCCCCCTAACTGGCGACTATGAAGCCGACAGCAAAACCCTTAATTCCATCTACTCTGAGATTCAAACATGGATGGCGGAAAACTGGTTGTGCCTTAACGATGAAAAAACGGAACTCCTTGTTATCGGCTCATCAGGAATGCTCAAGAATCTCAACGTAAAGTACAAATCTTTCTCCATGTTCCTTTCTAAACAGAATTGCCTTACAATAGCTAGAGCAATTATCGGTCTCGGCGGCATTACTGCAACGCCCTTCTGGCAGGCACTTCTGCAAAAAACATTAGAAAACTACAGACGGTCCAAAACAATGCACTTAGAGCTGCCACTGGATTTTCCAAAAGGGACCACATATGAGCAACCAGGAAACGTGTACACTGGCTCCCCATCAAGGAACGCATCATGTTCAAATCCCTCCCCGTTATCCACAGATGTCTTCATAACTCCGCTCCCCTTTAACTCGCTCAGCTTTTTTGCCAAATCCTCATCTGGCAGACCCACAAGAACTGCCTACATAAATCGTATCACCATCCCTAAGACCCTCAGGGCTAGGGCAGCAGGAACTAGCTTTCCAGTCATTGCAGCAACTAACTGGAATTCCCTTCCTTCACACGTGAGAAACATTGACTCGCACACAGCATTTAGGAAAGCTGTCAAAACACTATTGTTTGTGTAAATGTACCTTAACAGCTTTATTGCCACGAACATTTTAAGTAAGCTTTCCCATGCCTTGTAACCTGCTATGTAATGTCCCTCGTTTGGAAACACAAGCACTTATGTATATGAATTTCTTCACCCTGCTGGTCCTTCGCTCACTGTAACCATGAGCTAAGCCTACTGCCTGTAACTATGACGTCTTCTTGCAACAGCGCCTCATTGCCCATGGACTGTAGTGCGCTTTACAAATCCAAATAAATAAGTGAGAGAGACGTTCATATATCGGATTACTGTACCCTGTCGCTGCTCTTAGTTCCTTTAAAGGATACACTCCTATCTCTTCCATAGCAACACTTACTTCAGACAAGGTAAAGGGAGCTGAGGGCTCAACGTCTTCCCTCTTATTCTGATTAAGCATCCACTCCTTAGGTTACGGGTCTTCTCTTTCCTCTTGTTACATCTTCCAAAGCTCTAAAATTGCTGTGTATGCAGCGTGCAAGTATGTGGTCATGTGTTGCAATACCGCTCTTGACAACAATCTCCCTTGTGGCCATGGCATGAACATTTTATCTGATGTGCTCTTTACCCATTCTACACTGTACTGTTTGAGCTTGGGCATTTGTTTCGGCATTGTCTTGCATCGGTGCATAAGAGGAGTATCCCCCATACTGACAAGTCTCAATTGACTGTCAATACTTACCAGATTGTTAAATAAACCTTTTGCCTTGACTCAAATCACTATTTCCAACGTCTTAAAACAACAAATGTGAGCAAGCACCATAAATTGCTGCTCAATCCTCTTGTTTTATCTTTACTCACTGTTACTTTTTCAACTCTTCAGAATTTCTATTGCTCGATATTTTACTCAACAAACAACATTTAGACTAGTTGCACATTACCCTTTATAAAACACTGGGATCACGTCTTCCCTCGCCTTTACTTTTTACCCTGTACAGGTTTTGAGACGTTACTTTACGAGGTCCTGACCACGCATTTTATATTTCACCCTACTCCTGCTGGAGTTTGAAATGGCTCCTTCTAATTCCCTTGAATTAGGATTCCAAGGGGGTATCTCTTTATCTTCACAATATTTCCCCGTTACTCAAAATTATCACAATCCTGTCCCTTTATTTGACATTCCCCTTAGTCTACTCATCATTCGTTAATCAACTCGAGACCCTCAGTATTGACTCCTCCTCCAATCCGGCCATTCCGCCTTCTGTCCACAGAGCGCCCGTGGAAACAGGGCAGGGATTTCTTCAAAGGGGGACCTGCCCACCGTCTCGGTTCTTCTTGCAAGTTTATTTCTATCGGCCGCTTTCCACAGGAAATTCTGTGTTCTTCCAGCTAATAGCGGAGGATGCCTGATCATCTGAAAATCTGGAGCTGAACTAGTTTGGATCTTTAAACTATCTGCAACGCTACCATGTGAGCTTAGGGCCCTTTAGGAACATGCATATGTAATGGATGGGATCACCCAGATACATTCCGAGTTCAAATAACCGAACCAACTCAGGAAGATGGCAAAGTACTGTTTTATTAACAACTATCTAAAACAGGGAATTACAACAAACATCAAAGGACATACGCTCGATTTCTCTCAGCGATCTTTTCACAAAACATAGACTTTATACTAAAACACGTCAGAGGTGACGTCATACTACGTGGCAATAATGAAAAACCTTCTAAGCGTCAGTATTGGCTTAAGGGGAACATCTAAGTATATCATCTGTAAAAACTAGGATTGTAATTGGCTGCCCACTATTAGGTGGACAACATATGCCTACATCTAAAACATGTAATCTTCAGAAACATTAGATACACAACTTCTCATTGGTTTTCAAACTATAAGGTCCTTCGTTATATGGACCAATTCAATTGGTTGGCACGCTTGTACCAGGTCTGGACAATTCAGTTCACTTAGCAGCACATAAGCCCAGACCCAGATGCAGGGAGATGGGGCATGACGTTACCTCCCTACCCAATTAGCCCAGCATCTGTCATCGCCCATGCCTTCTGCCACGAAGATTGTCTTTGAACTTGCCTTGCAAAGTATCCTTGTCTTTTAGAATACATGGGAGTCAGGGCACTCGCTATCGTATTTTGGGACTCCAAGTCTGAACTCTATTTTCATCCTTGGCTCATCAGACAGGAGACCATGAATTGGTCCATTTTGCTGGTTTTAAATGCCCTAAATTAATTTAACTTGACACTCTTGGTGATCTTTCTTTGCACCTTAACAAGGGATGATTCATCCTTCGGACATTGGCACCTTTTCAGAATAGATAGCTGACCTTTGCTGCTTCAGTCTTGACTCAAGGGCAGACCACCTTTTCTTGCAGGTCTATGATTCTGCTTATTCTTGCTGCAACACAGCTTTCCCTTCCGCTTCATGGGTCCTGGCTTATGAAATTCATGATACTGATTTCCAACTTCTATACAATGGCGGCTTTGTTTGCCTTATAATCACTACATATAGCCAGCTTCTATGATGACTTGGTCGTCATTGCATTTCAGCATCTGTACAATTATTGAACGATTCATTTTCTGCAGAACTTCGTGCACTTGTAATCTTCATTTATATTTGAGAATTCACGCAATTCCTTACTTCGTAATTAGTTTGTTTAGGGTTCATACACTGTCTGTAGTCAGTATCCCGAAAAATCATGCATACTTTTCGTGACATCACTGGCTTCTTTTCTCTGCTTCTTCTCATATTCCTTCAGGGAGTTCCTCCCCTAGGTTGTCATCACTTCGGGGATACATTCAGTAGGTTGTCTCAATGGGTATCTTCTGTCGAACACACGCTGTGGTATTGGCACAACTGCGAGTGTCAAACACGGCATGATCTCAGGTCTCCAACATATGGGAGGTGGGAGGGCAGGGTTTGCTGCAGAGGTATGCAGCTGCTTCTGTACACTATTCCCCCAGGTGCTTCGACCCGTTACTCATTCTCCATTTTTGGACCTCTTCCATCCTTCCCCATTACCTATGTGACTTGTTCTCCTACCCAGTGCCCATTCCCCCTGGATTCTTGTCATCGTCCCCAGTTGCTCCTGCCCTGACGTTCCACATGTAAACTGCCCTTGCCACATGTCTCTTCTCCGGCGGATTGTAATCTTCCTTCTTGCTTGGTTACCCCGCACCCCCATGGTGTTGCCTTCATCCCCCTCGTTCCCCTGAACTAGTGTCCTCCTCTCTGCTTTCCTTGCGTCCCCAGGATCTGTACCTCTGTCCTGATCCTTGAGTGCTAGCCTTACATCCCTCCTCCAGCCGCCTGCCTGGGTTTACCCTGGTCTCACCTCTCTTCCCCCTTTCCCAGTTTCCTTTGTTTCTGACCTCTATGTCCTCTACAACCTCTCCCCAGCTGTCGTACCCTTTTGGCGTGCCTTTTGGCCCCCTGACCTTTTCCATCCTAACTTGATTCCTCGCACACTTCTACCTTTTGCTTGCTAGCCCCTTCCGCACTCTGACCTACCCCCGCTCCTTTACCTTTCAGCTTACTTCTTTCACTTCGTTCTATCTCATTCTAATACCTCTCCTTCCTCCACCTCCCTCTACCTCCTTTCACTTCCTTTCCCTTTCTCTTTAGCTCGCATTATTTTCATATAATTTTTCACTTTACTTTTCACTTACTTTTTTTCAGTACTTTTCACTTTACTTTCACTTTACTTTTTACTTTCACTTTACTTTTTACTTTCACTTTACTTTTTACTTTACTTTTCACTTCATGTTCCACTTTTTGTTTTTGACTTTACGTTTCTTTTCTTTTTTTGTTATCCCACAACCCTCTTGTTGCCTTGTGGCACTTCGAAGGTTATGCCCCTTCCGCCATCATAATCCGTGACTGCACAGTCCCATCTGTTTTCTGACAGCCCTTCCAGCCTTGATGCACCATGTACCTCCACTGCGACAGTTCCACTGTAAATTAAACAGACAATTCAACAATGGTACCTCAATCATTTCTGGTGCATGTGGGCATACAATCTCCTCCGCTGTACTGGTCCTGGCAGAGAGGGATCCTCCCTGGGTGTGCTGCCTTTTTATAGACCCCGTGTGGGGGTGGGGGCAAGCCTACCTTCTCTACCTCCTTTCCTGCCCCCCCCTAGGGGTCCCTTCACTCCTCCCCCTTCCTGCTGCCTCGCGCCCCTCTGTCTGCATTTGCAACTCCTTGGCTGCTTGGGGAGCAGGTATCCTTCACGGCCCGTTGTCCACCATGGCAAAGGCAGGGACCACCGAGGCCTCTGTTCTCTCGCCACATCCTCTGGCATAGCGGCAACAGCCCAAACTAGGCCCCTTGTCCCCGTTTGTGTACCACTTCTCTCCCGTCTTTGCTGGTCCTGCACTTGGTTCCATCCAGCCCTGCCCCTGCAATAATGTCAATAGGACTCGTATTTTTGGTGGAAAAGGCGCACCTGCTTTATGAGGAAGGAGGTAATTTACAGGTGTTCCATTTCGGCAGTACAGCATCAGGATTCTGCTCTGAGCTGGTGCCCTTATACATTTGTACTTTCCCCAGGTGGTCTCCTCCTGCAACAAGCAGGTTTCTTACAATTCTTTTTTTTTTTTAAACTTTATTTTTTTATAACAACTAACTTCACAACACCATACAACCCAACGTACCCCTCCCTCTCCCCCGCATGGATACTTTTGACAACAGCAACCATACAGTTCAGTTAAGATTATTCCAGCATCACCTAGGGATATATAAACACCAGTAGACTAACACGCCAATGCATCCGCAGGCACAATTCTAACAAGGGCCTTTAACTCGTGGCTGGCTCCATATCCTGTAGCTCCTGATCCTTTTCAAGCAGGTAGCACCTGAAGGGGGCCCAATAGTCAAATAGGCGACTAGAGGCAGGGAGCGTCGCTGCATACCTGGTCTCTCTGCTCGCACAGGTGCATACTGTCCAGCCAACGTGAAAACGTGGAGGCAACTGGTCTAGCCCAAGCCCTCGCCACGAGGGACCTGGCTATCAGTAGCCATTCCTGTACGTTTTTTCTCAGTACGAGTTCCACCCTCGATCAAAGCCAGTAGCCACAGTTCTGGACCATAATCCCTCACATCTGGCAACATACTAGACATTGCCTCCTCTATGGAGTCCCAAAAAGCCTGAATCCTGGGGCATTGCCATGCCACATGATAGAAGTCTGCAAGCTCCGCCCCACACCTCTTGCAGGCAGACGATCTGTCTGGGTAAAACCCATGCAGAAGAAGTGGAGAATAATAGGACTGGTATACAAACTTGTAGTGTATCATCCTGTACTGACAGTTTATGTATATGTAGCGGGTTTGCATGCAGACAAGTTTCCATTGCGCTTCGCTCAGTGCCCTTCCCAGCGCCACCTCCCATTTGACTTTGTAAGGATGACTCACCGCCCCTCTCCCAGCCCTAATCAATTTATAGGTAGTGGACACCATTTTCCCAGACAAGCCAGGATTGATCAAGTGATTCTGCACAGGAAGTGGTACTGGGGCTTGCGGGAAGCCAGGCCATTTATCTTTCAGGATACTTTGCAACCTATAATAGTGCAGCAGCGTCACGGCATCATGCTCCCCTCTGAGGCGGAGTTCCTCCCATGACATGAAGTGACCATCCTGCACCACATCCCCCAGTATCAAAACACCCAATGCCCGAAAATGCTCCCTGAATGACCTCTCGTGCGTAAGTGGGATCCCATTTACTTTGTATAGAGGAAAGTCGGGCAAATAACAGAGGATAGCACCTATCAATTGGCACATCCGTCCCGAGGCTTTACTTGTTGCCTCTATAGGTTGTATCTCGCCCCGAGGGACCGCACCTCTGTCCCCACAGCATGCCCAATAGCACATCTGGGCTAGTTATGGCCCTCGCCAATCGTGTATATGGAGAGACATTGACCAAAGTGTTCCAGTCAGGTATGTATTGCACCTGCGCTGCCAAGTAATACATATACATGTCCGGATATTCTAAGCCACCAAGTTCATACCGTCGAGTCAACGTTTCGTAGGCTATCCTGGGTTTCTTCCCAGCCCATACCAGTCTGATCATCATTCCCCGTACGCGGTTCCAGTAACGAACCAAAGGCCACACCGGTACATTGTTATAAACATATAGAAGCTTTGGAAGTATCACCATCTTAGCCAAGGCTGCACGGCCGCCTGTGAGATAGGCAGTCATATCTAAGCTTCATTTTGCTCTATTGCTTCCAATGGGGCCATATAGTTATCTCTGTATAACCTGTCCCTATCAGTGGAGACAGATACACAAATACCATATCGATTGTGGGCACCAGCGGAACCCATTCCCCTATATCCGCCTGCTGCACAGCGGGGCTCAGGGGCAGGATCTTGGACTTATCTCAATTAATCCTGAGGCCTGAGTGTTCACCAAATCGAACCACTTCTTGTACCAGAGGGGTCAAATTTTTGCATGGGTGCTTTATATACAGAAGTATATCATCTGCATATAAGGATATAGAAAAGAGGTGTGTACGAACACAAATCCCCTGGTGCGCATGTAGCTCTCGGATATATGGCAGCCCAGCGGCTCCATTACTAGCGCAAATAGAACCGGTGAAAAGGGGCAGCCTGACGGGTACCACGTGTGGGGTAAATGTACTGCGAGACCAGCCCATTCGTATATGTCGCCGCGCGCGGGGGGGGCGCGCGCGTGTATAATAGCTGGACCCAGTTAATATAGGTAAACCCAAATCCTGAGCGTCGCAACACTTCGAATAAAAAAGGCCACTCAACCGAGTCAAACGCCTTCTCGCCATCTGTAAAGACTGGAGGGGGTGTCTGTACTTCTGCTCTCTATATGGTAGAGGAGAGGCACAGAGGACCCCAGACAAGATTCTCTATTAGCTATGGTCAAGCAATCAAGCCCTAGTTTCTCAGGAGGTGATGCAGGCTGGTTCTTAAGTACAGTGTAGTCCCTAAGCCCCACGAAGGAATGTCCACACACTGTATTGGTTAAAACACAATCTTTATATAATTAATATTCAACGTTATGTACACTATCACAATAACTCACTTTGTGCTCAGAAAATCAACAATGGTAAATATATACAGTTCTACAGTGGTACCACAAATATTATCACAAGTGCATCAACTATACTGTCAAATTGTCACACAGATCAATTAAGAGGAAACCAGCAGTAGAGAGAGGAAGGAAAGCAAGATGGTTGAACAATTGGCAGAATGCTGGCCCCGTACCACTAGGCACAGTTCTGTGTGGAGATCCCCCCCCACCTGGGCAACCTGTAAAGCAATCATGTATCACAAGCCCAGTCCATATATTGTTCTGAGTCTTATTTCCCTCTACAATAGTTCTACAGCCCCAATGTACCTGGAATTGTAGCGTTCGTCGATGGGAAATCGACAGCCCTTCTTGAGTGCCCTCCCTTTAAGGCAGGAGACACGGGTCGTCGAATGTCCGACGGAGAACAGGGTGAACTACGGCAGTGAAGTGGCTGCTTCGTTCCTAGCAGTGCTCGTCAACGACAGAGTGTTGGCGTCCTGCAAGGAAAATGCGTGCGGGCACCTCAATGACGATAGTTCTGGACCGCAAAGAGATGATGAAGAAGTGTGGCCCAGAAAGGGCGTCGAGTCGTCGGCGTCTATATGGTCTTTAGGTGGCAGGAAACCCACCGGCGGATGCTCCTTGGCGCGTCGATGATCGGGCTTTCTCCAGCGGGATTAAGCGGGCGCCGATGCAGATGAGAGCATCCTCGGGTCAAATAAAGTTTCTTAGGCAAACGGGAGCACGGCAGCTCCAGTCAGCGATGGCGGTCGTCGACAGTGGCGGACAACAGTCCGGGCTCTTCTCTTTGGGATTCCGCGGCAGTCCCTGTCTCCGGTCGGCAGCTCGTCGTATGTCTGTCTACCAGGGAGCTTTGGCAAAGATCAGCTGGTGCACGATGGTCCCTCGGAAAGAGGGCGCCTTACCAGGTCCTCTCTGGATCAGTCCTTGGAGACACAGCAGCTTTCAGATTGATGAAGGAAAGCAACAGCAATTCTTCTCTTCTAGCAGAGCTTCAAGGTTAAGCTTCCGTTTCAACTCCAGTTTCTCTTCAGCTTCTGAACACAAATTCTAGCAGTGAGAGGCCCCCAGGTATACTAGTTGATCTCCCATTCATTCTGCTGGGTCATACTCAAGCATCCAATCACAGCGAAGGGCATTCACGTACGCAGGCAGCCAATCAGGCACACAGTGCATTCAGGCCATTCACTTCTCTCCAGACACTCACAACAAGTTGTGTATTGGGACAAGTGCCCAGCCATTCAACACTCCACACTGCATTCATACCGGTTTCGGGCAGGGCTGTCTCAGTCATTGTATCAAACACCAGATACTAGACACCCACAACATAGAATGCGTATTCGTCACACACTCCATTCGCCCAGGTCCCACCCACAGGTGTACCCACATCATACGGTCGTTGGGAAGGCTCCAGCCAGTCTGGTCAGCACTTCCCCACACTACCATATACAGAACTTCCACCCAACAGCCAGTCGGGGGGAAGGGACAGAGTCAGGGCTTCCCGGGACTTCGGGAAGATCAAGGTAACAGGCGATGGAAGGCAAGAGGCCATGGGGGCCATTTTGTCTCCATCAGGAATCTACCGATTCCAATGACAGGGCCTGGGCATCCCAAAATGGAGAACGCTCAGGGCACCAGTCAATTTAGCACAGAGCTACCACCAGCCCGTACCCTGCTCTGTGGGTCACACACAGGTGCCCAAAAACATACACTAGGGGCACAGGGTTGCACCCCTACCCATGGGTGCCATAAGGGTATCCCATGGGTCTGTTCACCAAACCAAAAGAGAGCTGCACCGCCAGGAGCCCCACATGAACTCTGGCGCGGAAAACACGACAGAACACATGATAAAAACAGTAAAGGACAAGGATATGGAGGCCCTGTCCCTCCGATGCATTACCAGCATCACAGCATCCAACGCGGCAACCACCATTCGCACCTCTAGATTGACGTTATGGACTAGGGAAAACAACCAGCGCAGGTTATGCTGAGTGGATCTACCCGGGATAAATCCTGTCTGGTCCGGTAATACTAACGCTGGCATGTGAGGGAAGACAGTTTGTAAGGATCCTAGCAAGTATTTTATTAGCAAGTATTTTATTATCCGTGTTGATAAGTGACAATGGCCTATATGACAACATTAATCAGGGTTTTTTGCCAGGCTTCAGAAGGACTGTCACCTGCGCCGACCTGGTTCAGGAAGAGACCCACAGTCCAAAGCACTTTGGTACATTCTCATCAGGTGGGGATCACCAAATCAGCATATGCATTATAAAATTCAGCAGTTATGCCGCCCATCCTGGGAGATTTCCCATTTGGGAGAGACTTAATAGCATCACCAATCTCATCTTCAGTGATGGGAACATTTAGATCCATTACCCTGCTTGCTGTCGATCCACCGAAGAGCTATCTCGGTGGACCTTAGAGATCTCCAGACGCACCTTAACCGGCGAGTGGTCCGAAAGGGTCCGGGGGAGGATGTACGCCCGGTCACTCCGCCTAATATATGAGAGGTAGCCATTATATAATCAATCCTAGAAGCACTACCGTGAACCCCCAAGAAGAATGTGTATTCCCTGCTCCCCCACCGCTCCCTGGTGCTTGTATCTCCATACATCCAGCAGCCCATGATACTGGGATATGGAAGACCACGCTTTAACCGCCTGTGGCAGCGCTGTTTGCGTTGTAGATGACCTGTCCAATTCTAGCATGAGGGCCAGGTTAAAGTCACCCGCCCACAATATTTCGTATCCTGGGAATTTGTAAATATGGCTCACACATTGATGAAAAAAATCGGGCGAATCCGTGTTAGGAGCATAAATGTTCATCAAAAGGATATTTGTGCCCTGTATCTCACCTGCCAGCATTATGAAACGCCCTTCCTCATGTGTGATCTGTGCGCGTAGCCTAAGCGCGCTATGCATATAAATGAGAACCCCTCTGGAATGTGAAGTGTAGGAAGAGTTATATCTGTGTACACCCCACCCTGGGAGTCTGGGGAGAGGAACGCCTCGGGCCAGGTGTGTTTCCTGGAGTCATATCACCTGTGACGCCCTATTATGCCCTGCCATGAGTCGCATTATGTGAACATTAGGTATGACACCCCATTTACCTGCATCCGCTGCGGCTATATATTCCATGCAAGTTAACAAGTAACAACAAGCAACCCCAATCCCACAAACAATAGAACATACCCGCCAAACAGCTGGCATCCCCCCACCCCACCCACGCCAGAAACAGAAACCTACTGGCATCCCATCAACACCGCCCACCTCATCCATCCACCTGCTTCTACCAAAACAAACCGCAGATAGTACGGTTAATGAAGCACTAAGGGTGGCCTACGCGCTCCTAAAGGCGACAGCAACTATAGCACCACATCTGGGACTTTTTCCTGATGTTCCGGGTTATTGGTCAAATCATTATTACACACACCATTTCAGAGCCCATCACGTCTTTGTGCTCGCTCAAGGGTGTCGCGGGGAGCAGTCCTGTGGCTCAAGAGGATCAGGCAAGTTCATCGCAAATCGCTCTGCCGTTTCCGGCGATGTGAAAAAAATTGTGGAGCCATTGTTTTGCACCATGAGCTTGGCCGGGAATAGCATCATGTACTTGACCCCTTTCCTGCGCAGAGCTGCTTTTGCTGCTTGGAACGTTTTCCGCTGGTCCTGTACCCCAGGAGTGAAGAAAGGAAACAGCCTGATTGTGGAGGAACCCCAACGCAGTTCGCCCCTCTCCCTGGCAGCACGGAGAATAACATCACAATCCCTATAGTTAAATATTCTGGGTATGATCGGACGTTCAGGAGCCCCTGGCGAGGGGCGATTAGCCAGGGATCTGTGAGCCCTCTCAACCATGAACAGTGGGGTAAGCAGAGGATTATCCAAGACTTCCACAAGCAATGTTTCCACAAATGTATCCACGTCATTGATGGCCGTCGACTCCGGCACCCCAAGGATCCTGACATTATTCTGCCTAGTCCTTATTCTTGGCCTGGATCTTCTAAACTGTCTGCCGCATTTCCGCCATTTCTCGCTGCAGAGTAACCACCTTGTCCTCACTTTCCCCAATCCGCTACTCTGCCTCAGACATACGGCCACATAGCTTCTCTATTTGCACTGCTGACATATCACCTTTGCACATTAAGGCATCAATTCTGGCCCCCAGGCTGTCTGTACTACTCTTCAGGACCAGCAACGTTTGGTTCAGGGTAGCCACATCCAGCTGAGCCTAGGAGTGGGCTGGCCGAGGCCACTGGCAATGTTTTGGCCTGATCAGGACGGGCAAACTGGTCAATTTTGGCCTATTTTCGATGATTCCCCATTCAAGTCAATGTCTTTAACCCTGTCACAGTAGCAACAGAGCTCCTGTAGCTCCAGCAGAGTGCGACACCACCAACTGCCCAGGACAAGGAAGAACCACACACTGCCCTCACAAATAAACTAGGGCACACCACTACCCAATCTGGTGTGCAGGGCCAAAATCAGTGGTCCCAAAGCTCTGGTGCCGAGTCTCAGGACAACCCCTCCTGCCCCCGGATGCTACTTGTAAGTGGCATACAAAGGGGCTTAGGCAAGGACTGCGCAGCGATGCGCCCACCATAAATTCCCCATCCGCCGTCCCAGCCACTGACCTCAAATGTTCTCCGGCCGGCACCTCTTCCCAACCTGGCAGGATCCCAGGAGCCAGCTGGGTGCAACTAGTCCAGGACCGTGTAGAATGGAGGCTGCTCTCCACTAGGCAGCAGCCCGGAGTCCAGACACCAGTACCTCACGAGGGGTTCCCGCCAGCACTCACAATATGGCGCTATCTTCAGAGTCCAGGCTGCTCGTGGACCGCCTCCAACACCATGCCACCACCAGCCGGTCCTTCACAGTGCGTTTAGGGCCAGGGAGAAGCCAAACAGGGACCTGCCCAGCACCCCGGCGCCACAAGGGAGGAGGGGGAGGGAAACCCAGAGCTCCCCAACATGCCAGCTGCCTTCTCCGAACTGGAGCTGTGCCGCGGCCACCGACCCCACAAGCAAATTCGCCTCGGTCCAGGCAGCCTCCAGAGGTATCTCCCCTACGGCTCTCCTGCGAACCACCGGCAGGGCCGTCCGCTCTTCCACCGCCTCAGCTGCCGACGCGTCCAGCAGCCGTCACCAGCACCGCTCTGCCGCACACCCAGTCGAGGCCCCACGACACCTCTCCCCTCCGACGGGGCTGGGGACGCTCCACCCGAGCGGGGACTCCAAATCCTCTCTGCTGTTTTACAGCGTGACAGCCACCCCACTGTGCAAGCGGCTCGCCGGTACTCAGGGATCCTTCTCAAGGGTCCTCCCGTCGGGTGTCTCAGCCCAGGTGCTCCCACTCTCCCCTACTCCACCAGGGCTCAGCAGGACCGCGGTCTTCAGTGCACCCCTCACAAGGGGCTGAGGTCGCCGCAGTAAGCGCACATGCCGGCCCGCTATTTGTCACAACCCCGCTGCTATTGCCACTCGATTTGCATCCCAAAATTGCAGGATATTAATCAGGATAGTGATGCTGTCGGTGGAGCTTCTCAGGCAGTGGCCATTTTGCAAGCCGCGCAACAGCACCCCTGGTTTCTTACAATTCTAACCCCATTTACACATTGCCCTGGTGCTTTGTCCTCTTTCTTGGATCTTCCTTTCCCTGGTCCTCGGTCTACCAACCCAATTTCCCACGTTTCTGGACCTCTTCCACCCTTCCCCGTTACCTAGGTGCCTTGTCATCTTCCTCAGTTGCTCCTGCCCTGATGTTCCCCATGTATTTTGCCCTTGCCCCTTTTCTCTTCTCCGCTTGCTTGTAATCTTCCCATTTGATTGGCCCCCCTCTCCCCCCACCCTATGGTTTTGCCTTCATCCTCCTCGTTCCCCGAACCGTTTTCCTCTGTTTTACTTCCTTTCCCGGGTATCTTTACCTCTCCCCTGATCCTTGGGTGCCATCCTTTCATCCCTCCTCCTGCCGCATCCCTTGGTTTCCCCTGGTCTCCCCATCTATTTCTGCCTTTCCCTGTTCCCTTTGTTTCCGACCTCTATGTCCTCTACAACCTCCCCCTGCTGTCGCACCCTTTTTACGTGCCTTTTTGACCCTTCCCAAACTTGTTTCATTGCACACTTATACCTTTTGCTTGCTAGACCCTTCCACCTCCCTGACCTACCCCCGCCATGACACTTTGGTGGCCCCCGCCGCTGAAGAGTTCCCCCATCCACCTCAACCCTTGCTCCTTGGTACCCAAACCTTATAACTGTTCTGTCCTTTGCGCCTTACCCATTAGTAGGTGCCCTTGTTACAGTACTGTTATTTCACTTGCATTTTTTTGTCTCCCCATGCCGACTAACGTAGTGGTGTCCCACAGCAGTTCTCATTCTCTTTTCATATTTTTTTTCTTTTTTTTTTTCCCTTAGCCAGCTACTCGTGTAGTGATGTCTCCTCCCTCCCTTGAGCTCCTCTTACCCCTTGCCGACTATCCCGTAGTGGAGTCCCCAGCAGTTCTCATTACCTTTTCCGTTCATTTTATTTATTTGGTATTTTTTTTCTTTTCCCCTAGCCCGCTATTCGTGCAGCGGCATCCCTGACTCCTTCTGCCATCCCTTCAAATTCCTGTTTCCTTTTTTCTCGCATATTTTTTTTTTGCATCCCACCATTTCCAATTCTTTCCTAATGCCATTCCCATTATTGCAATACCAACTTCTGATAGATGCACCCTGTCATTTGCAAAGTAGCAGGCGTTCTCAACGTTATCAATGTGTGTTTTATATAGCCCATGCCCATCCCTTTCAAGAATTTCTTTAAATTCTGCGTTCAACCTCCTCCTGGATTTTTCGAGTCCTATCTGGCTATGAGCCCCTTTCCAGTGGTGATGCGATATAATCTCCGACCATATTAACTCAGTAGATCGTAACATATTGCCCAGTCGTATCATTGTACTGCGCATCTGTTGCAGCAACCCTTTCCTGCCATCCCTTGCAAAGTCGTACCCCCAAGATGTATTACCAGTATGTCTGGTTCACCATATACTTTTACTTTATCCCTCACCGTTATTTCCAACTGCCCCCATAGCATCCCCCCTCCGAAACAAGTGCAAGTCCATACTGTCAAGGCCCCAGTTGCGCCTCCACACTGCTTCGCCTACTCCTTGCGCCGCTCTTGTTATAAAAAAGTGGCCCATTACCCACACCACTCTTTTCCCTGCAGAGAAATTAAAAGAATCCAGTTAAATCCTTCCTCTAGTATGCCACCTACTGGCCACTTCCCCCAGAGCCCCTGTCTTGCGTTCCTGCTATTCCTTTCGTCTCTCCCAACACTCCCTTCCCCATAGCCCACCAAGCCCTGGTGGTGTCACCTCCTCCCCTACCCCCACCTTGTGCCCCGTTGATTTTCTCACCCAAACCTTTTCCCTTTGCGTTTGTACTCATGCGCACAACACACCTTCTCTCACTTTTTTGTTTTTGGCGCTACCTTCTCTGTTGACCTCACTTTATTCGTGGCCCGTGTTGTGTCGGACATACAGTCGAACACTATCAGATTTCCACCTCCCAATGTCCCTTATTTCCACCTCGTTCAGCCCTTCATCATGTGCGGTCGATGCTGCCCGAATTCTGAATTAGTGGGTTGTATATATTCCATCAGACAGTTTTGTTTTCCTTAACGTCATGTCTAATACTCAGTGCACTCAGAGTCAGTGGCGTCCTGTCCTCGTGCACGAAGAAGTAACCCTTCGCTGTTGGTCTTAAGTCTAGATAATCCATTGCTAGTGTCACAGGACAGTAGTTGCCCGACCCGAGTTTGTGCAATGTGAACTCCTTCCCACGCTCTGCCTGGTTGGTCTTCGATTTCCTTATCTTCACCTTGATCTTGTCCCCTTCCACCGTTACGTCTTCCCAGCCCAGCTGACGTCCTGCCTTGATCTGGGTATCGCCTCGCGTATTCTTACTGCTGCAAAAAATGCTACAGTAAAACATACTTTGAATAGGATAACCTCAAAAACTGAACTACACACTTCTCTGAGCTTTCTATCAATACTTGCAAAGTCCCCACTGTGATAGGTAAACTATCATCTTTCTTTCTAGCACTTCCATTATCCCACCCCCACACTGCCATACAAATTTGAAAACTCTTGGTCGGATCTCCCTCCCCCCCCCCCAAGTTGTTCGTGAAATGCTATTGCCAACAAGTGGCTTTTAATCCATGACTTTGATTTCCTGTTGTCCTTTGCCCACAGCGTGAAGATTTTTACCCTTCCTTCCGCTGCTTGCTCCCCCAACTCAGGTGTCACTATCTTGAACAATTGCATGCACCTTTCGTATCTCCCTCTTGTCCCACCTGTCAGAGTTTCTTCTGCCAACTTCCTCATTCTTGTGTCCACGTCACCAATACCACAGTCTGTCGTAGAATTTCGTCATCCCCCGACTGCTTGAGGCCAAGCTTGTCTGAACCTTGCCATCTGTGAAAGAGAGAGTGCATCAGCTGCTACATTGTGTACCCCTGGCAAATGTCTTGCCCTCAGATCCGTGTTTAGTTTCATCCCTATCTCTACCAGGTGTCTGGCCAGTCCCATCGTAGTAGAGCATTGTGCTGACTGGCTGTTGATCGCCTGAACTACACCCATGTAGTCAGACCACACCGCTAGCCGTCTGCACGCTAGCTGGCTTGGACATGTATGTAGGGCTACTAACACCGGGAACAGTTCTAGTACACACAACTTCTTGCACAGACCCTTCTTCACTCATTTGTTTGGCCAATTGGCCCAGCACCACTCCTGACCCAATATTGCCCCGAAGCCATGCTTACCCGATATGTCTGTGAACAATTTCACCTGCACGCAGGGTGCCCATGCCTTCTGTCACATTCGTACACCAATGAAGTTCACCAGGAAACCCCTCCACATATTTAAGTCCTCCTTAATGCCTGCTTTTAAACAGATAAAGTGCCTCCCTTCGGACACTCCCGCTGTGGCTGCTGCTAATCTGCGTGCAGAAGAAATCCCTTTGGGGATCACTCTGGCCGCAAAATTCTGTCTCCCTAGCAATACCTGTCTCTCCTTCAGTGTAGCTTTCTCCTTTCCTAGCACCATGCCAATGCTCTGCGTGAATGCTACCACTTTTTCTGAGGGCAGTCTAGACACTCCCTCCATGGTATCGAGCTCTATCCCCAGGCACTCCCAATTCCTTATATATTTTGATGAAACCTTCTAATAACTTCCTGCAAGCCGATGACCCCGCTTCTCCTATAAATAGAATATCATCCAGATAGTGATTTTTTTCCCCCCAGCCGGCACCCTTTCTGATGATATGCACTCCAAGCATGAGCTAAACACCTCAAAGTATGCGCACAAGATTGCGCAGCCCATCGGCATGCATCTATCAATGAAGATGTCGTTGCCATCCCGCAAACCCAACAAATGGAAGCTACTAGGGTGCACCGGGATTGATTGATAGTTTATTTGTATAGCGCCTATACACAATATGTTTCAAAGCACTTCAAGGCAAGGGAGGGAACAAGGGAAAATAGTGACATTCTCACAAGGCCTTGAACAATAAGAATGTGAAATTTACTCTCATACTCGGCCTGGCGACATTTACGATAGTGCAAGAGCTAAGAAAAAGATAAGGAAGGGATGGGAGTGGGTGGGAAGGAAATTAGAACAGACAAGCGACTAACGTACTAGGCCTGACGATATTTCTGGTAGAGCCGGAGATTAGCAAGAGGTAAGGGAGAGGAGGAGAAGGGAGGAGAGGAACACAAGAAGTGACTATCGCACTAGGCCTGATGACATTTCAGGTAGTGTTGGAGGGAGAGGTGGAGGAAGAAAACAAGTGAGGGAGGGGGAAAAGACAAACAGTGTTGCTAACATGCTAGGTCCGAGGACAATTCTGATAGAGTAAGTGCATAGAATAGATTAAAGGGAGAGGAGAGAGGGAAAAGAAGGAAGGGGAGAGGAGAGACTGAGAGTAAAACAGTGAGTAAAACACCAGAGGTGGGGGCAAGGAATGACACATGGACATCACAGGCAGCCCGGGGGGGGGGGGGGGCAAGAAATGAAACACAGAAATCACAGGCAACCATAGGGTTGGCAAGGGATGACACACAGACATCACAGGCAAAGCAGAGGGCGGGTGCAAGGAACGACACACAGACATCACAGGCAGCCAGAGGGGAACAAGGAATGAAACCGACATCACAGGCAACCAGAGGGGGGGCAAGGGACGACACACATCACAGGCAACCAGAGGGGGGGCAAGGTTGCTCTATTCCCACCCCAGCCACACCTTACTTGGCTGTAGCTCCTGGTTGACGGCTGGCCACTGGCTTCCCCTGCTGACTGCAGACACTATCAGGAGGCACCTCTGTTAGAGCCGCCCTTTCCTTTGGGGACCTTAGCTGCAGGGGCTGCACGGGCAGTGAGCTGTCCTGGGAGGGTCAGTTATGATCGTCAAACTGACCAATCGGGGAATGTGGGCAGTCAGGGAGGAAGGAGGAGAATGCAATGGGAAGTGGATGGTGTGGGATGGCGTGGGTTGGAGAGGGTGCACAGCGGGGCTTCAGCCTCGGCAGGGACACAACATTTTGTTAAACTAAGGCCCAGGAGGGGCTCAAAAAAGAATTCCACTCACCAGCTTTACAGATTAATGAAGGAGCAGGCACGGACCACTGCGGGTCGGTCATGTGTCCTACATGAGTACATTTAAAAAAAAAAAAACAGATGTAAATCAAATACAAAAACCGATGCCTGATAAGGGGATTATTGGGAAGAATGTATACGTGTCTAGACCAAACAATGCATATCGCTTTTTGCCTCAATGTGTAGACATTAGGGGGCGAAATTGGAATTAGGACACATCTAAACAGGGACTAAAGTTATGCTCAAGAGAGTGATGAACCTTGTCAAGAAAATGTTGATTGTATGTGTGGATACTGACATGATTCATGTTAGTATAAAGCAAGGTCTGTAGCCGGACATAAACTGATGCAAAATTGAATACACCGCAGGACACAGGCATAAAATGCTGCATATGAGGCGGAATCTGGGAATTTGATGGCAGTAGATAGCAAAATAATGCACCCAACTATAAGAAGCTCTCCCTGGTCATACAATGGCTGTAGAAGACCATGAGACTTCACAGGAAATTAATTGAGCCCTGATATTTTCAGTCTTTCAGTGCTTGTGATCTCTTTCTGCAATGTAGTAGCGCAGGCTACCTATGTCATATGGAAACAGTGCCATCTAGTTGGCTTCTCCACTGAAATCATTGAGGGGTCGACAATGGCCTGATGGTCCCTTCCATGGGAGAGAGGAAAGCACAAAACACATCACGTCGAGTCCTCAGCGTGGGGATCTCCTTAAGGGAGTAAAGTTGCGGAGGGCATTACCCCGTTGTGAGATAGATGAACAGCCAAGTGTTACTTTATGTGCAAGGCGAAGGGTCAGCAAAGCTGGGGAATTGCCTGTCAGAGAGAAGAAGCAGAAAGGGAGCCGCTTGGCAATTGGCAACGAAGTCTATGTTCTGTTCCAATAGCCAATAAAATCATTTTACGTGGCAATTGTGCATGAGATGAGACCGTGGGGCCAACAGTCCCACTATTTAAGACCAGCCATAAGTTGCACTCAAAACCTTTCAAAGTCACGTACAAACAAATTATAATGGGGCTGTTTCTGTTAAATGCCTGACAATTACCTATTTAACTCGTTTCATTATTAGCAGCACCGATTTTCCCATGCATACATATTTAAGGCAATTGCAGCTGTGCTGGGACATTTCAGACTGAAGCCCCCACCAGCTGCAATTACCTAAAACGCATGGCCAATCAAAGTGAGTCACTGGTAGCTTATTTTGAAACAAAGGGCACAAAAGAGTGAAGCAGATAAAAACATATAATACATTACCGATGACAAGAAGTCAGGTCTTAGTTAAGAAAGCAGAATGTCAGTGGTTGATGAGCGCGAGATGAAGACGTGATCCCTCAGCGCTCACGGGACGCCTGTTAAAATCCTGCATATATTTGGGCAGTTAAACTTGCAAAATAACACCTGCAAGTAGTGGAACCACACCAGAAAAGTTCGCTGACATACGGAGCGGACCCGACATGCGGATTGTGTGATTTGAACTTCGAAAAGTCAGACGCCCGGCGGCAATGAGTACGCAAAATGGCTGACGCAACGGCATAGCAGAGAACAGCGAACAGGATTTGTAACAGCGCCATTGTGACTGCCGGTTCATTCCACCTATGACATCAGCACCGCTGCAGAGCTACCGGAAGGTAGACCATCATGTACTGCCAATCTTTTGTGGCCACCAAAAGAACACGGGGACGAGAGTAGACACACATTCTGTGAGCTGCAGGTACACCATGCAGTCCGGATTGGGAAACCGACAGCGAAAGCTACAAGACGAGAGGGAAGTGGCGACCAACCTGGGTCCTCCCTGGCGGGCTGCTTTAGCGTCGGCGGCAAGGCACATCTCCCCACAAGACTCTCCAGAAATTGCAGCAATGCTACGTAGCCTGACGCTTGGTGAGGAGGAGCCTCCTGGACAAAATACAAGATGGTGATGCCATGCTCCACAATGCTACGCGCCTGAGATGGGGATTAGACCAGCTCCAGCTTGAGTGACCCAGGGAGCAACAAAACGCTGCAAGAGGTACACAGTAGCAAGGATCACCTACCCAAGCCGTCCGGTGGGACTTGGGTGGGGGGAAGGGGGGCGAAGCGCCGTGGCAGAGGAGGTCCATGCGCCTATCTCCTGTGTTCCTGCAGTGACACGACTGCCATAGCACATTTTCAGTGACCCTGCTCACCGATCTTGCAGCGGCACAGCCCAAACTACCAGACAACATCTTGAAGGTAATCCGCCAATAACTGGAGATATTTCACATGATACCTGTTAACACTGCTTTGGGTGATACGGATACGGATGAGGAGTGTATGCTATGCTCAGAAGAGTGATCGTTGGCCAATAACGAACACGTGATCATCAAAATCCGACACAGTGCACTATACTCTAACCTCTGCTATTTGTGGGCAAAAGAAGAGACATGCCTGCATTCACCACCATATAGATACAATCATTTCATTACCTGCTGCAGCAGATCTTGCCTACATACCAAAAGGTAATAGGAGCGCTCTGTGATTCCACCCTCCACATGTGACAGTACATTGCCTGGTGCTTAACAAGAGTTGTGAAGTGCTGATCTTCGGTGTGACCTTTGGTCCATAAAGCAGCACTTAGACTACCGCTTCACGGCAAGATAGACAGATCCACACGAGTGACTGGTGCTCTAGTGGTTCCCCCCCCCCTCTGGAGAAACATCTGAAACTGCTGAGCTCAGGAGCATATTAACGTACCAAGGCCAACCCCGGACCCGACGAACGGGGCATTTTCAATGCCCTGAGACATACATGAATATACATGCCATAGTGTGTGAAGGGGCTCTAACCAGACAAGGATCGTAGATACCGCCCAGCATACTTTCACGCAGATCTCACAGATTGATAAGAAACTGCGCCCTAACCGCCCTTACTGCGACAACGTATCCCGCGAGGCCATCGCCGAGGCAGAAATGCCAATAACTCCCTGGGCGCCAACGAGCTGCTAAACAAAATCGGGGTGAGCCCACAACAAATCAAGTGCATGCTGGCATCGACAATAGAGCTACACACCTGAGGATACCAAATATAATACTGTGCGGGGAGACGGGCCAATATAGCCGGCAACAACATATACCACATATCGGCACCCACCAGAGGACCCTGGTACCGAAACGCGAGTAAGTGACGCTGGCAACCTGAAATACCATTAAAGAACTAACAACCAGTTTACAGGCAATAGCTGCGCGGAAAGAGTGCACACCTCCCAAGCTGAAGGGTGCCAAGCATCTGTCTCGCCAGATTGAGTAGAGAGTGGAATCAGAGCCTGTACATAGGCCTCTATATTACTGTTAGAAACACGCTACGATTACCCCACGGACACGAACACCACGTGTATATGCCCAACAGAGGGTCTGCAACTGGGGTACGAGCATACGAGACCAGCACCCTGCGATATCTATGAAAACCAACAACCCGTATACAGGCAAAACTGCACGAACAAAGGAGTGGATCTGCAACCTGGAACCACTCTAAGCTTGCACGACGAAACAATGCTGACTGATCTTCAATCCGCTCAAAAGACGTTTGCAAACACTAAATATGGATTGCTATTCCCTGCACAACTCAAAATATACCACAATGGTACGACTGTGCACTTCACGGACCCCAGGGAGGCATGGAACTGGGCGGAACGACATCTGGATGGAGACTGGAGCTCACAAGGGAGGCAAGAATACAGACGAAACGGACCACTTCCGGACAGATCTCCATGTGCCAGACCACAGCAACAACTGAAAGCAATGCCGCAGGACGATAATGAATAATGAGAGCTGCCGATCCATGAACTGATATATCCTCTTTCAAGGAAGTGAGGAATAGATGCCACTTCCAAATCCGCACTGAAATACTCATCCGCTTGTGCCCACGATGGCTAGCGGCCCACCACGGGCCACCCCTGCTGCCCACCAGAAACAAGAGAGCAATCAAAGTTCGCCCCTCCCGACTGAAACACGTTTAGTGACTGGGGTAATTAGTATTCATTAATGTTTGCTTGACAACTGTCCGTTTTGACAGCTGTCCTTTGTTGTTCGGGCGATAGATACTTCAGGTTGGGTGGAGTATAGGGTGGGGGGAACAAAGTTTTGATGTTTGGGTTCATGCTGGGTCTAAGAGTTACAGTACACAAACCTCCTTGTCAACAAAATATAACACAACAACAACTGGACATGGACCTCCCGCAGGACACACTCCCTATAAATGTAGCATGCCTCCCGACATTATGGCAGAACGCAATATAGCATTATGCAAACCAACACACTGACACAGTTCGACCCTACTCCAGATGGCGATGATTTCCAATAAGAATGATACCAGAACCATTAGAATCATGACTTGGAATGTAAACAGACTTGGTAGCGGCCTCAAAAGGTGCCTAGTACTACAGCCGTTAAATCATAACTCCCTGGATCCACAGAAACATGGAACGGCTTCTGCTGGTCAGACGGATCGGAGGACAAAGTGTCCTTATACGTGGATT
Source organism: Ambystoma mexicanum (assembly GCF_040938575.1). Lineage (NCBI taxonomy): Eukaryota > Metazoa > Chordata > Amphibia > Caudata > Ambystomatidae > Ambystoma > Ambystoma mexicanum. Next base: position 405,724,905 of record NC_090926.1, read on the forward strand.
ACCTGCTGATATACTTAAAAGACCCGATCAGATCCTGCACCACTGTGACATGCCTGTTAGAGAGGTATGGTACTTTCAGTGGACTGTGTCAACTGGTCCAAATCCACACTGTTTCCAGTGGGAGAAGAGGTAGACATAGGGCCTCATTACACGGTATGCGGTAACCATGGCGCTGTTAGCGCCATGGTTGCCGCTGGTATTTTACCGTGCCCGCCTTGGTGGATGGCGGAATTACCGCCCTATTCCAAGGTGAGCGGGGGCGGTAATTCCCCATTCACCAAGGCACTTCCCCATTTCCATTTTTGCCCCCAGAGGGCTCAATGGGAATAGGGAAGGAGCTAATTACGGTACCGCAAATTGCGGTACCGTAATTAGCACCAAGGTCCCTTTGCGGGCCCGTTCCTTAACGGCTGGTAAAACCAGCCTTTGAGGTCGGGTACCACAAAGGGACCTCGTAGTACGGCGGTAAGGGTTTACCGGTACCGGTAAACCCTTACTGCATTCTGTGTAATGAGGCCCATAGTGTCAACTGGCTGCCCCTATGAAGTGGAAAGAGAACAATTTAGATACCTGGGCATACAGGTCATGAATAACCTCAACGATTATGTGCCTAAAAACGTACACCCTGTGACGAAAAGATTCATGAAGGATGTCTGACACTGGACATCCATGCAACTGACACTGCTAGGCAGGGCAGCCCTTTTTAAAATGATGGCCCATCCTCGTTTCCTGTATATATTACAAAATGCTCCTCTGTATATTCCGCAAAGTGAGTTCCATAAAATTGACCAAACACTTAAGGAAACTGTTGTGGTGTGGGGGCCACCCACGCTTGGCACTCGCAACCCTTCAAAGATCCATATGGGAGGGTGGGATCGGGCTTCTCCGTCTACAGACATACTACTGGGCCAGTCAAATGGCAGTTACGAACGACAAACTTCATGGGGATACCTCGCTACCGCATAATAGACTATCCGAACACGACACACTGAAAAGACCCAGCATTTATTTTAAAGTTTGTTTATTGCCATTTAACGTAACAAAACAAAGCCATACTCCTGGCTGAATCATCTAGTGTGAAGTCATCAATATTATGATCAGAGGGTAAGAGTGGAGGTGGAAATAAGAAAGGAAGACAGAAAGAGGGGAAAGGGGGCAGAGAAGAAAGAAAGAGAAAAAAAAATTAAAAAAATAAACAAAGGGGGGAGGTTGGAGAATAGAGAAAAGGGATAAGAAAAAGAAAGTGCCAACTCAAACATCAACATAGTAACATTAACTGTCTCTGTATCTGATCAACGTCCGATATCAGGAACCCCAGCGCGGGGCGACGTGGGGAAGGGGGAAGTGGCTTAAATTTGGCAGTTCCAGTAGGTGTTTTAGGTGCACCTCTCCATGTCTTCATGTTCCTGTAGTTCTGCTTGATTCTGCTCATGTTGCTCATGGAGGCTTGTCGTCTGAGGGGTAGAGTATAGTCCTGATTATCTCCTTCCATGCTTCCAGTGTGGCGCTCTGTTCATCAGTGGATCGGGTTATACTGTCTTCCCACGCCCATGTCTCTGCATTAATCCATCTTACAACCTCATTACTCCAGGCGACATGTCTAGGCCCCGTTGGTTATTTCCATGACATAGCTATGTGTCTCTTTGCCACCATGCACAGTACGTTCATTAGTTTGACCTGATGTTTGAGCTTGGTCGGTCTGGAATATGTTCCTAAAAGGCATTCTTCGGGAGTCCATCTATGGTTGCAGGAGCCTGTCTCTTTGTATGTCCATTTGACCTTAGCCTACAAAGATTGCACTATGTTGCATTCCCAAAACATATGTATGAGATCCGCTTTATCTGTGTTGCACCATGGGCAATTGGGGCTCGTGCTTTTGCCAAATGTCGTTAGTCTGTAAGGGGTGAGGTAAGTTCGGTGCAATACATTTAGTTGTATAAAGCGAAATCTGTGGTTCCTGGACACAGCCTTAGGAAATGTTAGCGCTCTGCAGCATTCTCCATCTGACAGTTCCCGGCCAATGTCTTTTTCCCATTTGAATTTCAAATCTGTTCCTTTTGGATTGAGGTTATCATTGAGGTGTCCATATATGCAGGAGACCAGCTTCTGCCCCACGCTCAAGTTATATAGTAGCGCTGTGAATGAGTCCGACTCAGGTTCTTCTGGCCAGGTGTCCCACTTGTGTCTCGCTAGCTCCCGTATCTTACAGTACCATAAGTATTGGCTAGCGGGTATCCCATCAGTGCTCTGCAGTGAGCTGAACTCTTTGAAAGAGCCCTCTTCGTACAGGTCTCCCCATGCGTACACCCCCTTCTTCTCCCAGACCCTGAGGTGTAACAAGTCTGAGTCTGTTCTGCACAGGTCCCAGATCATCGGTATGTCTGGGGAGTACAAGTGCTTCAGATGTCGTAGTGATTTCGTCCTTTGCCAGATTTGTCTCCCCAGGGTGACTATGAAGGGTGCATTTTTTAATAGGTGGTTTGGCGCCCAAATTAGTTCTTTCAGTTGTAGCGGGGAGATCTGGGATCGTAACAGGGGCGTCTCGGAAGTGGTCTCGTCTGCTAGCCATTTAGACACAAAGCTGAGCTGGGCTGCTAAATAGTATTTTTCAAAGTGCGGGAGCTGTGTTCCGCCCTGGGAGTATTGCAAAACCAATGTAGAGTGTGCTATTTTGTGTCTGCCCTGTCCCCAGATGAATTTGCGGATAATTGCCTCCAGCAGGCGGAAAAATGGACTCGTAATATAATATTATACATTTTGAAACTCATATAAAAGCCTAGGGAGAACAATCATTTTGGTTATCGATATTCTCCCCATGGTTGACAATGGGAGCTTCGCCCAGAAGGCCATCGATCTGCGCAATGTGGGGATTACTGCACTTGTGTTGTGTTCGTGCATTAATTGGGGGGGTGTGCATGATCTGGATACCCAAATAGCGGAACGTAGCAGTCTGCCACTTTATCCCTAGCGCTGGGAGCGCCTTCGGGTCTTTACCTCTAAGGCCCGCCAAGGGGAATAAACTGGACTTGGCCTTGCTAAATTGTATGCCTGATACTTTAGAAAAATTATCGAGAACTTCCAGCATAGTTGGGACTCTGCGGTGAGGGTCTCTAACATACAGGAGGACATCATCCCCATAAAGTGAGATGATATGGTCCGTGTCTCCCAGCCTTATTCCAGCATCAAAAAATTGTCTCAGAAAATAGATAGCTATGGGTTCTAGTCCCAATATGTATAGCATGGGGGACAACGGGCAGCCCTGTCGGGTCCCCCTGCATATCTCCCACACCTCTGACACGTGTCTCCCAGTTTTCACCCGAGCTCTCGGGTCAGTATAGAGGATACAGATCATCTAATAAACTTCGGGCCAAATCCAAATTCCCCCAGGACGGCCAGCAGCCACTCCCAGAATATTGAATCAAACGCTTTAATGGCATTTAGCGATAATACGGCACAGGGTGCAGTGCTCGTGTCCGTTTGCCTAATGATGTGTTGTAACCTGCGCAGGTTTATGGTCGTATTCTGACCTGGGACGAACCCATTTTGGTCCGGGTGTACATTATCCCCTATCAGCCTGGAAAGCCTCTGAGCTAAGATTGTGGTTAGTAGTTTAACATCATAGTTAAGCATGGCTAACGGGCGATATGAATCACAGCACTCAGCCGTCTTATTTGGTTTGAGTATTGGTATCACTAAAGTTTCCCTCATGCTGTCAGGCAAGGCACCCCGTTCAAATATTTCTTGGAAAACCTCATGTAAGAGTGGTACCAAGGAGGAGCTAGAGGTTTTATAAAATTCTGGGGGTAATCCATCGCTTCCAGGGGCCTTGCACGTGGCTTGTGACTTAATTGCTTCAGCGATGTCATCTAAGGTAATGTCTGCCTCTAAGGTTTCTGCTTGTTCTAATGAGTGCCTGGGCAACCCAATCTCTTCTAAGGTTTCTGCAATGTAGTCTTCAGATATTTCCATCTCATGAGAGTATAAGTGTTTGTAATAATCCTTAAAAATATAATTTATGCCTTGTTGGGTCTGGTGTACTTTGCCCTGCCCATCTTGTATTGAAGTAATAGGATGTCTAGGGTGTTCCCTCCTGCAGAGCCAGGCCAAGAGCCGGCTAGGTCTATCTGCTTCTGTGTGTGCTCGATTTGTTCTAGTGACGAAGTCGAACTTGGCGAGCCTGTCCCAAGCGTTCGAGCACTCCTCGCGGAGCATTTTTAATTCATCCTCGTGATGTAGTGGGTTAGTGGAATCCGTGCTGAGCCTTTCAATCTCTGCTTCGCCCTTCGATAGTTCTTCACATAACAACCTTCTGATACCACCCGCCTTTGTTATGATCACCCCTCTGGTCACCACCTTCAGGGCTTCCCACACTATGCTCACCTTGTCCACACTGCCTCTGTTTAGCTCTATGTAATCATCAATCTTGTCCCGCAGTTCCTCCCTAAATGCTTGGTCTTTCAAGGCCTCTGTCGGCATTCGCCACATAGGGATGGGGGTCTAGAACCAGTGTGATTCCACTCTTCTATTAAGGGAGCGTGATCGGATATTGTCCTCCCCAGATTTTTTGCCTCATCCATCCGGGCCAAGTGTTCCCTGCCTACAAAAATGTAGTCTAGCCTCGTTTAGCGACTGTGTGGGGACGAGAAGTACAAGTAATTGCGAGTGTGAGGATGGAGCTCCCTCCATATGTCAGCCAAGTCTAATCTGTCCATCAACGTGGTCAGAGCTGTCGTGGCAGCCATAGTGGTGGTAGGTGGTGGCAATGACCTATCCAGGTGAAGATTATGTACGCAATTGAAATCCCCCCCCCAAGATGAAAAGGCAATTTCTATATTGTGTGATTTTATCGTACATCGCGGCTAAGTGGGACGAGATATTATTATTGGGCAAGTAAGAGTTTACTATACAGAGCTCTTGTTGTTCCATGTGACCCCACAAGATCACGTATCTGCCTTCTGGGTCAATTACGGATTTAACTGATCTAAAGGGGAGTTGAGGGTGGATCCAGTTATACACCCCCCTAGCGAACTTTGAGTAAGCAATCCCAAATCCTTGTCCACCCCAGTGCTCCTGAAGTTTAGCCAAGGACGTCGCCGTGCAGTGCGTTTCTTGTAGAAGCGCTATTCCCACCTTTTTCCTGTGTAGATATGATTTTAATTCTGTTCCTTCGGAGATAGGTACCAAGGCCCCTCACATTCCAAGTAATTATTTTCATCTTCCCCGCCATGGTATTGCAGAGTGGGTGTCACTAATTAGTGTCCTGTGGGGAGGATGCCCGCGCTGTGTTCCCATCCCCTGCCCTCGTCCCCGCTTCCGTATCAGTATGTATTGGAGACTTACCAACTAGTGTAACTGTCATTTGAACGAAAGAATTAACTAAAACTTGTAACGGTAACCTGCCCCCAGCAGTTGCTTCCAACATGCAGCGCTCAGGGCTCCCTGGGCCTTCTGGGCCGCTCCAGGCCTTCCAGCTCAGGTGGTGCGTAGGCATTCGGCCTACATTGTCCATAAGGGGGGGCGTCGGCGATGCAGTTGCTCATGGTCCGTCCTGCTCCTGCCCAGCATTGCTATATTCAGTATATGAACACTTGCTTTATCCGATCGGGCAACCAATTAGTAGGATGAGACCATCTGTCGGTGTTCGTGTTCTCATCAATCAATTCACTTCTGTCTGCTTTTTAGTGGTTCTTCTTCACTCTCCGCCAAATTATTGTGCTCGAGCCACATGTTTGCTGCAGCGGGAGAATCTAGGAAGACTGTCTTTCCTTTGTATGTGACCTTAAGGCGAGACGGGTAGAGCAGCATCTATCTGATGTCGAGAGTTCGCAGCCGGGCTTTCACTGGTATGAAGGAATTCCTGGCCCGTTGGACCATGGGGGTGTAGTCAGGGTATATGACTATCCTGGAGTCCTGCCTTCTGATTTCACCGCCCTCTCTGGAGTGGCGCAATATCGTTTGCCTATTGCGGAAATTTAAGATCTTTGCTATTATCGGACGTGGGTGTGACCCCGGAGGAGGGTGCTTCTGAAGAGATCTGTGGGCACGTTCCACTGAAAACCCTTGGGATAGATTTCCCGCCCCTATTTCTTGCAGGAGCAGTGTTTCTATAAAGTCTGTTGGGTCAGGTCCCTCCATATGCTCCGGGACCCCCAAAATCCGGACGTTGTTGCGACGTGCGCGTCCCTCCGCATCCTCAGATCTCGCCTCCAGCCTTGCTACCTTTAGTTCTAGGTCCAAACCTTTGCCATCAGGTCCGAAGTGCCCACTACGTTGTCTTGCAGGGCAGCTTCGTTCGTATTTACCCTTTCCGTCAGGTTGCGGGCATCCTGGCACATAAGCTGCATGTCCGCCCTCATTTCTTCTATTTTGGTTTCAATGGAGGTGCGTAGCGATGCAATGGCTTGTAGGACTGAGGTGTTGTCGGGGACTGTTTCAGCGGCATTGTATCAGTGACAGGTTCTTGTTGCAGTGGCTGCTTTGGTCTGACCGTTGTGTAGGAATCCATGATGGAGGTTAGTTTTGCTTTCCCTCTAGGTGGTGACATCACTGTCCACGGGTCTAATGTGCTACTTTTGCCGTGTAGGGAATCACGTGGTAGTTTGTGATTAGTGAGTATCGCAGGTCGTGCGAGAGACATGTAAATTCATAAGCATTACACTGTGTGAGACCATTCGTGGTCTACAGGTCAATTCCTACATCAAGCTGCCCAGAGATCCCGGAAGTTGTGTGTACAATGCCCTTGAGTATGACGTATGAAGTACTTGTGCAAAGTAGGTGGGGCTCAGGGCTTGTGTCCTCTCTTGTGTTCATATGTTGTCCTAGGTCGTACTTGAAGAATATGGCTGTCCATATACTTGTCCAACCCCACAGTCACAATAAGGACAAGCACTTACCTCCTCCACTGACTGTAATGATCAGGGGCTCCAAAGTGATGTCGGTGCCACAGCCCTCGTAGCAGTATTCGGCCGTGTTGGGGTTGGGGTGGCAGGTGTTGCAGCCTGTCTCTCCACAGGGTCCGTTTGCTAAAATGTCCGTGGGCCGGGGGGGAGGGGCCCACGCCCGCGGCCGGCTCTCGCGATCTCCGCTGACCCCTCTCCCTGCTTCCAGTACCGAACGTCTCTCCTGTGCCTGTTCAGGCGCAGTGTGAATGGAATCACGGTGACGCGCCTCCCGCGTCTAGCCAGTAACACTATTGTCCCCTGCTCTGGTCGGGACCCTCCTTGGTAGTGATCAGAGGAAGGGCGGAAGTACGCATCCCCGGCAGCCCGTCCCAGGAGCCCGCCTCCTCCTACCGATTCAGGTCGCCCTTCTCGCAGAGCCGTGGGCTGCTCCACCAGGGCAGCAGTGGGTCAGAAGTGAGTCGGTATCTCGCCGCCGATGATGCGAGGGACAAACAGAATAAGGGGGGAATCCCCGCTGGTTCGACAGTCCCTTAGTTCTTCGCCACCCGGGGGCTCCAGGCCCTATCCCTCACCGGTGCCGCGGGCGCCGCCATCTTGAAGGGCCAAGGGGGCGCCTCTTCTTTGGTTCCGTTTTCGGGTTTGTCGGGCTCGGTTTTTCGCAGGAGTAGCTTCAGGTTATGGGAAAGAGGCACCTCCTTTCCATAAATGCTATTGCAGGAATGTATCAAATTAATTGTTTAGCACAATTCAGCCCGTAGCAGGATCACGGGCAGGAGCTCCTCGAGCACACGTCTTCACGGCATGCTCGCTGGCCACACCCCCCCTGAAAAGACCCATCATGAGATACCTCTACCGTGAAATAAACAGAACGGCCGCCCCAACTATGACATCACACATAACGCAAATATGGGAACGCACACATAAATACGTCAAATGGGATAAAAAACTGACATCCACACAACCATTATGGAACAATAGGAATCTCTCTGATGTGAACAAGCTCCCTAAATGGCCCAAGTGGGCGCAAAGCAAAGGATACTAAGAGTTGGGGACGTTGTGAAGGAGGGTAACGTAATCCCTTTTGCAGATCTTGTGTCCCGTTTCAATCTCCCCCAGACCGAACAATACCATTACACGCAGCTGAAGCATGCATTACTGGCCCACCTCCCTGCCCTGATCAACATCCCAGAATGTACGCCAATGGAACGTAACTTATTCCCAGAGCGGATTAAACACATCGATGTTATATAATGCCATAACCTCCTTTGCCACGAATGAACTGTCGAGTCTAAAGGCCAAATAAGAAAGGGATGTGGGGGTTATACTTCCGGAGGAATGGGTCTCTTCGCTGATGTTCCCCCGAGAGATAGCCATATCATCCAGACTAAGGCTAATCCAACTAAATATACTGCATCGGGTATATTACCCAAGAGTGGCGCTATTCAGATGGGGCAAAATTTCGGACCCAACTTGCTTGCAGGAAGGCAACTTTTTCAATATTCTGTGGGAATTTACTCACATCCAACAATACTGGCAAGCGCGCTATAATGACTTGTCAAAAGTCTTAGGTAGAACGATTCCCAGGGATCCAAAACTGTTATTAGGGGTGGAAGACGATAATGAATTGTCAAGGTATGAGAATCTGTTTTTATCCACCACCACCGTGCTGATTAAAAGAAACATAGCACAACTCTGGGGATCTGCCGTAACACCAAATTATGAACAATGGACAACTGATGTAGATATCTCTGTTGCAATGGAGCATCGAGTGTATACTGCTAGAGGCTGCCCTGAGAAGGCAAACAAAAATGGCAGAATTTGGAGGACGCCCACTAACTCGATAATTGCTTTAAAGGGCCGGTCTGGCTTGTGATGATATTCTGTGACCACCATGTGTGTATTAGATTGTTGTACAAGAGAATGTAACCATATATGACGAAAGACCCCTTTTATTTTGATCAAAGTGTAATCTCCAACAGCTGATTTGTATGTTTGATTAAAAAAACAATTAAGTGTTTTATCAAAAAAAAGAAATCAGTATGTCAGTACTTGCATGGCAGGGGAGTAGTACTTGGTTTGCATTCTGGGACTTGTAGTTGGTCACGTTTATTTGTTTACGTCCATTCAAAACATTCTTTCTCTAGCCTTTAGACCTTGTTATGCTATATTATGTGATGTTAGGCCAGGTCATGCTATGTCAAGTTACACTAGGTCATAGCAGACCTTCAGGGACCACAATTTGTAGTAAGTTGACCGCACCCCAGCCCCCTTTGAACACCTCAAAGACACTCCAACCATATCCACACTCTGCTCAAAGGGGTTCATGGTACAATGCGCTGGACATGCACAGTGAACTAGCAGATGGAAAACCAACCACACGCCACATCACAACCGCAGCACTACTATGCTAGCAAGTACCAATAGAAATATGTATTTTGCTCTTCAATCGTATCATGTTTACCAGCATTTGCATTGGCCTAATGTGCTTTAAATTGCACCCTTTGCTGATATCTTTACACTGGCACAAAACATACTTTGGTGGAAAATGCCACCCACCCGCACAGAGATGTGTGCATCCATCTGACCCCCACCCCCGAACACGGTATCTGAACGGAGCCCCTCCCCCACCATGTGAAGATCTGCCAACCCCCCCCCCCCCCCAACCTTCCCCATGGGGGTTTTTTGATTAGTTTCCCCCCCTCAGGGCACTGAAATGCCCATAGGCTGCCCAGCTCAGGTCATGGTACTGTTAGCATTTCGCAGTTTAAATGCAAAGCCACACACAGCACACGTTATTCAGCTACTGGGGTGAACGGGTAGGCAAATACCTTTCCAGTTTATCACAAGAGCATGTTCTGTCCTCGCACGCAGTGGCAGCAAAGATGTTGGTTGGTGTGACTCCCCCAGAGCAGAAAACGGCACGTACCAGATTTGCTCGCAGTTCCCACCAGCGCCTGACACCCCCCCCCCCACCATTACCCCCAGCCCCCACCCCACCCCACCCCCAGCTTCTTCCCCTGGCGCCTGCTCTGCTTGGTGAAGTTTCCCTTTTGGGCGCTTGCCACAGCGCTTTTGCAGCTGTCGAGAACTGACCGAATCAAGTTCCTCCTTTTTTTGGGGATGTTAATTGTGATGCCTTCGCATATAAACACTAATGTTATGACGTGGCTGTTCAATCCCAGGCCAGCGAGGAGCTGCTGCGGACCATTACTAGAAGGCTTATTGGGGGTGATGGAAGGTGTGCCAGCTTCTGACAAGTTAATGTAACTGTTTCATTGCTGGAATAAAGCCATACAATGAAGCACTTGCAATTAACTAAATATCAAGTTACACACTTGGGAAATGGGCTTTATTGTGCCTCATTCACACACTTAACTCTTTAAGGATGTTGACTATGATGCTTATGAATGTATTACTTGACATGCTTGAATGTGTAACTCTTTACCTAGTATGTTGCGGGAGGACCTCCAAAGAGCAATTGCTTATGAATAGCTATGCATTTGACATGTTTCAACCTAAAAAGTAGGCTTGCACATATTGTACATTAGGGTATGAGGATGTTGAATGACTGTTATGTTTACAATTAAATGTATTTTGCATGCTTCTCGCTGAAATATGAACATTGATGTTATTATATGAAGGATTAGGCATAAATGCAGGTGATCATCCCACCATCAATAAACTGCAGAGCAGGGACCCTCACGCCCTGGATCAGGGAAATGCAAACGTTTTTTCAGAAGGGAGAAATCCATAGGACACAATTTACAAAAATATCAAAATGATTTAAAAATACAAAGATATTGAATAAATCAGAACCAATTAATTCAATGCAGGAAAATGAAGAATACAGTTCACTCTCACGTCCATACTAGGCAACACACCTCAGTCGAAACAAAAATATATACAGCCACTATTCGCAATCATACCCATAAACAACTAGAATTATAAAACATCACAATACAGTTAACTATATATATATATATATATATATATATATATATATATATATATATATATATATCCTAGAATGGATACTATTTAATTTTTGTAATCCCATTTCAAGGGGCTTGAAACGGACCAACTATTTTGGCACAACTTGACCACGTCTTCATCAGGGAAAATACAATAAACTTAAAAAGGTTACAGATCAAAAAATAATTCATTCACCCACATAAAATATATACTCTTTAACCATTTACAGCACATGCATGGCATTTGCTAGCCATTTACATTTTCCATGTGCTCAGGGTCATATGGTGCATTCCAAAAAATACCTTAAAAACCTAGGTGCCACACAACCAAGACACAGCCCAAGGAGCGACCACACAACAGTGGAGGACCCAACACCATATCAAAGGTTTTGTGTGCAAGACCACTACTTCAAGACAGAAAGAATTAGCTAGGTAGCACCATTTAACACCTATTCCTTATTCATAGATATTGATTGGAGTAGGGAATCTGATGTCACCTAAATAGACAATGGACAAAAAAGCCTTCATCATTATTCATCCCTACCAATGTGTTGGGAACTATTTGGTAATTATATATCATGGAAGGCTTATTTTAGAGTGTTACAGTGTGTATTATAATTCACATCCCTATACTCGCCACAAACGTCCAATTGGTGACCTATGTAGCAAGTTTTTATAAATCTTCAGAAGCGCGTTTCTGTTGATACAAAATAGAACGCATTAGGTGACCCATAAAATATATGTTTTAAAGGAAATGAAAATGATAAATGTCAAGGAAGCGCTGCATTTGCCCACACGCTGTGTAATGATGGCAGCTAGCTATTTGTACATTTTTAAAAAATATATATTTTATTCCATCTACCCAGCTCTATTTAGAAGATCCATTTAATTGGGCTCTTCTACTTTGCAAGGCCAAATAACACAGGTTATGCCTACTTTCCAACCATGGTTCCTTGAAAAGAGCGAATATCTAAATTGTTAACCATCCAAATGTGCTTACCTATCACTCCGTCTCCACGGAGGCCAGCGTCTCCTTCACACACCCCAGTTGCAACAATGCGATACGCATCTTAGTGATTCACTTTTATACAGCACTAATAGGCTGTCGATTTAGCTGGATCGCCTCATCACGCCTTCACGTTAGTGAAGGAAGGCACTTAACCTAAATAATTCATGAAAATAGACAGAGGCCTGTCCTTTAGACCAGCATATGTTAGGCATTTTAAATGTTTGTGTTACCATATGGAAATCACATCCTATTTCTTTATCGGATTACTGAAAAAGGTCTTCTCAAGATGAAGTAATACCAATTATCGCATGTACCGAACCAGCCAAATCCACAAGAAGTTAGCCGTTTCTTTTCCTCCCACTAGGTGCACCAATATCTTTCTTTTGGGTCTACTAGCCATGGCTACTGGCCATGTCACACCATTAATCAAACACCCATTGCTCCCTGCCCAATAGGCACTGTAGATGTTAAACCTTTTTTTCTAACTCTTTATTCCTGTGATCATTTCACAGTAAACATTTCCAAAAACAGAAATTCCCATGATTGAGTGGTGGTTAGCTGATACCTGCGTTTTTCACGCTACGGATGTTCAAAAACTGCACCTTATCTCTATGGGAAAATGAATGGAAGTACGCTGAAAACTGCATTTTTATGTTGTCTTAATAACCTTTTCATTTTTTGCCATTGTTTTCCCAAAATGTACTGTTAGTCGGGGCCCTTGTCAAACCTTTGGTTTAGAAAGCTTAATCCATCCAGCAAGCCAACAGAATGATATAAAGGTACAAGGTGCAGGGGGAGCACCCCATTCTCTGTTGAATATTTTAAAAACGACTGGATTGATTTACCCCAAACAAGTCAATAGATGGGGGGGATTTTAGGCGTTTAGGGGGCCCTCACAAATCTGGCATGGTGCGCTACATGTTTTCTGTTGGGGAATTTGGTATATCTATTTAACATATGGGGGTTGAAAAGCTACAACATATCGCAGGCACTGGTCACCCTGCATGTATATGGTAGGACCATTGTGGTATGCTTAACTAACATATGGAGGTTATGGTGTTTAAAGACTCTTAGCTATACCTGGCACTGTACTCTAAGAACATTGACATATTTATTTCATAAATGGGTGTTTAGGAGCGCTTACATATACCAGTCCCGCTCCGCTCTGCATGTACCTTGTGGTAATATTAGCATAACTATTTGGTGGCTTGTGGGTGTTTAAATGTTTTGATGTGTGCATGGTGCTGCTCTTAAGAAGTAGATGCTAGTAACTTGTATATACCTTATTGATGGATGGGGATTATGTGTGCTTAAAGAATGCTTCACTTACCTGGCACTGCACCCTACCTGTGTCGGTGGGAATAATAACATATCGCTTTAATGTATGGGTCTCCTAGGGGTTTAAATGCTCTTGCAGGCACCTGATGCTTTATACTACCTGTATCTTATTGGGGATATTCATATACCTATTTAATGTATAGGGGATATATATTTTTATAGAACCTTGATTGGACATTCCTTTTATTTTGGACTGCAATAATGTGTGGTTTGGGTCACTACTGGATCACCTTCGCACCCCTCTTAAGAGTATAGCCTTCCCTTGGCCCACGTTACCACAAAAGGCAAAGGAGGTATATCTCTTGATTGACCCTATGATACCTTTATGATTGCATTCTGTGTTTGGTTTGTAGAAAGGCGAGAGGTCAGTGGGCCATTTTAACCCTACTCATTCTTATACTCCTGCAGAGCAGAATCCACTTAATCAGAGCATGACATTGGGTGATATGTGCAATAACAAATGTAAACATATTAAACCCTACCACCCTTATTCAATTGATGAATAAACTATATTTTTAGAAATTAACGCAAACGTGGGTATACAGGACCTTTTCAATTAATATTGTTTCTATTGCATAAGCAGACTGCCCATTTTAATACTTGCTCCCTGTGACGGGTCGGAAGAAGGAGTCGGACACATTAAGGACATGTTACCTTTCTTTAATGAAAATATAAGAAAAGGCCTATCTTTCCCTATTACTAATGGGATCACCCTGCCTATCTAAATTAACTAAAGTTGCTAGTCTGTCGCCAGGAAGTCCATCCACAGTCTTAAACCTAACTCTACCTGACCCCGGCACTAATATGAATAACTCAAAATAGACCAAAACAAGGTCTCTCTTCTCCTGGTCATCTCTCTTCTTGCCTTGTTCCCAGCGGGTTTCTCTTTGAGTATCTTATGTCCTGTGGTTGTTGATACTCAAATGTCTCTGTTTAGAATATAGGTTTATTTAGGTTATCTCCCCTGATAGTCTCTTGAGATTTCCTTCATGAACTTCTGTAGCTCTTTCCATATACTTGTGGGCCTTGTACTCTCTTTAGTGCCAGCTTTATGACAATTTTCCTTGAGATACTTTCTTAAACTCATGTCTTTACTTGTATGTCTCTTATATTCATGAGGGTTAATCTTCCCTATTGTTCCCTTAACAGTCTCTTTTCACAACATGTTACATGTCTCTGCAGTGGGCTCTCTCCTCTCTTCAAGCCTAAGTACCTGGGGGTTTCTCCCTTCCTCCCAGGGTATTTGCTTCCACTTATGATCTATTTCCCAAATAGAATTGTTCATCACGCTCTGTATTGATTTCAGATATCGTCAATTATGCTCATTTAATGTTTGACTTTCAAACTTGTAACTTTAGAGGTTTCTCTCCTCCCAATATGTTGCCCTGGCAGCCTCCCGTCTCTTCCGTTCTCCCCGGTACCTTTTCCGATGCAGCAGAACTGGCGGGGCTCGGCATGCACTCGGGTATTCGGCTTCTCAGTTGCTCTTCTGTGTCTGGCTTCGCCGGTGTCGCGTTCTTGGCTCCTCTGCAGTGGGATGCCGTCTACGAAGGCCGGCAGCAGGGTGCTAGCAGTACCCCCTTCTCAGGTGGTCTCAGCATCATTAGCTGGGCACTTCACCCACCATGATGCAGCTGTGGATATACCACCACTTTGCACATGTCTTAAACTCTAATTTGGGATTTGGTTCTCCCGTTGCAGGATTCGTCAGCTCTCCGGCGTCTCGGTCTGGCGTTCCCCACCTGTCTAAAAGTCACAAGCTCCAAAGCTTCGTTCTGCTCTGCCTCTCCAAGGTGTAATCACGTCTTGGGTCTTCTCCTGTGTACCATGCTATCTCTCCTCACAAGAGCGACTTGTTCCAGTTATATACACGCCTCTTTTAGACATCTTTGTTTGGTATTTCTGGTTTGTTCCTACATTGCCGGAATTCAAAAATAAGGATACCAGATTAGTCTTCATAGCAGGCAGTCCCACATAAGCATATGTGGTACTTAGTCTAGGGAGTGACTCCCATTGAGGTCCCACTTGTCCAGACCCCTTGGGAGAGTTTCGCAGCTGGCTCACCTCCATAGCCTCAAAGGGGGGGCTGGAGGGAGGCTCCTCCTTTGGGAGAAGGGACGAATCCCTCAGTAGCCACATTTCTTTTTGTATTTGAGCTCCTTCCTCTTGGACCGACCCTCCCAGGTCCAACTTGGGTCCTTTCTCTCCACCACCATTCTCTCTACATCTGGTGTCCCCCAGGGCTCTATCCTCTTACTCTGGATCTTCAATGTCTATCTGGCCCCTTTGGCCCACCTGATATCCACCTTCTCCTCCAAATTTCAGTGTTATGAGGATGACACTCCGCTCTCTTTCAGGGTTCCCTCAGCCACTTCTCCTGCCTCGCTCCTTCCTGAATATCTATCCGCGATTCAAGTTTGGTGCTCATCCAACGATCTCTGCCTTAATGCCAGTAAGACTGAGATCCTTCTCACTGGGACCCCTGCTTCCACCTTTCCTCTCACTCTGGCCCCCCTCCTTGGGTCCTCTACCCTCTCCTTCCTGTGAGGCAAAAAACCTTGATGTCATCTTCGACTCCAGTGAACCCTTTTCTCCTCACATCACAAACCTTGTCAAGAAGGCCCACTTCCAGCTGCACCTCCTCAGAGGTATTCTTCCCTTTCTCACTTTCCCCCAGAAGCTCAGTCTCCAGAGCTCTGGTTCTCTCCAAGATGGACCACTGCAATCTTCCTGCCTCACTTCTGCACCCTCTGCACGTAATCCAGAACAGAACTGCAAAACTTATCCTTGGCCTCAAGCCCAGGAACCGTACCTATCGAGCCCTGAAATCTCTCCACTGGCTGCAAGGATCAAGTTCAAAAGAAAACCCTCTGCATCGTCCACAAGGCTTTCTGGGGCCGGGGCCCGCACTTCATCCACCTCTCTGCCTAAGTACCTTCCTTCTCGAGCCCTTCGCTCGGCTATCTCCAACTCTCTAAGGGTCAGATGTTTCTGCAAACAGAGATTGGGGGGTAGATCTCTCTCCTCTGCAGGTGCCTCCCTCTGGAATGGACTACTTGCCCTTCTCAGACTTGAGCTGGACCACCTGAAGTTCTGGAAGCAGCTCAAGACCCTCTTTTTCTCCTCTGCCTTCTCTCTCTCGCTCTGCTTCTCGCCTTCCTGTCTGATGCGCCGACTGGTTGCTTGGTACCCTCACAGTCTCACTGTGTACCAGGCTCTTCTATGACTAGTCCTCCTTGCACTACCAGCTGGCCTACTGCACACTTAGAGGCTGTAATCTGTAACCTCTACAGCCCTCCTGCCAACTTGCATTCACCCAAAGCTTTACTGGCCCTGAATGCACTTCCTCCTGCCCGCTCCCTTGCACTTGCCCCACCCTCCCCCCTGCACCTCTTGTCGCACTTGCATGATCTGAATGTCACAAGCTGTAGTAAGATTGGTTGTCTTGTCTTCCCTCCCTTGTCTTGTGGCGCCTAGAAACACTTGTGTACAGGCACGATATAAATGCAATATCATAACTTCGAGGGGATTGGGTCCTCTGACGTATTCCATATCTATGACATGTAATCACCACAGCTGTGCTACTTCGGAAACTTTTTTCGGCGTCTGCATCCTGCGTCGATGACGTCGATGCGCCGTCGTCGAGGACCTCCTCCGATGTGATAAGTAGGACGCACGACGCCCGTAGCCTCAGTTCCATTTTTTCCGGGAACGTGTTTCGTGAATCTCGGTTAACGCCTCGACTCTTTGGAGTTCTGTTCTTCTCGGTTCTTCGAACCTGTTCGTTTTTGTGAAAATCCTTCGTGTGAAGATGTCTTCTACTTCGTCTTCGACCCCGCGTCTGGGCTTCAAGAAGTGCGGGGAGTGTGGGTCCAAGATGTCGGTGACGGACTCGCACAACGCCTGCTTCTGGTGCCTCGGGGAGGCCCACGACACGGATGACTGTATCGACTGCCAGTCGCTCACGTCCAAAGCCTTACGCGAACGTAAGAAGAAGTTGTCGGTAGGTCGGGTGTCCAAGCCCCGGAATTGGAAGTCTGCGGGGCTTTCGACGGATGATTCGAGAGGTGACTCTCCGCGTCATCGTCGGAAGTCTCGTGGGTCTCCTTCTAGGAGTCGGTCCCGCCACTCCTCAGCCTCTTCAAGGCATTCTCGGAAGCGCCGACACCGGTCGTCTTCCAGGTGCTCTTCGGAGGACTCTGCCCGGCACGTTGCTTACCCCACCAGCCGCGCAACGCCGGAGGAATGGGCTTCCTTCGGGAAGAAAATGCTGGCGATTCTCGAGTCGCAGGGTACTAAGCCGTCCGCGCCCCCGAGTGGGGTCGGTCGTGAGAGGTCGAGAGACACCGCTCGCAAGAGTGGTCGGCACGAGCCACGGGAGAGGTCCCGTTCGGACAAGGAGACTCGTTCTCGACATACCCGTTCCAGGTCCCGGTCCTCGACGCGTTCGAGACCGTGTGCACCTGTGAGGTCTTCGAGGAAGACATCGACGTCTGAGGCGTCAAGGGCGTCGACAGGCTTTCTCGAGGCTCCGGCTTCGAGGAAGTCGTTGAAGCCGTCGACGCTCAGGTCGTCGAAGGACACGCTCGGGGCTTCGGCTTCGAGGGCTGTATCGACACCGCCAATGCTGGCGGCGCTGCATCTGACGTTGACGCCGATTTCCTCGGGGTCGACGCCGATCCTCTCGGCGCCGATGCCTGTTCTCTCGATGCCCGCGCCGATTCGCTCGACGCCTTTCGTGTCGGAGGTACCACGTGGCACGGGGGAACCCCCTAGGAAGGCTCTGGTTAAGAGCAAGCACTCTCGGTGCCTTCTTTTCGACACTTGGAATATATTTCAGAGGCGGATGAAGATTCTGATGGCCTGGTTCCTAGTCAGGTTCCAGATGAAATTGTCTCGGGCCATAGTCAGTTTGACGATTTGAGGCAGTCACTGCATGATGCCAGTGGACTGGACACCTCTCCGGAGGTGGAGTTTTGTAGGCCTGAGCCTGGCTCTCATGCCGATTCCTCGTACCGGCGCCTTATGGCTAGGGTTTCTGAGTACTTGGGATGGTCTGCTCCCCCAGGGGAGTTTGTGCAGGATGATCTAATGGGCATCCTTGATGTTGGTCCCCCAACTGACCCGGTACTGCAGTTCCATATGGCTTTACAGAGAAGGGTGGCGGCGGCTTGGACTGCTCCGGAGAGTCTCCCGGCGGTGGGCAGATCCTTGTCGCGAAAATACCGTCCAACCAGTAGCAACCCCTGCTACTTGACCAGGCACCCCACTCCGGAGAGTTTGGTGGTGCAGGCGGCCACGGCCCCGGCAAAGCAGGCGTCGTACGCTACCATCCCTCCTGATAGGGACGACAAACGTTTGATGGCTGGGCGAAGAAAGTGTTTTCTTCTGGTGGTATGGCGCTTCAGACGGCCAACTCCATTTGTGCCTTGTCTCGTTTCACACACTCTGTGGAACTGTGCGTGTTAGCGTCTGAACATATTCCCGAAGGGGACGAACGGGATGGTTTCCTTGCTATGGTCCAGGATGGTAAGGATGCCATGTGTGAGTCCGTTCAGTCGGGTTTGGACTTGGCTGAATGCGTCAGTAGGTCCATGGCGGCGAGCACCGTGATACGCAGGTTTGCGTGGTTGCGGAAGTCGGGGTTTGCTCCTGATGTGCAGTCCCGGCTCCTCAACATGCCCTTTGACGGTGAACACCTTTTTGGCAGCAAGGCTGACGAGAGCCTTGAGAGGTTGCAGACCTCAAAAGCTGCAGCAAAGTCGTTGGGCGCTGCAGTTCGCCAACCTCTGCCTTTTCGTCCTAGGGGACAGCAGTGGAGGGGTGGTTCCTTTCGCTATTACTCGTCCTTCAGTAAAGCGAGAGGAGCTGGCAGTTAAAGAGGCCAACGCATGGGGTACCAGAGGTGGACGACAGGGTACCCGTGGTGCCAAGGCCACTCGGGCAGTTGCCTCTTTGCCCTCAGGTAACGCTGCAGCCGCTCCCACTCAGTCATGAGGCCATGTCCCATGGTTCGCCGGTTGGGGGAAGGCTGGCGCAGCATCTTGTAGAGTGGCAAGCCATTACTTCAGATGTGTGGGTTCTGGAGATCATAACCCGCGGCTACTGTCTTCCCTTTCGGCACAGGCCTCGCGACAATCCACCGGGGAACCTCTTTGCAGAGTCCGGATCCGCTCCTTGCGCAGGAAATTCAAGCCCTGCTGGAGAAAGGCGCCATAGAACTGGTGCCTTTAGCGGAGAGGAACAAGGGATGGTATTCCCCTTATTTTTTGATTTCGAAGAAAGACAGGGGGATTGAGACCCATCATGGACTTGCGCGGTTTGAACAAACTCCTCAGGAAGGACAAGTTCAAGATGGTTACTCTCTCTCAAGTCCTCCAGGCCCTTCAGCTTCAGGACTGGTTGGTGTCCCTCGACCTCAAGGATGCTTACTTCCATGTGCCGATCCATCCCAAGTACAATAAGTACCTGAGGTTCGCGGTTGGCGACTCGCACTTTCAGTTTCGGGTCCTGCCGTTCGGATTGACCTCCGCCCGAGGGTTTTCACCAAGCTCATGGTGGTGGTGGCAGCGCATCTCAGGCAAGGGGGGATTCACGTTTACCCCTTCCTGGACGATTGGTTGATCAGGGGGAGCTCTCCTGAGCAAGTCCTGGATCATCTGTCCGTCACCTGCCACTCCCTTCACAGGCTGGGATTCTCCCTCAATTTAAAGAAGTCCCATTTGATGCCAACACAGCGGCTCCAGTACATCGGAGCAGTGCTCGACACTTCCCTGGGGCAGTGTTTTCCTCCCCAGGTGAGGGCTCTTCACATTCAGCAGATGGTGCATAAGTTTCAGCATGCCCAGACGCTCCCAGAGTTCTTGAGGTTGCTCGGCCCCATGGCATCCTGCATTCTTCTGGTGCCAGAGGCTCGCCTGCGGATGAGATCGTTGCAGTGGGCACTCAAGACGCAATGGTCACAGTCCTCTGGCATGATGTCGGACCCGGTTCAGGCATGATGTCGGACCCGGTTCAGGTGCCGCCCTCGGTCGCCCGGGACCTTCTGTGGTGGGCCGTCGAAGGCAACTTAATGAAGGGGGCTCCATTTTGGCTTCCCTGGCCGGAGGTGACGATCGTGACGGATGCATCCCTCACGGGATGGGGAGCTCATGCCAACGGGCTGACAGTCAGCGGTCGTTGGTCTCCATCGGAGTCCAGACTCCATATCAATCTGTTGGAGCTGAGGGCCGTCAGGCTAGCCCTGAAGGCTTTTCTGCCGACTGCGCGAGGAAAGTGTCCTGATCCTGACGGACAACACAGTGGCCATGCACTACCTCAACAAAAAGGGGGGGGAAGGGTCACTTCCTCTGTGTATGGAGGCGATACAGCTCGGGTTTTGGGCCATCCAGCAGGAAGTTTTGATCTCGGCAGCTCATCTGGCCGGAGACACAAACGTGACGGCGGACGCTCTGAGCAGGCAGAGCGCGATCTCTCACGAGTGGGAGTTGGCTCAGGAGATTCTCCTGGAGCTCTTCGCCCTTTGGGGGACCCCTCAAGTGGATCTCTTCGCCTCCAGTGTCAACCAGAAGTGCGAAAGGTTTTGCTCGTGGGAATTTCCTCCAAAAGGAGCCTTAGGAGACGCGTTCGTGGTGGAGTGGTCATTCCCGCTGCTGTACGTGTTTCCTCCAGTCCCCGTCATCCCGCAAGTGCTGCGGAGGTTACGGAAGTTTGGTTCCCGGATGATCCTCATTGCTCCGGCGTGGGCTCGGAGGACGTGGTACCCGGACCTTCTCGACTTGTCCATCTGCCCTCCACGTCGTCTTCCCTACCGAGACGATCTGCTCTCACTGGAGGGGGGGGTCATGTTCTCCATCCAGAGGTCAGATCCCTCAACCTTCACGCTTGGCTTCTGAAAGGTTGAGGTATAAGGATTGGGACCTCCCTGAAGACGTGATGGAGGTGTTGCTTTCGGCCCGAAGGCCAGCAACAAAGTCTCTGTACCGTTGGCGTAAGTTCTGCGACTAGTGCAGAGTTCAGAATGTGGATCCTTTTGCATGTGACATCCCCATGGTTCTGTCCTTTTTACTTTCTTTGGCCCACAGGGGCTTGCAAGTGGGTACCATTAAAGGTTACCTGGCGGCGCTGTCCATCTTTAAGCGCTCGTCTGAGGAGTGTTCTTACTTTAAAATCCCTTTAATTTCACAGTTTCTGAAAGGGCTCACTAATGTGTTCCCTCCGTCACCTTTCCTGGTGCCCGGTTGGGATTTAAACCTTGTTCTTAAGTTTCTTATGGGTGCTCCGTTTGAGCCTTTTCATTCTTGCCCTTTGAGGCTGTTAACTCTGAAAACTGTGTTTTTAGTTGCGGTTACTTCCACTCGCAGAGACAGTGAGTTACAGGCACTTTCAGTTAAGCCACCCTTCACTGTACTTCACAAGGACAGGGTTGTCCTTAGAGTGCGTCCTTCTTTTCTTCCGAAGGTAGTGACGGAATTTCATTTGGCCCAGAAGGTTGTTCTTCCGGCATTCTATCCTCCTCCGCATCCTGGTAAGGAAGAGGAGAGGCTCCATAGGCTTGATCCTAGGAGAGCTTTAAGCTTTTATGTTTCACGCATGTCCCGGATCAGAGTGGAGGATCAACTCTTTATTGGTTACGCTGGAAAGCGTTTGGGACAAGCTGTGACGAAACAGACTTTGTCTCGCTGGATTATTTTGGCAATCTCGGAGTGTTACCGCTTGGCGGGTAAGGACCCACCGGCTGGCTTGCGGGGCCATTCTACCAGGGGTATGGCTGCATCTACTGCCCTGCAGAGGGGTGTTCCTATTCGCAACATCTGTGATGCAGCCACCTGGGCTTCAGTACATACATTTGTACGTCACTATTCCCTCGATTCCATCCGAGGACAGGATCTGGCCTTTGGCAAGGCGGTCCTTTGCTCTGCTATTTGATTGGCTATTCTAAATTTTGATTCTAAATTCTTTCCCTCCTCCTTGCTCTGGTACTGCTTTGGGAGTCTGTCATAGATATGGAATACGTCGGAGGACCCAATCCCCTCGAAGAACAAGTTACTTTCTTACCTGGTAACGTTCTTTCGATGGGATGGTCCGACGACTTATTCCATATCGCTCCCGCCCTGCCTTCCCCGCTGCAGAATTTCTTTTGCGATTGCAGCTTACGTTCCGCAAGGCTTTGTGTCTGACTGGCAGTTGACTAATGTCACACGTTCTGGGGGAAAAAACTACAACTGAGGCTACGGGCGTCGTGCGTCCTACTTATCACATCGGATGACGTCGGACGTCGGAGGAGGTCCTCGATGACGGCGCATCGACGTCATCGCGCAGGACGCAGACGCCGAAAAAAGTTTCTGAAGCTGCACAGCTGTGGTGATTACATGTCATAGATATGGAATACGTCGTCGGACCATCCCATCGAAAGAACGTTACCAGGTAAGAAAGTAACTTGTTCATTTATCTCGGGAGGATATCTAGGGGGCAACGTGCTTGCCTTGGAAGCAAGACGACACGGAGCAACACAGGTTCGATTCCCCCAGGTCCGCGCTTAGAAACCTCTGGGTATTAAGCGCGTTAGAAATAACCTATCATATTATATCTTTTATCACACCAACATATGATGATACCAGTGGGGGATGGCATATCTGCCTAAATCATTTTCAGCACTTAATAAGGACATGAAGACTAAAGGGGAGAAAACAAAATTCACAGATGGCTATCTTATGAGCCAGGAAAAAAATGTAAGATAAGCTGTTTAACCTCTCGTCTTTTAAGAAGAAGCTCTTGTTACCACTTCTGACAGAGACACAAACCCTTTGGTGGTAGGGGCTTTATCCAAACATCCGGCTGAGATGTATTCTTCGGTCACAGTTCACTAGGCCTGACAGACCTCTCAACCATCTTTTATGCCCACGTGTGAAGTTAGCAGGCATTAAAAGATTATGAATCATTTGCTGGAGTGAGCACTTGTGAAGCTTGTTTAAGTTCATTGCGGTGTATGTCACCAACTTCTAAGGGGCGCTTGTGACCTGTTATGGGGGAGTGCGACCATACCAAGCTATTGCTCCTGTCATGAAAGTCCTACTCAGCTTGTCTCTATGGAAGCATTGGCACCATATATGTCTCAGTTGTGTGAGAAACTGATTGTGTCTCACCCGCTAGTCCCCAGGGATCTGTCATCCAGGTGGCCAGGACACGGCTATCGCTTTTGGATTCAGTTCCTGGGGAGTGGAAGATCACCTGGGTGAGGGGTCTTCGGGGAGCGTGACACTGGATGGGGATATGTGGAATCCCCTTCCCTGTAACACCTTCACCCCATCCTAGCAGGCAGGATACTTAGGAACTCAACCCCCTCGTCCCTTTCACAACATGGACACTTCTTCACGGACAGCTCGCTATGAGAGAAAACACCCTGTATGCCTGACATAGATAAAGTTGGTCCAAGCCAGAACGAGGGAGATCAATTAAAAGCTTTGAGTTAAAGCACGTTTGTGTTAGAGTGAATTAAATTGGGCCGAGCCCGGTGGAGGGAGACTGATTGAACATTGTGCTAAATGGATCTGAGACCGGCTGAGGGAGATCCGGGGTGAACTGTGAATCACCTGAGAAATTGGATACATGAAAATCCTACAAGCATTGTGTTGAAGGGGGTCTGAGCCTTGCTGAGGGTGATCCGAGGTGAATAGTGAATCACCTGAGAAATTGATTATGTGTGGAATCCTAAGAGGAAAATAACATATTGTTTGTTTGTCTCATCAGGCCCTGTGAAGGAAGAGACTTTAAAAGGCAAAGAAACACTGTCACAGAAGGCCCTGATGCTAATGTTTGAACTGTACCCTCATGCTATAGCAGCCAGAAACTCTGCTCAGCTCAACTCTGCCACTGTGTCCCATGCTGAAAACATGGGTAAGGGAGGCCAACGGCCTGAATATACTACATATAATTTCTTGAACACTTCTTTCTTTTACACCCACTGAGTTTTGATACCCCCCCTACTGGGTGTTATGTAAGATTGGCTCCAAAATCTGGCCTGGAAGTTCAGTCTAGATGTCTTAGCAGTCGTCGTAGATCCAGACTTCCGGGAAGACAAAGGTTTTCCTACAGAACCATGGTGAAATTCCATTTGAAGTACATTGTGTGGACAAACTTGCGTAAGGAATTTTTGAAAGGGCTCTATTTCCTCATTTTAGAGAGAGTGAACCTGAAGATACTGAGAGAGGTACCTTAGGCTTTGGGGAAGCTGATGAACAATCTACCACTGAAGCAAAAAGGGAAGAAGAACCTACCAACCTTCCCGTCCCAGCATTCGCCCAGCGAAATGATCAAGCACTCGCAGAGGCTTTCTTGCAGGTGACTCCTGAAGGGGAATGATCAGAGAAGTCCCTTTTTCTTCCTAAAACAGGGATTACTGTACAGAAAGGAAACATCCACAGAAGGCCTAAGTAAAACTCAGTTAGTAATCCCTCAAGCCCATTGGAAGATCGTACTATAGATTACATATTCTCATTTGACAGGGGAACACTTAGGAAGACCCAGGCACACATCAGTGGGAAGTTTTACTGGCCAGGTATCCATGCTGATATTTCACATGTCTGAATGAAGTTCTTTATAAGTCAGAAAACCAGCACTCCTATTCCCTTGCCTACCCCTCTGAATACTTTACCTATAATAGAAGTCCCTTTCTCAAGGATTGGGATGGATATCATTGGACTGTTGCAAACCTATAGACTCGGTAACAAATATATCCTCGTAATCGTCGATTACACTACCAGATACCCCAAGGCCTTCCCTATGCAGAACAACACAACCCAGCACATTTTAAAACATCTATTATCATATTTTTCCAGGGTTGGCTTTCCTAAGGAAATTCTAATGGATCAATGATCCAATTTTATGCGCAAACTCATGGGTGAAGCCAAGGAATTGCTTTATATCGCCACCTTAAGAACCTCAGTTTACTACCCCCAAAAAGACAGATTGGTAGAAAGATTCAATAAAATACTCAAAATGATCCTAAGAAAGTTGGTAGATAAGGCTGGTAAGGACTGGGACTGCATGATCCCCTGGGCCTATTTGCAGTAAGAAAAAACATTCTGTCATGCACTGGATTCTCTCCTTTCGAACTACTCTATGGTAGAGAACCTAGAGATGTCCCGGACATGCTCCAAAAGACCTGAGAAGAAAGAGAAACCAAACCCCTTTCGCAAACAGCTACAAGGTTGTGAGAGCATATGAAACTTGTTCGAAATCTAGTCTATACTCATATGGAAATAGCCCAAACACAAGAAAAGTCCACCTACATCAAAAAGGTAACCTTAAGATCATTTTCAACGGGACAAAAGGTATTAGTCCTCTTTCCTACCTCAGAAAAGAAACTTGTCTCAAAGTGGCATGGGCCGTATGAAATATTAGAATGAACAGGGACTTGTACCTATAAGGTAGCTCAACCTAACAGGGAACAAAGGACCCATCTCTACCATGTAAATCTCTTAAAAGACTGGAACGAAAATCCTTCTGCTGCCAATGCCACAATACTATCTTGTTTGGTACCAGAAGAAATAGATAACTTTGAATTATTTCCACAAGAGCTATCTAATCAACAAAATGAAAACTTAAAAGATTTAGTCACAACATTCCCCAATGTATTCTGTGAGAAACCTGGAAGAGTGCAGGGCACTTATCATTATATCAGAACTCCAAAGGGAAAAGTCATCCATTTGAAACCACATACACTCCCGGAAGCCCGTAGACAGGTATTGGTTGAGGAAGTAAACAAAATGCTAAGGGCAAATATTATCGAACCCTCTTAAAGTCCCTGGTCCTCCCTTATAGTATTGGATCAAAACCTGACTATTCCTGAAGGTTTTGCATAGACTTCCGACAGGTCAACACCATCTCCGACTTTGATACATATCCCATGCCGCGCATCGACAAATTGATTGATAAGCCCGGAAATTCCACCTTCCTATCAACCATAGACTTAACCAAGAGGTACTGGAATGTCCCAGTACATGGAACTGATAAGGAAAAGACCGCTTTCTCAACACCCCTGTGACTATTCCAGTTCAAATTCCTCCCTTTTGGCTTACACTGGGCCCTCCACGTTCCAACAGTTTATGGACAGGATATTACAGCCCTAATCCAATTTCTGTGAGGCTTATATTGACGACATAGTCATTTATAGTAACACGTGGGAAGACCATCTTTTCCATCTCTTTACTATTATGAGAGCCCTCAGAGAAGTTGGCTTGACTGCCAATCCATCCAAATGTAAGCTGGCATAATCCACATTGAAATACCTCAGCTTTTTTTGAAGGGAATGCCAGTGTCTAGCTTCAACGAGAAAAAGTGAAAGCCGTCCTAGAAACCCCCACGCCTAAAACCAAGAGAGACCTCAGGGCATTCTTAGGGTTAATCAGTTTTTACCGTAGGTTTATCCCTAACTTCTCTGAAAGAACAGCAAGGTTGAGAGATAAATTAAACAACGCCAAACCCCAGAAGATTCATTGGACTGACGAGGAGAAGGTGTGTTACAACAGCTTAAAAGAAACCCTGTGCCAGAACTCGATCCTAAAGGTAGTGAATTTTTCAAAAGAGTTTGTATTACAAACGGACGCCTCTCTTACAGGATTAGGAGCAGTTTTGTCACAAGTTTGTGATGGATTAGAACACCCTATCCTATGAAGAAAATGACTGTTAGAATTAGAGCCCTTGCCATCAAATTGGACATCACCCATCTAAGATATTACATCCTCGGAAGGAAGTTCACTTTCATCACAGATCACTCCATTAGGTATACGGTAATATTATCCCCATGTATATGGTCGCCATACATAATGTTGCCGGGAAAAGGTTTATTTATTTATTTTTTTTATTTATTTGCATTTATAAAGCGCACAGAACTGCCCTGGGGCATCGTGGCGCTGTTACAGCAGACTTAGTCATGAACACAAGCATAGGAATGTGTTTACAGATGTAAACCGAGTTTACATCTGTTTACATCTGTTTTAGGTTGTGGTGACATTGTATATGGTGACCATATATATGGGGTCAAAGATTTTGAGGGATTCAGGGGTGTCCCCTGTATGCTCAATCTAATGATGTCCCTGCAAAAAACAGCAATTGTTTGCCTACCTTTTTGCCAGGAGACATTTTTGTAGGGATATTATTACATGGAACCCTCCATTAGTATTGATAAGCCAACAAAAGGACTCTAGTTCCTAGACCTGCAACCCTACTGTTTCACTGTGGAGCACCGAAAAGGTAATGACCAGGAGAACGTCTATTTCCTTTCCTGGTTTCCCTGTGAAACAGATGTGGCTACATCGTATAGGGGAAGGGCATGTGAGAAACCAGAAGGTGTCTCACCTACTAGTCCCCGGGGATCTGTCATGCAGGTGGCCAGGACACAGCCATCGCTTTTGGATCCAGTTCCTGGGGGTGGACAAGTGCGGGAGTCTCACCTGGGTGAGGGGTCTTCAAGGAGTGGGAGTGGGACACCGGATGGTGAGACACAGTAACCCCTTAGGATACTTAGGCACTCAACCCCACTCCTTCACAACACGAACACTTTCTCACAGACAGCCCGCTATGGGAGAAAACAGACCCGAGCCGTATATCGGACATGTCCCAATGCAATGGTCAGGCAGGGTCAGGCAATTAATGACCATCACGCACACCTGACTTCCTTTAAACTTCCCCACACAGATAAAAGGTGGAGCACAAGAGCAAACTCTGAGTGAGGCAAAGCACAGGAGGAAACAGCAGTTCCAAGATGGCAGTTTAACACGAGGAGAAAGACGATGAAACCGAAGGGGATCACAAGGAGGGAAGTTCCCTTGACCATTTTGACAAGGAGCCGTTACTTTCATTAAGCCTCAAGAATAGAAAGCACAAGAACAGAAAACCAGGCTGAGGAATCCTGCATTGTGTGTTGGAGTTACCCAGGGCCATGCCGCATCGATAATCAAGGCGGGGAGAATCGATAGCTGCCAGGGTACTGTCCTTGGCTCCAACAAAAAAGCAGCCCATGAAATCAACACAGCTAGTCAGTTGGAGAGACCGACACATTCCGGTCTCTGTGTTGAAGCCAAGGTTGCAAGCGGCAACATCGTATGGCGAGCGCTGAAACGAACATTGTATAAAACGCATGTGATAACCAAGGCGAGTACAGTTGAACTGCAGATGAATGATTGAACTTTGAAACCAAGATATATGATACCTTTGACAGAGTGGTCTGGCACGGAGTGGGTTCTCAATTAAAGGTCTCTGTAAGGTGTCCAGCTGAGGGTTGACAAAAGTGAATGAATGGCAAAGGATTGTGAATCAAAGTGGTCCAGCAATGGGTCAAGCAAAATCCTGTGCACAATCGAAAGTGTGCTTTTTTTTTTCTCAGACTTGACGCACCAGTCTCCCGATCCGGCAAATCTCCCTCAGGAGCCTGTCGGGCCAATACAACTGACAACATACCAAGTAGAACAAATTCAAGTTCATATTGTAAAAATAATTTTTCATTTGATTAATACAAATAAATAAAAATAAATTTAAAAAAAAAGTCTTCGATGTTGATACAGTAAAGAAAGTTGATGGCAAGATAGATAAAGTTGATCCGAACTCGGCAGAGGGTGATCATTTGATCACTTTGTATTAAAGCAAGTTTGTGTTACAATAGATACATTGGTCCAAGCCCAACAGAGGGAGACTGATTTAAGATTTTGTGTTAGAATGGATCTGAGCCTGGCAGAGGGAATCCGGGGTAAACCGTGAAGCATCTGAGAAATTGTATATGAGAAAATCCTGAGCAATTTGTGTTGAAGTGGATCTGAGCTGACGGAGGGGGATCCGAGTTGAATAGTAAATCACTGAAGGAAGATGTGCATAGGAGATTTCTGAAAAGGAAAGGAACTTTATTATTTGTTTGTCGCATCAGGCATTCTGAGAGAAGAGACTTTGAACAGCAAAGCGACTTTGGGGAAAAAAGGCCCTGATGTTGGAGATAGCAACTGTACCCTCATGCTAGGGAAGCCAGAGACGCCAGAGACTGTGCTAAGCTCAAGTGTGCCGCCTTATCCCATGCTGAAAACGTGGGGAAGGGAAGCCAACGGCTTGAATATCCTGACGTATCATTTCTTGAACACTTTTCTTTTGCATAACATTTTTTCCCACACTATTTGTATTTGGAGGTAAGGATTGGCAATAGGTTTATTAGTATAGGCCCTTTTATTTTGACAAGACACCACAAGGAATACATCATTATTATTTGATGGTCGTAGCTTGCTCCTAACTTTAGATTTAGGATTAGATAGGTGTTTTTCAAACTCAATTGAAGATCAATAAACACCCTTGAACTGTGATCACTTGTGTCTGTCTTACTACGATGCCTTCCTTACATCCGGTATTGTAACCTACTGCGGTTGTGCCATGAGTCACGGATGTCATCAACCTCATTTTCTAGGGAATCATCAAGCTGCACAGGCAGAGGTGGTGTGGTGGCCCTGGCCCTGAGATCAGGTGTCTTCAAGTAAGGATTCAACAAAGATGAATGAAACACAGGATGGATTCTGTTCCAATTTCTGGGTAAGGCCAGTTTGAATGGCTCAGCACATTTCCAGTCACCAAATCATTTAGTAGTAGCCTGTGTCTCTTGCAGATTTTCAAAAGCAGATTTGTGGGTATCCAGTAAGCAACAAGTTCTGTCTAAATCTGAAGGTACATTGGTCCTATGAGTAGGGGGTAATGGTAACTAACTAGGGTGGTAGCCAAATGGACAGTATGGACATTGTTGTTATAGGAGAGTTCCACTATGGGTAATAAGGAGACCCAGTTGTCACAGGAGGCTGAAAACCCAAAGAAAGTGATATCCTGAGTCCTAGGATTTTACAGAATGCAGCCCTCTGGAGGTTCGCTGCACTGTAAAGTTCAGGTCTGATTCAAAAATAAAAGCAAAAGGTTTGGGGGTCCATACAAATGAAGGGAGAGGTGCTGTAAAGAGAAATCTCTCCTAACACAGAAGTTGGTTGAAACTGATGTGAGAAATTGGGACATCATGATACCCTGAGCTTTATTCACAGTCCAGAAGACCCCTCAGGCATCCCTGCGATATTCCCCTTTTGAGTCCCTCTATGGGAGGGAATCTCAGGATGTTATGGACATCCTTAAGGAAACCTGGAAGGAGAGAGAGGAGGCCATTTTACCAATGTCCCAAACCATACAAAAATGTAAAATCCAGATGGCGGAGGTAAGAGAAATTGTGAATTGACACAGAGGCCACGTCCAAAAACAGCTAAAGGCTTTCTAAAATGAACACAATGTGACCAGGTTCTTTTCTGTGGGTCACCTATACCAGTACTTCCTCCAGACAAACCCTAACTAACATCTTCTTTGTCGTTCCCTCGCCGACCTATACACTGTGTTCATATGGTCTCTGTGCTCTCTCCTTTTTCTTCTCCCATTAATGGTGGCACGCGGTGGGAAGCCCTCCTGGACCCCTTCCATTTCTCGAAGGTCATCATTAATGTTTACCTGAATGTCACTGTCTTGGTCCAAGGCCCTCAGGCCGAACTTCTCCTCTTT
The DNA here is from genome assembly GCF_040938575.1 of Ambystoma mexicanum. Lineage (NCBI taxonomy): Eukaryota > Metazoa > Chordata > Amphibia > Caudata > Ambystomatidae > Ambystoma > Ambystoma mexicanum. The sequence continues at coordinate 405,755,687 of NC_090926.1, forward strand.
GATAGAGGATTCCTGCGCCTTATCAATTTCCTTTCTTCTCCTGCTGTCTCTTATCTCCCTTCTTAGCTTCCTTGCCTATACCCTCTGCCTCTTCCTTGGCTACCTTTCCCTCTCCTCCTTCCTCTTCTGCACCCCTCGGTCTCCTTCTACACCGCCGTAGGGCATACCTCTGATTTGTACCCCTCTCCGGAAGTCTTTCAAGGTTGGCAACCTTCTCCATATTGCCACTCTAAACTCTCGCTCAGCTGTCAAACACTCTCTGGCATCTGCCGCCTCCTGGAAGAACTTGATCTCGATGTCCTCGGTCTCACTGAGACATGCTTCACGGCCAGCTCTGTCACAAGCTTTGACACTCTCCTACCTGATGGCTACAAGATCCTCTCTGCGCCCAGATCAACCGTTCCGGGGGGGAGTAGCCTTGATCTTCCGGGAGTGGATTCCTGCCTCTGTCATTCTTATGCAGGCCTACTCCTGTTTCAAATGCCTTGTCTGCAGGCTCTTTCTTCCTCCTGGCCACTCTCTTACCATGGTTACTATCTATCGACTAACCTGGTCAGATCACCTCCTTCCTCTCTGAGTGCTGAGTGGGGGGACCGCTCCTCCTCGCTCCTGGCCTCGACCACTCAACTCCTCCTTCTTGGAGACTTTAACATCCACCTGGATGCTCCCTTGCCCTCCTGGACTCTTTTGCAACCTCTGCGACTCTCTCTCTCTCTTTCTATTCTCCCCTCTGGCCCGACTCACTCTGCAGGGCACTCTGGATGCTCTGATCTCCTCAGACCTCGCCCTCCCTATCCCCCTCACCACTCCTCTCTCCTGGAGTTATCACTTTCTCCTTTCCTCCCATATCTCCCTCTCTAGCCCTCAGGCCAAGCCAACTCCAGCACTGCCACCTACCTTCTCGGTCATCTGACCCAGGAAGCGTGTGTCAGTTGAGGCTTTCGCCGCGACTTTCTCTCCCCCTCCTACTCCTCTGGCTGACTCACATCCTGATACAGTCCTTTCCATGCTCCACTCTTCCATCTCTATCCCTTCTGGTACTCTTGATGTTCTTGCCCATGTCATGAGGATCCGCTTGAAGCCCAAAGCGAAGTGCAACTCCTCCTATGACTCTGACATCGTCACCCTTAAACGCAAGTGCAGGGTGGCTGAGAGGAAATGGCTAGCTTCTTGCACATCCTCTGACAAACTGGCCTGCCGCCTGCTTCAAAGGCAATACTGCTCTCTGTCCACACTAAGAAGAGAGCCCACATCCAAGCCTGCATCTCTGCAGCATCTAACAACTCGGCCGTACTCTTTAAAATCAGCAAGGAGCTGGCCAATCCTGCTGCAGTCCCTACCTCTCCTGTCCCCTCCCAGGCCCTCTGCACGGCCATAGCGTCTCATCTAATCTCTAAAACCTAGGACATCCTGTCCACACGCTCGTCCTCTCCTCCTCCTCCCTCTACTCTCTCCTCTACGTCTGCCCCCCTGTGGCCACCTCTCCTCCCTCTTTCTCTTCCTTTCCTCTGTTCTCCCCTGACGAGGTTTCTAGACAAGTCCGATCTATGAAAGTCTCATCAAAACAGGTTCTTCCCTGTTCTTCCAAAACCATCAAGGACCACATTGACACCCTCGCTCCTGCCCTGGCTGACTTCTACAACCATTTGGTCAATCACCAAATCCTATGCAAGCATCTTCACTCGGCTGCCCATTTCTCACCATCAGCTATGACCTGGATCAAATCATTCTTGAGCAATAGATCCATGCGTGTCTTTTCACAATCCGCAGCTGCAGATCCTTCCCCTATTCACTGCGGCGTCCCCCAGGGCTCTTGTGTGTCGCCATATATGTATTTACAAAACCGCTCTTTGATGTACTTGACTATCTGGGTGTCTCCTATACGAATTATGCTGACGACACCAAGATACTCATTCCCATCACTGGAGACTACTTGGCTGACACTAAGGCCCTGAACGATGTTTACCTGGTCATCCAAGCGTGGATGGCACAACACCAGTTATGCCCCAACGATGACAAGTCTGAGCTCCTCATCTTGGGCACTACTCAACGTCTGAGTAAACTTGAGCCGTCCTACCAATCGTTTATCATCGATGGCAACACCATCCAAGTTTCGAAAGACACCAAAACTCTCGGCGTCTACCTCAACGCCACCTTATCACTATCCAGACAAACAAATGCAGTCAGATCTTCCTCAGCATGCACCTGCAAACTCATTGCAGCTTGCAGGCCATTCCTGACCACCCCTAACACGGTCACACTGGCCAGAACTCTCATCATGGTCAAAATTGACTATGGGAGCGCCCTCTACCTAGGAACTAGCCAAGAGAATTTGAACAAACTGCAAATCACCCAGAATAACGCCATTAGAGCGGCCTTAAACATCCCGCGTAACCACCACATCTCGGAATCTAGATCCAACTTATGCTGGCTACCGGTCAAACAGAGAATCTCACTGAAAGTCTTAGGACTTACCCACAAATGCCTAGCTAACCAAGCCCCCCCCCGTATCTCTGCAGCCGAATATCCCGCCACGCAGCTACCCGCCCGCAAAGAACCGCCCAGACTCAGTGTCTAACCATCCCCAGGTACAAAAAGCGGGTGGATCTAGCTTCCCCGTCCTAGCCTCTAAGCTTTGGAATGACCGCCCTCTCACCATCAGATCTGAAGAATGCTTTAGTGCCTTCAAATCCAAAACTAAATCCTGGCTTTTCAACCAGTCTTGATTCTGGACCTCCTATGTTCCTGAGAGCCTGCCCCAGGATAACGCCTGCCCTACTCTATACTCTGTAAATATGTATATTGCTGTATGTATGCCCTGAATACTTTGCACTGTTTAAGTCGTTTATATGTATGTTATGTAACCATGTCTAAAGTTGCGCCCTGATGCCCCCGGGCCTGAAGGTGCGCGTTACAAATAAAACAAATACTCCTTTGCCACCGGAGCTTTCCCTTCCCCCCCCTGAAGCATTCTCTTGTGCACCCACTTCTCAAGAAAACCTCAGCCGTCGCCTCCTGCCCGGCTAACTAATGCCTGATCTCCATCACTCCTTTCCTGTGCAAACTCCTGGAAAAGCTGGCCATCTCCCAGCTTAATCTTCACACTGAATCTGTTGGTTGTCTCCATGACCATCAGTCTGGCTTCAGAGCAGCCAGAAGCACGGAACCCCCCTTTGAGGTGAACCCGCTCCACAAGAGCTTCCCTCAGGGTCTGGAGAAATGGAATCTCACTGGAAGTGACCCACCCTTAGGGGACAAGGACTCTCGCACCAATGAGGAACTCCCTAGACCAAGCACCATATCAGCATATATGGGACTGCCTGTTGTGAAGAATAATGTGCCCTCCTTTCATTTGGCTGCAGGCAATGCTGAAGCGAACCAGTCATCAAAATGAAAAGAAGATGTCTCTTTAAGAAGAGACGTGTATTTAACTGGGACAAGTGGATTACGAGGAGTGTGTTTGTATGGTGCGCAGGGGAAGCCCTGTGACATAAGTGCACCTCAGAGAAAAGGGTATGTGATGAATAGAGGGTATTCGTCCCTTGTCCCCAAGGGGGAGCCACCCCCTTTGAGGTGAGCCTGCTCCACAAGACCCTCCCTCGGGGTCTGGACAAATGGAACCTCACTGGGAGTGACTCCCCCTAAGGGGACAAAGACTCTCGCACCAATGAGGAACTCCCTAGACCAAGCACCATATCGGCATATATGGGACTGCCTGCTATGAAGAATAATGTGCCCTTCAACACATTAACGCGGAGCCTGCGACTTTCAGAAAGGCAAAAACCGCCAACTTGGGATGCTGGGGAGCCGGCAAGTCCAAAAAAGGGTAAACCGTTGGCGGCAGAAGGAGAAGAGGAGTCCTGTGCAAGGTGGTGGCGTGTCTACGACCATATCGTAGTGGGCGAGTTGCCTGGCTAACGATGCCAAGACCATCGTAACTAGGAGCGCTAGCAGCTCCCTACCGCCAACGTCTGTGGATGGCAGCCGCCCATAGCAAAGCTGAGAATGGAACGCTGGCAAAACCAATGACCAAGAAGCAAGACAACAAAGTCGATTACCTGAGCGAGTGCCAAGCCCTGCAAGGTTCCGCTGCATATGCAGAGGTACTGGGGAGAACGGCAGAAGTAGGAGGCCGCCAGAGATGCAATTTGTGAGTGGAGAAACTCGTCCCAGTCATAAGGACGATATATAAAACCTAAAACACCTAACTGGAGTTGTGAGAAGCCAATAAAGGACATAAAGATGAACCCTGTATGAGAAGTAAATAGAGACTGGAAAGAAATACCCTGGAAAGAAGAAAAGCCCCATGAATACAAGGTGGAAGAGTGCAGAGAGCACGCCACAAAAACGTGTGACAAGTGTTGTGAGAAAACTGTCAAGTGAACAATATAAGAGAAGAAATGATCCAATACAAAGAACCCAGGAGAGGGGGAGACTAAAATTAGATAAAGTCACATCAAACCTAGGAGAGGATGAATCCAAAAAGACAGATATCCGATCAAAGACAAGAATGTCAGAGTGTGTCTCAAGGAAGTTGTCATAAGCGTATCCCTAAAAAGAGTACAAGATCCAGGAATGTTTTAGAAGAGCTGGAAGAGCACATAAAGGAGATGTCAAGAGAATATCCAAGCAGATTGTCTTAAAAAACGTATGTCTGAAAGAGAAACATTTCTATAAAGCGAATACTACGAGGAGACCAGAAAACACCAGGTGAAGAGAGAAATTATTTTGGCCTACTTTGAGTTGTTCATGTTAGTGGGAGGGTCAGGTAGAGTTATGTTTGGACCGAGGACATTTACTTTGGACTTCCTAATGACAGACAAGAACCTTTAGTTACTTAGATAGGCAGGGTAATCCCTTTAGTGATAGGGAAAGGTAGGCCCTTTTCTTATAGTTTAAATAAAAGAACCCTTAAAATGCCGTTATAGTGTCCGACTCCTCCTTCTGACCCACCACAGAAAATAGATGTGTTGTATGCAATTCATATCACTCATGTAAATGTTGGCATTATATTTAGTTCCACTGCATTCATCTATAGTGGTGTGGCATCAAGCAGGCTCAAAGGGATATCATTTGTCCAATAAATTATGTGTATAACTACTTCACTAACAACTTTTGATAGTGATTGCGCGTTAGAACCATGGGATATTCCTCACCTCGTTACATTATGTTAGCAAGCGGCATAGTGCCAATTTATAGAGGTGCACATGCAGCAATTGGATATCAATAATTATTATAAATTATGCAATATGGCTAGTTTTTCCAGGCGTCCTGCCAGCCCGGTTATCCCAACAGCTGTTTCAAATTGTGTAGAGTGTGTGTCTTGGCTGAAGTAAACCGAGGAAGAATGCCTATGGCTGCAAGCCATGGGACGGGTTCAACCTTTGCAACAGTTTTCAATAAATAGAGCATGAGCAGCTACTTAACAAGAAAGATCTGTATATTAAAACATTCTCCTATGTGCATTTAACAAGGCGGGTGGAACAAGATTGAAAAGGGAGCTGCTGGTTGGTGCAATTGATAAGAGAGCACTCGGCCTGCTCTGCACCTAATTTCCCTATCTTATCTACACATTTGGGAGTGAATGGCCACTGTTGTTGCTGTTTTATTCTAAGGAGCAAGGTCTGATTTAGCATTTTGACTATAACATGATTAGCCCTAAGGAACATCTGCATGATTGAGCTGAGAGCAAAAGAATATAAAAGGCATTTGTTGATTTTGGGGTGGGGAAATGCAGCTGTATGTTATTGATTGCCTAAAGATCATAGATGGAAATGTGATTGTAAGGCAATCGAAATGAAAGTGAAAGGTTTATACATACGAAGGAACTATTCAGCACTCAGGCCTAAGTTAGAAGACTCCATTTCGGACTGATATGCTGTCATAATGGACAAAAGAAACTTGGCACACTGTAGCTGTATTTTACTTGCAGGCTAGCTTTCCACAGTTTCAGCACGTATATTTGTAACCTCGCTCCCACTGACAGAAACGTTTTAATGTATTAACCAAAACGTTGTTATACAAATGATAAGAAAATATAAGTCTTAACTGTATTACGCATGTGTGTACCTCTTGAAGGCAGCAGGAGCGACCTTGGAAGACCGGGCTTGGCCATCTCCTCATAGAAGTCCATTGTACTAATTGGAGGAAGCAAAATCCTCTCTAGTGAAGTCCGAACATCTTCCCTTCATAGCACTGGAGTCTATTTAAGTCTATTTAAGCTGTTGGAAAAAGGGACGGGGTAACCCTGCTGCGATTCCTCCTGGAACGTATCTTTCTGTACCTGTATTCATCTTGCAGTGATATTAAAGGTTTATGAAAATCAGTTCACCCAAGATCCAGAGTTTGATTTCCTCTACAGAATTTGGTGCCTTCAGCCTTGGAATTCATTGGCCATGAAGGTGTTTCAGGAGAGCCCCGGCATGCCTCAGCAAAACGCTGGGTCCACCGAAAAAGGAAAGATGCTTTGGCCCTCATTACGACCCTGGCGGTAAGTACCGGTCCTTACCGGCATGGCGCAATTACCGTGTCCATGCTGGCAATAGACCGCTAAAAGCGGCCCATTACGAGTTTGCGGGCACGAGCTTTGCGCCATGCCGGTAATGAACTCACCGCCATGCCGCTAAAGGGCGAAAAATCCCCCTTTCCGGAATCGTATGCAGTGGAAATAGCACCTCCAGCATCCTAGCCATCGGCATTAGCGGTCACCGCTAATAGCGGTCACCTCAAATAGCGGCAACCGCTATTAGCGGTGACCGAAAATAAGCGGATCTGGAAATAGCGTCATCGCACAGGAACGGGAAAGAGCACTGCGGCCATCTTTAAAAACACAATCCATTGCCATCCAGCACAACCAGGAGCCATCTGACCCCCAGAACTCCCACACACCTCAACCACCACCTGTCTGAATTTAGGATGCCAAAGGTTGTGAAAAAAGTGGAGATCGGCTGTGCCAGAAGCGCTTCTCCAGAGAGGAGCTCACCATGTTGGCTGTAACACTTCAGGAGCAACTGCAGTGGTGTTTGCAACTGAAATGTCCCGACCAGCGCTGCTGCGTAAAAAGCAGATTTGGGCATTGGTCACCCAGAGGGTCAGTGCTGTCGGCACCACACCCCGCACCCCAAAACAATGCCGCAAGCGATGGGACAACCTACGTCTACGTGTGAGAAGCATACTGTCGGCAAACAGAAACCTCGGGATGGCGACAGGTGGAGGTGCAGAGTCTCCCCTAAAACTCCAACTATGGGAGGAGATATATGCCTCCACCATAGGCATATAGGGAGTCGGGGACATGGAGAGAGGAGCCCCGTTATCAGCAGATGCAGGTAGGTGTCTCAAATCAAACAATGCCAATACCACCACGATGATGTCCAAATGAACTGACAGTGCAATGATGTATATAAGGGTCCACCAGACACATAAGCACAAGACTGCCTACAGGCAGTGCAGAGCATCACCTTGTCCACATGCATGATGCACCCCATTTGTGTTGCAACCCAAATGCCTCCATGCATCAACCACCCAAGAGTGAGACAACCTGTATGTCACTCCCCCCAATGTGACTCATCTACCAATCCATATCAATGCAGCCACCCCAATGCATGCTCAATGCCCGTAGATCCATCACTAACCCTCTCCCTCCTTTGGTCCCCCACAGGCACACAATCAGACAGAGCCGATGAGGACACCGGTGCCACACCAGGGAAGAAGGCCATGTCCGAGGAGGGACAACACCGGCCCTCCACTTCAAGGGGCATAGGCCAACCGCTACAACATCAGAAGGCCAAGAGCACACCACAGGCCACAGCACCAATGTGCTCTACGTCCCCCACTATGGTGCCCACAACAGCCAGCATCACCGAAGTGTCGGCGGCAGAAGGGACTGCATCAGCTGCCAGCAGCACAATTGGCGAAACAGCTGCCACAGCAGCAATTTCCGAAGAAGAGGAAGGGGATGTGCTGCATGTTTCAACTCCCCGCCCCCCCACTGGGCCCCCTGCATTCCCCACACGTGTCCCCATGCAGCCTGCCCGACACTAGCATGCACGGGCTGTCTCAGGCTAACTCATGGCCGGCAACTCCCAGCCCACCCACAACTGTGCACGAGGAGCACAGTATTTCGGGCACCCCTCAAACATCCACCCCAGCCCCAAACACCCAAGAGGTGATCCAGGACATTGTAAGGCGCCAGCAGCAGCTCACTGGCCTCTTGACACAGCACATTACTGAATGTGGTAGTGTAAGGGAGGACATCCGTGAATGTGCTGCTTCCCTGAAGTCAGCAATGGAGTCGAGCTCAAAGGACATATGCGCAGAACTGGCCGCAGTGCGGCAAGTACTGTCTGAGATGGTGGCAGCAATGCGGGACATGCGTCCATCCGAGCAACCAAGTACATCCTCAGCTGCTAGTTCCACCAGGACCAGCCCCAGGCGTAGGTCTGGCAGGAACCTATGGCGATCAGACAGGGGGGGGGCACCTGGTGCTGGAAGAGGGGGATGCCAGTAGGCACAGCCTTGCGTACTGGTGCCATGTGGTCCACTGGTGGCCAGTACTGCACACCATGTGTTGGGGAGTTGAAGGGGCGGGGGGAGAGGGTGTGTTGGGGAGTTGAGGGGTTAGGGGGGAGTGGGTATGTTGGAGAGTTGAAGGGGGAGGGTGGAGTAGGTGTGTTGGGGAGTTGAGGGGGAAGGGGGAGTGGGTGAGTTGGGGAGTTGAGGGGGGAAGGGGGAGTGGGTGTGTGGGGTGGAGGGCTTGTTCACTTAGTTATGCTTCTTCAATACACATTTTGGTCACTTTAATTCACATGTGTGGACATTGCTTATTGCGTACGTGTGCTTTATTGGTTAACAGTCTACAGTGTCCATGTCCCTGACCCACCCAGTGCCCCGAGTGCCATCTCCATGTAACACCCCCCGTCCATGTGTGCTAGAAACATTGGTTGATCAGAGTCTGGCGCATGGCACGTCCCTCCTGTGCATCGCTTCCTCCCTGAGGTGCTGCCCCATCCCCACCCTCCTCATCCTCTTCGTCAGGTGGTTGCAGTTCAGCGTCAGGGGGCAAGGGCACATTCCGTCTGATGCACATATTGTGTAGCATGACACATGCCATGACGATCTTTGCCACCTTCTCATGGCGGTACAGGAGTGCCCCACCAGACCTGCTGAGGCAGCGAAACCGTGCCTTCAAGAGGCCAAATGTCTGCTCAATCACCACACGGGTTCGTGTATGGGCACGATTATAGCCCTCCTCGTGCCTGTTCTGTGGGTTCCGGACTGGGGTAAGGAGCCACCTCTTCAAGGGATAGCCTGCATCACCTGCATGTGGGCAACAATGTATGTGTAAGTTATCACATCATATTTGACCTCATTAAGTGACACCATGGCATGCATTTATTTCTTAATTTCAACCCAATTGACATGCATGAATGGAGACACACGATGTGACTGCTATGTGTGTATTACTCTTATGGACTGGTTTGCGTGCCATCAACTAGTGGGCGCAGGGGGGTCCAGTTCCTTGTGAGTGCCCATGCACTGTGTTAGTCCACAGCGGTTGTTTCTGTGATCTGGCAGATGTCCAATAATTTGTATGCTTTCATCCTGGCACCGTTGATGTCAGCCTCATGATGATCTTGCTACGCACAACAAATGGTGTCATGCAATTGAGTTGGGCCTCTGTGTCAGTGTAGTGGTGTATTGATGTATTTGACCCTCATGTGACTCCTTTGTATGCAGTAATGGGGGACTGTCCTTTCAGTTGATGGTGTTTGGTGCTGTGTATTGGCTATAGTTATTGCTTGTAGCTGCATTTTGTTGAGGGGGATGTGGTCTGATTTGGTACAGTACACATGCAGATGGCTGTGGAATAGTTGTGACACTACTTCATTTACATGGTAGGGCTGCTTACATCTTGCATTATGTGGTCAGGTGTCAGCTCCAGTCTGGGCTGCTTTGGGGTATGAGCATGCTCCATTCGCTCTGGCACTCACAGCCAGGTGAAGCATGCATCTCCCCCCCCATCTCAGCCAGGTGAAGTATGAATCTCCCTCCCCCATCTCAGCCAGGTGAAGTATGAATCTCCCTCCCCCATCTCAGCCAGGTGAAGTATGCATCTCTTCCCCCCCCATCTCAGCCAGGTGAAGTATGCATCTCTCTCCCCCCCCCATCTCAGCCAGGTGAAGTATGCATCTCTCCCCCCCCATCTCAGCCAGGTGAAGTATGCATCTCTCCCCCCCATCTCAGCCAGGTGAAGTATGCATCTCCCCCCCCATCTCAGCCAGATGAAGTATGCATCTCTCCCCCCATCTCAGCCAGGTGAAGTATGAATCTCCCTCCCCCATCTCAGCCAGGTGAAGTATGCATCTCTCCCCCCCCATCTCAGCCAGGTGAAGTATGCATCTCTTCCCCCCCATCTCAGCCAGGTGAAGCATGCATCTCCCCCCCATCTCAGCCAGGTGAAGTATGAATCTCCCTCCCCCATCTCAGCCAGGTGAAGTATGCATCTCTTCCCCCCCCCCCATCTCAGCCAGGTGAAGTATGCATCTCTTGCCCCCCATCTCAGCCAGGTGAAGTATGCATCTCTTCTCCCCCATCTCAGCCAGGTGAAGCATGCATCTCTCCCCCTCCCCCCCCATCTCAGCCAGGTGAAGTATGCATCTCTCCCCCCCCCATCTCAGCCAGGTGAAGTATGCATCTCCCCTCCCCCCCATCTCAGCCAGATGAAGTATGCATCTCTTCCCCCCCCATCTCGGCCAGGTGAAGTATGCATCTATACCTCAATCACCTACTCACATCACATTTCCATGGGCATTACATGCGACTCACTGAGAAGCTAGGATCTCTGCCCTGCATGTCGCTCCATGTAGCGTGGTATCGTTGAGTTCCGCAGGACCATTGAATCATGGGTTGATCCGGGGAATCTGGCACAACAATGTGTGATGATACTGTTCGAGTCACGTACCATTTGCACGTTGATTGAGTGGTATATCTTACGGTTGCGGTACTCTACCTCCATGGCATGTGGGACCACCAATTCCACATGGGTGCAGTCGATGGCGCCAATGCAACCAGGTATGCCGGCCATTGAATGGAAACCTACTTTGGTGTTTGAGATCTCCTGGGCAGACCGTGGTAAGGAAATGTGGTTGTCTGTGTGCTTGAGGAGGGCATCAAGCAGTTGGTTCAGCGTGTGTGAGAATAATGGTTGTGAAATGCCATGCAAGTGCCCCACTGTGTGCTGGTAGGTGCCTGTGGCCAGGAAGTGGAGTACAGACACTACCCTCAGTAGGGGTGGGATGGCGGTGCGTGTTTCAATCAGGCTGACAATGTCGTCATGTATCATGTCCACAATGGTGGTGATGGTGTCCCGGTCCAGACGGTACAGGGTGTGGATCTGCTCAGCGGTTAGGTTGAATGGACTGCCTCTGATGCGTGGGAATGGGGGCTGCCTGCGTGGTGCCACTGGCTGTGCTGGTGGGGCATGCTGGCCCTGCCTTGCCCTCCTTCTCCTCCTGCGTCTCCTCTGTGCTGCCTGTTGTTGTTGTTCCACTGCAATCAGGTCCTCCAGCCCCAGCATTGCTAGTAGTATTGGAATCATTGTGGAGTGTGACTGGGTGTGGGAAGGGGTGGGGTGTGCTCCTTTTCTGCTTGCCCAGTCTGTATTGCCTCCACCTGTGCTGATTGTGTGCACCTGTGGCAGTTGGGAACACTGCACATGGCCATAAGGTACTTTACGGCCTTCACAAGGGCGTTAATTGCATGTCCGCACGACTCGTAATGTTCCCCACTTTGCGCCAAGCCGGTATTTATGGCATGGGAGGTCACGTGCCCGCGCCCTTGGCGCTTTTAGCGGCACCGTTAATTACGGTGCCGCTAATAGCGCTTTATCGGGTCAGAATCGGCCGGAGCGGTAAACGATGCCGGTAATTTTTTACCGGCATTGTTTTTCACTTACCGCCAGGGTCATAATGAGGGCCTTTGTCTTAATGGGGATCTCGCTGCAGGGTGCGCCCTTGGGTCGGGGAGCCTATTTCCTAACTGAACAAAGAGACAGTTTTATTCAGAGGATGGTTCTGTAAATATTTAAGATTATAATTATTTGATGTTTGTATTTGTTTTTTGTGTCTGTCTGTCTGGTATTTGGGTCTTTTAAAAGAATGCTCTTAAAAACCACATTTGGTCAAGAGACAGCAGGCTGTCAGTAGAAGCACTTGCAACCATACATTTTGTTTAAGGGGTCATCATTGGGTGTAGGGACTCTGCATTCTTGTTTGAATGTTTCTTGTACGAATGTTGATATTTCCAGATGGGGTTGAGCAGGCACTGCTTTATTATCATTGGTTATTAGTATGTAGTTTTCTCGTTCTGTATGTTATTTGGTCCTGTTGCCAGGTAATACCCCATTTGCGCAGTGGAGTTCTAGACAAAATTTAGGAAACTTTTTGTCTGGATGTGATAACCCAAACGGAGTTCTCGCTCAAAGTTCATTGTCATTCTTTGGGACTATTTTTAAAAACAATATTATACAATAGACCCAAAGAATGGCAATGAAATTACAGTGAGAACTCCCACAGGTCCTTCCAGCTGTTTGGGTATCACACACAGACAAATATGTTCCTCTTGTATGAATGTTAAAATAAATGTCTGTTCACAATTCGGAACAGCGGGACAGCTTTGTACCTCTCCCATGAGAAACAGGTCATATAGGGCCGGCAGAGACGTCTTTATGGGAGGGCAAAAGGGGCACTTGCCCCGGGCCCCCACCCTGGAGGGGGCCCCAAGAAGGAGCCTGCTTAAAAAAAAAGTCAGTTTCCCTAAGTCAATAAAATGAAGTGTCACACATCAGGATTTTCTATGGTGTGCTGCTAAGGCTAAACCTATTTTCTGTCTGTTGTTGACAAGTATACATTGTTCTGATCTTTTCATCCTGTAATGCTATGTTCAATGTGGTATACATAGTTTGCGTGGCACAACACTTGTAGCATTCTCACCTTCCTGTGGGGGATTATATTGATCATGTGCAATAGCCAAAGTTGAAATACATTTTGATAAATTTGAGTGCCCCTATGTTTCAGAGGATAGCTCAGTGTGTTAAGCACTCATTACTGAGATATGCGTTCATATGCAAGATTACAATACCAAATTGCAGCAAGGCCGACTCAGCATTTCGAATGCATGAAGTTGTTAAGCCTGCATGTATATGTACTTTGTTTTCTAGCACTCAAGGTGTTATCATCACCGATGTACCTGCACCAGATAGTGTTTGCTATAGAAACTAACATAGAGTCAGTATGATGAAGGTCTTGAAATTGGTTTGTTTAGATGGGGAGTTTTAAAACCTAGGCAGGCACCTCTAACGATGACAATAATGTGTTAGAGGTGTTTATGTATCCAAATTCCAGACTGTGGAACCAAAGTGTTCACGCTTGCATCCTGGCTTTGCCAACAGATGATAGTGATCTTGGACAAATCTTCTATTACTGACAGTACTGCACTGCCTTCTATGAAAAGGTTTACTTCTCACATACTGGTGGCATTGTTTGGCCAATTACCTGATCTTTCCTATCATGTAGGCCATTTGAGTGGAAGGAGTTCTAGACAGAAGAGAACAGACAGGATATTGCAGGTTTCTTACAAGCATATTTTAAGGTCTGCTTATGTGACAACAAAGCTTTTTTGTACAATTCAAAGGTTTTTCTGCACCTTTTTTAAATACCATTGCCCAAGCCTGTGTTTGGGGTGTATTTAAAGCTTTACAATACAAAAGAGAAACCTATCTGAAATCTTTTAAGATCACACGGGTAGTCTCCGGAGGATAGCTCAGGGGAAACATGCTTGCCTTGAAAGCAAGATGACACTGAGCAACACAGGTTCAAACCCCGGATCCCCGCTTCTGGGTATTAAGCTTGTTATAAATAACCTATTGTATCACACCCATTAGAATGAAGCTAGAATCATTCCCATTTTGCATTATGTTTCTATAACATTGTGTTTTTTAAAATGTTTATATTGGGTTATGTGATTTTAATATTTTCCAAGCCAGTTCTGTAAAGTGGGATTATTTTAGTTCAGGGTAAAAACTAGAAAATAAATTGGTAAAGAGCATACATTGCAGAGGGGGTACGAATCCCATCTTCACCTCTTAATCAATGTGTGATCCTGGGTATCTCATTTAATCTTGTATTTTCTCACCTGTCAAAATTGCAAGTCCCTAAACCTTTATGAAGTTGTCAGTCCTTAAGAGTGATTTCGTTCTCAGGGTATGATCTTTAAAAAAGACTCACTCATGGTTTCACTGGCTACATATAGTGTTGCTTCCTCTATGATGATGGTGAGCATTGATATATCACACACCAGAGCCACCTGTTTCTTTGCTTTCGAATGGCAACACTGCTTGAAAACGATGTCCCACTTCTAATCTCAGTCTGTCTGGATAGGGACACCTTCCTAGTATCTTCAAATTGTCATCCACTCTCTATGCTATGGTATGTGTAGTTTTATCATTTCTTCCCGTTGCTTGCCTGCTTGAGCACTTTTGCTGTCTCTGAGGCAGCTAATCTGAGTCGTTTGACTATTCTGGATTATGTGTACCTTTGTCATAAAATCTGTGTCCCGCAGTTATACTATGTCCAGTATACCTTCCACGTGGCTGCTATTGATTGTGTTTGCTGTACCTATGCTTGAACATAAGTACCTGCGTCGTAGACTGCTAATGTTGCCCTTGAAATCCTACTTGTTTATGACTCTGATTACAACATGAATGAAGAAGGTAAGGTATCTGAAAGGGAGTTTACCATGTTTAAATTGATCTCTGCAAGGCAGCATATCAAGCTACGGGTTGTTATCACGACATGGGGTGCGGCGCACTAGATATTCTATATCCCTTAATTGCTTTGGTCTGTTGGAGGGGGGCCCCAGAGGTGTCCGTGCCTCGGGCCCCCAAATTGCTTAAGATGGCCCTGAGGGCCGGCAGTAGAGATTACTGTTTGAGTATTGAAAAGTGACAGTGTACAATAGTTTATGGTCTTTGTGGCCAGCCATTCCAAACAAGACTCATTTGTGCATTCATAGACCCGTTGCCTTGGCAAACATAACTTTAGCAAAGACCTTTGTTTTTGCACTTTCTATCCTAGTAACGAAACCTCATCAGGATTATATTTCAATCCCTGTGTGTGGGTGTGTGCGTGTCCCTGCCCTGTCTCTGTCGCCCACTGAAGAAATTGATGTTAATGGAGAATAAACCATGTTTTAATGCTGTTGCATTGCGCATGGTTACTGGTTATTTAAAAGATGTTAATGGGGGATCAGCCACAGCCACAGCTCAGCACTGCTGTGTAGGATGTGGTTACTAAGTGGTCGATCATGAGCCATGCCGTGTCCAGCGGTGTCTCACAGCTATCATGTGTGTCATTGCATAGTGTGACAGACTTCCACTAAAGCTAATCCGTATCTCACCTCTGTGAGAATAGAAGCAAGTCAGTCAAAGTAAATGTGACTTCCCCATAAGGTAGGGGGTCTGCAACCTTTGCCTCTTCAGATAATTTGGTCTACAATTCCCATGATCCTGTGCCACTGACTGTGCTGGCAAGGAGTGATGAGAGTTGCAGTCCAACACATCCAGAGGGACAAAGGTTGCAGACCACTGCCCTAAGGTATGACCAGCTCATCCTATATATGCAAATTATTCACCCAAGACTTCCACACATTTCTTGAAAAAAGGCACTATGTTGCACGTAGTGATATCGTTAAACTATTTCCAGAGGAGGGTGCATTTGATCTTGATTGGATTGTATACTTAATAGGAACTCTAGAGACTCAGGATGGAAGGTCCACCAAAAGCAGAAGGATTCCTTTTTTGACTGGTATGTGGAGGCCACTAAAACTACTTGCAAACCCAAGACAGATCTCTGAAAGATGCCCAAGCAGCTGCATCTCCTCCACCATCTCTACTGGGTGGGAAGGCTCAATTCCAGAGTCAGATTCATCCCTCAGCGAACCACCAGCATAGAGTCAATCCACACCTCTACGTTCACTGAGCTCTGCATCAAGATCAATTTCAGCCCTACATACACTGTGTGATAGATGGCCGATTTCCAACTTCTTTGGTACCTCACTTGCATATAAAGCATCTGCAATCTTTGTATGGTTGCACAACAGATCCCATTGAGCTGACACAACAGCGTAGCCTTTGAGACAGTTTCCTGGGGCAGGTCATACGACTGTGACTGTACACGCACCATGCAAATCTACTGTTCTATGTAAACCATGGAAAGATGTCCTCAAATCTGTAAAGATTGTTAAATTCCAAGACGTTACAGGTCTTCATTGACTGTTGCAACCCCACTGGGTCCGATATCAATCGGATGTTGAGAGCCACCCATCCCCCGTCACATTCACTCTACTGAAGCAGAAAAGCAATTGGCCATTGCAAGAACACCAAAGGGATGCATTTAAATATTTTACTGACCAGCTTCTCTGACGAACCTCGAGATGTGCCAATAAAACAGACTAGCTGAAGACCAATGCATGCCAACAAAGTAAGGGGGAGAATCTGGCTGATTTTCTCATGAGGCTTTAATGATGTTTCGATCAGTTTTAAGGGATCCCCACTGCAGTGCCAATTGCACTGCAAGTTTTGGTTTCTGCATTCGGAATGGGGCGGCAGCCAAGATTGCTGATGGAATTAAGGGATTGCTCATCAGCTGGGAAGACAAGATTTTGACTGAAGTGTAGGTAACTGCACAGCATGTTCATGAAAGGGCAGAGAACCCGAAAGAAACTGCTGAGGCTACATTAATGGTGTTCCATATACAAAAGCTTACCCTTTGCAAGGAAGGGCAGGTCAAAGAGCAGGTCCTAGCTTTAAGGGAAGAGGAAGGGGCAGAGAAAGAGGAGCCCCTGTCAATGTGGGTTAAGGAGGTCTCAAGACAGGCAGACATTGAATGGGTAGAACTAGCACTGTAACTACTGATGAGAGCTTGAGAATTGATGACGAGCTCAGCAATCACTGCAACCAACACAACTCTCTCCTTTTCACAGTAATTTCCTCTACCTGTTATATTTTTTTTTAAAAGAACTTTATTTTTGGTTTGCATGTACACTCTGCTTTTCTCGCATCTACATAATACAGATTCGCATTACAAATTGACCACCCAACTCCCCTTGCAGACTTTTACATCAGGTGCATGTCCTCGTATATACCCATAGAAAGAAGTTGCATATAGCTAGCTGTGTGGCATGGCACATCATCCACGCTATCATTGTCCGAATTTTCACTGTCTGTGGAGGTTTCATATAAGTTTGCCCTAAACGGGGCCCAAATGTCTTTTGGTTTACACGGAGCAGATATCATACTAACATAGTTTTCCTCACATTCATTCACGTAAGTGAGGGTCGCAAGGAACTGTTCTATTGTTTGAGTCTGGCCGCTCTTCCATTTCTGAAGGATGCATTTCTTCACTACTACGCAGGCGACGTTGAACAGTCTCCTCGTTCTTTCCCGGGGCCTTGCCAATGTCTCCAAACAGGTATTTAGGTGGATTGCGGTGTGCAGGGATTTGTGTTATTTCTTCAAGGATGTTGGCCACTGCGAGCCAGAAACCCGCTATCTGGGGGCAGGCCCAGTACATATGAAGCAAATCCGCACCAGGGGCGTGGCATTTCGGGCAATTGTCGGGAGTGGTCTTGTAGAACTTTGCCATTTTGGCTGGAGTGTAATGTAGTTTGTTAAGAACCTTGAATTGTATTAGTCTCAGGCCTGCATTAAGTGAGATTTTCTTAGATAGGAGGCAATATCTGGACCACTTCCCCCTCTTCGATTGTAGTATCCATGTCTTTTTCCCACGATGCCTTGATGGTGTTCGATGATTTTGTGTGAGCCTGCACAATATTGTATAATTTGGACACCCCAGTGCCTGCCTGAGAATACAATGACTGGTAGCATACATGCTTGGGGGGGGTTCGTCTGGGAATGATGGGCACCGTTCTTTGAACGCGGCTTTCATACGGTGGAACTGTAGGGTGGCTAGTTGGCTGCTCCCCACTGAGTTTGCAAAGTCTTCAGGAGTTACAAATGTACCATTAGGGAACATGGTTTTCATTGTGAATTCATATTCGGGTAGCCAGTTTTTCTGGATGGCAATGTCGTACATCGGCTTAATACACGGGAAGTTCCAGAGCCGGGCTTGGAAATCATAAGGGCAGCCTATGTGCAGACGTTTGCTTATTGCAGTCCATGCCGCAACTGTGCCAGAGGCAGGGTCAAACTTGCAATCATCTTTATGTAAATATGATGGATCTCAAATCGGTTGGGCGGACCGAATGACGCTCGATGGGTATATGTTATCCAAGGGGTCCTGCCAGAACTTTGCATAGTGTGCCTGTGCCACATAATAGTACAATTCGAAATCAGGGGCGGTGAAGCCTCCCATATCATAGTTTGACCAATTTGTTCCATTTCATTCTATTCGCGCCACCGTTCCACACAAAGGTGGTGGCCATGGAACGCAGATTGTCGAAGAAGAGTTTGCCCGGCCATATAGGTACATTACAGAAGATGTATAGGAGCTTAGGGAGTACCGTCATCTTGAGGACCGCTATCCGGCCGGCAAGAGATATGGGGAGTCTGGACCAAATTTGAAGCTTAGGGTGTAGGGTTTGTAGCGTGGATTCATAGTTATCTATATAAAGAGAGTTCTTGTCATGAGAAACCAGGATTCCCAGGTATAGAATGTGATCGGGAGCCCATGACAGGCCATGAGTGTTTGTGGGGCAAGTAGTGGTACGTGCCGACGGAAAGATCTCGGATTTAGAAGTACTGATCTTGTAGTGAATTCGGTGCTCACAGCTAAAATGGGGGATAGGTTATTTTCTGGTTCCCGAACATATAGTAGTGCATCGTCTGCATACAATGAGATGGCTTGGTATACCCCGGCCATTGGAGTTTTACCCGCTGCTAGTGCTTTGATCGCTTCAGCAATTTCCTCGGCCGTCATGGGTTGTTCAAGGGACCAGTCATCTTCTAAAGTTAGCCTAGGGAGGGAAATCTTACTTAAGTACGACTTTACATCCTCTCGTGTGGATCTATCGTGGTTGGCGTAAAGATTAATGTAATAGTCAGTGAACTCAGTTTATTTCATCCTCCCCATGCACAGCCGTTCCCCCATCTGTTAGAATACTTGCAATTGGGGTGTGGGTGTAGTCATTACGAAGTATACAGGCCAGGTGGTGGCCCGCCCTGTTGCCCTCCCCGTATTTGCGTGCCCTGGACGGGATGGCCATGTATTGTTGTTCTTTGGTAGCCAGTTCGTTAAAGGTTTGGAGGTGTAGACTAATGTCTGCCAAAATACATTTGTCATGGGTCCTACTATAGGCAGATTCGAGCGAATGCAGGATTGATTCTGTGTTGCTCAAGTTGGTTCTAACGGTTCTGAGGAGACCAGACGTCTTGGACATAAGATTGCCTCGTACCCACACCTTAAATGTTTCCCAGATGGAAGCCCAGCTGCCCACAGAGCCCTTATTTAGCTGGAAGAACTCCTCCGTCTCAGTATATAGAGCCTCCACCACATTCGGGTCCTTCAATATATTGGGGGGCATCCTCCATCGCTGAGCAGAGCGACGGATGTCGGGGTGCAGTATATTTAGAGTGATGGGGAAATGGTCCGAGAGTGTGCGTGGAAGAATATCACAGCATTCGATGGAGTTGATGAGGGGGGAGGAGATGAGCCAGTAGTCTATTCTGGATTCAGAATCATGGACCGAGGAATAGAATGTGTATTTTCTATCTGTGGGGTGGGTCCCTCTCCACGCATCAGACAAAGCAAGTTCCTCCTGGGCTTGGTGTATAATGTTGGCTGCTTTAGTAAGGGCTCTAGGTTTATTTGAGGACCTATCTAACGTAGTGTCGAGGATAGTGTTAAGGTCTCCTCCCCACAATATCCAGGCTTCTGTTGTAGGGCCTATCTCTGCAAGGAGGTGTGTGTAGAATTCTGGCTCATCTAGGTTTGGACCATATGTATTGACCAATATACATTTTCTGCCAGCCACGGTGCCCCAGACCACAACATATCTGCCCTGTGGATCAATTATACTTTTCTCGGTGGAGAACCCTAGTGAGGTGTGTATTAGCGTGATGACGCCTCTATTTTGGGAGGAGTATTCCGTGTAATACCTATTTTTTCCCCCACTGTCGCAGGATGCTTTTGTTGGTGGATTTTAATGCATGAGTAAGTCTCTTGGAGCATAGCGATATGTGGGTGGTGTCTGTTAATGTAAGCGCCTACTTTGCTGGCTTTCGCCCTGTTGTTTAACCCCCGGATATTCCAGGTGAGAATTTTTAGTTTAAGCCCCCCAAGTGTATTCGTTTTTTGTGCCATTTCCGTGTGTCATACAAGAGCGTGGGAGAGTGGGTTTTCTCTTAGTGGAAGACAGCAAGTGAAACCGTGAGTGCACTTTTACCAATGGTTAAGCCAACTGAACATTGTGCCTGGTGCCCAACAAGGGCTGCCTGCAGCGTTAACGTAGTGTTCGAACAGTGAACGAGTCTCCTGTTGCCCGTACCCACCCCCGCCCACACCATTGTGCCCAACTTGATGATGAACCCTTTTAACTAACTTGTGGATGTTCCCAGAGAAGGGGACGAGTGCAGAAACTCTGCTTCGAGGTCGGGCGCATCTCATCCGGCATTGTTAAAGGATGGAGGGCAGGAGAGTTCTCCCTGCTGCATCCTGTTTCCAGCATTCACAGTGGCCAGCATAGACCAGTCCTGACTGTGGCTGGGACCAATGAGTAGGAAAACAGGTTATACAGGTTGTTGCAAGTTGTTCTGGTCAAGTTCCCGTCTCCCGGGCGGGAGGGGTATCGAGGCTTCCATGTAGGCCAAAGCTGTGGCAGGAGATTCGAAAAAGTGTGCTCTTCCAGCATGTTGTATACGATCGTCTTTGAGTCTGGACTCCTGCGGAGAAGTCCAGGTATACATGGATGTTGTCGTTACCAAACCTCAGGGGTCCTTTCTCTCTTGCCAGTCTGAGGATGGTGTCCCTGTCCCTGTAGTTCAACAGTTTGGCGATCACCGTGTGGGGAGGAGCCCCTGGTCTGGGTGGCGGAGCGAGGGATCGATGTGCCCGCTCTACGAGGAACTGGGGTGAGAGTGCCTCCTCCCCGAGGAGAGATTTCAAAAGGTCTTCGATTCGGGACTCCATTGGGCCTTTGCAGAAGGTCTCTGAGAGGCCGACTATGCGAATGTTGTTCTGTATGGATCGGGATTCCAAATCGTCGCATTTATCGCAGAGTTTATTCATTTCCCCTCTAAGGGGTGCGATGTCCTGGGTGTTTTGCAGAGTAGAGTCCTCATTCGTGCCAATTCTGCTTTCAGCCTCTGTGATTCTGGCACTTTCCTTGTCTAGGCGAGTTTTTAGGGAGCCTATCGTGGAGACAATGTCATCAAGTTTGACATTAATGGCCAGGAATCCATTTGGAACTGTTGTCAGCAGGTGATCAAATTTCAGATCTTCTGCATTTAGGGGTGAGGCCGGAGATTGAGGGTCTGGGCGTTCAGCAGATGATTGTGAGCTAGTAAAGTGGTGCATCGGTCCCGTCCTCCTGGTTTTGCACAAGTTTTTTCCAGGCATTTTGGAGGTGGTGAAACGGCCTGGGCCTGGTGGGATGAGAGGGCCGCGTGTTAAAGTGTGGAGGAGGACGGCTCAGGAGACCGCAAGGCCTGCAGGGATCCCGGTGCGCCCGAAACAGCGATTGTTCCAAGATGGCGTGCTCCGTGGCGTAAGCGGGGCAATGACCGCCAGAGCTGACAGGTGTGAATTTTCACAGTGTAATTTGATGGTAGAAGCTCCGAGCCAGATGAAGGGGAGCACAAGGTGACCCGGGGGGACACCGGCCGTGTCCGCAAGGGGCAGCCCCAGGATATGTTTGATTCGGGTCAGCGAGCCCCACACGTGCCCCGCGCCCAGCCGCTGTGCCAGCCCAGTCCCACGCAGCTCTCACCTCGGGAACGAGGAATGGGATCGGGAACGTCCAATCCAGGCCGCCGGGCCGCCACCCGGGACGCGCCCCGGGGCTGCAGCGAAGATCCGCCGAAGGGCCCGAAAGCCGGTAGCCGGGCTCCGAGGAGGCCCAGGGTGCAGTAACGAGGGTCCTGGAGGCCCCGCCGCAAGCACCTTCCACAGTGGGAGGGATGTTGCAGGGCGCCCTATGCCGGGCAGGGCACAGTATGCCCAGAGAATGTGTGGCGCGAAGTATCGTGGCCGCAGTCCGCCGGTCCCGCTCCGCCCACTGTGAGGCCCGGCATAAGAGGGAGTCGCGGCGTCCTCGTAGATTCTTGTGGAGCTGCGAAGCGGCTCGGCCCCGTGTCCTCAAGGTCCACCAGGGTTCCCAGGCTTGGGAAGTCCGATTTCGGTCGGGATTTCGCCTGCAAGGTCAGGATGTTCTCCGGGAACAGTGCGGGTAGCTTACGAGGTTCGATGCAGTCTGGAAACGGGGGATAATTCGATCAGGATTCATGCCGTAGAGGAGCTCCTCACTCAAGCGGCCATCTTGTTGCGCAGCAGCATCCCCTTCCCCTCTACCTGTTATATTTAATACACAATGGGGCAGCCATGGGGACAGCAATTTTGTTGCACCACTGATTCTGCTTGATCCTTCTGCTTTGTTTGAAAACTGTGCTCTCAGCGGGAAACGTGTTTCTTGTTTAGTAGATACTTGAGCGTCACACTCAACTTTGAGCGCCTCTGAACTTCCACGTATCTCCTGTTCAGATAAAATGGTAAATTTAGTTGGTTGACAATACCTCATCCAGTTACACTACGTTCCCTACTTTGGGTCCTATCGCTGATCATCTTGCATTCTTATTGAGCCATTGAGCC
This sequence comes from Ambystoma mexicanum, assembly GCF_040938575.1. Lineage (NCBI taxonomy): Eukaryota > Metazoa > Chordata > Amphibia > Caudata > Ambystomatidae > Ambystoma > Ambystoma mexicanum. The sequence goes on from NC_090926.1 coordinate 405,778,564, forward strand.
GTCCAATGCCAGTGAATCTATTCTGATTAGTGTACAATACTGTGCACTACTCATTGTTCCCCTGATAGTATCTATTTAGAGGCTTTGATACATGCGAAACTTGAATTTTTGGCTGTGTTGCCAGAGTCTTAGATTGGAAGAAAAGGAGCTGCCGAACAACGCTCCTTTGCTCCTCCACATCTGTGGTCCAAGCATGCAAATTAAGTGGGTATTTTAAAAGTGGAACAAGTACATATTACTATGAACCCAGCCAAACCTCTCCTGTGCATTCCACAGTTCCCTATTTTGGAAGAGGGTATACAATCTGTCATTGAGACTTCGCTTCAAAGCAAAGAAGTATCGTGCCTATCCAGAGTCCCTGAAATACATCTGTGTTAATTTGTCAAAAACCTGGGAAGGAAGCCTTTCAATTTATACAAAACCTCTGTGGTAGTGCAGCAGTTGCCTTACTCATTGTTTCCAGTACTGCAACACGTTTGTCTTGCATTCCTGCCAAAGCAATACAATTTATAGTAGTGTTTCTATGTTAATTGTGTTCTGCATTCTTTTTGATACCAGGATGGTGCACATTGTTACAACATGGAGAAGTTGTATACAACTTTACTACCAGCAGCCTCACGTCCTAAGGATAAATAGGGCCTCATTACGAGCATGGAGGTAATGAAAAAAGGAAGGCGGAATGGTATTACCGCAATCGGTAACGTGTCCTGGCCATTACGAGCCGACAACCCGCCAATACCACCACCACCGCCCATACCATGCCCCTTCTTACCGACATGTGCTCGTACATGCGCCCCTTCGCGGTGGAAATACAGGGGTGCCAGTAACAAGAGGACATCACAAGTTACACGGGCATGCACTTACCGGTATCCCGAAGGCGGTAATAAGGGCCTGCACGACGGCAGCAATACAGGCATCAAGGACCACCCGTAAATAGCAACCTGCAGTGTAGCCAACCGCCGCAGGTGCACACAATCACCACAGGTGGAATCAATGGAGCCTGTCCCAGTACAAAAGGAGTACACCCACACACACCGCACCCCTTCCTACACCAAAATGATACCACTAGCTGTTGCAATCATGGGGCGGGAGGACATGCCTGTACTGCTACAACAGCAACAACTACAGCTACAACAACAGGCCGCACAGAGGAGACGCAGGAGGAGAAGGAGGGCAATACAGGCCCAGCAAGTTCCACCAGTGCAGCCAGTGGTACCACGTAGGCAGCCACCAATCCCTTGCATCAGACCCAGTCCATTCAATCTAACCCCTAAGCAGATCCACACCCTGTACCGGTTGGACCAGGACACCATCACCACCATAGTGGACATGATACACAACGACATCGTCGGCCTCATAGAAATGCACACTGCCATCCCCCCGCTACTAAAGGTGGGGTCTGTGTTCCACTTCCTGGCCACAGGCACCTACCAGCACACAGTGGGCCAGCTGCATGGTATATCACAACCACTCTTTTCAAGCATGCTGACCCAAGTGCTGGATGCCCTCCTGAAGCACGCTAGCACCCACATATCCCTACCATGGACTGCCCAGGAGCTTGCCGACACTAAAGTAGGCTTCCATGCACTGGCAGTTATGCCCAATTCTGTTGGTGCCCTCGACTGCACCCATGTTGAATTGTTTGTCCCTCATGCAATAGAGGCGGTGTACCGCAATCGCAAGCAATACCACTCCATCAATGTGCAGATGGTATGTGACTCCTGCAAGATCATCACACATTGTTGCGCCCGATATCCCGGATCTACACATGATGCCATGGTGCTGCGTAACTCCACGCTACCCCGTTACATGGAGCGACATGCTGGACAACGTGCCTGGCTGCTTGGTAAATTGTCTGACTGGGCCCTGGCAGTGCATCGGGGTGGTGAGGTGGGGGGATGCATACTCCACCTGGGTGGGATTGGTGGGGGGGTGTATACTCCACCTGGGTGGGATTGGGGGGGGATGCATACTCCACCTGGGTGGGATTGGGCGGTGAGTGGACAATGCACTCAGAGCTAAACACTGTTGTCCTGAACATGCCAACCTGAACATGACAAATCAATTACATACATAACACCAATGCCGTACGTCAATGACATCATGCAAGACGCACAAGCAGGCCACCATGGGTATGTCAAGCATACACTCAATTATGGGTGGCAAGACATTGTTCCACATCCACAGTACATTCGCATCAGCATGCAAGAGAACACCCTGCATCATCTGTACAAGGCAATCCACACTAGCAGACCATAGTGCAGTACACAACGCATCAAATGAACCTGTGCACATAAATACAGGTACATGTCAACACCAAATATCTGCAGCCATGCCTGTGCATCCTAAAGGTGTCAGCCCAGTTTGACTCACACATACCTCTATGTGCTCCCATGCAGGTGATGGAGCCTATCCCTTGCAGCCGTGGCTACTTACCCCTGTGCAGAACCCACATAACAGGCACGAGGAGGAGTACAATCGGGTACATACCCGTATCCGTGTCGTGATTGAGCAGACCTTTGGCCTGTTGAAGGCACGGGTCCGCTGCCTAAGCAGGTCTGGTGGAGCACTCCTTTATGTTCCTGAGAAGGTAGCAAAGATCACCATGGTCTGTGTAATGCTGCACAACATGTGCATCCGGAGAAATGTACCACTGCCACCTGACATTGACATGCATGCACCGGGTGGGGATGATGAGGATGATGATGGAGGAGAAGCAGCACCCCTGCCAGTATGTGATGCACAAGATGGCCATGCTCTATGCCAATCACCGATTGACGATTACTTCTGAACCACAGGGACGTTGATGGTTATGTGTCAGTGCTACACTGAGCACTGGGACCGTGTGGACATGGGCACAGGGTGTGTGGGGAGTTGGGCACTGTGCGCTGTCGTGAATTGAATGGACACACACAAAATGAACAATGTCCAGGCATTAAATGATTTGGAACACAACAGGTGTATTAAGATTATTTACAGAAAAGTGCTTCCCACCTCCACCACTCACACCCTCCCCCTTCCCATCCTCCCGCCCATACCCATCAATGAACACCCCCTTAATCCCCTCTACACTACCAACACCAGCTCCCCCCTCACCCATTGTCACCCCACACTATTTCCAGGTTTTGTTTGTGTCCGGGGGCAGCATTTCGGTCTGCTTAGCACTGCGCCTTGTCATCCGCACAGGGCTGGAGGGAGCAGAGCTTGCAGGTGTGGTCGATGGGGTGGATGCGGATGGTATTTGCACCGCTGGTGCAGGTTGTTGGCACTGCATGTGTTGGAGCATGCTGGTTAAGACCTACCTGACGGCCCCCAAACTGTCACAGATCATGACTGCGCTAGAATTAATGGCTGCAATGGTCCCAGCATTGGCCTCACGTCTCTCCCGGCGTGTTTCCTCGCCGTCAGCCACATATTGGCACATCAGCTCGATCATTGAGTCCTGCCAGGCCTCTACCCTTGACAGGCATGCCTCAATGTCAGTCGGGGCTGCGGGGGTAGAGGGTGCTGCGCTTGGGTGGGCCATTGCAGGGCTGGCCTTTGGGGTGGTTGTGAGTTCTAGACTGTGCAGTTGAACTGCAGAATCCAGCATGGGGCTGGACAGTGTGCCCTGAGTGGTATGTTGGGGGGTCAACGGGGAGCTTGGGGTGTGTGGACATTCCACATGGATTGTTCCATCAAGGTCCGCGTACTCCTCCGCTTCCACATCCACATCACTGAGTGGGGCTTTGGCTGCTGCCTCACCCACTGAACTTGTGGCAGCGGACTGGGTGCCATCAGCCTCCCCTTCAGCTGTTGTTGGCAGCTCAGTAGTCACGTCTGCTGCTGTGGTTTCCTCATGTGCCTGCCTGGCCTGTGCATGTGCCCTGGGTTGCACAGTGGGCCGCGGTGCTGCCCCGGAGGTGGAATGGCCAATGCCCTGTGGTCTGGCCCTGGATGTAGAGGGCCTTGGGGCAGGGTCCTGACTTCCACCTTCTGCATCATTGCCTGGGGGGAAGAAGAGATGCAGTGCATCAGTGATGGTGTTACATGCAAGATGCATGAGTTGGTGCTGCACAGTATATAATTTCTCATGCATTGAAATCTTATAGGTGTGTCACACAGGGTAGTTTCAAGGGGGGGCATATTGGCATGAGCCGTGGCGTCTCCATTCGGCACTGATGCGTACCAGGTGGCATGCCATTGTATTGAGGTTTTTGCGATGTATGACATGCTAATGGTCCCTGTGTGTTGGGTGTCCGTTGGTAATGGGATTGGCACACATCATGCATTTCATTGTGGCAGGGTTTGGGCCTCCATCTGGACATGGATCTGTATATGTGATATGATGGGCCATGCATTGGCTTGGATTGGCTCACTTTCAGTTGTACTACGTCATGGTATGGCCTACTGGGGTTTGCTGGGTCACTCACCTCCATCTCCAGCACCCGTCTCCATTTCACCAAAGCCCTCTATTGCCTCCATTTGGATGGTCGTGCTGCAGGTTTCCTCCCAGTGCGTCAGCTTCACTGATGAGTGGGCACCGCCGCAGGTGGCCATGGTCTCCCTGTGATTGCTGGCCAGGATGTTCCGGACCCTGAGACGGAGGTCGTCCCACCTTTATTTACAGTCTGACTGTGCGGGGGGTGCCGACCTCCTCCCAGATTTCCTTCTTTCTCAGCTGGACCTCCCTTTTGAGGTTATTAGCAAAAACCTCTTCTGCATTGGCTACAAGGGTGTCGGCCAGCATGTTAAGATCCACATCAGAGAAGCGCTTCTTGTGCAGGCGGGAGGTGGTTTTGCAGGTAGCCTTCTACATGCTGGGTGGTATGGCACTACTCTCTTCTGTATCACTGCCGGATTGGGAGGATGGCAATGGATTGTGCTTTTAATGATGGCCGCTGGTGCATTTCCCGTTCCGACGTGATGACGTTACTTCCGGGTCTGGTATTACGAGCCCGGTATTACCATGATGTTATTACCAGGTCGTTATGAAGGGGTTGCTCCTTGGCGGTGGTGTTATCGGTGGGTCCCGCGATGCCGCTATCGGGGGTGGGGTTTGTAGGGCCTTTAGCGGCATGGCGATTACCGGCTGAGGGTTTGCGCGTGCTCGCGCATTCGCAATCAGCCGCTATTAGCAGCGTCAAGGGAGCACGGACCCGCTACTTCCTCCATGCCGGTAATGACTCCGTTTTTTTTTTTTGTTTATAACTTTCTTTATTGGTGGTCACAAAGGTACAACAGCACCACATCTCATCAAAACTTGCATGTATGACAAAGAGTACATTTAACCATGGTTCTGTGTATACTGTTACAATGGCATGTCATCATTCTCAATCATGTTACATAAATAGACCCTGAAGGGGCCCCAGATGTCCTTGGGTCTGCATGCTGTAGGTTGAGTCATGACAAATTGTTCTTCTGTCTCATTTACATGCGTTAATTCTTGCAAAAAATGATTCATACTGGGCGGAGCGGGACTTTTCCATTTCTGAAGTATGCATTTTTTGGCCATGGCACAAATAATATTGAATAATCTTCTAATTTTTTTGGAACATTTGCCAATATCCCCAAATAAGTATTTCTGGGGAGTCATAACCGGGGGAACTTGTGTTATTTCTTCCAGTAATTCTGCCACTTCTCTCCAGAACCCCGCCACCACCGGACATTTCCAGCACATATGAAAGGCATCAGCCTGAGGTGTATTGCATTTAGGGCAGGAGTCGGAGGCACCCGGTACAAACCTAGCCACCTTGACGGGTGTATAATGTAGCCTATTTAGGATCTTGAATTGAATCAATCTCAAACCAGAATTATGTGAGATGTTTTTAGTAAGCATGCAATACTTGCCCACTTTTCCTCCTCAATTGGTGTCTGTAGGTCTGTCTCCCACCTCTCCTTAACGTGGTTCAGTGTAGGGGTGTGGGCCTGAACCGCAGTGTATAACCTGGAGATCCCCAAGCCTTTAGTAGCTGTTATTAACTGTATACACGGATGAGCCACCGGTTCATCCGGGAACAGCGGCCATCTTTTAATAAATGCTGACCTCATACGGTAGTATTGGAGAGTTTTAAGTGGTCCATCTCCCAGTGCCCTCAAGAACAACTTCAGATCCACAAAATTCCCCTCTACAAACATATCACCTACTTTCATTTCCCCGTCGGGGTCCCACGATTCTTGTATGCTAGTGTCGTGAGTGGGAGGCAAGCCCGGAAAGTTCCAAAGAGGAAACTCCGGGTTATAGGGTGTCTCAATCTGTAACGCTCACCTGATTCCCGTAGAGGCGCCGGTCTTGACTGGGCGTATGCCGTATCTTCAAAGGTGATGTGTAACACACGGCTGGCTCTTTGGGCTGGACCTCTGTGCACTGTATGTCTGACTCGAAGGGTAAGATGTCTGCAGATAGAAAATATGGGATTAATGAACTGGGTTATTGAATGTCTCTCTTCTTCCCTTTCTCTTCTCCAGTAGAACCCCAAAGGTCAACGCTCTCACCTTAGGTAAGTGAACGCCGTGCTCTCCATCTGCCTCGGGGCAGGGTGCTGTAACCAGTTTCTTCACTGGATAAGGGGAGCAGGCCTCTTGACTTCAGAGGACTGCTGTCCGTCGTTTACTGCACGAACGGTAAGTTTCGAGTAATTCTAATGTCTTTAAAAGTCTTTAGTAATGATGTCCTTGTTTTGCAGGGTTCCGGCGATGGCGGATGACGGGCTGAAGTGAGTTGAAGATGGAGCCTGTGTGATGAATAAAAGCGCCTGGAAGCACGTAAGTAAGCGCTTGTTGCCTGCTTCACGATGCGCTCTAACTGTCTTTTTATTTTGCAGGTACAAGTTCGGAGCGGCTGCAGGGTGCCGGAATACCCACTGGGTTAGATGTGGAAAGGAGTAATGGCACGTGAGTATTAAAGTTCCCCAATGTCTTTAAACGCACCTTGTTTTGTCTTTCAGATGCGGGATGCAGCGTTGAAGGCCTCCGGAGCGTGCGAAGAGTTGGTGAGCTTTTGTCTTTCAGATGCCGGAATGCAGTGCGAAGACCTCCGGAGCGCACGAAGAGTAGGTAAGCCTTTGTCTTTCAGATGCCAGAATGCAGCGCGAGGCGATGATGACAGCCGATGGACCAGGTAAGTGAAGCGTTGTCACTGAAGACCGTAATGCTAACCTGTTCTTTCTTGTCTTTATAGGTGTTGCTGAAGACTGGATTCAGGATGGTAAGCCTTTTTCCTTAGGCCCAGATGCAGAAGACACGATGAGCGTTCTGCTGCAGAGGATGCAGAATAACGCAAAGCAAGATTCATCCATCGGGTGTGGTTTAAATAGCCTCCTGTAGTGCTTAGGTGTCTCCTTCCACAGCCACGACTAGGTAAGAAAAGAGTTCCTGCTTTCCAGAAGAGTTCCAGTGTTCTGAACCTAGGGAGTGGCTCCTGCCCCACCCAACAGGAAAAGTAGTTCCAAACAGAAGAGGATCAGAGGCTCAACTGGCAGGCAAGTAAGCAGCATGGTCTGCTGCAGGTAAGTCCACCCAAGCATTATGAGCCCGGCGCTTCCAGCGCTGGGACTGGGCATATTTATGAGCCTGGTGCCACTGGCACCAGGACTGGATCCAAAAGGTCCCAATTGGGACTGGTTGGCCCTCGGAACCTGGGTTATGGATCTGCTTCCAAGGGAGTTGGGAAAACCCTGACCTTTTGGAAGCAGAGATCATGACACAATCTTCAACCTTTTGAATATTGCCTCCCATGCCCTTACAGTGCAGCTCACAGGGTTGTAATCACAAGTATCTCTATACTTAGTGTCAAAAAGGACAGATTGTATATTTGTGGGGTGTGTGGTATGTTCCTCTATCCATGCGTGTGGTGTGTTTTCTGGGGGCTCATACCAGTGTTTTGCAAACTGTGCCTGGGAAACATAATAATAAAGCTCAAAGTCGGGGGCCGCTATGCCTCCCATGGAATATGGTTCCGTCATTTTTTCCCAGCTTATTCTAGCCGTTTTTCCGCCCCAGAGAAATGTGACAGCTATAGATCGGAGTTTGGTGAAAAAGACTCTGCCCGGCCATATGGGGATGTTGACAAAGAGGTACAGTAACTTGGGAAGGATCACCATTTTAAGGACCGCAACTCTACCTGCCAATGAGAGTGGGAGGCGTCCCCATATCTGGAGTTTCGTGCTTATGTTACATAGTGCAGTCTCATGATTGTCGGAGTACAGCGTGTGTTTGTCTCTAGATACCAGATCCCCCAAGTATCTGATGTGGTGTTCTGACCATTTAAGCCCTCCAGTGGTGGGAGGCCGCCTAGTGGCCGGGGTAAGTGGAAAGATCTCAGACTTGGTCTTGTTTATGGTGTACCCGGAATATGCTGCGAATTCCTGTACCTCTTCCATTATAGGTGTTATGTTTATCTCGGGTTCTTTGACATATAATAATGTGTCATCTGCATAGAGTGAAACCAGCTGGGTGGACCCTTTCATCATGATCCCTCGGTGTGTGTGTGTCTCAATCTGACCGCGGCCGCCATTGGTTCGATTGTTAATGCGAACAGTAGGGGCGAGAATGGGCATCCCTGTCTGGTACCCCTGCCCAAAAGGAACATATCAGAGATGGTCTTATTGGTTAACACTCGTGCACCAGGTTTTGTGTATAGCAACTTGACATATTTTACAAAATTGGGACCCACCCCGAATGCCTCAAGAACCGCAAGAAGGTAAACCCACGAGACAGAGTCGAATGCCTTCTCTGCATCGAGGGCTATAGCCACCGCGCTTCTTCCCGGATCTATCTGTGCCATAATGCCAAAAAGCCTACGCAGGTTCAGGGTGGTGGACCTCGTGGGAATAAACCCATTCTGATCAGGGTGGACAAGGGTAGGCACAGCCGGGAGAAGTCAGTTCGCCAAGACTTTAGCAAATATTTCTGTGTCTGTGTTTATAAGTGACAGGGGTCTATATGACGATACGTCCTGTGGAGGTCGTCGTGGCTTGGGGAGGACCGTTATTACAGCCTCCCTCATGGTTGGGGGCAGGATGTTATTTTCAAGAGCCTCCTCCCATACCTGCATCAATACAGGGACAAGTTCCTCGCGGAACTCTTTGTTAAATTCGGCCCCAATTCCATCCGACCCAGGAGCCCTGCCTGACGCCAGCCCCTTAATTGCTTCCGTGATCTCGTCTGGGGTTATCGGTAGGTCCATGGCGAGGCGTTCCTCCTCAGGGAGCTTAAGGAGTGAGAGGGCTTCGAGATATGACCTAATTTCCGGGAGTGACTTCACATCTTTATTCAAATAGAGGTGTTTATAGAAGTTCACAAATTCCCCATTTATATCTGCGTCAGTGAGGCGTACATCGCCTTGTGCTGTATGAATGCTAGTGATCAGGGTGGGTTGTCTACCCTGCTTAAGTAAATTGGATAGGGTTCTACCCGCCTTATTTCCTTCTCCATATCTACGAGCTCGTATGGGTGCTGCGATATATTGCACCTCTCTGCCGGCCAATTTGTTAAACTCTTGCAGGTGTGCCTGTATGTCTGCCAATATGTCTTTGTTTTGAGTATGAGTGTATTCTGTTTGTAGCCTATCTAGTTTGGTCTCAACCTCCGTTAACTCGGTTCTCACCCTTTTAAGCATACCAGCAGACCTGGATATCAACACTCCCCTTAACCAAACCTTAAAGGATTCCCATACTGTTGAAATCTTATCAACCAATCCCACATTGTTCACCAAATACTCCACAATATCAACATGCAATGTCTCAACTTCCCCGGGGTCTGCTAGCATTCCGCCGGGCATTCTCCACCTTCTGAAGGGTGCGGGAGCATTCTGGAGCAATAGGTCTAACACTGGGGAATGGTCTGACATAGTGCGTGGAAGAATTTCACATCCCCGCAGTGCCGTCGTCATTGATGAAGAGACAAACCAGTAATCCATTCTTGATTCAGAGTCGTGGACTGAAGAGTAAAATGTATATCGTCTACTATCAGGATGTAGCTCCCTCCAGGAATCCACTAGCAGAAGTTGAAACAGGATATGTGCCAGAGTCTGGGCGGCTTTACTAGGAGCTCTGACAGCCTTAGAGACCCTGTCTAGGCACGGGTCAAGAACCGGATTAAAATCCCCGCCCCAAATGACCCTTGAAATTTCAAGCAAAACAATTATCTGATACAATTCTAAGTAAAAGGCAGGGTCGTCGACATTGGGCCCATAAGTGTTGACTAGGAGAAGGCGCTGAGAGGCGATCTCCCCCCATACCAAAACATACCTCCCCAGCGAGTCAACCCTGTGGCCTTCTGGCCTAAGCCCCAACCCTGGATGAATGAGTGTGATGACCCCCCTGGACTGAGACGAATAGTCTGTGTAGAACCTAAGGGATCCCCATTTAGGCAATATGTGCATATTATCGGTCCCCACCATATGAGTTTCTTGTAACATCAGTATCTGGGGGCTGTGTCTGGCGATGTAGTTACCAATTTTTTTAGCTTTCATATGATTATTTAGCCCCCGAACATTCCATGTTAACAGTTTAACCTTCAGCCCCTCGCCTGCACATCATGAGGAAATATCTGCCATCGTCTCGAACGGTGGTTCTATTGTATTCATATAATTTGCTCGGTACCGGTCCAAATGTGACCACATTTTTACGTTTCAGGTGACCACATTTTTACGTTTCAGGTCATAATTAGCAACTTTGTGCCACAGTAGGGCTAGTCCAGAACTGTAACGCCCAATCCCAACTCCCCTTCCCTCCCCCCACCCTCATTGTCACTCCCAACTTGACAATGCATCAAACCAAACTCGTGGAACATTCCGAGGGTAGCCATGTTGCTTCACATGGCCGCCGACTGGGTCCCAGCCTCCACTTAATCGCAGTGCCTGGACCAATAAGTATTACACATTTTCTTAGTTACGTCCCTCAAGCACCTTATGTTATATCTGCGTTTGTCTCATGAGATTATAATCCCCCTTCAGTCTGCCGGTCTGGGCCTGTTGTCTTGCGCCGGTCTGCCCCCCTTGGGAGGAAGAGGTATAGAGGTTTCGATGTAGTGCGTAGCCTCAGCCGGAGATTCAAAAAAATGCGCCCTGCCTGCGTGCTGGATCCGCATTTTGGCAGGAAAAATGAGAGCGTATGGGATTTGACGCTCTCGCAGGAGCTTCTTAACCGGCTCGTAGGATCTCCTGTTCGCCTGTACCCCAGCAGAGAAGTCAGGATATATATGAATGCGATTTTCTTCAAATTGAAGTGTTCCTATCTCTCTTGCCCTACGCAGGATTGTGTCCCTGTCTCTATAATTCAGGAGTTTTGCAATAATAGTGCGTGGCGGGGCACCCGGCTTAGGAGCCGGGGCCAAAGTGCGATGTGCTCTTTCGACCAGAAAATGTTCAGAGAATGCCTCCCGTCCAAACAAGGTTTTAAGTAGCTCCTCCAATTGTCGCTCCATCTGGCCTTTCCCAAAGGATTCCGAAACCCCCACCACACGGATGTTGTTCCTCCTTGATCTCGATTCGAGATCCTCACACTTGTTTTGCAATTTGGCCAAGTCTCCTTTGATCTGGGCAATATCTCGGGTATGGTGTGTCATGGTGTCTTCATTAGTGCTTATTCTATTTTCAGCCTCTGTGACACGAACTCTCCTTTTCCACTCTAGCCTTAAGAGAGCCCATGGTGGAAACGATGTCATCCAGCTTCGTATTAATGGAAAGGAAGCCACTCTGAACTATCTCTGTTAGTTTATCCACTTGATCGCCAGGTTCAGGGTTCGAGGTCACATCAGTGGGAGAATGAAGCTCCGCAATCGTGGTTGGGTTTTGGTTTCCCGTGTATGCATCCATCGGGCCCTTCTTCTTGCCTGCCGGGGTTTTGGAGCCCCTACCCGCTTTGGATGGTTCCCCCATAATAGTATCCGCTATATTAGCTGTACCGATGGAGTGGCCCGTTGTCTCACCCTCGTGCAGTGTGTATGAAAAGGAGCGGGACGCAGTGATCCACCCCCGTCACCTGGGGGAGCCACCCAATATGTCCGAATGGACTGTGCCCTCCCACGTATTGTGCTACGGTAATGTCAATTTGTGATCGATCTTATCTCCAGGCTGAGCAGGTATGTCAGCACCACTGGCCCCCGCAAGTTATTTCATAGGGAGATGGCCGTGGCGCACTTAAGAAGGTGCAGGAGTGCCGGGTGGGTTCACCTCGCCTTAATCGGATGTGTGCCACCGTTCCTGGGGGACCTCCGTCAGGCGGGACCCCCTCGCCGCCGCCAACGTGCGTGTTATCACTCTCCCTCTGCTGGCACAGCTCCGGTCCCCCCTCTCACTGTGATGCGGCTTTTAGAATTCCCTCTCGCAGCCACGTATAAACTGCGTTGCGGGCCGGACACCCGCCAAGTGATTTGACTGGGCGATGGACTCACCGGAGCTCCGAGCGCGGGACCGCCTCAGGCTGAGTGCCCACCCGGTCGTGGGGTCCAGTCCTCCAGGCTCGCCCCACCAGCAGTGAGCCCAGTAGCGCGATCACAGCACGGAGAGCGGGCGCTGGTCGGGGTCTCAGGCTCCTCCCACCCGTGGCCTCCCTGCACGCCAAAGCCGCGGCGCTCGAGTGGGCAACCCTTGTGCCCAATTCCGGGTCCCGACTGCCGCAGGGGCTGGCCAATGTTCAGGATGGCACAGCTCCGTCCTCTCCGGTCTCCGGCACACAGGAGTTGCAGGGGATGTTCACGGGTAATCGGGCTAATGATGCCTGCGTCCGGGGTTCGCTAGGCAGGTCCAAGACGGATTTCTTCCGACAGGATTTGTCAGTGGAGCGGGAGCTCGGCAATCAAGCGGCGATTTGTAACGTGCGCAACAGCGCCCCCCGTAATGACTCCGTTTTTAGCGGGATTCTCGTAATGAGGCCCATAGAGTCCTGAAAGAAGTTAACTGATCATTAGACCCTCTATTAACTAGGCAACATGATAAGCTGGGACAAGAAAAAATGAATGTAAGTTGTAAAGACGATGGTTATAGTCTACATGAATGGGAAACTGTACAGGTGTAATGATAAAACGTATTTGTAGTTTTATTAATTTTCAAAGCGCTTACACCCAAGCACTGTACAAAATTAGTGAGATGGTACAGTACTCTATATGGTAGAAGGATAGTTGCTGAAAGAACCAGGTAAAAGCAACTATGGAATAGGAAAGGTCACGCTCAGCTACCCAATCTGTCAATATGAATCCTAGCAAGTTAAAAACAAATGCTTGCAAAACAAAGAACATGTTTGAACAGTGAATACAAAATAAGACCTGTATGAGAAGTCTGATTTAGTAGATCGTGGTAAAGGAAATGCTGTACCAAAAATATATTATTTGCGATGGCGGTCTAATTCTCGGGAATATTGCTTTGCTTTATGTTTTAAGCAACTTAATACAAAGAAATTTTAAAAAAGAAGTATCTGATGCCAAATATCAATGCTGCTTCTGCAATATGCCAAAGTAGTTTACCATGCCATGGGTGCAGCGGGAATCAATACATGTTCCATACAAACTGCATAACCTGATCAGACTTTGCCCAGATCATTACCAAACAAGAGCCATCAACATATAAAATAATCTGAGTTTTGCAGTGGTACATTCTTTAGTTCATCTGTGGGAGAGCAGAGGTTTTTGGTCACCAATCGACAGCCATGGTACTTGTGGCACCCCATTTGAGGGAAGTAAGGAAGGATTAAAATAGAACAGTGGTTGACAGTTACATTGCCATTGGAGATTAACAACATTTACATTTAGTTAGCCTTGAGTTTGATACATGTTGGGGTTTGCCTTTTAAAAGTAGCACTAGGACAGCACGAGGCCCAGCATTTTCTATCAGTGCAGTAGCCGCCCCTGCACATAAACCAGTCGATTAACTTGCAGCCACATGATGTAATGCAGCACTGTTATAGGCAAAACGGTGGCGGGTATCAACATTAATTTGAGTCCGATTTATCGTACTATATAGTACAAGACTTCTGATAATTCAGTAGACCCAAGTCTGAAGCCTTCGACAGTTCTTGCTTGACCAATGCCTCTGCAGTTTCAGATGACCATGAAAGGGGTTTGCCAGTTAAACTGATTGTGGGGTTCTATACGGGTTTGATAATTGAAGCATATCTTATTCACAGTAGTAGCCAGCTATTCCAAGAAATCCTCTCATTTGCTTTTGAGTTTGGCGTCTGGGTACTTGTAAAATCACATTGATTCCATCTTTAGACAGGTGTCTTGTACCAATGGAGATATCGGGGCTAAGATAATGCACTTCGGCCCAACACAAGGGAAGCTTTTTTTAGAGGCTTTGTGGCCTTTCAGAGAAAGAGCGGACAATACTTTGAGAGAAATGTGTTCAAAACCTTTCAGTGAGGGAAACCATAATAAAAGGTCATAATGATATTGAATTAAAATGATCTCCCCTCCCCATTTGAAGTCCAGTGAAGCAAGATCTTGTTTTAAAGTTTGGGAAAAGTGTGCAACTTTCCACAATCCGCTGTGGTGAACAAGTGAAACAAATTCTTAAGGATGTATAAGTAAAACCTACACATTTCCTACTTACCGAGGGAATGCAACGATTTGAGTTTGGGTGCCAGATCAAGATGGTTCAGTACCTTGAAATTATGGGTGCAACATACCCTGAGAAAGTGCTATGAGAAAGCTTTGGGGCAGCTGTTGAACAGTTAAAAGAAGTATCCAAATGGAAACCCCCCCCTCCTGTTGGTGCTAGTAGGGATTTCCCTTACAGCTGTTTCCTAATGTGCTAGTACTATTACCAGGGTATTATTTATAATAAACTTAAAGTATTCTTTCAGAACTTATTTGGGCCACTAAGCCGGCAACGGTTGGGTGGCGTAAGTTGATTGTGCTGTTAGAACTAGTTGGATTGGCACTCCCAGGCATGGAAAGTTACTCTTTGCTGTACAGGCACACTTCCTGTCATATTGGTTCTCACCGAATTCTGACCAACTGCAGGTCATCAAGGTCAAGCTTGCGATAGGTGTGCCCTCGCTGCTTCGGTCAATCATCCTTTGAAGAATGAGGCACCACTATAATGAAATCAATGTGGTAGCCTGTACATACTATGCGTGGCATAAAGTACTGAGGACATATGGGGAGGAGTGTCCTGACTATCCCTTTCTTCCTATGTGTTGCATTGAGGATATCCCAATTACTTAGGAAAAGCTTTACATCAAGATTATACAAAAAGTAGGGATTGAGACTTCAAAGTCATCAGGAGCTGTCTGCAGCTGCACTGCGTTCACATGCTGAGAAGAAAATCATCCATCCACCGAGAGAGAAAACCTGATTTGGGTTGGATTCACCCCCTCTGAAGATGGCCGACACCGAAATATAACTAATACACCTGCTGGAGGAGGCACATGCCCCATCGAGCGCCCTGATAGGTCAGAACTGCTTCCTGTTGCCCTTGCCGAAGTCCGCAGGATGGTGGAGCCAGCATCCTCCCAAGGCAGACTCAAAGGCAGCAGGAGCTGTCTGCATGTGCGCCTCATTCACATGCTAAGAAGAAAACCATCCATCTTCCAAGAGAGAGAACCAGATTTGGGTCGGATTCACCCCTTTAAAGATGGCTGACAACGAAATAGAAGTAATACACCTTCTGGATGAGGCACATGCCCCCATCGACTGCCCTGATTGGTTGGAACTGCTTCCTGTTGCTTTTGCCGAGGTCCACCGGATGGGGAAGCCAGCATCCTCCCAAGACAGACTCCAAAGTCAGCAGGAGCTGTCTGCAGCTGAGCGGCGTTCACATGCTGAGAAGAAAACCATCCATCCTCCAAGAGAGAAAACCCGATTTGAGTCAGATTAACCCCTTTAAAGATGGCTGACAACAAAATAGAAGCAATACACCTCCTGGAAGAGGCACATTCCCCCATCAACTGCCTTGATTGGTTGGAACTACTTCCTGTTGCCCTCGCCGAGGTCTGCCGGATGGTGAATCCGGCATCCTCCCAAGGCAGACTCCAAAGGCAGCAGGAGTTGTCTGCAACTGCGCTGCAGTCACATGCTTAGAAGAAAACCATCCATCCTCCAAGAGAGAAAACCCGATTTGGGTTGGATTCACCCCCCACTAAAAATGGCTGATGCCAAAATAAAAGTAATACACCTCCTGGAGGAGGCACATGCCCCAATCGAACACCCTGATTGGTCGGAACTGCTTCCTGTTGCCCTCGCCGAGGTCCGCCGGATGGTGGAGCCGGCATCCTCCCAAGGCAGACTCCAAGGCAGCAGGAGCTGTATGCAGCTGTCCTGTGCTTGTCGCAATTGTCAGACACCCGACACCCTACCACCTTCTGAGCTCATCAAGGCTGAAGGTAAGCCCGAGGTACAGCCTTGTACCGCATGCACCTACAGTGATACATGTGATCTGCGTTCCCCCTATCAGTGCTTGTGACATCACCCACTACCTTGCCCACCACCTTTCCTCCCGCCTGCTGTCACGCTCTGCCCACGCCTAGCTCTGAAACATGCTCCTGGATCACGCCCCTATAGAATAACGATCCCATGCAGCCGGCCACTCCCGTATTGGATCCCTGAGTAAATGCAATCACCCGTTCCATGCGCCCCACTCTCCCCAATCTCTGCCTCGACCCAGTGCCAAGATCGACAAATCTACACAAAGATACTGCGCCCTGAGTGCTCGCCTCCTTTCCGATCCCAACAGTGTCACAGGTGCACCACTGCACCTAAACCACACAATTGGAGAGCTGGATCATGCCTCCTGCAATTCCGAGATCGAAACTCCTAAAGACGCCACCAGCATTTCCACTTTGCAATATGGTATGGCACCACGTCCTAAACAGATGAATACCAATGCCACAGACAACCTACCCCAGCTCACGCACACATTGAGTGCCACACCCACCTATGACAAGCCCAC
This sequence comes from Ambystoma mexicanum, assembly GCF_040938575.1. Classification (NCBI taxonomy): domain Eukaryota; kingdom Metazoa; phylum Chordata; class Amphibia; order Caudata; family Ambystomatidae; genus Ambystoma; species Ambystoma mexicanum. The sequence continues at coordinate 405,795,431 of NC_090926.1, forward strand.
ACACGTATTGAGATGGCTGTGCATTGAAACGGACACATCATATCCATTGAGCACTGCTGCAAGAAACACCAGACCTGGCCTAAGAACCTCCACAAACCCTCCCACCCGCCTTCCTGAGTCCACCCTCTTCAGAAACGAACACCTCAACTCGAGATCCCAGACCACTCCCCCCCCCCAATATGAATCATTATGATATTATCCCATATCACGCGTCATCTCGCCGCAACTGACTACCACCCTCCCATCCCACCACCAATCGTGGTTGCCCAACCAAGCCTCCGGCTACCAACTACTCCAAAACCGTCCCTGAAGGCGACCCAGCAGCACCCTCTCCCCAAGACAGCAGCCAACCCAGCCTAGACTCAACCCCCGTGACCTCCTACTTATCTATGGGGCATTCATCAACTCTAGGTCACTCCCTGCCCACGCCTTAGATATCAAGGACCTGATCACCCACCAAAAACTAGACCTACTGCCCATCACAGAAACATGGCTCAACCAGGCCTTCGGCCCGCACTATCCCTAGCCCTTTCTGAGGGTTTCACCATCCTCAGGAGCGACAGACCCAACTCCTGATGTGGAGGCGAGGCGTGGCCCTTATCTAAAGAGAGGACCTGCCAATCAGACCTACCCATCACTCCACAGATGACCACTGTGGAGTGATGGGTAGTCAAATATTCCATCACCATAAACATACCTTACAGGCAGCCAGGACCTTCCACTCTTTTTGAGAAAAATCTCATCCACGCTAGGAAACATCAAACCCACCTCAACAGCCATACTACTGGGTGACCTCAATCTTGGCCTCTATGACTCAGCAGACTCCGCAGCCGCCAACACAGCCAACGCTCTCACAGTCTTTGGCTTTACAAACTGCATCTCTTCCCCTGCACACAACAAAGGTAGGATTCACGACTGCATAGCTGACCTGAATAGCCTTGTGAACATCTCTGCAAACCACCCTGCCCCTGGTCTGACCACCACATCATTGTGTTCTCATTCCACACTCACAAACAACCCACAGCACCCCTACCCACTCTACCACCTACCTTGCCTACAGTAGCAGCAAAATCACCAAAGAATCCATTTCCCCCTCCTTCCAAACCCTCAGATCGGAAGCACTCGGTCCAACAGACCGCCAAGGCCTAGCAGACCATTATGCCAACACACTTAACAACACAGTCAACCTAGTGGCTCCCCTCCTACCTAGAAAGGCTAAGCCAACTTGCCACCACAACCCGTGGTTCAGCTCAGACCTCCAAGACCTGCACACCAACAAGAGTCAGGCAGAAGCCCTCTGGAAAATAAGACCCCACCAATCTTCCTAAAACTGCATTTAATAAAATAGCAAAAGAATACAAACTAGCTATCACAGCAGCGAAAGCACAAATCTACAACACAAGAATTAAAAATGCCAACTCTAATTCTAAGGAACTATTCAAAATCCTCAGGGAACTTGAGACACCCACCACAGCCCCAATCTCTATTGGCAAAGACAATACTTGGTGCACAAACACCCAGAATGCCATGCGTGAGAATATATGTCGGCTACAGTAAAATAAATCAAGCTCAAACAAGCCAATTCTACGACCACCACACCTATTCTCACTAGTGTACACCAGGCACTGGCCTTCTTTTTCAGACAAATATCTGAGCTAGAAACTACCAACATTGTTAACAATCTCAAACCCTGAGGGGCGCTGTTGCGCACGGACGGAAATGGCAGCTTCTGTGTGAGCTCCGGCAGTGTCCAGGGCCGAAAAGCCTAAATAATCAATTTATTCACTCCGGTTTGGTGCGATTCTTACACAGAACATGTAACTATACCTCTGGACAGCCCACGTGAAATTCGGGCCCGAACGGTGAAGCGACAGCTGAGTTGTGGACCCAGGGAGGGAGAATCGCGGGCGCCCCGGTCCTCGTTGAGCGCCTACGGACCCCACCCGCCAACACCACAGCAGTGACACATGTGAAGGGAGGAATCACCCTCCCCCTGGCCCATCGGCCCACGGCGGCGAAGGTAAGCCGGGCCGGGGCCGAAACCCGGTGCGGGGCGCCGCGCCCTCCGCTCGGCTCGCGGGCGGCTCTGAAGCTGCAGGAGACAACGAGGGGGGCGGGCGTCCGACCCCCAACGAACATATCCCGCACCACCATATACAACAGAACGTTGGAACGTGCGAGCGGGGGTTGTGGGGAGCCAAGCGGGGCCCCCCCTGTCCCGCTTAATCCACCACCGGATGGAGGGAATGCTGGAAGATCGGGTCCCCCCCTGTCCATCCTAACCTGGCCTCAGAACTACAAAGCAAGTGGTGAAGGCATCTATAGGAAAGGGTACCCCTCCGAATACACACCCCAGATCCGTGACGATGCCCAAAAACTTTGGCCATAAAAGGAACAGAGGGACTATTGATAAGTTTACAACTACAATGCAGAAAGATGCCAAGCCTTAAAGGGAGGGAGAAACGCCCGCACAGCCGGAACAGATTCTCTCTGCCTCCATGATGGATCCACAGGCTGTTTTCCAAGCTATGCACCAGGGTTTCGCAACGTTGACAGACAAGCTGGATGGTATCACGGCTAGTGTCGCGAGTATAAAAACGCAACTCGACAAAACAGCTTGCATGACAGAATCTGAAACAAGAATATCAGGCACAGAGGACGCTATGGAAACCCTGAAGACAACGGTGTCAACGATGGCCATCGAGCTAGGGACAGTAAAATCCAAGTGTGAAGATTTGGAAGCAAGATCCCGAAGAAATAATGTCCGTATTATCTGTGTTCCGGAGGGGGCTATTAAGGGATCAATGGAGAAAGCGGTGGAGGACCTCCTGCGCACACTGCTGGGGGAGCAGGGTTGGTTGCCTGTGTTTATGGTGGAAAGAGCACACAGGTCTCTAGCTCCAAAGCCGAAACCCAGGGCATACCCCAGACCCATTATAGCGCGCATACTAAACTACAGACCTGATCCTAAAAACAGCTACGGAAAAACAAGAACTGAAATGGGAAGCCAACACTATACGCATCTTTCCGGACATCACCCTGGCAGTTCAACAGGAGAGAAAGCTATTCTCAGGAATCAGGAAAATGCTACGTGAGCGACAAGTACAATATGCAATGCTCTACCCCGCAAGGCTCAAAATTCAACATCAAAATAAATCATACTTCTTCACATTCCCGGAAGAGGCCGCGAGCTTCATAGAGACACATATCCCCCCAAATAATGGACAAACCTGAAAGAAGAGCTATTGAAACGCTCATAAGGCGAGGCAGCCAACACGGCGTACAAGAAGGCGAGGGAATGGCAAAGACTTAGGCTTCCTTGGGAGCCCCACACTGTAGAGGATGTAACCCAGGACTCGAAACACATGGAAAGCGTTCATCCAAAGACGTCAGAATAAATGAGAGTAACAAGCCTGAACTGGAGGTAACATCTGTACATGATGATGGCTTGGCCACTGGAGACGCCGCAGCCCCCCCTGTAGCAGGTGCTCATGTTGTTGTTGGGAGAGGAGGGGGTGGGGGGGACTCAAAGGCACAGTTGAAGTTTGGGGGACTGTGAGGGTGGGGGGAGGGACTGATAAGGGGAAGTTGGGTTCTTGTTATGGGAAGAAGGTTGGTAACACAAAAAGCACACAGGTTCTAGGCACAGGAAAGCTTAAGCATAAAGCAGAGCTACATTGCTGTAAAGGCACATACAAGCTCCCCATAGATAATGGCTAAACTGGACAAGGGCGGTATTAATGTGCTGAGTTGGAATGTAAGGGGGCTGGGCTCCAAGATCAAGAAAAGGAAGATTATGGCCTATCTTAATAGACCGGCCGCTAAGATAATCTTCCTCCAAGAGACCCACACAGGACGAACAGCTGATACCAAATTGGGGGACTCACCAATATTTCACAACTTACTCTAGCAGAGCGAGAGGGGCTGCAATACTAATACATAAAGCGCTGCCGTTCGTCTGCATCAAGGCCGAATGTGACCCAGATGGGAGGTTCGTTTTGCTGCACGGTAAGCTCTATGACAGGGAAATAGTATTCCTCAATATATATGGACCAAATATTGACCAACCAGACTTCTACTCCTCAGTTTTTGATAAGCCAGCGAGATACCCTACGGCCCGGGTGCTATGCGGGGGAGACATCAACACAATTCTGGATGTACAATTAGATCGCTCATCGACACAAAATAGAACACTAACCAGGGCAGCACAGACAATACTTACACACATGGCGGATCTACAGTTAAAGAACGTCTGGAGAACACTAAACCCCGGCAGGAAAGAATACACATACTACTCTACCGTCCATGACACACACTCCAGAATTGACCTATGGTTGATAGACACAGACAGCATGGCATGGGTAACAGGTACGCATATACACCCTAGGACCTACTCAGATCATTCTCCGATACAATTGACATTGCAAATCCCGGACAAGATCAGGGACCGACCACCCTGGAGATTCAAACCGGCGGCCCTAAGGGATCTTGTATATAAAGACTCTATGGCGCAATACATACAGGAATACTTCGATATCAATGAACACTCGGTATCAAGTCAAGCTACACTATGGCAGGCATTTAAGGTATGCTTAAGAGGTCAGTCGATATCCATAGAGGGGGGAATTCTCAAGGACATTCGGGCTAGACTGGCTAGGTTAGAAGTACAACTAACATCACTGCAGACCCAATATGCTCAGTCCTCTTCCCCTCATCTGGTTACAGAAATAAAGACTAAGCTAAAGGAGTTTAGAGAAGCAACAGACCAAGAGATCAGATACTTTGACAGACCCACGGCGGCACGTAGATATGGAGAAGGGGAGCGCCAGGGGAAACTATTAGCCAGAATGATGCGCGGGGAGAGAGGCCCCACGAACATACCTTGTATTCAACTAACAGATGGCACGATGTCCACAGATCAGGAGAAACTGAAAGAAACATTCTACACGTTCTATAAATAATTATACTCCTCCCAGTGCTCTGTCACAGAGGCTCAGATAGAACAATACCTCTCTCGGATACCGACAACGCTTATAGCGGATGTGACTAGGGAACCGCTGGAAGAACCTATAACAGTGGCGGAAATAGGTGCAGCAATAAAAGCTCTCCCCAACGGGAAAGCCCCGGGCTCTGATGGGCTGGGAGCTGAATTCTACAAAGAATTCAGTCAGCTACTAGCTCCCAGACTGCATGCTGTCTGGACGGAAGCACTAGATAAGGGTGAACTCCCAGAATCCACTAGAGAAGCAATAATCACACTTTTACTTAAATCAGGGAAACCTCCTGGAGAATGTGGATCATACCGACCACTGTCCTTAATAAATACTGATGCCAAAATCCTAGCAAAAATACTAGCGACCAGACTCACACCATTGATGCCATATATGGTTCATCAGGACCAGGCTGGTTTTATACTGGATAGATCCACTGCAACAAATATAAGAAGATGCCACCAAATAATGACCACAATGCCCCCTGCCACTCAGGGAATAGCTGTCTCCCTTGACATGAGGAAGGCGTTTGACACAGTCTCCTGGCCCTTTCTCTTTGGAGTGCTACAGAACTATGGGTTCGGTCCAAAATTCATAAAATGGATCTGGATACTATACACAAGACCCTACGCAAGGATCAGAGTCAATGGATCCCTCATAGACATACTGGAATTGTTGGGTGGCACTAGACAGGGTTGCCCACTCTCCCCATTACTCTTTGCGCTGGTGATAGAACCTCTAGCAGACATACCTAGGTCATGTTACAGTACGTTTGGGCTAACGCTTGAGGGCAAGCTCCATATTATAACGCTATATGCGGACAACATTCTACTATATCTTAAGAATCCGGTTCGCACACTTGGCAGGGTGCTGGCAGAAGATGGAAAGTTTGGGGAATACTCAGAGTTGCGCCTTAATCCCAATAAGTCAGAGATATTCCCGCTCACAGACAACACCACACAACCCCAAAACCTACATGGTCTTTTATGGAACCCGGTACATATTGTTTATTTAGGAGCTCATATAGCTCATATAGCCGGAACTCCCCGTGCACTGAACTACACGACACTCGCTGAGGCACTGTGCGCCAAGATGTTGGAATGTGTTACCCATATCATTGGCCGGGAGGATAGTCTTGATAAAAATGGTGATATTGCCGAAACTTTTCTACCTTTTTAGCACGGTGCCAGGCTGTGCCCTGTTCTCTAGAATTAACAGCGCCTGTATAACATTTATATGGGGAGGGCATCCCAGGCAGAGTTGGAGGGTATTAACAGACACACACTCCAGAGGCGGACTGATGGCACCAGATATGGAACTATACTACCTAGCAGTGCAGGCACACCATGCGGCTGGGTGGGGCACATGCTTTCTAAACCCTGCTCCCCTACGCCCCACACTGAGGGAGCGTGAGGCAATGCTGGCTCTGCATGGGATAACAAAGCCCACCCCTAAACAGTATAACACGACAAACCCATCCAGGGTTACTATCATGGCATGGTCCAGAATTGTTGACTTATTCGGAGCCGGTAAACTATACCATCCGAGCATGCCAATATGGGGGACCCACACACCCTTCGCTATCAAGAGTGAAATGGTAATGCACTGGAGTGCTAGAGGTGTCACCCAGTGGGGGCAGTTGTTCCCAGATCATAGCTTTCTCCAATGGGAGGACATTAAAGATGTAGTAGGAAACACAAATACACGTAAACAACAATACCATAGGGTGGCTGCCTTGGCATAACATATGTACCCAACATTCCCGAAGGAACCTTAGATAAATATGGCACTAGGTTATATATTCACGAGAGGGACACAGAAAATAACTGCCTCCACTCTTTACAAAACCATACTGCAAACACACCCAACGGTGACTCATGCGGCTAAGAGCAAGTGGGAACACGACCTGGGGCAGCCGATAGAAGACCAGGAATGGTCCCAGATCTGTGCAATGACCAAATGAATATCTTGTAATTCACTATTCAAATTGATTCATTATAAAATAGTCCATAGGACACATTACACACCGTCCAGATTCAAGCAAATATATCCGGCCTCGGCTGGCACATGCACGAGATGTAACTCTGAGAACGCGAACATATTTCACATGCTATGGGACTGTGCTAAATTGAGACAATACTGGTCAGAGGTTTGTGGAGCACTGGATAAGATGGCAGACCAACCAGTGAAATGGACACCAGGGATCTGCATGTTGGGGGCAGAAGGGAAAATGAACCCGACATGGCGGAAACTATTGAATCTAAGCCTGCTAATAGCGAAAAGGGTCATTTTAATGAGATGGAAGAATGCGCAGTCACCCACATTAGAAGACTGGAACAGAGACATGGTGTGGGTCAACGATACTGAAGAACTATACATAGACTCAGTTATGGCCCCCTGTAGACCCAGAAACATTTGGTCCCGATATAAACAATATCTGGCGGAACTGGCAGACCTCGAAAACCTGACCACTGAAGAGAATTGACCTGTATATGTATTTATGTTTAATTAATCAAATGGTATAAATGTATGTGCATAACCTGTGTGCAAATATAAATAAAGTTGTTAAAAAAAACAATCTCAAGCCTTCAAACTGTAAGGGAGACTCCTGTCCAGCATCGGTAATCAAAGATTGCACAGATTCACTCATCCCGTTCATCACCATCTTCCTTCTCCACTAACATTGTCGGAGGCATCTTCGAGGAATCATGGATCCGCCTCCTGCTGAAAAACCATCACTCGACCCTGCAGATTCAAATAACTAATGCCCTATCACCACTGTTCCATTCCTGCTTAAGATTCAGGATAGGTCAGCTTACAACCAGATCCAATCCCATCTCGAATCTAAAGACATCCTAGGCATGTACCAATCAGCTTTCAGCCAGGTCACAGCACGCAATCAGCCCTGCTGGATTTAAAAATTCAACTAGACACTCTCAGGGACGTTGGCAAACCTGCCATCCTGCTCCTACTAAACCTATCGGCCGCCTTCCATCTAGTTGACCACACCACCCTATGCCACCACCTCACCACATCAGCAAATTTCTCCACCAATGCCACCTCCTGGATAGCCTCCTTCTGAGAATGTAGAACCATGAGAGTCTTCTCCGACATTGCCAATGCCGCCCCTAGCCCCATTACCTGTGGTGTCCCGCAAGGCTCCTGCGTCTCCCCCTCCCTTTATAATATATTCACCAAACCTCTCTTCAACATCCTGGATGACATCGGCATATCCTACACCAACTATGCCAACGACACCCAAATCATTCTCCCCTTGTCAGGCTCCTATGAAAAAGACTCCCTCACCCTCAACCACATCTACGCGAATATTAAAACATGGATGGCCACAAACTACCTCTGTCTTAATGACGAAAAGACAGAGATCCTCTTGGCAGGCCCACCCTCTCTGATTCAGAAATGTAGCCCACAATACTCATCCTTCAGGATAGATGACTTCCAGATCCCCGTTTCTGCTATGCTAAAAGCCCTCAGCGTCCACCTGGACTCTGCATTATCCCTCACCAAACAAGTCAGCGCTGTTGCCTCTTCAGCAGCATCCACAGCAAAACTCATCTCTGCAGCGACAAATTTCTTGACACCAGAGAGCTACCCGACCATAGCAAGAGCTACGATGGGTGCGAAATTGGATTATTGCAATGTGTTGGCTGGGACCTCCAAAAAAAATGAACAAACTCCATTTAATTCAAAATAACACCCTCAGAGCCGCATTAGAGGAGAGACCACTTCTCAGCCGCAAGAAAAAAGGCACACTGGCTCCCGGTCAGGGAAAGGATCATCTTCAAGGAGAGAGCAACACCCAACAGACCAATTAGGTCATTCTACACTCAGACTCACCCTACTCAAAATCAAAAGAGCTAAAGGAGATGGGGCAAGCTTCCCCTCGGTAGCAGTTAACCACTGGAACGCCCTCCCCAAAGCCTTAAGAGCAGAAAGTTCATGCTGGACCTTCCGAAAGGCGCTGAAAATATGGCCTTTCGCCTAACACACATTTCTATTTTCAGGAAGAATTGACTCCTAGTCTGCATTAATCTCACTTCTATAGTTATCTTATGTCCACAGCACTCTATGTATTGCCTTACTCAAGCTTTGCTTCGTGTAACTGGTTGCAACAGCGCCCTGGTGACCCAGGGTTTCAGCGCTTTACAAATGTAAAAATAAATAAAATAAAAAGGATGATTTTTATTGGGATGGTCAGTTTTTGTCACTTAATAAATGTATGGTGGTCTATGAAAAGGTTAGCGACCATGTCTGACAGATTGTCAGCAAAGGACAGGTTGTAGGATGGAGGTATGTCAATAAAGCAGAATATTAACATTGATGAGTGGTAGTTGAAGCAGGGTAAAAGCAGAGATTCGTATTCCGAGATGTTATTTGGACCCACAAATTTAGATCTCTGGTTACAATACAGTATCGTACCGTATTGTAACCAGAGATCTAAATTTATGACACATTGATTCCAACGGAAGTAGGGTACTATACAATCTGTTTAATAGGTACCCCCTTGTGCTCTTTCAACACACTGGTTTTGTAACTAGCCGAACTAGTTTGTCACGTAACTTCTGTTTTAGTTTGTTTTTTATTGAATATTGTATGTTTTGTACTGTGGACCACTTCATTTAATTGGTTGCTTTAACTTCTATGATTTATTATTAAAATTTGATTTTAATTGTGACTGGTCCCCGATGTGATGAATTGTTTTCCTGTACCTCTGGCATCTACACTTTGGCTTTGTCTCTCTTTATATATACAGGCTATTGTCTACCTGGACATAGACAAAGTATACATAGCTAACTGTTCTTAGCTATTAGTATACCAGGCTTCCTCCTAGTATAAATTGTCCAGTCTTAATCAGCCAGTCACTGTGAGGTAGTAGGGGCCACAGGCAAAAGCAGGAAGTGTCCATAAAATTGAGCTAGGGAGGCCTAGGGGACAAACAAAGAAACAGCAGGCCACTCCCAGCACCTCAACTCGACGAAATACAAATAAAAAATCGAAATTTTCAATATCTGATGGGCTGTGCGTGCAGAAACAGCTGCCCGCTGTCAGTATATCCAACAATTAGACCTGGATGGCCTGTAGGAGCCCCTCCGCAGTGCCTCGATCATCCTAGGCCTCATCAAAAAAATGGCCACCAGCCACGTGGTCCACACCCTCTCCGCGGCATTGAATGAGAGGATTCCATACCTCGTTGGATTTGAAAAAAATAGCTTTTTCTTTTTTTCATTCACCGCCGGGCCCGGGCGTGACTCCGGTCTTGACCCACTGTTGTGGGGCACTCAGGCCCCGCGATATCCCGTGAACCCCGACCCGCCACAGACTCACAGCAGAGACGCCTGTTCGGTTCGGGCTCCCCGGTCGCACTGACTGCTGGGGCACGCCCACTTTATTTAAAGGCACGCGGTGGAGGGCAACGTCACTCCGCCGCGTGCTGAAGCCCTTAAAGGGGCAGCACCACAATCTCTACCTTGTCACACAGTTGAAATTGCTGAGCTAATGAATGATCAGCAGCTTCAATGGCTTGCTTTAACAGAAACATGGCTACAAGACTTTTCAGGACAGGTAATTGCTATAACTCGACGGTGTCTCTATTTTAAATACACACAGAGGGGAGGGCAAAGGAGGAGGAGTTGCAATCATATATGAATCCTCCCCTACAGTGCAGAAAATGTCATGCCAAGATATTCAAAGTTCTGGCATTTTGTGCATTAGAATCTTTCTCTCAAAATCTACATTTAATTATTTATCGTTCTCCAGCTGTAAAACTGGATTTTTCTACAAAAATGCTCAACTCATTACTCCTATTAATGCGCGTTAGAGGACAAACACTAATCAGGGGTGATTTTAATTTAGTATGTAATGGCCTGTCAGACACTACCACATCTCAGATATGATCTACGATGTTGGCCCTAGAATTCCAGCAAGCCATATTTCAACTGACGCATCTAAAGGGCCGGACACTAGACTGGGTTCTCCCTAACAACTTAAAAACACAGAACATCAAACTTCAATCTTTACAATCTACAGATCATTTCCTCATTAGCGTTGATATACTGGCTACCAACCCTCAAATTAGGAAATACATGAAGTTTTGGAATGCACGCCTGTTAACTTAGGATAATTTATCGAATCCTCTGCAACAATGTTTCGATATGCTCAGCTCGACACTTGAGCTTGATGATATAGCAAACTTGTACCATTCCAATATCAATACTACTATTAACAACCCATGCACCAGAACTATCAAATTAGTCTGTAAACAAAATAGATGGTGCACAAATCAGCTAAGAGAAAATAAAATCAATATTAGATCACTAGAAAGGAAATGGCGCAAAGATTCCTCTCCAAACAATAACTCTGCATTAAAAGATGATGCACTGGCATTGCAAGCAAACTATTTTTAATATTAAGTGTACCTTCTTTGAAAACCAAATTCAATCTGCAATATTAGCACCAAAGAAACTATTTCAAATTCTGCAAACTGAAGCCGCTCGAAAGCACTTTCTGCTACTGCACCTACCTCACTGGGACAGATGCAATACTTCTGCCTCAGCCTTTCAAACTAAAATTGAAATGATTAGAAGTTTAATAACAAAGTGTGGCTAGGGATGCCTAAGGCCTTGTTTGCGATCATCCCGGACAATCCGGTAATAAATGCCAATATCTTTGAATTCAACTTTGCTGCAATCAAAGTAGATCAAACTATCAACATAACCAACTCTGAATCCCACCACATGTCCCGGGGACCCTTGCCCATCTATTGTGGTCAAGCGGTGCGTGAATGTTTCAGCCCCCCACTATTGCCAACTTTATAGTTTGCTGAAGGCCACAATCCTGGCAATCTTAAAAAGACATGGGGCCTCATTCCGTGTTTGGTGGTAGTCATGGCGCTATTTGCGCCATAACTGCCACCAATAACGGGTCTGACACCGGTGTAGTTCAGTGGGGACTTACCGGTTTAGTCCGACCTTTGCGAGACCGGTAAGTCCCCATGGAAAATGCCATTCCCCATTCCCATTTGAGCCCCCATAGGGCTCAATGGGAATGGGGAGGGCGCAAATAACGTGCTCGCGAATGGCAAGCCCGTTATTTGGGCCCTGGTCCCCTAACGGGACGTGTGGTCCGACCAAACGTACCTTACGGGTCCCGTTGGGGGACCTTGGAATCGGGCGGTAGGGGATTACCGGCAGTGGTCGAAGTGTAAGAAAAGAAGTAGTGGAACTATGTTCCCTGCTGGCCCGCCTCCGCTCCTCACAAACCCCATCGTCCTGCCCCCTCCCACACACAATACAAACCCCCAACCACATTGGCCTGCTTTTTAAGGGAATGTTTAGTGCAGTGCACTGAAAGTACAAGTTTCAATCTCTTCCTACACTGTTATTTTAAAAGGAAACCATTCCGGAACGGTTTATTTTTAAAATAAAAGTATAGGAGCTGTAAAACTTAATTTAAAAAAGTAGAGGAGCACCGCTCCCATCTGCTCCCGCTCACTTCAACCACTGATTACCGGCACCAGTCTCCTTACTGGTGCCCGGTATCCCCTACCGCCCGACTCGGAATGAGGCCCATGGATTACCTCTCTTAAGAAAGCGACATTGGGCCCGACTGACAAGTAACTATCGGCCCATCCCCCAATAGCCCATTATTTCTAAATGTCCCTGATAAGGTTGCAACAACCCTAAACAATTTTTAGAACAAAATCAACTTTGAGGGGGACTACAATCGTACTTTTGCCCAGGCAGACGCATAGAGACAGTGCTCCTAGACGTTAAGGACAGACTACTCAATATTATGGAATAAAGTAATCTGGCCCTTTTTATGTTATTTGAATTGTTGGCCACCTTTGACACCCTGGACCATTAAAACACTCAAGGACATATTAAAACAACCACAATACATGTTTGGGGGTCTATTCTTTTGTAGATAGAAACATATTTTGGTTCACTTTGCATAGTCACAATTTATATAAAGAGATACAAATGTTGACACATTGTGTTTCAGTCTTATCATCTTATCAAACTAATTTTGTGTTGCTGCTAAAAACTCTCAGCTGCAAGGCTACCGTGTCATATGGATTCTTTTCCTGAAATCTACAATTCAAACAATGACAAACCATGCATTACATGACCCTCACCTTTTTCACAAATCTTTTTGTTATCCTCCATCTTTTTGTTATGCTCACCTGGCTCCCACAGGGGTGTCGGTCGGACCCGGACAGCTGCGGTCTCCACCCACGTGATGCGTAGTGCAGTGATGACTGACTGGATCTGCCCTCCTAATCTTGTCTGCTTAACCAGTAGAAATATTCTCCTGCAAGTGGAGAGATGGATTTAGCCACTTGTGGATTCAAGTGATGGCACCCCCACAGTCCTCCCCAACTAATCACCTCCGAAATGCCCTCACAGCAATCTCACCTTATATTCTTGAAAGATGAGCTCTCTATCCTGCGTGGATTTGCAGGGGCGCGTTGATTCCAGTTACTTCACTGGTTTGAAGGCTCGGGAGAGTTCCGGAGAGTATTGACTCTGAGGTTCCTGGTGAGGACCAGTAAGTATTAAGTTCATAGAGTTCAATATGTCCGATGTTCACTCTTGTTCCCCCCTTCCTTTCTTGTCTTGCAGCTGGCTTGTGAAAAGATGCTCTTGTGGCAGCTGGTGGCGCTCAAGTAAGAGTCTGTTACCCGGCGCTGTCCGGTAAATGTTGCATGTGGAAAACGTGTTGTTTTGTCTCTCTTTACAGATGCGGCACGTGAAAATATGGGGAATCACAAAAGGATGCCTCCGGTGGTAAATCAGGTAAGTCTATGGTGGTAAGAATTATATTTGTTGGTTCTCTCAGCTCACCTTGTGGTTTTCTTTTGTCTCCTACGTGCCGAAGTTCAGCGAAGAAATGATGGAGGCAGCGCCGACGCGAAGGATGCTGTGAAGACTGGTGAGTTTGGCGCGACGCTGCAGCTGGAGGTGCGGCGCCTGCAGAAATGATGTTCTTTACAGGTCCGGAGACGAGATGGATCCAGAATCGGGTGTGGAATAGAAATAAGTTCGTTTTCTAACCTTGTCCCTTTCTTTCCTCTTTGTTTTAGGAGCTCCGGATTCGAGGCGGGCGTGGCAAAAGACTGGATGCAGGCTGCAGGCACGGTGAGCGTTACGCTGCTGGATGCAGAATAACGCGAAGCGTGTGTTGCTGGTCGGGCGTGGTTTAAATAGCCTCAAAAGTAGTCCCAGGTAAGAAGTCCCTAGAACCACACCCGAGTAAAAAAATAGTCCCTGTAGAAAAATAGTCCCTTTCAGGCTTCATGTTGGATTGGAGTCATTTGCAGCATGGTCTGCCTGAGGTAAGTAATGACTATGAGCCTGGCGCCTTAGGCGCCAGGACTGATTTCTACTATGAGCCTGGCGCCAGGACTGAACCCAGATAGCCCCTAGCCGGGGCTGCTGAGGTTTTACTAAATATCTAGATGCCTGCTCCCGGGGCTGATGGGCTTGGTCCGGATGCCTGGGGGTAGGCATCATGACAGCATTCCCCCCCCCCACAAGGCCCCTCCTAAAGTTGTTCTTCCCCTGGGCCCTGGTTTGTCTGGCAAGTTCTGATGGAATTTTTTCACCAACCGAGGTGCATGGACATGGTCACTAGGTTCCCATGACCTTTCTTGTGGTCCGTAGCCCTTCCAATCGATTAAATAAAAAAGTTTTGATTTAACCATCTTGGAGTCCAGGATCTTTTTTACCTCGAATTCAGGTTCTCCATCTATCAAGATGGGGTCGGTGGTTTGGTTAATCTTGTTCCTGGTTGAACTGGTTTTAAAAGTGAAACATGAAAGACAGGATGAATGCGCATATTAGAGGGTAATTCCAATTTGACGCTACTGGGTGGATAATGGCTTTAATAGTTTAAGGTCCCAAATATCTAGGGTTAAAAGTCCGAGTTCCCTTCAGAGGTATGTGTTTTGTAGGCAGCCAAACTTGATCCCCAATCTGGTATTGTGGAGTTTCACTTCTATGTTGATCAGCATTTTTCTTATATTTCTCTTTTGCCTGTTTCAAATGTTCTTTTGCCTCTTTAAAGGCTTGTGTAATAGTAGAATGCAAATGACTAACTGCAGGCATTTCTAAATGCTGAGGCGAATCTAGTTCTGAGGTTCGAGGGTGATGTCCATATATGGTATGAAAGGGGCTTTGTCCGATGCCTGAATGTACAGAGTTATTGTATGCATACTCAGAAATCCATAAAATATCTTTCCAATTACTTTCGGTCTGGTGTAGCATGCAACGTAGGTACTGTTCCGGGGTCTGGTTGGTCCTCTTCGTCTGACCATCAGTCTGGGGATGGTGACTGGTTGATAACCTCACGTCGATTTGCGCCAGTTGACAACATTTCTTCCAAAAATGTGAAATGAATTGACTACCTCGGTCAGAGACCAATACGGAAGGAAATCCGTGTATTCGAACAATGTTTTTGAGGAACTCCTTGGCCAGAATTGAAGCAGAAGGTAATCCCTTTAGAGGAATAAAGTGGGCCATCTTGGAAAAAAGATCCACAATAACTAGAATGGTGTTAAATCCATTACATGGAGGTAGATCTGTAATAAAGTCTAACGATAAGGTGTGCCATGGTGTAGGTGGAATATCCAAAAGTTGTAAGAGGCCAGCTGGTTTTTTCTTCTGACTTTTGTTTTGGGCGCAGATGCCACAAGACATTACAAATGACTTTACGTCTTTTCGCCAGGTGGGCCACCAGAATTGTCTCTTAATTTTAGCTTCAGTTTTTGCGATACCTGGGTGTCCTTCCATCAGGCTGTCATGATAATTGGAGATTACTAGTTCTTGTAGTTCCTTGTGTCATAGAAATAGTCACCCTTGATAATAAGGTAGGTCATTGATGACTGAGTAGTCAGAGCCTTTCTTCACCCAGTCCTGTAGGGCTGTTGGATCGAAGAGTTGTTGGATCTTTACTTGAATATCCTCTAGTGTCTGTAGAGTGGTCATGCCAAGAATTCTTTGTTCTGAAATTATAGTGTCTGTAGAGTGGTCATGCCAAGAATTCTTTGTTCTGAAATTATAGACACCGGTTCCGGATTCGCATATGCTTCTCCCATCCCTATTCGGGATAAGGCATCTGCCTTGCCATTTTTACAACCTGGTCGATAAGTGATCACGAAATCGAACTCTGCAAAGAACAATGCCCATCGAAGTTGACGCGACGATTGGGCCTTGGCTGTTTTTAAATACTGCAAGTTCCGGTGATTACCGTAATGGTATGCCTGGCACTGAGAAGATAATGCCGCCAAGCCTTGAAGGCGGATTTGATGGCTAATAATTCTTTATCGGTAACCGCATAGTTTAACTCGGGTGCCGAGAACTTTATGGACCAAAATGCTACTGGGTGAAGTTGACCGGTTTCAGGATCCTTCTGGGACAGGACAGCTCCCATGGCTAAACTGGATGCATCAGTTTCAACTATTTATGGAAGTTCGGGGCGTGGATGCTTTAAGACAGGTGCAGTCGTGAATTTCGCTTTCAGCTCTTGGAAGGCCTTTTCAGCTTCTTCTGTCCGCAAGAAGCGTTTGTTTTTTCGCAAAAGTGCTGTGATAGGGTGTACAACATGTGAGAAATCCGGAATGAATCTGCGATAGAAATTAGCAAATCCGAGCATGCTTTGTACCCCTTTAACTGAACTGGGTGATAGCCACCTGAGGATTGCATCCACCTTTCGAGAGTCCATTCGGACTCCTTTTGGAGTCGGGATAAATCCAAGGAATTCAACTTCCGTAGCATGAAAAACGCATTTTTCCAATTTTGATTATGACTTGTGCTGGCGTAGTTTCTCAAGGACTGCACGAACATGCTTCACATGGTCTGATTCTGAAGAGGAGTACACTAGAATATCGTCTATGTATACAACAACACAGACGTCAATGAGTTCACGAAGGACATCGTTCATAAAATACTGGAAGGCTGCTGGTGCATTGCACAACCCGAAGGGCATCACCTGGTATTCGAATAACCCGTACTTAGTGCGAAAAGCAGTCTTCCATTCGTCGCCTTTCTTTACACGTACCAGATGATATGCCCCTCGGAGATCTAATTTAGTGTAGATGCAAGCGTCCGTTACTTGGTCTAGTAATTCGGTGATCAGAGGCAATGGGTATCGGTTCTTAACCATGATCTGATTTAATGCGCGTTAGTCTATGCACGTTCTGAGGTCACCTTCCTTTTTAGGCACGAAGAACAAAGCTGAAGATGCAGGGGACTTGGATGGATGAATGAAGCCATTAGCAAGGTATTGGTCCAAGTATTGTCGTAGGTGAAGGTTTTCGGGTTCCGTAAGGGCGTAGATCCTACTACATGGAGGTTGTGCGCCGGGTATGAGATCGATTTGACAATCGTATGATCTGTGAGGTGGTAGGGTGTTTGCCTGTTCCTTTTGGAAAACATCCAGGAATTCTTGATATTCCTGAGGTAACTGGACGTCTGGAGTAGCGACTTTGGCCAGGCCTTGGTTCAAGGGTTTTTTCGGGTAACAAGTATGTGCACAATCCGGGAAGGTTATTCTCTTCTCTCGCCAATCAATACAAAGATTATGTGTTTCCAACCAAGGTATCCCCAGTATTATTTGGAACTGCGGGGCTTTGATTAAATCAAACACAATAGTCTCTCGATGCCCATCCTGACCCAATAGTGTCATCTCTGCGGTGGAATGAGTTACAGGCCCAGAGGCAATTTCAGTTCCATCGACTGTGGTGATGACATCCGAAGTGGTTTTTTTGCAGAGAGATAGATTCATCCTAGAAGCCAACTCGTGGTCCACATAGTTTCAAATGGCCCCGCTATCAATGTGTGCCCTCACTGCGTGCATACGTGATGGCTGCCTTGGATCTATAAGGACCATTGGCATGATGAAGTGCGAGGTCTGAATATTCTTCTTCAAGCTCGGCAAGCGGACCTCTACGCTTGTCGGGCATGGTTGTTTCCCGAATCAGGCTCTGATGGATTTTTATCAGCAACTCTGACTACTCTTTTAGATGTTTTTATAGGGCAATCCCGTAGAAAATGTCCTGAGGCCCCACAGTACAGACACAATTGCATCTGCCGTCTTCTTTCTCTTTCCTTTTGAGTTAAGGGTCCCTTGACCCCCCCCGATCTGCATTGGTTCTGATACATCTGTTCCTTTGAGGGTAACATTGGGTTTAACCAATACCCGATTCTCGAACTTAGCTCGATCAGCCTTTCTATTCTGAAGTCGGTGGTCTAACTGGACCACTAAGTCTATATATTCTGCACAATCCTGAGGTGGGTTCACAACTTGGGCCAAAACGTCTTTGAGTTCACCCCGAAGTCCATGATGAAATAATGTAATTTGTTTTACCTCTGGCCATCCGGTTTCCACCACTAACCTATTGAAAGTGGCGGTAAAGGTTAGTAGATCCTTGTTACCTTGTCCTAATGATAAAGGTTCATTATCCAGGGCCTGTCCCTGTGAATGTCTGGCAAATAGTCTTTCCATGCGCAATTGAAAACCTTGAAAATCCCGAAGAAGAGGGTCATCCTGGTTAACTAATGGAATTGACCAATCTGCTGCGCTGCCACTAAGATATGATAGTACAAAGGCTACTTTGGTTTGGTCGTTCGGAAAAGCTCCAGGTCTGCATAAAAAGTGCAAGCGGCATTGGTTCATAAACACGGCAAACTTTTTTGGGTCCCCAGCAAAACGTTCGGGTGGAGCTAAAGGAATGCTCCCTGGTAGAACCACTTGCACAGGATTGCTCGATGAAACAGGAGTTGGATTCCCCCCGAATCCAGGTAATGGTGTTTACCCAGCTTGGTTTTGCAGTAATTGTCTAGCAAGATCATCAGTGCGCTCCTTTGACACAATCAGTTCTCTCCTGAGGGCATTAGTCTCTTGGCGCGCGGAGTGCACTTCTGCCCTAAATTCCCCTAACAATAGGGCTAGTTGGTCGGTTTCTGAGGTTTCCATAACGCCCGGGTGGGGATTTGTAGATAGGCTTCGCATTCTGTTACGCTCACCTGGCTCCCACAGGGGCGTCGGTCGGACCCGGCAGCTGCGGTCTCCACCCAGGTGATGCATAGTGCAGCGATGACTGACTGGATCTGCCCTCCTAATCTTGTCTGCTTAACCCGTAGAAATATTCTCCTGCAAGTGGAGAGATGGATTTAGCCACTTGTGGATTCAAGTGATGGCACCCCCCCAGTCCTCCCCAACTAATCACCTCCGAAATGCTCTCACAGCAATCTCACCTTATATTCTTGAAAGATGAGCTCTCCATCCTCGTGGATTTGCAGGGGCGCGTCGATTCCAGTTACTTCACTGGTTTGAAGGCTCGGGAGAGTTCCGGAGAGTATTGACTCTGAGGTTCCTGGTGAGGAGAGGACCAATAAGTATTAAGTTCAGAGTTCAATATGTCTGATGTTCACTCTTGTTCCCCCCTTCCTTTCTTGTCTTGCAGCTGGCTCGTGAAAAGATGCTCTTGTGGCAGCTGGTGGCGCTCAGGTAAGAGTCTGTATTACCCGGCGCTGTCTGGTAAATGTTGCACGTGGAAAACGTGGTGTTTTGTCTCTCTTTAGAGATGCGGCACGTGAAAATATGGAGAGTCACAAAGGATGCCTCCGGTGGTAAATCAGGTAAGTCTATGGTGGTAAGAATTATATTTGTTGGTTCCCTCGGCTCACCTTGTGGTTTTCTTTTGTCTCCTAGATGCCGAAGTTCGGCGAAGAAATGATGGAGGCAGCGCCAACCCGAAGGATCCTGTGAAGACTGGTGAGTATAGCGCGGCGCTGCAGCTGGAGGTGCGGCGCGTGCAGAAATTATGTTATTTACAGGTCCGGAGACGAGATGGATCCAGAATCAGGTGTGGAATAGAAATAAGTTTGTTTTCTAACCTTGTCCCTTTCTTTCCTCTTTGTTTTAGGAGCTCCGGATTCGAGGCGGGCGTGGCAGAAGACTGGATGCAGGCTGCAGGCACGGTGAGCGTTACGCTGCTGGATGCAGAATAACGCGAAGCGTGTGTTGCTGGTCGGGCGTGGTTTAAATAGCCTCAGAAGTAGTCCCAGGTAAGAAGCCCCTAGAACCACTCCCGAGTAAAAAATAGTCCCTGTAGAAAAATAGTCCCTTTCAAGCTTCATGTTGGATTGGAGTCATTTGCAGCATGGTTTGCCTGAGGTAAGTAATGACTATGAGCCTGGCGCCTTAGGTGCCAGGACTGATTTCTACTATGAGCCTGGTGCCTAAGGCGCCAGGAATGAACCCAGATAGCCCCTAGCCGGGCTGCTGAGGTTTTACTAAATGTCTAGATGCCTGCTCCCGGGGCTGATGGGCTTGGTCCGGATGCCTGGGGGTAGGCATCATGACACTTTTATAAATGCAAAATTTTTAGCAGTGACATCATTAAGGTTAAAATTAAATACACATTATGACTATACTGAATCTCAAACTGATTATAATAGGCAAAATACATTTCACTAGTATTCCTGCCTACCTATTCTTTGGACTCTTTGTATCTTTGAAGTTGTATGTATATCTTCTGTTCTGGTTCTTCTCATATTTCTGAGGGAATAAGTGTGTGATTTACATTAATGTGAAATATGTTCAAGGTCACACATTGGTTAAACTACGTGTTTGTGGACTCTCCTTTGTTATTTCTGTCTCCTGAGTTTAACTGCGGGAGAAAATGAATGTATGTGTGTTGGCATTAATCCTTTTTCATCCATATTGTTCCATTTTCAAACCGAGTGATACTTAATGGTAAATCTTACTGTGTGCAACTACGGGGCTACCGTCTTCACAGGAGATACAATGTATACATGATTGCTGGCAGATGTCGCTATGTGTAGTACTCCTAATGGATACTAGATGCAAAGGCAATTCCTGCCCCCCTAAGGGGCTTTGCCCCATTCACTGCAGTCCTGGCTCTACCTTCCTCACCTGCTCGCTGAAGAAGCCTCACCTGACACTCAACGGGCCTGGCTTGTTAGCTATGACCAACCCAATCAGGCGTCCTTACTCTAGTCCTATGTCATGCTCACCTGACTCACTAGCCCCTAGCCACCAGCCACTTGCCCACTCCACTGCAAATACTGCGAACAAATGGCCTCTCATACCTATCCATGGGACCCATTCGACTACATAGGCGCTGTGCTAGAACCATACACCTGGTTCCTCCGCCTTCTGATCGCACTCTGCCCAAACTAGGTGACCCCAGACTTGCAAGAGTCAGTTCGCACACCAGTGAGGTGCTTTATATCCCTACCTCCATCGGCCCCCTGCTGCCAGTAAAGCAGATGGGAGCACTTAACTGTGCATTAATTAACGTATGTTCCCTAGGAGCACATGCAGAGGCGTCTCTAAGGAGGTTTGAGGGGGCAATTGGTTGTAATCCTGGATAGAAGCTCAGGGGCTACAACCAAAAGGCTAGCTAGCCCTGATTCTCAACAGTCCTGACATTAGCATAGCCCAAGATCTTTTCCATACCTAGCAACAACCCTGGGCACATGTTATTGGTATCCACTAAATCATACTTAACCACCACCTTGACATCCGAGTCACCTGGATTGGATCTTCTTAGCCAATGCCAATGCCACTGTTGACATCTCCTCTATTAGTACAGTACCATGGTCAGACCACTCCCTCAGAGTTTAACCTGTCCCTCGCCAAACCCCCCATCGCACACTCACACACTCTGAGCCCAATACAGGTTTGAAATACCTACATACTTTCACATGAGGCGCTCAAGCACACTCCAGGCACTGCTCAATACATGCCCAGTGCCTAGCAACAAGAGTCCCCAAGACCTAGCTAACCTTTATCACCAATGCCTCCTCCACACCATGGATCAGCATGCTCCGATCACAGCCAAAGCCCCCAAACTGCAGAAACCAACCAACATTTGGTTTACAGAGGAACTCGTCACCTTACGCAGAAACAAGAGCCCTTGAACCCATTTGCAGAAAACACCCCTCCCCTAGGAACTGCGAATCTCTCTCCATTGCCACCAAATCCTACAGGAAACCAGTAGTTAAACTTAAAGCAAACTCCTATGATGCCAGGATTTCCAACACGGGTTCTAACACCAAGGAGCTATTCTCAATTCTAAAGGAGCTTGAAAACCCAACGCCAATAAGCTCCCCGATTCGCACTGATAAAGCATGGTGCATCACTATACAAGATGCCCTCACCAACAAAATTGAGTCACTACGGGACAAAATCAGGAAATTAAAAAGCCATTCTAGCTGCTAAAGTCCCCTTGCCTGCTGCACCTTGCCATCCACGAATGGTGCCACCCCCTCTTTTTCCCCCATTCATGTTCTTCCAGGTCACACAAGAGAAGGTTCTGGCAACCATCTTATTGCTGAAGCCCTCTAACTGCAAGGGCGACACATGTCTGGCACATATATCTAAGCTCTGTGCCCCCCACCTTGACACCCATTATCACTGACTTTGTTAATGCACCCTTCCTGTCCAATAAAGTCTCTTCTAGCATTAAATCAGCCTGCATCACACCACTCCTCAACAAAGCATCTCTTGACCCAACCATCCCCACAAACTACCACCCCATTACTACGGTCACCTTTCTACTCAATGTTTTGGACCGTCTGGCCTACTCACAAGTTTAACTGTTCTTAGAATAGAACCACCTGCTAGACACCTGCTAGACAATCTGGCTTCCCCCCCAAAAACACAGTACCGAAACAGCCCTTCTTGACCTGAAAATCCAAATGGATAATATCCAGGGCTCAGGTGACCTAGCTATCATCCTACTAGACCGTTCTCCAGCATTTGACCTTGTAGACCATGACACCCTCTGCCAAAACCTCAGCCAGCACTTCCACTTCACTGCTGAGGCCACAATGTGGATCAAATCATTATTTTATGAACGCACCACAAAAGTATCCATTTGTGACGTAGCTGCCAACCCCTTCCGAGTTCCCCTAGGAGTTCCTCAGGTATCTTGTCTATCGCCCACACTCTACAACACATATACCAAACCTCTATTCGTCCTCCTAGATGCCCTGGGCATCATTTACACCGACTTTGCAGATGACACCCAAATGCTCATCCCTATCACAGGCAACCACACCTGTGACTTTGACACAATAAACAGGGTGTTGTGAGTGGTCAGGAATGCGAGGCAAACAAGTAGATAGAGTTTTTCCACAAGTAGCCATTATATTAAACAATAAAGCTGTGATAAACGCCTCACTTTCCCTAACCTAATGAGGATTTCCCTGCCTGTCAAACTAAGACTAAAGGAAACTACTCTAATATCAAAAGGTTTCTGTCCCTCACACTTACACATACAACAAAATCATACAAGTTTCATATGGCAGTTCAAACTCAAGAAAATGGCAATTATATTCAAACATAAACTTTATAGCCATGTATCTTTGTAACCAGAGTCGGATCCTCTTCCCCAGGATTAATGCAGGATTTTCCAAATCAAAGTTCCAAATAGGAAAGTTTCTTTCAATATCCAAGTTCTGCTTTACAAGCCACACAGTTTCTTTTACTCCATAGGTCTTTCACTTGGCAATTGGATTGTCTTTTTACTAAACAAGATTCAGCACAATTGAAAATGATTGTCCCAAAGTTTCCACAAGCTCTTGCTTGATAAACCAAAAAAGCCTGTCTTCACACTTCTAGTCAATATTTTAATATAACTATAACTTTTAATATAACTAGTTTCACATTTCTTCTTCATAAACAACATTTTGTGAGGATGGTTGTACCACAGTTCATCATAGCCACAGGAGTGGACGGACCACTTTCTTTCCACCACAACCTTCTACCACAATACAGTACTTCAATATCTTCTTCTTGGTCCACTAACCTGCCAGGACTACCACTAATAATCCCTTTCCTGTTATACCCTCCTGTCTGGATAAAAACTCTTACCACTACTACAAGCACTCTGTGGTGAGGCTTGCTTCAAACTTTAGAAAAGTATTTGACTTTCAACAACATTGAGAGTCACAACTTCTTCCATAAGGAAGCAATACACGTTGATGCTGTTTGTTCGACTGATTCGTTTGCCACATGCAATGCAGGTTGTGTTCATCTTCGCCTTGATACTTTCTACAAGGAGGGCTTCTCTCCTACAAACTTTGGGTTTCTACATTCACACCAGTTAACTTCTGGTAATGTCTCTTATTCCAATTTCTCTCTTTAGGAAAATGATTTCCCCTTTTAGTTATAAATGCCTTTTGTTGGCATAGGCAATGTTGGTTGTCTGGCTCAAATATTGCCTCCTCTTTACTTTGGCAAAGATGGTTATAGTGTTTCTGTAATATTGCCCCCTCATTATTTTGGCAATGGTGGTTACTATCTTGATTTCAATATTGCCCCCTCTTTACTTTGGCAATGATAGTTGCAACTTTCTCCTCTAGCTTCCTCTCAATATGAGTATCATGCCAACATTGCTTTCCGTCATTAGTTTGGTATTCAAAAGACTTGCGAGCGGCCAGCGGTCTACTCGCGGAGTACTCCGCGGTCAGCTAACGAAGGCCAACTAACTAGTCTCTATCTGCGCGTCCACTCGACACGCTGCAACTTCTTTGCTTGTCGGATCCTGAGTCTTTGACTGCTCCGGTCGCACTCCCTCGGCCCACGCCTTTCAGAAAGGGAGCCTGTCTTGCACCTTTCGTACTCCAGTGCTCGCCAGCCACTGGAGTAGGGCACATGACAAGGAGAGCTTCTCACTCTCATGGAACAGCCTGTCACAGCTCTCCTTCCTGCTGCACGACCTCTGAACTTCAGGTTTCTGACATCTATGACTCTCTCGGACCCGCAATCCGCTGTAAACACAGCAGCAGCTCTGGCATCTTAGTTGCTCTGCTGCTCCCACTGCCGCTGGCCACTTCTTCTAATGGCCTGCACATGAAGGGGCTTTAAATATTCAAAGGTCCCACTCAGGTGTGGGTCATTATAACCCCTAGACTGCACACTGCAGTTCTGCTCCTCTGAGCCCCTCTTCCTCGTCCCAGTACCGAGAGCATTGTGGTTTTGTGGTTTACTCAGGGCTCCTAGGGGATCTCGTCCTGATAGATGATGGAATCAAAGAGTCTGGTTTATTCTTGCCTTAGGCTGAAGCCAAAAGCCTAAGCAATAAACCTGCCACCAATGGCATGCTGGTTCCTTCAGCCGTGATGTCACATGTATAATTGATTGTTTACTCTTCATGTACCCGCTATCGGATTATCTGTAACCTGCCTCCATTACATGTATTTAACCTTTATGTAACTAAGTATGCCACACGTAACTCCCACGATGCCTTTGGGCTGCATGTGCACTATACAAATGTAAAAAATAAAAAAATTATAAAAACAAATAATGCATATGAGCAAAGTATTTATTGGTCAGACACTCCCCAAAATTTCCAGACCCCCATTCCTTCAAGTCACTGCCATCTGTGTCTGGCTGATGTCTTGACAATCAGCGGAGTGGAGTGCTCTTTACCCTCAAGCTGTGAAGTTTGGTATTCTGGCCTTCATCTTTTGTGTTTACTGGAAGAGGACCCCCAACCCAATGTTCTTTCTGATGCGTAACATCACACGGCACCAGGAAGGGGGGGGGGCTCATGCATTTCATCTACACCCACTGTTTCTTCATTGGCAATTTGGTCTTCATTCTTTTCATAGCCCCCTTACTCATGCATCGTGGACCCTGGCAGGCTTGTAGGCGAGAGGAGAGAGACTTGTGGATCAGTTGTGCGATTATTTTAATTTCCGTTCGTATCCTAGTCCCCTGCACCAGTAAAAACCCACCCTCCCATTCTGCGCCCATACTTCCCCCATCTTTAGGTCCCCACTGACTAAAGGACTTGTGTGTTGTGGTCTCCCCCTACATCACAGTATACCTCTGCAAAGCCTTGCCTGGGGTGCCAAGAAGGACAGTAGCAACGAGTAAAGTCAGTTTACCAGCTCTTCCATCCACAATAGCTCACCTTCATAGAGCTACTTGTAAAGTCCATGCTTGTTGCAGTTTCCACTTTTGATTTCGGGGCCTAGGCCTAGCCCACTGTAATATTTGACTTTTGCCATTTACACTACTCATGCTCCTAGCAAGAATGCACTTTGTAGAGTCAGGCTTTCTACATGCCCCTGGCTGTTCTGCATCTTAATTGTATCCTTACCCTACATCCCTGCTAGTATTTACCTCCTTACCGCTTTGGTGATTGCATTTTTTCATCAGCTGACACCGTCTCCAGCGATATTGATTTTTGGGAAACCTGACTTCACCTTGATAATAACTGCGCCTTTTCCTTGTGAGACTATTTTGTGCCTGTGTTTTGCACCTGGTGTTCTACACGCGACTCCTAAAGGAACTGCTATTTCCAAGCACCCTAGAATGTGCACCTCATGATTCTGCTACCGTTGCATACCTCATACATAGTCTACATAGATAGATAAATAAAGCTGCTTTATATTGTAGAGGAGGTCTCAAGTACAGCCTGCACTCCAACCGTCCATTTTGAAGTAGAAGTACCAGGAACATCCACGCCAATATATGTGATGTATGATGAGCAAATAAATCAGCAGAAATCCGCAGTGGGGCTCTGTCCAGTACCTATCAGAAGAACAGCACCTATTGAAGTACCAATATCAAGGAAACCATGGACAGTAAGGTATCCATTGAGAAAGCCATATCAATAAATAAAACAAAATGAAGATCGTCTGAGTACAGTCCCTGAAGAAACCAAAAAGGTCTTAATGGAAGACGAATGGTGACATCAAAAGAACCTGGACTGGCTCACATATAGAAGATATAACGACCTGAGAATGATAGAGAGCTGAAGCGCCATGAATAAAGGATTTCGTGAACCTAAAGTGAAAGGACGATGTCAAATGTAAGAAGCTTAAACCATGAGCATGATGAAGATATTTGACCAGTTTACACATGTACATATGCTTGGAACCGCAAGAAGGCTAAGAAAATCGTGCGGCTTGCTGTGCTTAATAGAAGGATAGTGCGGCAAGCGCCACCTATACATATCTACCTCAAAGAAGTATGTTATATAAGTATACTTCAAATTTGCACAAGAAGCAAAATTAACCAAAAGGTTACTAAAAGGCCACACGAGAAGAGTTTCATATTTAGCAAAATCAAGAATAAAGCAGCAGAAACGAAACTCAGCAGAGGCAAATCATGCCGGGAGAACCAAGGTTGTATCTGTCAAGATGGATGACCAGTAGCTACAATTAATTGAAGCAAATAACAGAATTTACTGCTCTGAAAGGTCAAGATAAAAAGCTGAATGCAGGTGGCGGGTGAAACGAAAATCAAATACACGAATTGTGGAAGAAGAGGCAAATTCACGGTGTCTGAATCACGTGACCACCTGAGCGAGCAGAAGTAAGACCTTCACACATAAGCATGGAAACAGGCCAGGAGAAGATATCAGATCTTTTCCAGTCAGGAGATGTAGTCTCCTGGACAACCACAGTGAAATAATTGACACATGGCTACTAAAGTGATGATTGATTGTAACAATAATTGGAGGAAGGCTGGGGGGAACTAAGGGCACCCTGCACCTCGCCAACCATTCTGCGTGCTGCTAAGCAAAGTGAAAAAGTACGAGTGGGGTTGGTGCCAACCCAATCACAATGGACTAAGTAATCTAGGGTCCTATAGTTAGTAGAACCAATGGGACGTTGTACTTTTAGTGACGTCTACAGTAGCCAGTTTGAAGGTAGGGCTTAGATGCCCCACTTGACAGTTATTACCCAATCCCCTTACTCTGTTACCGTATACAGATATAGTACCTATAGTAAAGTTACCTTTTCCAAACCAATAGAATTGTATGCCAACTTTTAAGCGCTAAACGTCAGTGATGACGAGTTTTTGGTATAAATGATGTGTTTTTTATGAAGTTCGTTAGAGTTGTGAAGCGAGAAGGAAGATCACGCATCCGCTGATATTCATGAGACTCCCCGTTTATTGTACTTGTCATTAAACAGACTCCCTTTGCCAAACCGTTGAGTTGTATTAATCTGCACCCCCATCCATCTCACGGGTGCTGCTATCTTGTCTTAAAGTACTTCTGAGCAAACCCCAAATCTATGGGCTGGTTGGGGGTCTCAGAGCACACTTGGTAGCAGAGATCTGATAGTTATCTATTATCGAATGGATAAGACACCCATTGACCGTCGACATAAAGTAACTCTAGGTCCTCGGAAATACAAGTCCTTTGCCATCCGGCTGAGTAGATCGTGAAGCTCCCCGTAGATAGTGGTTAGAGTAAAAAATAGAATCTGCAGACAAAGGTCTGAAGGGACCTGTGTTCCCCATATAACCCCTTCCCACTCCTACGGGCAGCTAAGCGGGTGAACGGCAGGAGATGCAGTGATGAAGGCGGTGATCCCGAGCATCCAGAGAGGAAGCATGCGAACGGTGAGTAAAAAGACTAAATTCTTTGACAAAAGTATATACCTTAGAACAAGTAAGGGAAAAGGTAACGGGGGGAGGCGGGAAAACAAAATATAGTCCGAAGTGGAACAGAATATTACAGTAGTGGCTGTGTAGTTATGGTTAAATTGCTGTTTCCATAGGAAAAGCACTTTTTGGGCAGCTTATAACTCCGCTCCCCCTGGACGTTTGGTGATGTTTGGTCCAGGGGGGGAAAAGCTATAGGGGGGCCCCAAAACGTCTTTTTTTCCCATAGACTGAATGGGGGAAAAACTTTGCGCATGCCTACAGGCCAAACCGCTGGATGGATTTTCACTAAATTTGCGGCAGGGGCTTGGTCCCGAAAGCGTGCTTTTGTAAATTTGGTGACAATCCGTCCAGTAGTTTCCTTTAAAATGACCAAAAAGTATGTCTCAAAAAATTAGTGATATCTATGTCCGCTCCGCGGTCACACTGCCCTGTTCGCTCCACAGACAAGATACCGATTGGCTAAGGGGCTGGCGTCATGACCACGGACACGCGACGTCTCCGCCGATTGGCTGCAGTAAGCCGTGATGTGCATCAGATTGTTTGGATGCGCCCGACATCTTGGATCTGCCGACAGCGCGGCAGCGACCAGAGGCGAACTGCTGTTTCGGAAACTGTTTTCGTGTGTCACAGTGCTTGGGGAGGTTTAGAGAGTAAGAGATGGGTGAAATACTGTATTTGTTTAGGCGGCAGGTGTTAATGATGTATTCCCTATGCCAAAAGGCCAAAAGCCATGCACCCAAGACTGAAGTTATAAGCACTGAGGTTATAAGTCAGCATGGGTGTGATGTGGTGCGGTGGTTGTGTGCACGACCTAGAGTCTTAGGTGCATGGCCACAGGCCATGCACCCAAGATCAAAGTTATAAGCAGTGAAGTTATAAGCCACCATGGTTTTGATATGCTGCGATGGTTGTGGGTAGCACCTACAGTCTTGGTTGCTTGGCCGCAGGGCGTAGGTCGTAGGTTATACATCCAAGGCTCTAGGCCCTGCCTACAGCCACTGCAGCATATCACTGCCGTAGATCAGACGTATAGATTCGAATATGTATGACATGTGTGAAATTATACTTACTGTTTACTTTTTTGAGATTCGATATAATTCTTACATGACTTTAGTACTTGGCGGAAATATCCTTTTTAAATTTCTGCGATAAAAGAAAAGAGCATGTTAGTGTTTGTATTTTATAAAGACTTATTACATTGTACAATAGACATTTTAGCTTTTTTTATACACTCATATTTAGTTTACAAACCAGCGTACTGTGCATTTACTCAGTTTCTGTGTTTGTTTTTCAAATCCTTGGGTCTGGGGGAAAAAAAATCCTTGTCGGATTAAAAAAAACCTTACTTTGCTATGCTACAAACTATTTATTTGTTTCCTTTGAGTGTTCACTTGGTGTTTCTGATTAATATTATGTATGTTGGTTTGTTGCAGATTTTTTAAACAGTTAGATACTTGTTGGCGTATTCTAACTGTGTATTTTTTGTTACGGATCTGTGGTATTCATTTATCTGTGTGGTTGTTATACACTCTTGGGCAGTTAGATACCTGTTGGCATATTCTACCTGTTTATAGTGTTTTACCTGAATTTTTGTTAATGTTGAAGTACACATTAGTTATTAAATTTTGGCTTTAAGAAGATTAAATATGCGTTTGTAAGATTTTCTGGCAATCTCTGCTTTAGAATAATGGTACTATCATTACATTCGAACCATCCACATATCTTTTTAATATATGCAGTGTAGTGACCTGCATTGGTTGTGGCTCCTGCGTGGTAGATTATACCTATTGTTGTAAAGGTGTTCTTACCAAGTGACACTTGACCTTGTGTGAATCCAGTCAGCTTACATTTGTTTTTGGTACCATCTGCATTGTAACGTAGAAGCATTAGTATTATGTAGTTACTATGTGTTTGTATCAGTAAGGTGGAGCGATTATCTGAATTGCATAATCTGCCATGGTTTGCATTCCGTAGAAGTTTCTGAAACGGAATGTATTCACAATTAGGTATGGATACATACACAAATCGTTCATTTGGGATTTGTTCCTGTGTCAAATTGTTACAGAGAGTGCATGTATGTTTCCACATGTATGAAATCTGGAAGATTTCATTTATAGGTATGTTTTTGTTTTCCAGTACTTGTAGTAAGTACATTAGACATTCTTGTGGATCTTCTTGTGAGTTTATAGTGAATCTCACCATTCCAGCACAGTAGTCCAATTCTTGTCTTATTCCGTGAACACTATACGTGTTGTCAGGATTGTTTGTTGGGTTTCTATGAAGGACTAACATTTGCAAACACAATTGGTCTGTACTGTGTAAGTAAATGTCAATAACAATTGGTGGCAATTGAAATAGAATATTAATTGCTACATTTGCGTAGCAACTTACACCAGTTTCTTTTGAAAATTTTAATGGACCAACTAGTTCTGTCTCTGAGTGATTTTTTCGGAGTTTCTGTTCCTTCTTTGAAGAAGTACCTGATTTACTTTCCCTAATAGGATCTTCTTTGCTTGTGGTAATTGATGAGGTTTTAGCTTCTTTTGTTTTCTTTGAAGGATTTGCCGTCAGATTCTGTTGCATTTCTGTTTGAATTAGTTTTCTTTTACCACGTTTTCCTTTTTCTGGAACAGCATATGATTTCAGATGGGGGGTGTACAGTGAACGCAGTCTATTTTATTCTAAAATGCAAGGAATATCAGCGTTCACTTTACTTGCATCAAAGTTGATTCGAAATACAGTCAAGTGTACGTAAGCGTGATAGTGCTAAGTAGCTCATGCCTTCTTTAAAGACTTTGTTTCCTATATCTATCAATGCTTTGTCTAGGGTAAGACCTTGGGATTTATGAATGGTGACTGCATATGCAAGAGTTAGAGAAAATTGTTCTCTATGTACATACATTTCTTTGAAGAGAAGGAATCGAGCTGTTGAGCGCCCTATCGTTTTCACTTCTGAAAGTTTATCAAAGCGAATATTGACAAACTGAATGTTGTTGTCACTTTGGTATGTTTGAAAGCCAAAAACTGTACCCAGTGCCCATTAACTAGCCCTTGCTCCACGTCAAGGTTACTTTTAAGCATTACTCTACAATTTAAGGATAATTTTAATATTTTTTCCAACCCAGCTGTGTTGGAGATTGAATTTTCTAAGGTATTTAGTCTTGTTGTGGCTTGCTGACACATGGGTAGTGTCATACCATGTACGTCCAGTTTGTCTGTGGAGCAAATTTCCATTATTTGTTGTATTTCTTTTTTTAACATTGTTTCATTGAATTTAAAACAGCTTGCAAGAGTTGGCATTAAGGCCATACAATTGACATTTTTGTGCGCTAATTGTTCCATAACATCAGTAGCACATACGTTATCGCCATAAAGCGCCGGAATGTGCCGGTTTTTCAATATTGCTTGTGCTTCTTGAGATAGTACCCCAACTCTAATACTTTTTCAAATGTTGGCTTAAGTGAGGTCTGCAGATTGACACATGTTTTCTGTTAATTCTCTGTATTGGAAATGTTGCCAAAGGTTGACATTTCCTATGCTGCCAACAGTTTTACGGCAGAGTTTGTGTCCTAAGGTTTTAAAAATAGGTTCACCTTTCACTGGTGTCAATTGTAGAAGATCTCTGAAAACGATAATGTGTTTTCCTGCAAAGAGTTCTCCGTAGTTTGTTTTAAGTACTTTTTGCAATCTGAGGTGAATTAAAGCCAACATTAGGTTGGAGACCATGCTCACTTCATCTATTAGTAGCATTTTCATTTGTTTTAATACTCTGCATAGTTCCATTGCAGCTTCTGCAGAAAGTTTGTAATAGTCTAATTTGTTTTGGTGTTCTACTGGAAGGAGTAGTAATCGGTGTAAAGTGACACTGCCTATGTTGTAGGCAGCTAAACCTGTGGGGGCAGTCACAACAGCTGACAGTTTGTTGTTTGTCAATTGTTGAAGGAACTTGTTGATGATTTTGATTAAGTATGTTTTTCCTGACCCAGCTTCACCACTGACATACAGCAGTATAGGTTTGTAATTTTGGCAGGTACATGCTTTATTTTCGTGTTGTACACCATGTGCAATTTCTTTTATTACTTCTTCAAAAATGGTGCACTGATCTTTGTTAAGTAATGATTGTAGTACAGTTAAGTCTTCTATATCTTCTTCATAGTGACACATGGTGTTTTCCACTTCTGTCATAGCTAATTCTGCCTCATTTGCGATTAGTGGCAGTCCTAGTGGTTCTTGACTTCCTGTTACAGAAAGTTGACTACTGTCGGAAGTGTCCTTATCTAGTTGAGATTGGAGTTCTTCTTTGTGTTGCTGTTCAGTTTGCAACATTGTTTTGTACTGCGTAAAGTTCACATTGGTGATAGTGCTTTCATTTGCTTTGAAAGCATCTTCATAGCAGTCATACTTATCTAGTATCTCTTCCTCTTTTCTCGATGGCTTAAAAAGTTGTAGCAGGGACATGTAATATATTTCTTTCTGTTGAGGAGTTTTTAATGACAATTTGACATGATTAATTAAGCTTCGTTTGGTAAGTTTCACTAAGCTTCCTTCACAGTCTGTCACTCTATATCTACCTTTGCTTTCATTGGGTTTTATATTATTTTTGTATGCAAAGTTTTGAGCTGTGTGGTATAGACCCATGGTTTCCAAAGTGGTACTCCTGTTTGGGTAGTATGTGCCCAGTAAATTGTTTTTTAAAATGTCTTGGCTGTTGGGATCATTTTTGGCAATTGTTTCTATGTCCTCATATGATTTCAGTTTTCTTTTACTAGATTTAGCAGGACCAAGACTTAGCCATACTATGTTTTCTGATTTTCCATACAAAGCAGTACCAGTTAAACGACCTGCAGCTTCATAAGCGCCACATTCTTTATGAGAGAACATTTTTATGCCTAGGCTGTACAATTTCTGAGATAGTGTTTTGTGTGATGATAGGTCATTCCAGAGGTCTTGAAGCTCTGTTTTTTCTGCTTTTGTTAAGTAGGCTGTACCATATTGTGCAACTGCAGTGGAATTGTCTGCAATGTACTGCACATCTATGTTTGCATTCCATAAAAGGGCAATGCTTGCATTCTAATCATTGATCTATTTTGATTCTTCTGTTCTTTTTATGTAATGCGTGTTCTTAGGTGACTAACCTTTAACACTATGTTGAACTGAATTCATGAAGTTGTTCACTTCACCCACCTGTTTCTGTAACTGGTCTAGGGAAACCAAAGCAGCATTTGGTGTAGTATTTCCCTCTGCTTTTGTATTTGCGACAACAATATTTTCCACATTTGTGTCTTTGAAATTGTAAAATCTGTCTATGAAAGTCACTAAGTGTCCGTTGTGAAGGGATTTCGCAAGTGACATATTTTTGGATGAACTGCAAAACAGTGGCATCACTGTCCTGACCAAATTTAGGTGCACTTTTGATCCATAAAAGCATGTGAATATGTAGTGCTCCTCAGGCCTGGTATTCTTTTCTCCAAAAGAAGTGTTGCACTTCTCCAAGGGGAGGAACAGTTTTAATACAAATAAAGTGTAGCATAGCAATGAAACGATGATGGAAATATCTTGACACATTAACAGGATCTAGAGAGCAAAGTTCTCCAGGTGTTAGTATATCTATGTTGGTTTTGTTGTTGTTTGATATGCGTAGGAAATAATGTAAATCTTCCCATGCATACTCTGCACAACTTAATGTAACAAACCAAGTGGGTGGTCCAAGGTTTCTGATCATACAACGTACATCTCTGTGCCGTCGGAACCAGTATTCTTTCATACCACGCATGTTTGCAAATAGATTTGTTATACTTGATTGTAAAACCTCATCTTTTTCTTGCACTTTTTGTATTAATTGCATAGCTGACATATTTTGAAAGTGGGTCCAGATTTCAATATGTGTGCAACTCCGTAACATAGGGTTGCTAGTTCACTTTCAAAGAGTACGTCTAATTCTGGGATCTTGAGAATACATTCGTAATGAGTGGTATTCTGATGCCCTAATCTGAGTGGGTCTATCATTGTATTTTCCACCTTTGCCAGTAGGAAATAGCAGTGGAAAAGCATGTGCTTCTATACTTTTTTTCCATATGCTCATTGGTGACCCTTTGGTTTGTCGCATTTGGTAAGTTTCTAGTGCATCATCTATGCTCTCATTAGAGTGCAATGGATGAATTGTGTAATGGTCCAAAAGAGTGGCTACTGCAGCAGGATCCAGAAGTTCAAATTGACCAGTTTCTGATGATTCTTGAATTATTTCAGTTGTTTCCCTTAAGCTTTCTTCAATATTTATATTTTTGTAGTATTCGTTATTGTCTTTCAGGAATTGCAAGGCTTGTCTAACTTTATGTAAGTCCACCAGTTGTTGCAAAATCTTTTGTCTCTTGTTGGTACACCATTTACTAAGACAATTAAAGAATGCTCTATTGGATGTTGCACTCCTAGAGTGTGCACATTTTCTGTCAGATCTAATGGCAAATAAACTACTTTGCCACGAATGCCTTTCACCAATTCAGAGGGAGGTAATTTTGCTGTTTTTGGTTGAAGGCGTATTATTGCTTGAAATGGGTGAACTGTTTGAATTATGATGCTCTCATACAAATTGAGTTGTTGCAGGGGTTTTGGTAGTGGGAATAATTCCAAATTATTTTTGATAGTACGTGAAGGAGTTTGGTTGTTGTCCAGTTTTGTAGTGCAGTAACTGCAACATATTAGGGGTTCACTTATTTGGTATTTGTTTTCTGCTAAAAGGTAGGGAGCTAATTCAAACCATTTGGAATCTTCATTGTCTTCTATTCTGTATGTTACATCTATAGTTTTTGTGTTCCTTTTGTAAAACGTTCTGCGGCAACACACACACACACACACACACACACACATGGTTTGGTACTCCAGCCGATGTACTTTTAAATTTTAGTATTTCTTGTTTGTATGTGTGTAATAGAAGGTTGCTATGTGCAGAATTGTTGCTAGTCTGTTCTAAAACTATTGCATTTTGTTAGTGATTTTCACTTCCAAAATATTTTCTCTGGATATGGTCGACTTCTTCTTGTAGGTATTTGGGTGTACCATGCAGAAGAGTGTTATTTAAATTGGCTAATTCTAAAGCTGGGCTTTTAGCATAGTACAGTTTATACACTAGATTTCCTACATTAGAATGATGTATTGATATCCTTTTGATATCATGGAAGGTGCTTTTGTAAATAGGTAATAAAATGCAGGCTAATGAATGTCCTTGTAGTCCTGTGTATTTGCGCACTGTACAGATATCCATATTTTGCAGCACTTTCATTTTGATTTTGTCTTTACCTTTCACATACTGATTGAGGAACTGAAGTAAAGATTTGAAAGGTTTGTTAGGAATGGTACACATTGACGTGCACGGCCATTTGTATACTGGACGGTCTGCTTCAGTCGAATGGAGAGGTAATTCTGAATTTTCAGGGGATACTTTTGTAAGCAGTGTTTCTTGTTCCATGATGGTATTATTGATTTTTTCATACCCTCGTCCACTGCTATGGATTGCAATTGTGTTTGTTTGATTTTATTTCTATGCTTCAAGTTATTTTTGTTGACATTCCGTTTATTGAGAAGTTTCTTTTGTAGTTTAGTACTTAGGGTCCCATTACACAGTAGGCGGTAAGGGCACCGGTACCGGTAAACCCTTACCACCTTACTACGAGGTCCCTTTGCGGGACCCGACCTTAACGGCTGGTGCAGACCAGCCGTTAAAGTTGGGACCCGCAAAGGGACCTTGGTGCTAATTACGGTACCGCAATTTGCGGTACCGTAATTAGCCCCTTCCCCATTCCCATTGAGCCCTATGGGGCAAAAATGGGAATGGGGAAGGGCCATGGAGAAAGGGGGAATTACCGACCAGCCAACCTTGGAATAGGGTGGTAATTCCCCTTTCCTCCATGGTGGTACCGGTATGGTACCGGCGGCAACCATGGTGCTAATAGCACCATGGTTTACCACCTACTGTGTAATGAGGCCCTTAGTTTTATTAGTGGTTTCATCCTATTTAACACTAAAATAAATAACTTGCTTTTGAGAAGGATTGCACTGTCTACGAGAGCTTGTAGGATTAATTTTCTACAGTAGGTTTTAAGGGTTGTAAAAATAATTTTTTTACTATGGGTTCTTGCTAGTATATCAGGATTCATAGGAGCATTGCTAGCAGTACTGGTAGCCAAATTTTTGTAAAGCGTTTTCTGTTTCGTGCCACATTTTGATAGAGGAGCCAAAGTTTCGGTAGTTGAAGCTTCCTTTGTTTCGCTAAATTGACTGTATTACCTGTTTTGTTTCAATGTTCTGTACAAACTCTGCTAGAGATGGATGCCTACTTTGGACACTTATTTTTATTTGCTCTATTTCTGCGTTCCTTTCTATGGACTTGCTTATTGGTAGGCATTCTTTGGGGTCTGTTGAAAAAAAAGAAGGTATGGGTTGGTCTGTTTTACAATGTATGTGTGCTGTGTGAATGCATGCATGAGTTTGATGGGGAAGCTGTTTGTGGTGGTGTGTGAATGTGCATTGGGCAGTTACAATGAGTTGGGAAGGCTATTTTTCTGTTTGTATATTACTACACTGTGCTTCAGATAAGAGTAGAAAGTGAGCCAGTTGTGAGGAGAAGCATTAATAGTAAACGTAATGCTATAAAATTAAAACGGCTATTTGTTTTGTAGTGCTAACATTCTAAGGCTTCTGTATGTTATTTGTGTTACAAAAACACAGGGATTTGTGTGCCATTCTGCCTGTTATTCTTGTGATTTGTGGGTAGAATGGTTCAGAAATCAATGTTTTTTTTTGGTGCGCAAATTACATAAATAACCCACGTAGTCTCTTTGAGGAACAGTAAGAATACAAAGTTAGTACTTTACTTACTTTTTTTTGCAGAATGACCAGGTTTGTTCGGATATGTTGTTTGCAGTGTAGATGCTGTTGATTTTCGGGAGAGTAGTCTTCACTGCAATTGTAAAAGGAAGAAGTTAGTAACTTTGTGTGTTTAAAGCAGTGATGTTAATGTACACGTTCATTTTGCATCTTTCGTCGGAGTATTCTTCTTTGATATCTGAACACAGTGCATGTGTGCATTCCATTTCACTATGTGCAGCCTTTATATGTTATTTGCAGTATGTTAGTTGAACCTGCTTCGCAAATTAGTACAATTTTCAGTTCATGAAATTCCCTTGTTTTTTTTAAAGCTGTGTTGTCCATAGAGAGGTTTAGAAGTGATAGGTCACTATAGCAGAGGAGAAAAATTTGACTACTTTCATATTATAAGTACGAATGCGAAACATTGTGAGAGCCTCAGAGGGAGATGTCACCACAGCCATCGGGAACGTTTATTTTTTTCATACGATCGCATTGGAAGTAGCATTAATTTAGGCGGAAGACAGTAAACAATTGTGACATTTTCTAATAGAAAATCGAGTTTTGCGCCTAAATCGGGAGGGTTGTTACATATGTATAGGTTATGTGGGAGAAAGTAAGAAGTAGTACAGTTTCTCAATGAAAAATTGGAAATCTTGTACTTAAAGGGGGAGCGTTGGTATGTATTGGCTATGCAGATTTAGTGGCATTAATTTGTTTAAATGGAATCATAAGGGTTGCACATGTTCTCTGAATAAAATATGCATACCTGTACTTTGTACTCATGCATGTGCGTATGCATGGAGCGGGAAGTAGAAATCCGTGACACTTGCACAGTAATTTTTGAAGTAGGTGCTTTGCAATGATATGCAACTTGCATTCAGAGTGATCAACAGTACATTTGAAGTGCGGAACTCTGATGACGGAGTTAGATGTAGAGATCTTGAATGTGATTGGTGGATGGTTGTGTGACTGCTTATCTGTGTCCAATGAGGGAATGGATTTGCGAGTGATTTGGAAAGGGTAGAAGGACTGGCTAAGAGTTACGTGCCGCACAGACACCACACTTGTCCGTGAGTAGGGCGTGCCACATACAGGGTTCTACAGCAAATCCAGCATGGAAAGGGGACTGTAGGCATCAGCCAATCAGATGTTCACATTGTTCATTTGTGTCGAAAGACAGTGCGTGTAGTGAAGATGGCAGAGGTGGAGGCAGTCAGGGTGTTGGTGCTCGGAGATATTTTTGTCCATGGTTTACAGCACTATTCCGAAAGTAGGCATGTGGCACACAATTTCGATGTCAGGAGTGGAGGTGGTGTGGAGCGCTGCGACCGATTGCAATGTTGCAGCAATTCTTCAAGTTTGCAGTGATATGCGTAGGATGACCAGTCCCCATGTGGTAGTTTTGCAATACGGTGCTTGCCATTTGGGCTACGTGAGTTCACCTACTTTGTTGGAAGATTTGGAACAGTTGGTGCAAGCAGTTATTAACATCTTTCCAACTGTGAAAGTAATTTTTTCTGGCTTACTCCCTAGAGGAAAATGGGACAACAGTTCTGTTTTTTGTTCTGATCAAAGTATTGGGAGGTGTACCATCAATCACGGCATGCGTGTTTTCATGTTACGAGCTGGTATGTTTTTCTGCAGCCACGAGAACATTGTTTCCAGTAATGCAGTTTATTTTGAATCAGGTGGTGTTTCGTTATCTTTTTTGGGAAATGCCATGTTCTTTTGGAATGTAAGGCTTGCTTTGGAGAATGTTCTGTAATGATTGTAGGAGTACAGTAAGAAGAAGAAAAATCAAAAAAATACAAAATAACAGGTGTCTGTCAGGCATCTGCCAAAAAAACAAAAATAAACAGCTCTTTTCAGAGCCCACCTTAAAGGGGAAAAGGGGAATACTATTTAAATGTACAGTTGTCATGCTCAGATCCTCTACGTGTCTGCGGATATGGTGGTAGTCTGCAGGCAGCGTGTATTACCAACTGGGTTTCTGGGGTGGAGACGCATGTAAATGAGAATGAGCGAAGCTACGGATTGGTCAGTAAAGTTCAGTGGGTGTGTTCTGTTTAGTGAAAACATCTTTTTCCTGACAGGAGACCAGACAGCTATGGCTCAGTGTGCTCAAAAACAGATTGGGGGTCATTACGACCCTGGCGTTAAGGGTTTAACGGCGCCGTAAAAGGTGTCGGCGCTGTTAAACCCTTAACGCCTGATTACGAGGTCCCTTTACGGGACCCGACCTTAACAGCCGTTAAAGTAGGGACCCGCAAAGGGACCTTGGTGCGAAGTATGGTTCCGCAATTTGCAGTACCGTACTTAGCACCTTCCCCAGTCCCATTGAGCCCTATGGGGCGAAAATAGGAATGGGGAAGGGCCATTGTTCAATGGGGAATTACTGCCCCACCAA
This sequence comes from Ambystoma mexicanum, assembly GCF_040938575.1. Lineage (NCBI taxonomy): Eukaryota > Metazoa > Chordata > Amphibia > Caudata > Ambystomatidae > Ambystoma > Ambystoma mexicanum. Next base: position 405,835,154 of record NC_090926.1, read on the forward strand.
CCTTGGAATGGGGTGGTAATTCCCCATTGAACCACGGCAGACCCGTTACAACACCGGCACCAACCATGGTGCTAATAGCGCCATGGTTTAGCGCCGGTGTTGTAATGAGGGCCATTATCTGGATTTTGGGAGATTCATGGATACATTGGTTGAAGGTGCATGCAGAAAGTTGCGGTATATCTGCAGATCTTGGATTTTCTCATGTGGAAGTGAACTGGTATGGAGTGCGTGGAATGAAGTGGCTGGACTTGGTACCTCTCTGTGCTACTTTACAGACAGCGCGTCATCCTGATATAATTATCATTCATTGTGGAGGAAACAGTTTAGGGCATGTCTCTGGAATTTCTTTGCAATTTGCAATGAAGGAAGGACTTGCGAAGGTCATGGACATGTTTCCAAATTGCCAAGTAGTTTTTTCCCGTATTGCACAAAGACAAATGTGGCTGCGTTCTTCTGCATTTGGTCCACAAATGGAGAAAGCGAGGCGCAATGTAAATAAGGCTGTTTTTGCCTTTCTAGGAGATGGTGGTATGTCCTCTTTCCACAATGAAAACATTTTGTTTCGCAGCACTTTCATTTTTCGCAGAGATGGAGTGCATCTCACATATGCTGCCAATCAGATTTTTCTTCGAAATGTACAAAATGCATTGCAACCTTTTTTGGATTCATAGTCACCTACTTTGCATTATGTTTTTTTCGAATCCACAGTTTTTCAAACGCACAAAACGCCACCAAAAGGCTCTTTTCAGAGCCACCACTTACTCCCAGCGAAAAGTGCATTGGTTTTGCTCCGCTTGCACCCTCCATTTTTGTGTGTCCTACGACTGTCCGCTGACTTTTTGAAAAATGCGCGGGGGCCTACACCGGTCATTTGATAGTTCCATTGTTAAACTGAGAAAGGCGGCTCTGAAAAGAGCCTTTTTTGTAATTTTTGTTGTTTTCCATTTTTTTATTTTTTTACACACGACAGACTAGGAGAGGAGGGTAAAGGAGGGTAAGGAAGGGACACCAACCACACTGATAAAGGGTAGGTGGAGAGAGAAAGATGTAGGGTGGGCCTTACTTAGGTGGGGAGAAGTTCTTCTGGTGCTCTGTGATCAGCATCAGTGATGTCATCAATGACATTTGTGATGTCATCTTTGATGTCCTGGGTGTTAGTGTTAGCAGTGCACAGTGGTGCGGGCAGGTATGGTTGCTTAGCCTACCATAACTGGCGAATTTCAGGGGGTTTTCGGTTTTACTTCGAACCATAATGTCACGTTTGTAAAGTTTTTTTTTTGTGAATTTCACAGGTTTTTAGTAGCGCAACTTAACCATAACGTCCCCTTAACAAAGTTTTTTTAGTGAATAAATATATATATATATATATATATATACATATATATATATATATATATATATATATATATATATATATATATATATATATATATATGGGGAAGGAACTAATGACTCAAAGAATAACTAAGTAGAAAAAGGGGATACCGGGGGGGACACCCGGGAAGAGTGAGGATACCGGGGGGGACACCCGAGAAGAGAGGATTTGCCTAATTCCTACGCTTTAATATAGCTGCTAGGAGAAACTTGCATCCAGAGTCCTGAATAGAGAGGAACGAATAGGTCACCACTGTGGTTAACGACGCCCGTGAAAGGGATGAGTTTAAACTCCATGTCAGGGTAAAATATTAGAGGCAGAGGTCTATGTAACCAGCTGGAGTTTGTCTAGTCTGTTAACGTCTGTCTTATGTGTTATTTGTTGTGATGTCATAGGACGAACATTTTCCTTCGAGGAACTAGCATAAAAATTACAAAATTGGATACTTGAAATATTGTAGAATATAACCTGATGTTTATTGAGTAAAATAGAAGATATAACATTTTGTGGAAAAACGGGATGGGAGCTTGCGACGATTGGTCCTCGCTCATATTGTTGGAATTGTTTAAATAACGAAAGACATAAGTGTTGCATAAAGAGAAAATTAACACGTTTAAATATGGAAGACATAACTCCATTAGTACACCTGTGCAAACAGTTGCCAAAACATGCACCTAAGCTGCAAAAGTACAGTGCAGAATGGGTTAAAGGAACGGCAAATAAAATGTTTATGCCCTGGCCACAGGGTGGATCATTATCTAAAGCAGTCCTACAACACATGACGCCATACTTGCATGCCACATACACGGGCAAAAAGTTAGACAAACGCCTAGCTAGTCTAGAGTTGTGGAAAATGTACCAACAGGATAAAGAAAAGGAGCCACCATTAGGCTGGATACTTAACGTATGCAAAGAGGGGGGTGAGATACCCTAAGTGCCAGCCGCCCTGTCTGAAACGAAAATTGAAAACAGTAAGGATGAAGGGTTATACCCGTTAAGAGAACTTAAAGCAGCCACAGGGTATAGCAACCCAGCACATGAGTCACCTACGGAACATAGTGACAAAAATCCAGACAAAGACAGAAATAGAGATGTCACCTCCAAAGTCCCGAGGGATAAGGAGAGACGCGAGAACGAGAGAAAAGACCAGACACAAGCAGGTACGTCTCTCGATACAGAGAGAGAAGGCAAAAGATGGAAAGGAAGCAAGGATAGAACTGATGAGATAGTATTCACACAGAATGAATGGATGGGAGGGCAGATCCTATTGAAACTCGATGGCAAAGGCATTGATGACGCGAAACAAAAAGAGAATTTGTACAGAGAAAGGAGAAGGAAAAGGAAAAAGGATTGAGAGACGAGAGAACAAGGAAAAAGGATAGGCAGAGACGAGAACAGTTATATCACGAAGAGCAAGAAAGGAAAACCGATCAATAGTATATATGATGAAATGGGGCTAGAACAAGTACCGCAAGGGGAGGGGGAAGACGAGCACCTGGAAAGCACTCAGCTTTACAACACTGAGGACGTCTCCCGAAGTAGTGGAAATAAAGAACTGTTCCTAGATAGGTTGGAAATAAGTAGGAACAAAGATGATGCAAGACGTTGCACAACTTGAGGGCAGACAATGTCTGGCGCTGAAAGAGAGGAGCAGGAGGAAAAAGAGGAATATAGGAAATGCAAAAAACAAGGCTCAGGAGGGAAAGGGATAAGATGGTCAGACGATGGTCAGACTCTCATGGGTCTTCACCGAGGGCCTCAGGATCAGCCACACAGTCAGACCGACACGAAGAAGTATCTTACGGTCAGAGGGGGGTGTCTCCACCACCCTATGTGAGCCGGTTAAGGTCATTGTCAGGTAGGCGGCAATGCAGTAATATTACTCCTGCAATAGACAGGAGAACAATGAGAGAAGAGAGTGAGGGCTATGCGTCCCAATTTCCGTTGCTCGAGAATGGTGGAGCAAGACCACAGTATATGGTCTTGCTCCACATGGATCGGGAAAACCTGAAAAATAAGCTTCCAATGTTGACATCGGGAGCCGGAAAATGGATACACGAGCTAGAGAAAATGACAGAGGGAACACGTTAGCTATAGCGGATATTAAAGGTATCTTAATCGCCATACTTGGTGATAGAGCAGACGATGTGTGGACACGGGCAGGTTACCATGTTGTGAGCACAGTTAATACTGCACATGACGGAGCTCCATTTAACAATTGCAGAGCTGCGGTATGGAAAGCATTATGAGTGCTATATCCAGACACTTCCGACATGGGAGCTATAATGACATGTAAGATGAAGGAGTCGGAAAACCCGTTGCTTTACATCTGGAATTTCCAAGACGCGTGGGTACTCGAGAAGCAGGAATCTTGGGGGAAATCTTTACCCGTGTTCTACCATATATTATGTCAAGGGCTGCCAGATCCGGTACAGAAACAGCTCAAGAAATTGGTAGGAATCAAGGCCAAACCATGGTCTGAAATACAGTTAACCATTGTGCAATATTGCAGGCTACTGCAAGAAAAGAATTGCAAAAAAGAAGCTGCACGAAAGGGTGAAGAGGCCAAATTAGTACAGAAAAAATTGTCAAAATACACCCTTGAAGCGGCAATAATAACTAGCGAAGATGGATCGAGCATCCAACAAGTCAATAATCCACAGCAGAATAATCGGGGCAATACAGGGTTTTTCCCCAGGTGAAGTGGATTCAGAGGAAGAGGATGGCAGAGTAATCACGGAGGTTTCCAGAATAATCAAGGAGGCTTTCAAAACATGCAAAATGGCAATCAAGATATGTCAAATGGGTAAATGATCAGACCACTGCCAGTATGTTGGTTGTGTGGGATGACCGGGCATTTAGCATGCACATGCAGGAATCAAGGCATGATGCAAAATGGCCAAGGAACAGGCGGAGGTATGGTGAATCCACCTGTGTTTTTACATCACAAAGGAAATGGAGTGGCACAGAATCGCACAGTGCAACAACAAACGCCAGGAGCACAGCAAGGTTTGCAACCTCAGAATTCGGTGAATTTTCCGCAGGGACAGTCTCAACAGTCACTGATGAAACTGTCACAGACAGTAAGTACAGGACAGGCCGTGAACCCTGGAATGAGGAATAACACTGGTGATGGGGGAAGTCCATTCACACAGGGTGGGCCAAAATTATATATGGACATGGACAGCTCACTGGGAACCCTGGTGTGTTCTATCCTATCAGTGACACCAGACACTCACCAGGAACCAAGGGTGGATGTCGTTATAGAGTATAAAGAATATTTCTTCCAAGTTGACACGGGTGCAAAACATTTGTGCATACGTGAAGGCAAATTTCCTTGTACGGCGATGCTATAAATACTCAGAGTTTCACAGGAGCTACAAGTCGTGTTCCTTTTACAAATGCACTTCCAGTCTCTATAGGAGAATGTAATATGAATGTACCGCTGTTATATTCGCGACAAACACCAGTAAACTTCTTGGGTCGAGATTTAATGATGAAATTAAACATGACAATCTTGTTCACGGAGGAGGGCATAGTATGTTCAATTCCAGGAATGCACTATTTGAATGTATGTGAAATGATTAGAGCATACACAGGGCATACAGATATGAGGGCTATGCCATTAGAGCCAGGCCTTGCTGGGAAAACCATGAGGACCCCAGATGAATTTCTGTTTAGGCCAAGAATAGCTGTGCACGAGGAAAAGGGACAAGTATTTTCCTTAATGATACACACAGCCGCGATACGATGGAAAATGGCTTTAATCGATGGTGGTGATGATGAAGGCCGAAAATGGTGCACAGTAATCGCCATTGAAGGATACAGATTGACTGACATCATTGATGACGATCTGTTTGATGAGCAAGCAGACGGTGTCATGATCCGCCGAGCCCGCCCTTTTTGGACTTCATGGTCCATGATGCACCGCGGTGTTAACTCTGCGGTTCTACCAACATGGCTGGCGCTTCCGAAGTGCTGCACGCCAGCCTTCTCTTACTACGTTCAGCTTCCTAGAAAAAGGCCACGCCTCTGCTGTGCTTCATTTTGTCTGAACCGGAAAAAAGGGCCCTCCGAGAATATTTGGACACCAATTTAACAAATGGAACTATTCGACCTGCCAAGTCCCCAGCTGGTGCTTCTCTCTTCTTCGTCCCTAAAAAAGACTCCAAGGAGCTTAGACCATGTTTGGATTACCGTGGCCTCAACCAGTGCACCCTCAAGGACCGCTACCCATTACCTCTTATTTTGGACATCCTGGAGGCAGTTAGAGGTGCTGTCATCTTCACTAAGCTCGATCTCAGGGGTGCCTACCATCTCATTTGTATAAAAGAAGGAAATGAGTGGAAAACAGCATTCAGAACTCTCTTTGGCCACATTGAGTATCTGATAATGCCCTTTGGTCTTGCTAATGCCCCCGCTGTATTCCAACGCTTCATGGATCAGGTTTTTTCTGACATGTTGTTCCTTTTCGTCATTGTGTACCTAGACGACATATTGATTTACTCCAAGGAACCTCGGAAACATCAAGAACACGTAAAGGCAGTTTTACAACGTTTACGTGAACATAAGCTCCTAGCCAAACCTGAAAAATGTCTTTTCCATGTATCAATCGTTCACTACCTTGGGCTTATTCTTAGCTCCAAAGGTATCGGAATGGATCCTTCCAAGGTTGATTCCATCCTGTCTTAGCCTGTTCCTATTACTGTGAAACACATCCAATCCTTCCTGCGGCTTGCTAACTTTTACAGGAAATTCATACCCGCATTTTCTGACATTGTACACCTTATTGTAACTCTTTTAAAGAAAGACACTCCGTTTCAGTGGTCCTCAGCTCAGGAGTCAGCGTTTCAACGATTGTAATTGGAATTCACTCCAGCTCCCATCCTAGCTCAACCTGATACAGACCGACCCTTCCTAGTTGAGACTGATGCATCCGACTATGCCATTGGAGCAGTCTTGAAACAAGAACTTGATGACAAGATGGAACATCCCATTGCCTATCTATCCCGTACTTTGACTCGCAGTAAAACCCATTATTCCATCCTGGAGAAGGAGTTCCTAGCCATCCGACAAGCCTTCACTGACTGGCGTCATCTCCTTCTGGGAGCCAAACACCCAGTACAAGTTTGTACGGACCATCGGAATTTGCAAGTCTTACAATCCCTGGAGTGCAGAAACAGCCGACTGGCCCGTTGTGCCTTCTTTTTTGCCCAATACCAGTTTCAAATTCTTGACTTTCCTGGAACACATAATATCATAGCTGATGCCTTGTCCAGACGTCCTGACTACGAGCCTCTCGAAGCATGCTCCTTTCCCAAGCTGTTCCCTGACTCAGTAATTGTAGCTCAAGCCATATCTGTCCTGGAGAACATTCGTGCTAAGACACCTTCTTCCGAACTCTGGAAGGAATACAAAAGGAACAATCTTAGGAACCTCCATCAGAAAGATGGGTATCTTTTCAAGGAAAACCGGCTGGAAGTACCCACACAGGAACTCGGACAAAAAATCACAAGACTATGTCACAATACCTTCCATTCAGGACATCGAGGTATCACCACCACCCTCCATCTTCTACAAAGACAGTTCTGGTGGCCATGGATGAAAGATGATGCAAGAACCTATGTCCAATCCTGTGCAGTCTGTAACTAGAACAAACATGATAACAGAAGACCAGCAGGTCTCTTACAGCAACCAGCAATGCCAACACGGCCGTGGGAAATCATGGCCACAGATTTTATCGTAGAATTACCCCCATCCAGAGGATACACGACCATAATGGTTACAATTGATCTGTTTACACACATGGCTCACTTTACATCCTTGCTCAAGCTACTATCTTCATCAGAATTGGCTGGTATTTTCCTGGAACACATATTCAGACTTCATGGACTGCCTTCCAAAATCATCTCTGATAGAGGCCCCCAATACATATCCCCATTTTGGAAACAACTATGTCAAATTGTGGAAATTCAGCGTGCGTTGTCATCAGGATATCACCCACAAACCAATGGAGCAACAGAACGAGTCAACCAGACTTTAGAGCAGTATCTTCGCTGTTTTTCCACCAAAGTCCAGGATGATTGGTCACTTCGGATTCCTGTAGGTGAGTTTGCGTACAACAATTCGGATCATTCAGCCATCAAAACCAGCCCATTCTTCTGTAGCCAGGGATTTCATCCTTCGTTTCTACCGTCTATCCTGCCTCACCCAACCCCAGTCCCTACGGTCGATTCCTGGATAGAAATGCTAATCAATGCCCACAAAGATGCCAAGGAACGACTGGAAAAGACCAGGAAAGATGTCAAATGTTATGCAGACACCAAAAGAAGACCAAGACCTCCTTACGCGGTCGGAGACAAGGTTTGGTTGTCCTCAAAACTTCTTCCACGGCATCTACGACCAAATAAATTGGCCCCTAAGTATTATGGACCTTTCTCCATAAAATAAATCATTAATCCAGTAGCCTACCGACTCGAGCTTCCGGATTCATGGAAAAGGATTCATCCAGTCTTTCACACTTCCTTGCTGAAACCGTTTGTCATTCTAACCGAACTGCTCCTAAACCCCCTCCAGTACTCGTCAATAAACAACTTGAGTTCGAGGTCTCCAGGATATGTGATTCCAGATACAGACGCGGCCAACTCCAGTATCTGGTTGAATGGAAGGGATACCCTCCCAGTGAGCGCACCTGGGAACCACTCTCAAACATGAATGCCACTCGTCTGTTACAAAGATATCATCTGATCCACCCAGGCAAACCCGGTGGTGCCGGGCTTAGGAGAAGCATGCTGTCATGATCCGCCGAGCCCGCCCTTTTTGGACTTCATGGTGCATGATGCACCAAAGTGTTAACTCTGCGGTTCTACCAGCATGGCCAGCGCTTTCGAAGCGCCGCACGCCAGCCTTCTCTTACTACGTTCCGCTTCCTAGAAAAAGGCCAAGCCTCTGCGGCACCGCACGTCTCAACGCTACTGCTTGGTGTAGCTAGACGTGCGTTCCGAAGTTCGCTTTGCGCTCTCCTTGTTACCCTATTTTCTTCCTTCCTTCCTGGTATTCATTTTTACCCTTTCCCCTTACCTGTTTTCGTGGACTACTCCTGGAAATTCCTCGTGCTCGTACTCGGAGCCCGACTCCTTCGAGCCAACTTGTCGGCACCCTGGTTCCTCACCCGGATACTGAACGCTTCCATTTGGAAGGCTGCCACCTCACGCTGGACTCCAAAGACCCGCGTCCATGTTTATACAAGTCCCGGACAGTAAGGAAAAAGGAAGCTACGTCCAAGAGCATCACAAGAAAGGAAAAACAGGTGAGAAGGGGAGAAACTTGTGACAGACGGGGGAGAAACAGCAGTTGAGGTAAACCTCACCTTGTGGGTGAAAATGATCAAAAGAGAAGTGCCTCAGAGAATGAGGTTAGCACAGAATCGTCCAGAATATTTCGAGGACGACATGGCCCAGGCGCCTGTCTCAGTGTGGACCACAGGCCCCTAAGACGTAGGCTTATTGAAAGGAGTCGGAGAAGTGAAAATGAAACTGAAGCCAGGAGCAATTCCACCAAAGCACGACAATATCCCATGTCCAGGGAGGCAGATGAAGGAATTTTTAAGAACATTTCAGCTATGATGGAGCAGGGCATCTTAATTACGTCAGAGTTGTCATGCAATGCTGCAGTTTACCCCTATCAAAAAATCAAAGGGAGGGTCTTGGAGGCTAATTCAAGATCTGATGCCACTAAATGATATTGTGGAAGCCGAGTTCCCTTTAGTCCCTAAACTGGCTACAATCCTATGTAATATACCTGTTGAGGCAAAATTTTTCAAGGTGATTGACTTGAAAAATGCATTTTTCGCAATCCCATTGCACAAAGACTCACAAGATCTGACATCATTTACGTTCAGACAAATGCGTCTGAAAAGCACGAGGTTACCCCAGGGGTACTGTGAGTCTCCTATCTTTAACAGAGTCCTGCAGATGGACCTAAGCAATATTGCCTTAGAAAGTGTTGTCTTACAATATGTGGATGACATCTTAATTTGCAGCACGACCGAGGAGTAATGCAGACACGATTCTGTTCAGCTATTGACTATATTGGCTGAAAAAGGATATAAGGTTGTTAAGCAGAAGTTACAATATTGTCAACAAGAGGTGCTATACATAGGTCAGTTGATCTCACATGAGGGGAAAATAGTAACCCCTGTAACCCCAGTAAGAGCTGAAGCCATACTGAACACAGCCAAGCCACACACAGTAAAGCAGATGCAGAGCTTCTTAGGCCTTTGCAATTATGTCAGGGCATGGGTCTTCGTATACAGCTCATACATCAAGCCTTTGCTTCGGGGCCTAAAAAAGGCACAAGTGACGAAAGAAAAGATTGAATGGTCTGAGACCATGGAGGAAGGATTTGCTGAACTCAAAAGAGCCATTTGCACGGCATCAGTTTTAGGGATTCCCAATTATGCAGAAGAATTCTACCTGTTCTCACACACGATTGGCAGTGTTATGACGGCAGTACTCACACAGAGAACTACACTGGGGTACAAGCCCCTGGCACATTATAGTGGACATTTGGACCCAGTGATGAGGGGCCATTTCCTGTGCGAACTAAGTTTAGCTGCCACAGCGTTCGCCATCAAGAACGCTACAACCATTGTAATGGGATGCTCCATGACATTGTACTTCGAGCACTCGCTATTTGCTATTCTAGAGAAACCGAAAGGCACACTGACATCTCAGAGAGCTTCTGCTTATGAAGTGATCATATCGAATCCATCGATTAAGATAGTCTGATGCAAGAAAGTGAACCCAGCTATGTTTATTGCAGAGCCAGTCACTGAAGGAGATCCAATACATGACTGTGCAAATTACGAAGAATTCTATGATGAAATCCCCAGAGGAAAATGCATTGGCAGAAGGAGAAATTGTCTTCATTGACGGTTCTTCGAGAATCGATCAAAACGATGGGCAAAGATATACAGGCTTTGGGGGCGTGGCTACATGGCCGCATGAGTGGACGTGTTCTTGGATGGCTCCCGCAGATCTGACATTAATCCTTGGATATGAACGTGCTTTACCTTTGCCACATGTGCCTGCTGCATACCTATGGATTCATGAACATCGGGAGCATGAATGGAGCGCAATGAGGGCCCGATCTGTGGCGTGACGGGCGTGGAACGGATGCTGGAAGATTTGGGGAGCCCGAGTCTCGGGGCTGAACAAAATGGCAGACGACGAACAAAGGGCCATATAAACTGACCGCTGCGTCACAGGGAGAGGTGGCAGGCGAGGCACAGCGGAGACCGAGCCCATCGTGTCCTGGCGGGACAGGTGGAGCCCGGTATGTGTGCCAGCAAAGGAGGACCTTTGCGGATGGGATGAGACCCTGCCAAGTTGGGATGCTGGCGCCGGGGCCCACGGAGCGTGGGGGTGCGGTGTGAGGTTGTGGGCGGCACTGTCAGTGGGACGCTGTGCCCGGTCATCAAGCTTTGACATTGCTGGTGAGACGGGAGCCCCCTGGGACGCCTCGGCCCTGAGGAGTACGGATACATCGAGTGGCACCGGCCTTCGGGGAGGCTCTGGCTGGCGCGCCATGGGCAGCAGCGCTTGCCCTGCACCGCCTCGGCGGCGACGGATGCATTCGTAACAAAGTAAGTGCCAGGGCCAGCTCAGGAGGGGCAGGCAGCAATTGGCGACATCATGGGGGAAGCCTGCAGACACCCAGCGTGTGGGACCCCATTCAGCAGCTGGGGGCCCGAATTGATAGGTGCCGCACCTAGTATACGACACGCAGCTGGTCTCCCAACAGGCACCCAACAAGCGGGGTAGAGCGAGCACCAGCAGCTGAGAGTTGAACCAGTGAAAACGGGCCCGAAACACCGCCGCACCCACAGAAAAAGGACGGCATCCAGAGGATTGCACTAGCTGAGGAGAGGACACTTAGAGGCCACAGCCCATGGACATGAACAGACCGCACTGAGGCCAGTAACACTGCGCATCAGAAGCCTGGATGGGGCCACTGGTTTGGCCTCCGGTGGGAGGTGACGTTGAGGCCCATCATACAGTGCTGGGGCCCCCACATATTACACTACAGGAGGCTGGCATGCCAGCAGAGCCACTGAGATGGGGCTCCAGCTTCGAGCAAACCAAATAGCCCACCTCACCATGTGGAACGACACAGCCCACTCCGGTGGAGCGTGCCTGGTGGGAAGCTCCACAGATACCACCATTGGGTGAGAAGTGACAGTAACCTTTCGGGGTGACGCACGTTGGGCCAGCAAATACACCCGGGGGGCCCCACAAGCTCTGGATGTACACCCGAGGACCCGGACCAACTGGGGCCGGAGCTCGGGGTTCGAGAGGTGTGAATAAACTCACATAATTACGTGGGAGGACACAGCCCACTCCAGGAGCAAAACAGGCAGCTTAAGGACACCACTGACACGGCCCGGCTGGGCCCTAACACTAATCGCAGCCTAACTTTACTAAGGCCAGGGACCACAAGCGGTGGGGCTTGCCCACACTTCTCTGACACAACACGATGACCAATAAACCTTTAAGAACATTAGGGCAAGCAACCCACACTCGACGAATACGCCAGAACATAGCCAAGTGCAGATGGAGCCAGGAGCAAAGACAAAACCCCCGTTGGGGGCACAGTCACTATGGGCATGAACAAGGAGATCCTTGCTGCGATTGCCGATCTGAAAGTGGCCTGGGAGACCAAGCTGGGACTGGCCATGACTGAATTGAAAGTGGCACTAGAGCTCAAAGTCGGGGCGGTGCAGGAAGAGGTGAATCTTCTCCGGCAAGATGTCAGGTCACTGGCGGAACGCACAGGGAACCTAGAATAAGAGGTTGCCCCGAACACAGCAAACTGCGCAATCCATAAATCGGCACTTCACGCCCTAGTACAATGCGTGGGTAACTTGGAAAGTAGGGCGGAGGAGGCGGAAGGACGCACCCGAAGGAATAAGGAACAATACAAAGGGGGTCGGCAAACATAACCGCATACCCATATTACACCTTGCAGGTGCAGCGTAGACGCATGAACTTTGGGACTGTGAAAAGAAGATTGCGTGAAGCAGGCCACAAGTACATGCTGATCTACCTGGCAAAACTGAAGGTGTTCCACAAGAACAGAACCTTGTTTTTAGAAACCCCGGAGGACGCCATGGGGTAGCTGGACACGCAGAGCTGCTCCCAAGAATCGGGTATCCAGACGGGAGAAGGAGAAGATAAGTAACAGGTGCCTGTGGCACCTAGGGTGTCACAGCCTAAGACAATGGGACTTGAATATAGTATAAGACATAGCCTATGGGCGGGTGTTGCTAGGGCTATACAAGTATGCATGATCTGTTAGCACGGAGAAACCTTGATAATAGCGCGGGAGCCTTACAGAGTGAGCCCTCATACCCGAACAACGAGAAGTTTAATTAGGTCACTGGTACTCCGGTGACACCCTGCCGGGTTTCTGGCCTCGGCATTCCGACACAGGACCAAACGCGGGGGAGCCTGAGATCCAGGGATGGAGCTGGGCACTTGTTGGGGTTGGGTGGTGTCAGGGGAGGGAAGAGGCTGTGTGCAGTGGTTTAAAGTTGGGAAAGGGGGGAGGGGGAGTTTGTTGGAAGTGGGAGGGGAACAAGCCAAATTTTGTGTTACATCAGGCGGGAAGGGAAACTGGGAGGGGAGGCGGTATACTTCATAAATGGCGTTGGGTAGCCTTAGAGTGGTCACCTGGAATGTGAGGGGCCTCAATAGCTATCTGAAGCGTAATAAAGTAATGATGTACCTAAGAAGGATGAGGATTGACATAGCACTATTACAGGAAACCCACCTTACTAGGGAGACACTGGAGGTGGTCAAGAAAAAGTGGAAAGGGAGCATTACGGGAGCCATATACTCAGCTTACACAAGGGGAGTTATCATATGGGTGACACCGCATGTACCATTTCAACTGATTCAGTCTACGGGGGACCCGGAAGGCAGAATTATAGTAGTGCGGGGGATGCTGGAAAACCGGGAAGTGAGCATTATAAACTTATACACCCCTAACCAAAATACAGCAGCTTATTTTAGGACTCTATATGGTAAAATTAGCCCCCTACTGGGTGGCACCATCCTATGGGTAGGGGACTTTAACTGTACATTGAATCCTAAAATGGACAGATCAGATGGTAAACTAGACAAACCCACCCCGGCCGCAAAGGCGTTACAGGCCCTGCTGAGAGATTCTGAACTCGAAGACGTCTGGAGGCAACTGCACCCATTGGACAGGCAGTACTCGCACTACGCGGCACCATATGACCCGCACATGAGGCTGGATTATGTGTTTGCTGCTGCTGAGTTAGTAGGAGAAATGATGGGTGTGGAATATAAGGCTAGAGTGCTGTAACGCTCACCTGGCTACCACGGAGGCTCTGGTCTGGGTTGCTGTGGCCTCTTCAAGCGTGATGCGCAGAATTCGGACCACCGATTGAACTGGACCCCCAAATCTTGCTTGTCTGGCCCGTAGGAATATCCTTCTGCAGATGAGAAAGGGGATTAACTGTCTGCTGAATAGTGTGCCTTCCTTTCCCCCTTCGTTCTTCTCTGACTTCCTCCAAAACCCCCGGTTTAAGATCACCTTATGGTTTGGAAGGATGAACTCTCCATCCTGCTTCTGGTGAAGGCGCGCGCGTTCGTCCAGTTACTTCACTGGTTTTCAGAATGGCGCTGGCACATCCACTTGACTTTTCTGAGCAATACGCCGTAAGTATGAAGATGCAAAAGTTCAAGTGTGAGCCTCCTTTTATGTTGTTTTTTTCTGTCATTTATTTCAGGTGCAGAACAAAGGCGATGCGTTGAGGGGTTAAATTGCCGGTGGTAAAATCAGGTGAGTTAGTGATGAGGGCGACCCCTCTAAATGTCTTTATAGTTCCCCAGTAATGTCTTTTGTCCTTTCCCCATAGGGGCCGGGGTGCGATGCCTGCCAAAGATGCGGCGCCGACCCGAGATGTGGAATGGTTCACCAAGAAAAGCCGGTAAGTAATATGGCTGAAAATTCGGCTTTCCTCGTGTTCCCTTGCTCACCTTTTGTCTCTTCTTCTCAGCCCTAGGTGCAGAGATGTGGCGACCGGTGCTGAGTTCCGCGATGGAGCCGGGCGGTGTCACGGGAACAGGTGAGTGAAGCGCGGCGCTGCAGCGAGCAACGCGGTGCTTTTAAATGGAAGTCTTCCTTCAGGAATGCTGGCGTGAAGATTCCGGATGCAGGTAAGAAGGTTGAATACGTTCTTGGTTTTCACCTTTCTCTTCTCTTATTCCCTTACAGGTGTTCCAGGTTCGAGGCGGGCGTGGCAGGAGCAGACATGGTGAGCGTTCAGCTGCTGGGATGCAGAACAACGCGAAGCACGTGTGGCTGTCCGGGCGTGGCTTAAATAGCTTTGGAAGAAGTTCCAGGTGAGTATTCTTCCACAGTCCCACCCAAGTAACAAAATAGTTCCTTCAGAAAAATAGTCCCTCCTAAGCCTCATTTGGCTTGGTTCTTCATGCAGCATGGTCTGCATCAGGTGAGTGTGCAGCATGGTCTGCTTCAGGTAAGTGCACCAAACACTTCCCCTTATGAGCCTGGCGCCTATGGCGCCAGGACTGATGTCCAACATGAGCCTGGCGCCAACGGCGCCAGGACAGAGTCCAAAGAGCCCCTTTAAAGGGCCGCTGGGTTTTTACCCGGGGGCGTGATGCCTGCTCCCGGGGGTGCTGGGCCTGGCCTGGTGCTCCGGGGGTAGGCATCATGACAGCACTCCCCCCCCCCCCCCCCAGGCTCCTCCCAAGGTCTTTTCCCCTGGAGGTTTCGGTTTTTTCGGGAAATTCCGATGGAACCTTTTTACTAGCCGAGGTGCATGTACGTGATCGCTGGATTCCCCAGATCTTTCCTGAGGCCCGTACCCCTTCCAATCAATTAGATAGAAAAGTTTTCATTTTGAGATCTTAGAGTCCAAAATGTTCTTCACCTCGAATTCAGGCTCCCCATCTACCTGGATTGGTTCTGGTGGCTTTATTAATGTGGTTCCTGGTTGCACTGGTTTCAAAAGCGACACATGAAAAACGGGGTGAATCCGCATGTTAGCTGGTAGATCTAGCTTGACTGCCATTGGGTTAATTATAGCTTTGATCGAGTAAGGGCCTTAATACCTTGGATTAAAAGTCTGAGGTCCCTTGAGCGATAAGTGTTTGGTAGCCAACCATACTTGATCCCCTATTTGGTATGGAGGCGCCTCCTTTCGATGCAGATCCGCATTCTTTTTGTATTTCCCTTTCGCATGTTGTAAGTGTGCAGTAGCATCCTTGAAGGCTTGAGTAATCGTAGAATGCAAATGATCCACTGCGGGCATTTCGAGGCTCAAAGGTGAGTCCAAGTCTGAAGTACGAGGGTGATGTCCATATAGGGTATAAATGGGGTTCTGACCAGTTCCAGTGTGTATCGAGTTATTGTATACATATTCAGCCACCCATAAAATATCCTTCAAATTACCCTCTGATTGGTGCAACATACATCATAGATATTGTTCAAGGGTCTGGTTCGTTCTCTCCGTCTGACCATCGGTCTGTGGGTGGTGGCTGGTTGAGAGTCTTACGTCGATTTGTGCCAGTTGACACACTTTTTCCAAAAATGAGAAATAAACTGGCTTCCCCGATCGGAGATTAGTATGGACGGGAATCCATGCAGACGGATGATATTTTCGAGGAATTCCTTGGCAAGAACAAAAGCTGAAGGTAATCCTTTCAACTGAATAAAATGGGCCATCTTGGAAAATAAATCCACCACAACCAGAATAGTATTGTATCCATTACAAGAGGGCAGGTCCGTGATAAAATCTAGTGGCAAGGTGTGCCACGGTGCTGGTGGAATGTCTAAGGGTTGAAGAAGACCGGCGGGTTTTGTTTTTTGACCTTTGTTTTCGGCGCAAACTCCACAGGACATCACAAAAGATTTAATATCCTTTCGCCAGGACGGCCACCAGAATTGTCGTTTAATTTTTTCCTCTGTTTTGGCAATGCCAGGATGTCCTTCCATCAGAGTATTGTGATGACGGGAAATAACCAGTTCTTGCAATTCCTTTTCTGGCAAAAATAAACGTCCTTGGAAGTAAGGTAAGCCATCGTTGATTGAAAAGGCAGACCCCCTTTTGATCCAATCCTGCAAGGCTGAAGAGTCCAAGAATAGTTTTACCCGTGCTTGAATGTCTTCAAGGGTTTGTAAAGTGGTTATCCCCAAGATTCTTTGTTCGGGAATTATCGGCACAGGATCTGAGTTTGTGTCCATTTCTCCCATTCCAATTCGAGATAATGCGTCCGCTTTGCCATTCTTACAGCCGGGACGGTAGGTGATTACAAAATCGAACTCAGCAAAGAATAGAGCCCATCGGAGCTGTCGTGAAGACTGAGCCTTGGCAGTTTTTAAATATTGTAAATTTCGGTGATCAGTGATCATGGTGATGCCATGCCTGGTGCCAAGAAGATAATGCCGCCAAGCCTTAAAGGCGGACTTAATGGCTAATAATTCCTTATCGGTGATTGCATAATTTATCTCCGGCGGCGAGAACTTTCTGGACCAAAATGCTACGGGGTGCAGTTGGTTGGTTTCGGGGTCTCTCTGAGACAGGACAGCTCCCATGGCTAAGCTGGATGCGTCGGTTTCGACTATATATGGGAGATCAGGACGCGGGTGTTTCAAAATAGGTGCAGACGTAAATTTAGCTTTTAATTCCTGAAAGGCCTGTTCAGCTTCCTCGGTCCATTCAAAACGTTTATTCTTCCGCAAGAGTGCAGTGATGGGTTGCACCACCCGTGAAAATTCCGGGATAAACCTGCGATAAAAATTGGCAAAACCAAGCATGCTTTGGACACCTTTCACCGAACTAGGTGATGGCCATTTGAGGATGGCATCCACTTTCCGTGAGTCCATAGGCGCCAGGACTGATGTCCAACATGAGCCCCTATAAAGGGCTGCTGGGCTTTTACCCGGGGGCGTGATGCCTGCTCCTGGGGGTGCTGGGCCTGGCCTGGTTCTCCGGGGGTAGGCATCATGACAAGTGCTTTCGGACCACTCCCTCTTGGTCCTGGAATGGCGACACCAACCCCCTAGAGCGCGAATCCCGATGTGGAAGCTCAGAGCTGAGGCCCTGCAGGACTCGGGGTTCCGGGAGGACCTGAGGGAGGCGATCACTGAGTACTTCGATATTAATATCGGAAGCGTTCAATCTGTGGGAAACGTATGGGAGGCATTCAAAGTTGTAGTGCGGGGTGTAGCCATATCAAAATCCAGAGGGCTCCGGGGGGGGGGGGCATAGAACGGGAGTTGCAGGAAACGGCGAGGGAGTTGGAAGACATAATGCGTAGGGGGGCACCTCTCAGGAGGATGGGGTAAGGATGAGACTGCTACAACAAGCCAGCAGTGAGCACTGGGATAGATTATGCAAGTTGAGCTATAACAAATATGTCGAAAGGCAGCATGCGGTGGGAGACAAGCCGGGCAGATTACTGGCCTGGTTATATAAAAATGAAACATCACAACCAGTGATCAGGGAAATCAGGGGGGACGGAGACCAGATCTGTGATACCCAAGAGGGAGTAAACGAAGAGTTCCTTAGATACTACAAACGTCTTTATGAGGACACAGAGGAAGAAAGTGACTAAGAGATCCAGGAAACACTAGAAGACATAGGCTTGCCCACCTTAGACGATCTGGAACGGGCACACCTGGATGCCCCGATCACCTCAGAAGAACTAGAGACAGTGATCCAGCACCTGCCCACATGCAAAGCTCCGGGGTCAGACGGGCTCCCCAGCGAATTCTACAAAACATACAAACAAGAGCTGCTCCCCCCGCTGCTGGCCATGCTTAATGAGGCGTTTGAGTGCAGTAGGCTGCCGGAGTCCCTCCGGGAGGCGGTGATCATCCCGCTGTTAAAACCAGGTAAGCCAAGCACGGACTGTGGGTCATATAGACCCCTATCAATGCTTAATCAGGACAGCAAAATCCTCACGGCAGTGCTGGCAAACAGGCTTAAGCGAGTCATTGGCAGACTGATACACCCCGACCAAAAAGGCTACGTCCCTGGCAGGAACATTACTGACAATCATAGGAGACTTCACCACATTATTGACCAAACAGAGAAGGACCCTGGCGAACTGGCAATCATCTTGCTGGATGCGGTTAAGGCTTTCGACTCAGTGAGATGGACCTGGTTGTTAGCGACTCTGAGAGAATATGGAATGGGACCGGGGTATCTAAGGTGGGTTAAAATGTTATATAGTTCCCCGATTGCAAGGGTCAAAACGGGCGCTATCTCAGATAAATGGCAACTCAGCAGGGGCACTAGACAGGGCTGCCCTTGGTCACCTATGCTATATATCCTAGCGTTGGAGCCATTGGCAGTCTGCCTCAGACAACAATATGGGGAGATAGGGATCCACACTGCGGGAGGTTCGCATCTTATATCATTGTATGCCGATTATATAGTTTTATATCTGCGCTTCCCAGAGGAGAACCTACAATATGTCCTGGAGGTGATGGAACTATACGCTACCCTCTCGGGCGTAGCAGTGAACCCCAAGAAATCCAGCATGTTCTCCCTGGGGAGATATAGACGTGCCCTACTGAGGAGCCTACTGGTATTGCCAATACCCTGGCGAACCGAGACGTTCTGATACCTGGGCATTGACATATACCACACGACAGGAGAAGAACATAAACACAATACGGAAAAGGCAGTTGAAGGCATTAAAAACAGCATGGGATTTTGGTCCAGGCTACCCCTGGCCATGATGGGGAGAGCGGCTCTGATTAAGATGGTAGTCCTGCCCAGACTGTTACACTTTTTTGTAAACATCCCGTATACGATCCCTAAGCGCTTCTTTGCCAGGCTCCACAGCCTGTGCAGGGGTTTCATATGGCAAAACTCCAGGAACAGGGTGGCCCTCTGGAAATTACAAAACTCGTGTGACAGGGGAGGTATAAACCTGCCGAATTTTGAGTTTTATTACTTGGCGGGACAGCTGCAATATGTGGCCAGGTGGTTGTCTGAAGAAGAAACGGCTGAAGCCAGGCTGTTATGTAAGGATCCGGCTCCCTACTTCCTTAGAGAGACAGTGTGGTTACCTAAAGAAAAGGTACTAGGAATGGCAAGGCTGCTGGTGCTTGGCTGGGAAGTGTGGCATAGAGCATGGCAGATTGTGGGATACCCAGCTCTGTTCTCCATGCAGATGCTGCTAGTGGCGCTATGCGGAGAGGACTCCCAAATGATAAAAGGGGTCCATGGATACTGGGAACCGATGGGCCTGGCTACCCTTGGAGATATATGGCAGGAGGGGGAGGAATTGGACTTTCAGAGGCAAATAGAGGACACCGGGGTGCATAAGGGCCAACACATTACCTATTCCAGAATCATCAAACGAGTGCAAGAAAGGTGGCCTGCGGTAGTGCTTGCAGAGCAACCTGATGCTACCATCGAGACGATGTATGATATCTTGGAGGGTGGGCATGAAATATCCCGCATATATGAGCTACTGGGGACCAGGGTGGGGAAGGAGTTGCTCCAACTGAGGTGAGATTGGGAAGAAGAGGTGGGAGAACCCATGTCGGATGGGCAATGGGATAGAGCCCAAAGGTATCATAAGAAGGTGTCCCGAAACGCGAGGCTCCAGCAGATTCAATTATATGTCACTCATAGAGCATATTTGACCCCCAGTAAAACTGCCAGGTTTGGTGGCCCTGTGACACAGAAATGCCCTAGGTGTGGGGAGGAGGAGGCTGGGATGCTACACATGTTTTGGGCTTGCCCAGAGGTGGGAAGGTTTTGGACAGAACTGAAGATACGCTTGGCAGGAAAAGGGATTACGCTGGAGGTGGAGTCAGATTGGGCAGGCATGCTTGGGGGCTTTCCCAGACCACGCAACCTGAGGCACATCAGAAAGATGAAGGACATGGCCTACATCCTGGCCAAACAGAGAATTGCAATGTGCTGGAAAGCAGCTCATAAGCCTAGAATAGAGATGTGGTGGGCTGACCTCATGAAGTGGGCAGAGGCAGAAACGGCTGCCTGGTACGAAGCGGTCAGCAGGGGAGGAGGAGGGACCCCTAATAGCATGGAGGCAATTGGTGGCCTCAATGGCGGGTCCCTCCCAGGCCGACCATAGCAATGATGATACTGAAGAGATAATGGCAGTAGACACGCCTGAAGATGAACAGGCTGGTGACATGGACACACGGGCTCGAGTTAAAGGGGTGCGAGAGGGGAGGACAGAAGAGTGTATTCTGTAATGTAATGTTGGGACACTTAAACACGGAAGTCCTAATTGTTTGTAATGTTTGGAGTGTTATAAAATAATAAAAATCTTTAAAAAAAAAAAAAGATATACAGGCGTTGCTGTGATGAAGCACACAGCAAATGAGGAATTTCGAGTGCTTCTTAGTGCACGAATACCATTTCACTATTCAGCACAGGCTGCAGAATTATTGGCGTTGCTCCTCGCAATTGAGTCAAGCAAACCAGGAAGTGACGGTGTACAGTGACTCCACCTAGGTCACATTGACAGTGCACGCAGGTTTAGCGCACTGGAAAAGGAGGGGTTACCTCCGAGCAGATGGCACGCCAGTACAGCACGCAGCCCTATTGGATAGACTGATTAAGGCAACACAGCTCCCAGTGGGCATAGCGGTCGTGAAATGCGCCGCTCACACGAAGGGGACATATTTTATCGCACGAGGAAATCAAACAGCAGACACGGAAGCCAAGCGTATGGCATCCAAGAGCTAGACAATTATGGTTGTGGAAGTCACTAACATAAATGAGAAAATGATTGTCGCACGGAGTGAACCTGAAAGCTACAAAAATATGGGACAAACACAGTTAATGGAACTCCAAGGGGAGGCACCACAGGAGGAGAAGAACTTATGGAAGTGGCAAGGGTGTTTTTTAAACCCCTCTGAAAGCTTGTGGCAACAAGACAGCACTGGTAAACCAGTAATGCCTATAGCCCTGTTAAAAATAGCGCTGGAGGAGTTGCACTATCCAGCACACATGACAAAAGAGAATCTAGCAGCAACACTCGCTGAAGACTGGTTCATACCGAACTTGGCAGAGCATGTTGCATTTTTTCTGGATAACTGTATAATTTGCCAACAATTCACAACTGGGCACACACTAAAAGTAACTAGAGGAGTCATCCCAAGGCCCAATTGAACTTTTCAGCACTTGCATGTCGATTACGTTGATATGATTCAAGTATGGAATGGGTACAGATATCTAATTGTTGTGGTGTGTCCATTCTCTAGATGGATAGAAGCAGGTCCATGTACACACCCAGACTCTACCTGTGCGGCCAAATTTCTAGTGAGAGAGGTATTTCCAAGGTGGGGGTATGCGAAGTCATGAGATCAGATAATGGGACTCACTTTGTAAATTAAGTTTTCGAACAGATCAGCTTGTTGCTTGGTATAAAGCCCAAGTTCTCGTTGGCGTATCATCCGCAAGGTAACGGAATATGTGAGAAGCTCAACGGCTTATTAAAGGAGAGGATAGCCAAGTTGAAGCTTACTCTAAGAAAGGGATAGTTACACTGGCTTCCTTTGGCACTGTATGCACTCAGAAATCAGCTTGGTTCTGACCACCATCTTACGCCGCACGAAATAGCCACACGAAGAAGAAAGCGCACTCCCCTGACACCCAGAGACAGAGCTAGATGTGATGCCCAGTCAACAGGAGAAATCTTAGGGTCTGAAATGCAAAATTACTTAAATTATATGACATCTTGTCTTACTGCAATTTCAGGCCAGCTGCAGCGATGACGAAAAGGGTGCAGGGCAACACGGAACACAGAAGGAGATACTACTGTCAACACAGCTCAAGGATTACGTGTACCATCCATCTTCCCTGGAGATACTGTCCTGGTAAAGAACCACACGAAAGAAAAGTGGGACGAGCCAAGGTTTAACGGTCCCTTCACAATGGTAGACTGCACTCCCTCTGCAGTAAAGCTACAAGGAAGAAGAGCTTGGATCTTTTTGGGTGACATTAAGCCATACAACGGAGAAGGCCCCCTGCCTGCACCCCAGCGCGAAGAGACTACGGACGATGGGGAAGAACCACAGCACGTGGAGACGAGATCCATGACAAGGAAGAATGACGCATCGGCAGCAAAGCAAAGACAAAGAACGTTTGTGCAAAAGTTGTGGCTTCATTTTGGACATGCCTCTGAGCAAAAGGAGGATAAGGACCTAAAAACAGACACTCTGTGCATCCTAGTTGCAGGGTGAATAAGAAAAGTGCACGTGGCAGCCACAACATAGCCTGTTGACTTTGAACTTTGGACTGAGGCACACTGAAACCTTGATTAGAAAAGAATATGCCAAATTTTGATCAAGGACACATAAATTGGAAGAAAATACAGTATCCAGATTCCTTCCACACAGAGACTTTGTTCAGACTTATTCATGGGGTCCCACTGTAGTGACATCACTAAGGACCTTTTGAGATATTTCAAGCTGGTACTAAGATCACACCCGTCATTGGTGGGGAGGCTCACCAGTGTCACTGACTTTCTCCAAGATCCTGAAAACGAAAAGACTATAAGGAGGCTGCTTACTGTAATTGCCGAACAGTTCCTCCTACTTCCGGAATACAGCGAGGAGAAACCAAATGTCCCAAACAGAGGAAGATGCAAATTAGGTTCTTTTGCCTAATTGAAG
The DNA here is from genome assembly GCF_040938575.1 of Ambystoma mexicanum. Classification (NCBI taxonomy): domain Eukaryota; kingdom Metazoa; phylum Chordata; class Amphibia; order Caudata; family Ambystomatidae; genus Ambystoma; species Ambystoma mexicanum. The sequence goes on from NC_090926.1 coordinate 405,858,255, forward strand.
ACTGTCCAGGTCTTGTCAGAAGAACTACAGATGTATTGACATTTCTTTGAGATCCAGCAAATACAGAATGTCTAAGTATAATCCTAAACAGAATTGTTATGCAAGAAGCTCTTCACGCACACTAAAATTGCAGAAACTGTTCACAGTGAGCAAGAGCCAACAGTCCCAAACTTCAGCAAAGGCAGGACAAATGTCCCTGTCACCAGAAGACAGCAGATTGGAGAGTCTAATAAAGGATTTTCCAGAGCTTGTGGGGAGTCCTGTCGATGTCCACGTCCTCACATTCATCAGACACCCAGCTAATTCTACACAGATGAGAATGCTCTTGCATGGTATCGTGATGCAAGTAGAACTTTCGAACCATCAACAGAACTATCTGAGAAGATTTTTTAACTTTCCGCTGAGGGACAGATCAAGAGAGTAGTGCCAGAGATTTCATTTTCTATTTTTATACTGACAAGGACAACATGTCTTCGGGAATGAAGCAGATCAGAGGTGTAGACTGGGACCTCATATATTTTGAACATGCACAGTAAAGAGACTTACTGAATTATTACCTAAATTTGAAATTTGTATCCAGAGACAAGAGACAAACCATTGATCAGGCAAAGAGAGACAATTGTTTTAGTACCTGCAACTCACAAGCAGAACCAGCAGAATTCAGAAATAATATTGGTTAGAAAGTATATTAAAAGTTAGTATCTCTCAACAGATGATCGAGATGGGGATCCAGAGCAGCAATCGCATCCTCCCCCATGTGGTGAGACGTCCGTATTTTTCTGGAAGTAAATGCTGCTGATTGACCTACAGCGGTATAATGTATTTATGTATTATATTCATCATCGTTTTACTGTCACTGATGATCCGAACTGCATTTTCTATTGGTGTACAAAGCATTGCAGTCCCAGTGCACCCACCTAATGGTGCACACATGAAGCCCACGAAGCACCCAGACCTTAAATAATCCTTCCAGTCCCTAGGAAATCTGATGGTGGAGCGAGTGAAATTGAGATGGATGTGATTAGCAATGACAAACACACACTTATGCTAACAAGTAAAGTGAAAAGCCGAACAGAGGGTCTGCAGAGTGTGAATGTAAAAAGGTTAATGACACCACAAGCATACAAACATTGAATGCACACACAGACCAGGCCTAGTGTCAATAACTGCAGAACCAAAATCCGAAGCATGGGAGAAGAAGAGACTGCCTACTATGAGAAGTTCCACAAGTGAAGTAAAGGGACAAGTGGAGAAAATTGATCTCCCGAAGAGACAAGAGGAATTGGAGAATAAACAGACAGAGAAAGCATTGACAAACACATATGTTCCAGTGAAGGAAACAAGTACAAGTTCTACAATACAGCCATATACTGGACCAATGTCAGAGAAAAAGAATGCAAGAGGAGTTGGAGAAGAAACCAACAGAAATGACATTAATGAACACACTGGATACTACACTGATAGAGACAAAGACAAGCTTAAAGAAAATCTCACACGCACAGCTGATAGCAGAATCGATATGACAGTCATTAGCAAGAGCCAGGAAGAGGCAAGAGGAAATGGAAAGAATCGCCAGACTTTTGTCTACTCAAATGGTACAGATGAGGAGGCCTGCATCATGGACCAGGATACCTGAGAATCCTCCAGCAAGAGAAAGCCATACAGATACATTCAGGGATGTAGTTATAGCAAATTACACGAAAACCTTAAGAATCAGCATACATGGGGATGACAGTGAACTAAACGACTATTTGGACAGCACAGCTCATTTGGGAAACAACATCTGGTACCACACATGAAAGAAGTGGGAAGACAGAGTTCAGAAGGGGAATGCTTTGTTTGTGCTCTCCTACCGTATAGCATGGGGAAGTCCAAGATCTTCGTAGCTGTAGGAATTGACGTCCAGATAGCACACTGTCTTTCACACGTAGCAATGTGCAAGACCAGAGGCCAGTTCATGGGAAGTGATGCCTCATTGAAATGGGCAACTAAAGCAACTGATCCAGATGAAGATGATTATGTTCAAGACATAAAGACAAGCAACAGAGCTCATACTAAGAATCATGTGATCAGGTACGAGAAACCTGGAGTTAAAGAAGCTGTAATCAGATGGGAAGTAAACAAGAGACTGGAGAGTCCAGGCAAACCTGCAGAAGAAATTTGCGTATGGAAGAACAGAGGCCAAATGCAAATCTGGGGAACAGTGCTCTCACCAGATGGATGGGAAAAAGGGGTAGTAATCTGCAGTGCATGGATGGTCCTTTGAGCCTGCAAAGAAGCAATTGAAAATTCACAAGGGTTATGCAAGCCATTATGGCCAAGACTTGCAAAACTTCTGACATGGGTCGAAGACAGAGGAGGACCCTTGCAGATAGTGCCACTGGAAAGCCCAAAACTATGCTTCAGGAATAATGGCACTAGAAAGATGGGAGAGAATCAGAACTGTGGACAAGTTTCTGATGCTCCAGGAATGGTGCATGGAACTGCAGTAATTATGGATCATTACTGGGCATGTGGATCCAAAGCATACATCAGACTGCCGAAAAAATGGGGAGGTATATGCACAATAGTGAATGTCCACGTTTCAGCTTTGGTGATCCCGAAGAGTGACCTGAATATTGACAGTTTTCCAAAAGCAGATGTTCACCTGAGAAAGAAGAGATCTGTGGAACTCCTGAATCGAATGAAGAGAGAGAATTACTTCTCTGCCAAATCAGAAGAAGCTTTTCATGCAATCCCATATGAACACAGGCTGTTCAGCCTCACCTCATCAGTGTTCACGACAATCTTCGGCCAAGATTTCAAGTTGGAGCAAATACTAAATGGTTGCAGATAACCAGATGGGAGTTACTGCAGACTATCAACACAACCATAAAAGGATTCAACGGCATAAAGGAAGATTCAAGGGCAGTTCGATTGATGACTCTCCAGAACAGATATGTCCTTGACATAATCACAGCTATGGATGGAGGTGTTTGTGCAAAAATTGGAGAATCATGTTGCACATTTTTACCTTCTCACGATGAAGAAAATGGAACTCTAACAGAAGCCATAGGTATGCTGACGAAACTACAGAATCAAATGGTTGATGAAACTGACGAAGTTGATGATGAGAGTTGGTTTGGATCACTATTCTCATGGGTTCCACAATGGATGAAAGATGATTTCAAATTCCTAGGAGCCCTGTTAGTGATGATACCGCTAGGATTCTGTGTTATCAAGATAATAATCTTGACAACACAGAAAACTGTGAAAAAAAGCCATAGGGATGAAGATCATGATTGATGTCGAGCCAGGATGGAAGCCCAAAGACCTGAATGATGAGGAAATAAGAGACTTTGTGAAGGCCAGCATTCTTGCACCAGAAGGAACAAAGTTCCTACATCCCATGAAACATAGAAATGATGTGGGAAGATGGGTTTACTGCAGCCCGAATGGACAGTGTCAACTAATGACGTGGAAGAAAGATGAACACATAAGAACAGCAGGAAGCTTGAAAGGAGTAATAAAGATATGGACCCCAAAGAGACATTGCTTCAGACCATCATGTATAAACCCAGAAGATGAAGAAAGAATGGACTCAAACAATGAAGCAAAAGAGAAACTGGAAAAACTGAAGAAAGAGGTGAAAGTGGTCGATGAATCGCCCAGAGGTGGAGTGTAGAGGAGGTCCCAAGTACAGCCCACGCTCCAACCGTCCATTTTGAAGTACCAGGAACATTTACGCCAAAATATGTGACGTATGATGAGCAAATAAACCAGCAGAGAGCCGCAGTGGGGCTCTGTCCAGTACCTATCAGAAGAACAGCACCTATTGAAGTAAAAATACCAAGGAAACCATGGGCAGTAAGGTATCCATTGAGAAAGCCATATCAACAAATAAAACGAAATGAAGGTCGTCTGAGTACAGTCCCTGAAGAAACCAAAAAGGTCTTAATGGAAGACGAATGGTGACGTCAAAAGAACCCGGACTGACTCACAGATAGAAGATATAACGACCTGAGAATGATAAAGAGAGACGAAACGCCATGAATAAAGGATATTGTGAACCTAAAGCTTAAGCCATGAGCATGATGAAGATATTCGACCAGTTTACACATGTACATATGCTTAGAACTGCAGGAAGGCTAAGAAAATTGTGCAGCTTGCTATGCTTAGTAGAAGGATAGTGCGGCAAGCGCCACCTATACATATCTATCTCAAAGAAGAACATTATAAGTTATACTTATATAATGACCACTTTGCACAAGAAGCACAATCAGCCAAAAGGTTACTAAAAGGCCACACAAGAAGAGTTTCATATTTAGCAAAATCAAGAATAAAGCAGCAGAAATGAAACTCAGCAGAGGCAAATCGTGCCGGGAGAACCAAGGTCGTTTCTGTCAAGATGGACGACCAGTAGCTACAATTAATTGAAGCAAAGTACAGAATATACTGCTCTGAAAGGTCAAGATAAGAAGACGAAGGTAGCTGGTGGGTGAAACGAAAATCAAATACACAAATTGTGGAAGAACAGGCAAATTCACGGTGTCTGAATCACGTGACCAGCCGAGCGAGCAGAAGTAGGACCTTCACACCTACGCATGGCAACAGGCCAGGAGAAGATATCGGAGCTTTTCCAGTCAGGAGATGCAGTCTCGAGGCCAACCACAGTGAAATAATTGACACATAGCTACTAAAGTGATGATTGATTGTAACATTAATTGGAGGAAGCCTGGGGGGAACTAAGGGGCACCCTGCACCTGGCCGACCATTCTGCGTGCTTAGCAAAGTGAAAAGGTACGAGTGGGGTTGGTGCCAACTCAATCACAATGGACCAAGTAAACTAGGGTCCTATAGTTAATAGAACCAATCGGACGTCATACTTTTAGTGGCGTCTACAGTAGCCAGTTTGAAGGTAGGGCTTAGATGCCGCACCTGACAGTGTTTACCCAATCCTCTTACTCCGTTACCATATACAGATATAGTACCTATAGTAAAGTTACCTTTTCCAAACCAATAGAATTGTATGCCAACTTTTAAGCATTAAATGTCAGTGATGACAAGTTTTTGGTATAAAAGATGTGTTTTTTATGAAGTTCGTTGGAGTTGTGAAGCGAGAAGGAAGATCACGCATCCGCTAATATTCATGAGACCTCCCGGTTTTCGTTCTTCTGAGCAAACCCAGACTCTATGGGCTGGTTGGGGGTCTCATAGCACACTATGTATTCCTGTGTCTGCACGTCGTGAGATATGATGACTCGTGAGACCCAGCTCCTATTTATAGTCTACACTCGAGCTGGACTCCATGATCGGTTGATGTTGCATTATATTTACAACAGAACTGCTCCAGGGCTACGTTTTTAACAGAACTGAACTCGGGACATGCCACTACTGCTTTGCTTCAAGCCTGGATTGGACATCGTGATATCAGGCCACCATATTTTACACATGGACTACAGCACTCAACAACCACAGTGGAATACTTTCCGTAGATTTTGCACCCAGATTTTGCCCTATGCTGCTTTATGATTTGCACCTATAGCGGTGGCACTATAGTTTGTACTTTGACTCTGCCATGTGATATTCGACAGCTCATTCAAACCTCTCCGCCAGCAGGGTGAGAACTGGGGTAATGCCTGTGTATGCCTTTCGCATTTCTGACAGTTTTGAGGCCTAAACTTTAGCCATTTGTTTTAACCTCTCTCCCTCGCCAGCACGCTCTACCTCCAGTTCCTCCCAGATCGGTCTTCCCCACAACCCCTGCCCGCCTCTTTTCCTCTGTGATTGGTTCGTGAATTTCAGTCACGTGACCAGGCCTGCACCTTTTCACAGGCCCTCCCAGGGCAGCTTTGCCCAGGCTAAGGCAAAGGCCGGCTCACATCCTCTGTTCCACCATGAGAGTCAACACCAGACCTCACAACCTACCAGCAACAATAAAGTATCACTCTTCCACTTTTAGAGCTAATCTTGACAATAGACATTATACTACTCTGCTTTGGATAAGCCATGCATACGTTTCACAGCTGTAACATTTAAACTGAGCCTTGTATTCAGTCTAGCTGTGATTTTGATTTTAGCCTTGTGCTGCATATAGCTGTAAATCTGGAGTACACCCTATATTGTTTACCAATCAAACGCACACATATACCATGCCAACTAGCTCACAGTCCAGAGGGGCTCTCTGGTGCACAAAGGGACCGGCCAACGCCCCCGCCCCCTCAATCCCCACCACTCGCCCTCTACAGAGGCCCCACCCTCTAGAGAAACACAACTCTCCACTGCACTCCTCCTTAAGTGCCCACCCACTCCTATCATGCCAACTAACTCACAGACCAGTGAGGCTCTCCAAGGGACTGGCCGATCCCTTACCCCACAACCCTCTCTCTCATCCACTGCACAGACCATGCCTACTAGAGAAACACAATCATCTGCCTAACTCCCACCCAACTGCACGCACCCCCCCGACACCACCCCACACTTTCAAGTGAGTCAATACCCACCAGACCTATCATCTTCAACCACCCCACATGCTCTATCCCTCCAGTCTGCCCTCCATCACTCTCCTTCCTTCCAGACCCCCTCGTCCTCATCCTTCGCATCACTAAGTGTCGCCCAATTTGGCCTTAAAAACACCCACTCCCCAGCCAACCCACCAACTCTCTTGCACACACCACAGGCACCCAAGCATATCTCCAAACTTAGAACCTTTGACCCCAGACATCCCATTAATGCGCCCCTTCCCCAATTTACACCCCTCATCCGTACACACACAATTGCTTCTCCCTCATTCTCCCAAACCCATTAAATACCCATTTGCAGATGTTTAAATGCTTATTCCCCCCAGAAAAACCAACTTTCCCAGATAATAGAGCAACCCAACTCCTCCCCAAATCTCACTCCACCCACCCCCGTTCCAACTGCACCCCGATAACTAACTCTGTCAAGACACTCCTTACTGCCTTGCTCAACCCCCAGAACACCCAACCACCTCTGGGATCACAACTGAGACCCTTTCAGACACTATGGGGGTCATTACGACCTTGGAGGTAACCATGCCGCAATTTGCAGCATGGTTACCCCCTTACTGGGTACCGGGTCCGGATTCCTCGAATGAGGAATTACTGGGCCATTCCAACCTTGGAGGACCCGGTAATTCCTCATTCGAGGAACCTAGACTCGGTACATCCCCATTCGAGCCCCCATAGGGCTCAATGGGAATGGGGAGGGAGCTAATGGGACCCGCTAAGGGCGCCTGGTTTTATCCCACGAGCAGACTCATAATGGGGCGGTAAGGGGTTAACGGCTCCGGCACCATTACCGGCGCCATTAACCCCTTACCGCCAAGGTCGTAATGACCCCCTATCTCTTTATCCCCCCACCGTACCTGAATCTCACCCAAAACCCTGTAGGTCACAAACTCTCTTTCCGCAACACCCCTTCCTCATATAAACCTCACACATACCCATGAAGCCTCCACCATGGGGTCACCACCACCACCTCTACCAATCCCCCTCAGCCCCCTAACACTAGCATCCAAAAGACCCAACCCCTAATCTCACCAACTTACCTGTATTCTCATCCATTCCAGATCTGTAGTCAAAAACAGACACAGCATGCTTGACGTCATGACCTCTGAATACCCAAACGTTCTGTTCATCAAAGAAACCTGATTCTCTGATGACTTCCGACCCATCACACACAATGCTTTCCCCTTTCAATAAACACTCATCACTCACAACGGGGCCAGCAGAGCTGGCAGAATCACCATCCTATACAAACCTCACCTAGTTATCTCTTACTGCAAGGCACAGGCATGCAGCACAGACTGTGAATCACTCCCAATTAAATTCTCCATCGACCCCTCACTCACACATAGCTTCCTGCTCATCTACAGGCCACCCGGGCTAAGACAGACTTCGCTAATGCCTTAAGCGACTCCCTAGCTGCCACTCTTGGGTCTTGTAAAAGACAATGATGCAATATAACTCTGTGTTTCAAACCATAAACTAGGACAGCATTACCATCTCACCGACTATAAACAATTACCCAATGGGTCCACTAGAACTTATAACCGAGCTTCTGAAACAGACTTACTAAGTTACACCTTAAGGGAATACACACTTAAGCAGGTAAGGAATCTGGCAAGGCAAGCCCCTGCAAGTGACAATGAGGTGTGGCTGCCTGTCATCAACACTCTGACCGCATACCAGACTAGGGATACTCTAACCCCACTGCATAACAACGCCAGTCAGACATACCACTAACATCACGGCCTGATCTGCTGCTTGAGCCTCGGGCTCACCAAGTATCAGTCTTCTTACCTAGGATGCACTTGTATGTCCGATAGAAAAGAACTGAAGTAAATGCACTCTGAGACAATGTCATCCTATAAGCAGACCCTACAAGACACAGGGATGACCATAGTATCTGTTGCTGGTCCTTGAGCCCACTGAACTCCAGTCATCGAATCTAGTTAATATTCGTAAGCCCGCTAGAACAGAACTGGATGTAACTGCACAGCGAGAAGGTATCATCCAATAAACAATGGCAGACTCTATGAGACACAGGGATGACCACAGACATGCAATTTGCCCAACCCAACAGATTAGGAATAGGGAAATTGATATGGTCAGCTCATCAGGCACTGGAAAGGAATCAGGAATAGGGGTATCCAGCCAATCTGCACACTTGCACAAACCGATATGTTCACTATCTCCTCTACACCAACAAACAATAGTATGTAACTATACCCCTCAATCTTTTTGGCATAGCTGCACACATACCTACACACCTCCATGTACACCTTAACAGTCTTCAGAACGCAGCTATACCCCACGGAAAAATAATCAGCAACTGCACACAATCTCATGCACAAGCTCGACAACCACCGGAATGCAGACTCCAAGGTCAACTGCCTTGCTCCACACATTCTACTGATATCACATAACCACATGCCTAGCATTAGAATGCAGCTACTCACCACGCATACCTCACTGGCTTCACACATACTGAGTTCACACAACCACTATACGCTACCCAGCACTCTCCACTGACCTGGACTACCCTCCCCAAGTGTGTTCAACCCACAGCACTTTGAGATGGTTCCATATCTTTTCATCGAAAATGTTTGATCTAAAAACGTTTCCATCGAATATTTTGTAATGAACAAAAGTTCATTGAATGTATTTTTTTTAATTTCTTTTTTGGTGAGAGTCCCCCTCTCAGCCCCCTGTTTAGGACCCACCCCAAACATTTCGCAAAGATAATGAACCCTTTACCCCACACAAAAATACATTCGATGAACATTTTTTCGTTAGAAAATATTCGATAGAAAATGTTTAGATGAAAAATGTTTCGATGAAAAGACTGGATATCCCTTGAGATCATACCAGTGGCATATAAGGCACTATAGAAATGCACAATAACCTAACATACTAGTGTCCGACCGCTCCCTCACCCTACTAGGAGACCTCAACATATGCCCCCGACAACCCTATGACATGACCGCTCTTAGATAACCCGGAAGCCCTCAAACCGACCCAGCAGGTAACAGGTGCCACCCACACAGCAGGGCACTCTTTTTTTTTTATAACACATTTTATTGGTTTTTAAACATACATACAATACACCAACAGATCCCTCCCACCCTCCCTCCCCTCAACACCCGTGTTGGTTCATCACTCCATTCCTGTCTTGCCACTCTGCACTTTGCTTTCGGGATCTGCATTTCTCACCATGTCCCGTATAGTGGTCGTGTCCATCTCTTTTTCTTTTTAACCGGCGGGGTCTACATCACATGGTCTTCCCACTTTCCCCAGATCTTGATGGCTTTTGCCGGGCACCCCCGTGCTGTATAGATTCTATACTCTTTCGCTGCACATATGTCCATTTCGTTTGACCAATGGGCCACTGATGCGCTTTCCGGGGTCCCCCATTTCTTTGCTATATCGTGTTTCATCAGGCCCATTACAGTGGAGAGAAAAATACCCTCCCATTTATTCGGAATATTCTCATCTGGGGCCCCCAGTAACATTGTTGCAGGTTGCGGGATTATTGTTCGCCCCAGGGTTCTCGTTAGCAGTTGACAGCATTGAGCCCAGAAGGTTTTGATTTTAGGGCATTCCCAGAGAAGGTGGATGAAAGTGCCCTCCCTCTGACATTTCAAACAGTTAGGGTCCTCCGCCCTTCCCCAGCCAAATAGGGCCCCTCAGAGGTAGTACACCCTGTGGAGTATCTTATGTTGTACCAGTGTAATTCTGTAGTCTATTGCGATTTCGCGTGGGTGCATAAGTATTTGGATCCAGTCCTCTGGGTCAATGGGCCCCACATCTCCCTCCCATTTATTTTTAAGATTGACCAAATCCGGAGTGGCGAACGCGTTAATCGCGTTGTACAGAATAGTGGTAACCTTGGCAGGAATGTGCTGTGGCAGTAAGTTGCATTCCAGAGGTGTGTAATCTGGTATGTCGTCACGCTCTTGCCCATGTGCATTAATGGTGTGTTAGTTGTAGGTAGTGGTAATGTTCTGTGGCAGATATTCCGAATCTCTGCTGCAGGGTTTCGAATGGGAGGATGGAACCATCAGCAATAATGTCTCCTATTGTAGTTATCCCAGCCTCCACCCACCGGGTCCATGCAGCCAACTTCCGTACCTCCTTCAACCCATAGTTGTGCCATAGTGGTTGTGCCATAGTGATCCTGTTCCCCCAGCCTATGTGGGTGTGTGCCTGCCTCCAGATCATCGCGATATGGGTGGACATCGTTTGTGCGGGGTGCCTGGTTAGGGTCTGGTATGGTAGTGGTGGGGTGCCTTGGATAATGGGTTCCTCCGCTCTAGTGTGTGGTTGTTCGGGGTCTACATGAAGGAGGTCATCAACTACATTTAGTTGACAGGCCCAGTAGTAGGACCTGAAGTGTGGGAGTCCTATGCCCCCCTCCCAGATGGATCATTGCAACGTGGTCAACGCAATTCGAGGCTGCCCGCCCTTCCATATCAGTTTCCTGACTAGGCGCTCTACTCTGTTAAATTCCACGTTTGGTATGGCCAATGGGGCATTCTGCAGTACATAAAGAAAGCGTGGAAGCGTCATCATTTTAAAGTGGGTCTATCTGCCCATGAGTGTGAGAGGAAGGAGCATCCAGTGCTGTACGTCCCCGGCAAAGCGGTCGATTAGTGGATGTAGGTTGTGTGCCACATATTCCGAGAGAGTCCCTGAGACCCATATGCCCAGATAGCAGAAGCCTCCCCTCTCCACCCCATATGGCACGCCCCGGGGGACTACCAGGTTGTCACCCTTCACTGGGAACAGGACCAATTTACCTCAGTTAACTCTGAGTCCACTGAATTCCCCAAAAGTCGTCAACATTTTGGTTATGATTGGGCATGCGTGGTCTGGATTGCTGAGATAGAGTAGCAGGTCATCTGCATATAGGGATACCCTGTCCTCTCGTTCGTCTGGCCAGCAAAAGCCTGACCATGTAGTAACCTGTTGGAGCCATTGGGCAAGCGGTTCGATCGCTAGGGCGAATAGAAGGGGGGAAAGAGGACAGCCCTGTCGGGTGCCCCTGCCCAGTGGGAAGGTCCCAGAGGTCCAGCCATTCACCCTGACCGCAGCCATTGGCGCCTCGTATAGCAGCTGAACCCAGCTGAGAAAGGTCTCACCAATGCCCATGCGTCTCATTATCGCACCGAGGCTTTCCCACACCACCGAGTCGAACGCTTTCTCGAAATCAATTGCTAAAAGAGCAAGTGGCGCGTTGAGGCTCGGGACTTTTTCCAGGAGTAGATGTAACCTGTGTAGGTTCATTCTGGTCGATCTTTGCAGCATAAAGCCACACTGGTCCGGATGAACCAGTGAGGATATGATCTGTTGAAGTCTATTGGCCAGTACCTTGGCCAAAATCTTTGCTTCGCTGTTATTAAGCGATAAAGGCCTGTATGATGTGCACCGGTTAGGGGGCTTTCCTTGTTTGGGAATAACCACAATATTGGCCGTTCGTAGGTCCAACGGAAGGGTGCCCTGTTCTTTGGCCGCCAGTAATAAATCCCAGAGGGGGGCCGCCATCTTGTTGCTGCCCAGCTTCCTCCAGGTCTCGGTCAGGAAGCCGTTAGGGCCTGGTGTCTTCCCGGATTGTAGCTGGGACACGGCCTCCATGATTTCGGCTTCATCCAGTTCCCTATCCAGATGTGTTTTCTGCTGCTCCGAGAGGTGCGGGAGCATGATCTCGTCCAGAGGGGACGGATCTACCGGTGATGTTGGGGCGACGTAGAGTGCGGCATAGAATTTAGCGAAGGCCTCCGCTATTTCCGGGTATGTTTGGGCCAGTTCATTGGTGTCTTCTGTGATCTGCCTGACGTGCCTGTGCCCTTCCTCCCGACGTTCCAGCCAGGCCAATAGTTTGCCGGCTTTGTCGCCGTGTTCATAGATTCTGGTCCTTGACTCCCTATGCGCTTGCTTTGCGTTATTTAGCGCTGTGTTGTGAAGGGTTGCTCTCGCCTTCACGAGGGAGCGGTGGGCGTCAGGGGTGGGGTTGGAGACATATCTATTTTCCCATTCCTTTACGGCTTTCTCTGCTTTCATAACTTTCCTATGGTGTTTTCTCCTTTTATTACATGTCCAGGCCATTATTTCCCCTCTAAGTACCGCCTTATGAGCTTCCCATAATGTCACTGGATCCTCTACAGAACCCGCGTTTATTTCAAAGAATTCGTTGGATTTTTCGGTGATGTGTTCCACGAATTCTGGAAGGCCTAAATAATAATTATTTAGCTGCCAAGTCCTGGCAGGCAGGGGTCTATCTGTCTGGAGCAGTACCTCCAGGGGGGAATGGTCAGATATGCCGCGGGGAAGGAGTTCTGCCGCTTTTACCCTATAGGCTTCGGGAGTTGGAAGGAAGAAGTAATCCAGCCTGGACAGGGACGTGTGGGCTCCCGAGTGAAAGGAAAAGCCCTGATCTGTAGGGTGGAGGTCTCTCCACAGGTCACTTAAGCCTAGAGCTGTTGCAAAGGTTGCTAGCCATGTGGGCTTGTTTGGGTTTCGGTTCCGTATGTGAGTTTGGTCCCGTGTATTACACATAACATCATTAAAGTCCCCCCAAGGTTCCATAGATCAGGCTGTTGTTGCGTCATCAATGCCGTGACATCCCTCAAAAGAGCATCCCCCAGCCCCGGTGGGGAGTATATCGCCAGAATAGCCACCACCTCCCCCCACAGTGTGCCTCTAAGTAGCACGAAACGGCCACTGGGGTCTAGTTCCACTGCCGTCAGTGCAAAGGGGAGCCATTTGTGTAGGAGGATCAAGACCCCCCGGGAACCCATCGTGTACCCTGCGTGATAAGATAATCGATAGTTGGTCCTGCAGAAGAATCTGCAGGTCGAACCCGCTAGGTGTGTCTCCGTAAGAAGAGCCATGTCAGGGGAACGCCTGTTTAGAAATTGCATTATAAGCCGACACTTAATACTTGAGCCCATGCCGTTTACGTTCCATGTGAGGATCCTTAGGGATCTATGACGTTCATTAACTACCGTTGGGGCATGTGCGTCTCCACCTGTGAAGCCATTATGTTGTTGTGTGGCCATTTCTGTCTAGGAATCTAGTTTGTTGTGCCAGATGCGTGTGTGATATATAAGACTGTGAGAGTACAGTGGTGGTGCCCGGTGGAGGCATGGGTATTGGGCATGATGTGCTTTTCGCTCCCTTGGTGAAAATTAGAGCGGTGTAACATCCCAGAAGATTTCTAGCATATAACAACTCCCCATCCCCCACCCATACTCCTCCCCAGCATGAAGTATATGTCGCCCGAACACTACTTGCGCTGAAAAACTATGTCGCCAGATCAACTTGATATAAACTGTTATTACTTTCCCACCAACTTACTACTCCTTCTTGGGTCAAGTGTCTGGAGTGTCTGGAGTCGGGGGCATGGCGTTCGCCGATGGCATGGTGTGTTATGATTACATACACTGCGTTCGATCCTTTGTGCATAGGCGGTGGTGACCCCTTTCTAGTAACAGTTCAAGCAAGGTGTTTGTCACAGGTGCCTGACTAGAAGGCAGTCGGTCAGTGTGCTCTTTTGATGTTTCCTTCCGTTGTTTCGTTTGGCCACTGTCTCTGTTAACCGCGCTAGGGATTGGGGCCCCCATTCTGATTCTACGGTATAGGTTGTCGGGCGGGTCTTTCCTCCCCTGGTCTCGGTCTCAGTCTTCCCCTGTGATTTTAATCGGCCCTGGTCCAGTCTCCTCCAATGTGGGTCTCCGCCCATCTCCATGCCTCCTGTGGATCAGTGAAGTGGACTGTCTTGCCTTCATGTTGGATCTTCAGCTGTGCCGGGAAAGCAGCCCATATTTCACATTCATAGACTGAAGCTTCCTTTTCAAGTGTTCAAAGGACTGTCTGGCCTTCTGAACTTTGCGGGTGTAGTCCGGAAAGAAGGCGATCCTGGATCCATTATATGTCACCGTCCCTTGTGTTCTGGCCATCTATAGGATGGCGTCTCTGTCGATGTAATTAAGAATGTTCGCGATAATTGTCCTTGGGGGTGCCCCTGGTGTTGGGCGACCTGTGGGCACGCGATGTGCACGTTCCACCGAGAAGAAGTTTGAGAAGGTTTTCGGCGCGAAGAGATCTGCCAGCCATTCCTCCAGGAAGAGTTCCATGCTGGGACCGTCTCTGCGCTCCGGCAGGCCTAAAATGCAAATGTTGTTGCGTCGGGACCTGCCTTCTCCCTCCTCCACTCGAGCTTCCAAGGTTTTCAGGCGGTTCAGTGTTTGTGTGAGTTGCTGGTGCACACCACCTAGGTCGTCCTTCACTCTAGATATTCGTTGCTCTGCTTCTCCTGTCCGGGATGAGAGTTTCTAGAGGTCATGGCGAAGGAACGAGACCTCGGTGGAGATAGTGTCAATTTTTTGCTCCATTGAGGAGCGCGAACTGGCGATTGCGGTCATCACGTCCTTTAGTGACAGGGGTTCTTCCAGTGGAGGGGGGTCGCCCTAGGGTCCTCTGCATTTGGTGCTGGCTGTGTGTTCGTGACGTATTGATCCATGGTGATTTGCGTCATGGTTTTCTTGTTTCTTTCCTTGCCCATGATGTAGAATCCTGCAGGAATGTGAATTTGAGGACTAAGGGTGGACTTGTCCCTCGTGGCGTTCTCTGGACCTCCACTTGTGACTGAATTGCCCCTGCTACGTTACTTCCGTGTCGCAGTTTGCGGAACTGCGGCTTCAGCCTCCCCAGGGCTCGGAAAGGTTGTGGTTATTGAGCAGGGTCCGGAGCGGGGTTCCAGTCGTCATAAACGATTGTCTGTGAGGAGAGGAAGCTGCCTGCTCAGTGTTGGGGGCTTGGACCTTTCCACCCCGATCGCTTCCTGGCCGCGCACCTCAGGGCACCCGAGCTGCCTGTGTCGTTGGTCTAGGCGGCCCTGTCACTGGTGGGTGTCCCGCTACGTTGTTCCTCCCTGGAAGTCCCCGCTGCTGCGTTGGTATGCTGGGGGCTTCCCTCGCCACGGCTCACCAATCGCGGGCTGTCGTGCAGGGATCCCCTCTGGGCCGCAGGCGTCCCTCCAGGGGCCTCTCCCCTCTGGTCACCGGCCCCCAGGGCAGATCCTATGCTCAGGTCGGCGTAGCGGGTAGATCGCCGTCCAGGCTTCTCGTCCGTAGGTGGCCCTGGTCGATATCACCAGCCGGGGTCCGCCGCATGCAAGGATTGCAGCGAGTCGGGATGGCGAACAAAGAAGGCTCCAACCACAGATATCGGGATGGCAGCACCCTCCCAGGCCCCTCCAAGGGGGTTTTTTTGGTCTTGTAGAACGAAGGCTGTTTCAACAGGTTGGGATCACGGGCGTGCACCTTCCGCTTTCGCTGTGTTTTAGCGCGTCTCATGAGCGGCGGCCACCTTTGTTTGCCGTTGGAGGTCCCACTCTGCTGTTTTTCGGTACCGATATCTAGCTCCTCAGGCAGCGGATTCGGTCCACTTCTCTATCGTATGCTGCCACTGGGTTCCGCTGCACGAAAATATCTTTTTTGGTGGACTCAACTTCCCAAATCAAAGGATATTAGCAGGATATTTCGGGCGGCCACGGGACCACCTAGGAATCACGTCTCCATTGCGTGCTCGCTGGCCACGCCCCTCCTAGTTATCACAGCAGGGCACTCGTGACATTTTCTTTAGCTCCTCGGACCTCATCTCTGCACTCCCCCCCCCCTCAACCTTTTATATGGACAGAAAATGCAGCCAATGTATCTCTTCTGTCACCGACCTTACCTGCAGGAAAGAAACACCGGACCTCGATCCCATGTCCAGCTCTAGAATAAGGTTGTAATAACCCCAGACCTAGGCAACTCCCTACTCCTCCACCTTCCCATCCATCCCAACCAAAGGAGGACTGCCGTCCGCCTCTTCGACACATGGCTCTCCAATGCACTACTACCACTCACCCTCTCAAGATCTACCACCTCACAACAAGATCCCTTACCAAGGTGGTTCACCCTCCTCCTCAAATCTCTCAAAACATGAAACCACTCCCTAGGACGCAGGTAGCTGACTGACCCAACCACGCCCCCCCCCCAAAAATAAATCAGCCTGTACCCATCAGCATCATATCTTTTCTTTTTTTTATTAAGTGCTTACAATTGTGAAACCAACCTTTTACACTAAACACATAAAACAACTATACAGAATCAATTCATAAGCATACAAACCAGCATTTTACACAAGCAATACATAACAAATACTTTTCACTTTAAAATAGAATATACCATCTTCAAGGCACCCAAGTACTCAAACACCGGCACAATACCCAAGCGTAGATATCAAATAAAACATTAATGCTGGTGTGCGCAATTTGATTGGAAAACTACGAGGAGTTTCAGTGAATAATCCCTGATGAGTATAGAGGACATATTTTCTCGTATTGGCCAATGCAGCCAAGGAAAGCACACAGTTGTTAGCTATTGACTTCACACCCAGCATTTTGAGAAACAAAGCCACCTCAGAGACTGACAGAACTGTGAAAGCATTGTCCTGACAATGGTTATTGGCAATACCCTCGGGAGGATAGCTCAGAGGGAAACACGTTCGCCTTGAAAGCAAGATGACACAGAGCCCCATAGGTTCGATCCCAGGGTCCGTGCTTAAGCGCATTATAAATAACCTATCATATCGTGTCCATGTACTAGATACTTCAGGAGCAGAGTTTTACACGGCAAAGAGTCAAACTCACAAGCAGTCTACTGGCTAACCGTGAAAATTAATTTTCACCCAGAACTAACACAGCCATCTTCCATAATGACATCAAGAACTGCAACCCCAATTCTAACGTGATGGCCTCCACTGGAACTCAAGGGATGACTTTGAGGGCCCACAAGATTCCTGGGATCATTGAAAGCTTGTAGGCATTAACATCAGCTATAGATCGTCCACCACAATTGTCTATTACGCTTTTTAGGGCTAACCATTTCTGCCACGCTTTTGATGGAATCACCTCAGAAAGTTATGTAATGCAGCAATGTATTTACACTAAGGCTGACTAGGCCTGGGCCTAGGGTGGCAAATTCCTAAAGGGTGGTACATTTCTATGTGCATTTAGTATTTATTTATTTTGATGGCACCAAAAATAAATAAATACTAAATGAACAATTGTCTGCCTGATTCATGGAATTATTTGCGTGAAAAACGCAGATTTGCGCGCCTTACTGCCGAAAATCCCCATACTTCAAACAGGGATTTTCGAGAAGAAAGGCGCGCAAATCTGCGTTTTTCACGCAAATAATTCCATGAATCACCTTTTGATTTTTTAAGTTAAAATGATGGATTGATAGATTCTGGCCCGGGCTGCTCTTACTAAAAAAGGGGGTTCCCGCCACGTGACGTATGCGCCGTTACGGCGCATGGTGTCACGTCTTGCACGGGGCAGGACACTTCATCTTTGCGTCCTAGAACTGGAAGCAGGGAAACACCGATTGTTTCTGTCCTCCGAGACAGAGGTAAGTAAGATGCCAACCCTTGCTGCTTACCCTGTTTCTAAATGTTCTCGAATTCCAGGTAAGGAATGTTACCCAGAACGTATACGTTCTTTACCCAGAATTAGAGAGGATTTACAAGGCTGTTACACCGCAGCAGGCAACACACACAGCACTTGACTTCACATTGCACACATTTATTTACACTATGGCCGACTAGGCCTTGCAGGGAGGTAGAGGGTGCAGCCTGCCTCCTCCACTGCACCCAATGCAGATTGTTCATCGTGGGGTGGGGCAGCCGTGTTTGTGGCTTAGTCACGTGTCTGTCCTTTTTTTCTGTGGACTAGTTGCCTTCTCAGACTTCGAGATGGTGTGACCAAGTGCAGGTCAGGCACTCCAGAGCAGGCGTAAGAGCTCAGCTGAGCCACCACCTGTGGATATATAATTGTTGCTTTGCATCAGACGGAGCAATCATTATTCCATTGTGCCGCAAACGTCAAACCAGCCAAATACTTCTGGAGCATCATAAAAATTGGGCTCGCCAGATGTGCACTAAATAACCCGTATATCATGTAATCGGGACAGTAACACAAACTCTGTGGACAAGTGTCGTTTTGGGAGCTTATCTCTCACTCTCATCTCAGAGCCTTCTGCCCAGCAAAACATGAAGAGGGGGGCCTTTATGTTTTATTACAGTACCAGGATTGTGACTTTACATCTTATTTTGTACATTGTTTTTATTGTTTTCTGGGCTTGCATTGCCTGTAAAATGTATACATACATAGTTTTATATATATTTACCTAGCGTTGCTGAGCTGCCAACCGAATCCAGATTCCAGAGAGGTTTGTTTGAGTGCCATCACTGATCTGCTAGAGCAGTAGAAGTGCAGCAGAGTGCTAAAGAGGAGATCAGTTACTTTAGTTTGATGTAAACGTTGATTTGATATGAATTATAGTAGAGGAGGCCTGAAATAAATCTGTCTAAGTCCTATATATTAAGTAGGATATTGCAAGTCACAGAGAGGTTTCATGGCCAAATAGAGGAACAAGGGTGAGGCTAACAATGTGAGTTCCTTTAAAAAGTCATGAAAGTTGAACTCAAAGGTGACAAATTTTCCTCTATATGTACATAGGGGTATTTTATTCCTTATATACATGGCTGCACACTATCATCCCCATATCTTTCTTACTCTAGAGATCTTCCAGTTGTTGAAGCACATACTCAATGTGGAATCTGTACACATGAAAAAACACACTAATATGTAGTGTGGAATGTGTTGCAAAAACAAAAACATATTTCAAGTTTTTTATAAGTTTAGTTTAAAGGCACTTTTGCAGGTTAAAATATGCAACGCCAAAGACTCTTGACCTATCGTTTATGGTAATCAAGGCTGAAGGGGTGGAGTCTGGTAAAGGGGGCGGTGTAAAGTAGGGGCGCAGGCACTTTGTTGGGCCTAGGGCCGCAGAAATCCTAAATACACCACTGGGCCTAGGTACCTATATTGTACTTCTTCTAAACAAGAACCTCCCAGGAGGCACAAATAAGATGCACCACCATACGCCCCTTTGCTCATGGTCATAATCTTTGTTTTTGTTGCAATAATACAAAGACCATTTTGAACAACATACTGTTGTAGGGCAGCTAGTGAGTGCTGTATTCCCACTGCCGTCCTATCCAAAATGACAGTGTCATCCGCATAAGTAAAACAAAGAATATTCTCGCTACCAACCTTCAGTGGAAAATTATGCACAGTCTTCTAGGTCGGGGCTAGATTAGCAACATATATATTAAAAAAGAGGGGCACAAGAACGCTACCCTGCTTAAGACCTGTGTTAGTGGGAAAAGATTTAGACAAAGTACTCTTCAGAGACAACCTCACTTTCATAAATGTGTCACTATACAGTCTCCCCCACAATCTGGCCCCTAAGACATTGTCGAAAGCCACACAATAATCAACATAACAGAAATACAAAGAAGCCTCAGGGTTTTGGAATGGGTCAGAAATGAACATGAGAAGGACCTAGATTGAATGCGATGTATTGCACCCCTTTTAAAAAACCAGTCTGTTGTGTATTCAAAATATTATTTGCAACAGACCAGGATAGTAACATTTCCAACAGCATGCTTGAAAAGATTTTTCCACTGCAGTCAAGCATCACCAGTTGCCTGTAGTTTTCAGGCTCCAGGCGCGATCCCCTCTTGAGCACAGGAATTAAAATAGAATATTGCCAAGACAGAGGAATCACGCCAACTTCATAAAACATGGAGGTACAAAGTCTGCCCACACCAGAGGATCAGCCTAAATAACAGCATTAGACAGCCTGTCCAGACCTTGTGCCCACAATGTCTTACTTTTAATTATAATAGCAGCCAAAACGGCTTCTGACATAGCACCAGACAGCGTTGTCTGCTATAGGTTCCAAGGCTACTGCAGAACTGTTTTCCTTCATATTCCAGTACATTTTTCCCAAGAATGCACCAGAGGCATTCCCTGTAACACCCCATAATTCATTAGCAGTTATGTCCGTCCGATCTATGAATGTGTAACAGGTGCCAAAATGTGTTTGTGTCATGAGTCCTAATCAAAATATTGATGAACTTCCACTTGGACGTGACTTCTGTAAATCTATAGTCACGCAACCAAGACTTATATCGGGATCCAGCACTGTCTATTGGTTTTCTTTTTTCCCCCTCCAATAAGTGAACACTTCTCCTAATTTTACAGAGAATAGAGGTTAATTCTTGTTTTATTTTGGTTATGCCCACATCAAAAGAAACCCGGGGCTTACCCAAGGGCTTATGGATGACAGTATGTTTAAATTCAAGTGGCCATTAGACATCCAACATAACCTTCAAGTCACAGTTACTGTTCGTCAGAAGTTCCTTATGTGAATAGCCAGTTTGAGATGACGTTAAATTGAGACTATTTATGTTACTAGTAGACCACCAAAGTCGATTACCTTGAAAGTTCACAGAAGAGTTGACACACAACCTTTCCTGCAATCTGAGTGGTTTTATATTACATTTCATACAGAACAATGCATGGTCACTCATGTCTACTGGACAAATCAACAGATCAGCAAATCGGAAATAACAGAATTCACAAAAATAAAATCAATCTGACCGGTGTAGGCTCTGTTACTTCATGTAGCATATGCTTTTGGATCTTCAGGAACTAAAGGATGCAGATCAAATTCGGCCAACAATTCCAAACACTCCCTGCCTCTTTTTAGAGCCTTTGCATTTTTTCCCACTCGCTTGTCTCCCAATGTGGGCAACAGACAAACATGATTCCCCCCTCTTAGAAGACTCGGAGTACCACACTCTGAGGGCATCAGAAACAGTCATCATGAATTCAACAGTAGAATCTCCCTCAGGTGGGTAATTTAACGTAGCCACCAAATAACCTCTCTAGCCCTCTAGGAATTTGGATAAACATTTAGAGAGAGCTCAGACTTATCTCCTATACACAATCCCCCCTTCGGATGAGCCCTTAGGGGGGGCAAAGCCAGGCGGAAAACCAAAGAATATCCATCTTGATTAAAAGTGGAGGTCAACCAAGTCTCTTGTAAAAGATAATGGTTGTGCCTTCATAAGATTATCTCTGCCCCTAGGATTGGTGATAAATGAATGATGACCCCGAGGATTCCAAGACAAGGCCTTAAAGGAAGCTTCAGTAGATGGACCAGCTGGTCAGCACGATGCTTCCATGACAAAAGACCAATGACCCAGCATCCTACCAAGTCCTTGAGTGGTCCTTTGCATAGACATGGAAGAAGAGGGGAGATGGCTTTTATTTAACATACTCCCATGCTGTCTCGAGTCAACCTGCTGATTAAGCTCCTTCCTATATCGGTACGCGGTCGGTTTAACTAATTATGGAATAGATTGAAAAACCAAGACCTCAAATTCCATCTCTTGAAATGCCTTAGCATTTTTACAAATGCGTTCAACCACAACAGCAGAGACAAAAGAAACCAATCCCCAATTAGTTGTACTACTAAACATTGGCAGTTCCAGGCATTCAATGTCTTTAGAAGAAATAATAATCCTCAAGTCTGGAATCTGATTAAACATCTCTTAAAGCAGAGTACTGTTTAAAAATGGGCTTACATCTGTAGAATAAGCAGCAGGAATAAGCCATGGCTCCCAATTAGTAAGTGTAGTAATTGTTACCTCCTTTGCCACGGCAGGTGGACTATGCAGAATTCAGGCAATAAGACCTGAGTTACTAAACAACTCCACTACACTGTACATTAGAGACGATTGTCATTTAGGGATCGTAATAACACCTTGACCTTCCTCGCCAATAGCAGTTGGAAATGACTGGTATAACACAATATTTCCAGTATTGCTGGCTTTCACCACTTCATATTGTGTGGCAACAGACTGTCAACTTTTAGGTAGGTTAAGACAATCGGTCAGTATCTCTGTATCGAGCACTGTAGGCACAATTTCTTTTTGATCAGCCTGTAAGGGCTGGGATAGAGCCACCTATCCAAGGAGCCCCCTGTGTTTTGCCATCTACTACGCATGTGATCGGGCAAGGTTTTTTTTCCCATTTCAACCCAAAGCTTCCGCTGCTTCACAGGAGAGTCTGTGGCAGCCATCTTATCCTTTGTTGTAGCTAATTTGCGCTTCATAATTCCTTTTGTTTTCTTCAAAGGTGTCTTGGTTTGCGGACATTCCTCGAAGGATTTACAGATAGAATTGGTTCACTGTTGTGCTTCTTGTCAGTGCTCTGTACTGTCTAGGGAGCAAAGCACCCAGGATGCCCCTGAACGTGATTTCTAAGGGGAAGAAATCATAGCAGCGGCTGCTTCACCGCATTAGTTCTCGTAGTGCGCACCATTTACGAAATATAGTAATGCGTTCAAGTATCCAGAGAGACGAATCACTTGCTGATTAACTCAACTTGCACGTGATGAAAGGCAGCAAAGCAAACACCTTCTTAATGCTTCTCCCAAACATCAACCACTGTGCTATCATGTAGGTGTAAGTGGGGCTCGCAAGTCTCAGCATGCAACGAGTCAAGCGGCACCAAAAGCAAACAGTGCGCTATGGCCGCCACTGACTCTGTACCAGTATTCAGAAAGCACACTTACCAAACATGATGTTGGTGATATAATACAAGCAGGAGCTTTGCATATTGTTGGGCGTATTGCAGTACCAGGGTGTTATGTTGCCTCTGGGGATAAAAGGAGATACAAATCACCATAAAAGACCCCGTTGCCCAGGAAACTGACTCACCAGGCCATGCGCTGTCGACTCCTGGTGACTATACTACTGCCATGGCACCTTCCATTTGTCACCTTACGGACCATGCAGACCAGGAGAGGGTCTGACTGCTGTAACTGCACTACTGGAGTTTACAGGAGTTCAGAGCTCCGATTAACCATCACTCCATCGCACCAGATCCAACAGAGGAGCACCGAGCAAAACACCAACAAGTCACTAGAGGAGAGGACCTAGTGATGCAAGTCAAGATACACCAGAGCTAAGCTAAGCAACGTAGCCCTGTAGCTGCATCTGACTCACTTAGTGCATCCACACTACCACTACAATGCTGAAATCTGCAAAGCCAACACATCCTTTTACAAGAATAGAATCACCAACTCCTGCAACAATAGCATGGAACTTCAGAAGATCATCACATAATGTATGCCCCCCCCGCACTTCTTCCCCCCTCACACATCTCCCAATCTCTCTGGAACACCCTCTCCAACCACTTCCATAACACAGCGCTAGAAAGAACAGACACCATCAACATGAAATTGGCAGCACTACCACGCCATCCACCTGCTTCTACAAATAAACCTACCTACCAACCCACCCGCCACCTGTCGTTTCCTCTCTCTCCCATCTCCAGACCTGAATTCCTCAAACTACTGACCGACAGCCATCTATCTGGATCCCTGAGTCACCCAGGCCCCCCTCCCTCATCCCTCCTCAAAAACATCTTTGCATCAAAATGTGCATCAACATGTGCAGGCAGCATTGCTAGATCCATTCTCAGTGCCTCCCTCACCCCAGACATTTTCCCAGAAGCCTTCAAAACACCCCACATCAAACCCCCTCCTACAAAAATCATCTCTTGACCCCTTCCGACCAGCAAACTACAGACCAATGTCTAACACCTGTTTTCTAGTCAAACTCCCTCACTGCACCGCCTACTCCCAACTCAGTACCTTCACAGAAACCAACCACCTTCTCGACCCCGTCCAGTCCGGTTTCAGACCTCTTGATGGAAATCTTCCCTAGTCTCCATTTGGGACAACCATAAAAACACGGCAGACATAGAGGTCTCTGCCGCACTCATACTACTTGACCTCTCAGCAGCATTTGACACAATTAACAACAGCTTCCTCATTGACAGGCTACACTCCGTTGGCATTAGGGACACAGCACTGAAGTGGATCTCCTAATTCCTTGCAAACAGACACCAAATCGTCGTCTTCTATCCTTTCACTTCATCCATTCGACCCGTCAGCAATGGAGTTCCCCAAGGCACCTGCCTATCCCCTCTCCTCTTCAACATCTACATGAGCCCTCTCCCGACACTTATTCATGCACACAACCTCGCCTGCTACAACTACACGGACGCCACTCAAATAATTTTCTGAATCCCTAAGTCTGTCTGCATCCCCCAACCAAACCTCGCATATTGCCTCACAGATATTGATCTCTGGATGCTCAATCCCAGGCTACACAATGGACACTGATCTGACTGTCACAGCACATTAACTCTGTAAAAATCCTGCTACCTATACCTCTACATACATAGATGCATTTCCCTTAACTCCCCTACCCCCATAGAGTGACAGAAATTATGTCCATTGTCCTATCCCAACTCGACTACGCTAACTCTCTCTATCTGGGCGCCCCTGCCTACCAACTGAAAAAGCTCCAAAGAGTCCAGAACACAGCAGCAAGCCTCCTCCTCGCCCTCGGCTGAAGAGAACATATCAACTCTGCCCTTCAGACCGTCCACTGGCTCCCAATTAGACAGCGGGTCACTTTCAAAGTCATGTGCATCACTAACCAAGTATTATACAAAACAGGCCAAAATACCTTCAACAGAAACACACTCACTATCACCCTATTAGAAACTTGCGGTTGGACACTGATCTCCTTCTGGTGATTTACCCCTTTTAATCAACCAGAATTGGAGGCACCACTTTCTCTGTCCAAACCCCCACTATCTGGAATTCTTTGCCGCTTAACATTAGATGCATAGAGGACCACCTGGCTTTCCGGAGGGCCCTCAAGACATGGCTATTCTCCTCAACACCATTGTGAGCTTATGGCCCTTAAATAAGTAGCAGATTGTGCAGGAGATGGGATGCAGAGTAATTCTTACACCAAATAAACCAACTCAGGAAGAAGGCAAAGTCGTTTAACTGTTTTAGTATCAATTGTCTAAAACAGGGAGTTATAACAGACATTAACGGATGTCGCACAAAATGTCTCTGGAAGCATTTCAGTAAAAATTACATTTATATAGCAAAACACGTCCTATGTGACGTCATAGTCATACTACGTGGCAAATAAGAAAAACCTATGATGGGTTGTGGTTGGCTCAAGGGGAACATCAAAATATACTTTCTATAAGGGATCGGGTTGTGATTGGGTCTCTACAGTCAGGTGGACAATTTATGCCCACTCCTAGTGCAAGTCATCTTCAACAGTTAGTTGACACACAGCTCATCATTGGCTATCAAACTATAAGGCTCTTCATTATAGGGCCTTCTACAATTGGTTGGCATGCTTGTGTCCTTCTGGAACATTCGGCTCACTAGCAGCACGTAAGCTGGTACCCCAGGTGTCAGTGGGTGGACTTTGACCGTGTCTCCCCACCCAATTAGCCCAACATCTCTCATCACCCATGCATTCTGTCATGGAGATTGCCTTTGAACTTGGCCTTGCAAAGTATCCTCGCTCATGTGAATATAAGGGAGTGTGAGCACACGCTATCTTAAGTCCAGAGCTGCATGCCCCCCTTCTATTTTCATCCATAGCCCATGTGAAAGGAGACTGCAATTCGGCTCATTTGCTAGCATTTAATTGTATTAAATGAATCAAACTTGGCACTCGTGGTGTTCTTTCTTTGCACCTTAACAAGGGATGACTCAGCCTCTCACGTTCACTGTTCTTCAAGGATAGATAACCAGCTCTTGGCTGCTTCAGCCTTTGACACCAGGCCAGAAAGACTTTCTTGGCCTTTCCTCGATTTCAGCTCTTTTCTTGCTGAGACACAACTTTCAGCCATCTTCTCCATGGGCTTAAGCTAACTAAAGTTGTGACACCGAAGTCCAGATTCAACACAATGGCGGCACTGCCTGCAGTCTATTCACTACATATAGCTAGCTTCTATGATTACTTAGTCTACTTGCATTGCTGCATATGTACAGTTACTAAAAGACTTTTCTGCAGTGCTCTTCACATGTGTAATCTTCACTTTGAATATTAAAGGTTACTTGATTCTTACTTCGTCATTAGATTCCATAAGGTCTATACATCCTCTTCTTCAGCCACTATTCTCAGTGTGTCAGGTTCATCTCATGTGATGTCACCAACTTCTCTTTCTTTCATCTTCATATTCCTTCGGGGACCTCTTCTAAGAGATTGTCATCTCTTCGGGATACATCATTTAGTGGATACCTTTTCTCAAAGACTCTGCAGATAGGCACAACCACTGGTGTCACGCATGGCAAGATTTCTGGCTTCCAACACATAGGTTGGGGGGGCAGGACTTGCTGCAGAGGCATTCCGCTGCTCCTCTACACTCACCCCTCTGGTTGATTCATCGACCACACATTCATTAATCGCCACATTTTGATTTCTTCTCTTGAAGTGCTTCTCCGGGGTCCAAATCTTCACTACTCCCTTCAGGGATCCTGCTGATTTTACATGTTCATCCACACTCCAGGTCCTGTAGTTGCACTGTCCATTCGGATTACAATAGACCCATCATCCCACATACTTCTTGTGATTCCTTGGGTGCAGGAACTTTGCTCCCTCAGGTGCTAAGATGCTGGCATCTACATTTTTTCTGATATCTTCATCTGTCAACTCCTTGGGTCCAAGCCCTGATTCAGCATCAATCATGATCTTCAGTACTTGAAACACTTGTGTATAGGCGCGCTATAAATAAAATATATTATCAGATCATTCCTACTGCCTTTTTTGCGGTCCTCTTGCACTGTGTAATTATTATCTTGATCACACAGAATCCAAACATTATCATCACTAATACTGCTCCAAGAAACTTGAAGATGTTTGCCATCCATTGTGGAACCCATGGAAAGATAGATGCAAACTAAGCATCATCTGCAATGGCCTCTGTCTCATCTTCCATGTGATTGTGCAGTTTCGTCAGCAATGTTATGGCTTCTGTGAAGGTGCCATTCTCGCCGTCGTGCTAAGGTATGAACGTGCAACATGATGGCCCAATTTTGGCGCAAACTCCTCCATCCATCACCGTGATCATGTCCAGGACATACCTATTCTGGAGTGTCATCAGTCGTATGGCCCTCAATTCTTCCTTGATTGCATTGAATCCCTTTATGGTAGTTTTGATTGTCTGCCAGAGCTCCCATGTGGTTATTTGCAACCATTTAGCATTTGTCATCATCTGGATCCCTGGCATAAAGATAGTTGTGGATACAGCAGCAGTCTGGCTAAACAACCTGTGCTCATATGGAATAGCATCAAAAGCTTCTTTTCATTTAGCTGAGAAATAGTTCTCCATCTTTGTTTGCTGAGCGCTCTTCTTCTCAAATGGGCATCCACTTTTGGAAATTCACCAATGTTCAGGTCACTCTGTGGAATCACTAACACTGGAATATGAATGAGCACTAAGGAACATATCCCTCCCTAGTCCTTGGGCAGCTTCATGTAGGCTCTGGTCCCACAAGCCCATTATCGATCCATCAGGACGGCTGACCCTGCTCCCATTCTAGTAACGTCAACTGTAGTTTTGCAGCCTCTGTTATTTATTACATGATTCTTTCCTTCTCTTTTAAAGCATAATGTCGCATTTGCCAATGGGATCACAAACATTGGACCTGATTCATCTTCGACCCACATTAGTAGTTTGGCATACTTGGCCCACAACTTCAAACATTCATCGTTCACTTTCTGTTCTTCTCGTATATATTCATCTTTCAGTATGTGAGCTGTACAGGACATCACCCCTTCTTTCCATCCCTTCTTGGATTTCATTCGTCCATAGACTAGCAGCTGAGATTGTTCCCAGCATCCAGGCATTCAGGGTATTTCTGTTCTATCAGGACAGCTCTGTCTCTCCATTTCTCTAATGACTACCTTTTCCTGTCCTGTCACCGGATATGTAAGCATTTTGCTTTTCCATGCAGTTTCCTTTTCAATCTGTGTAGTCTTGATATAATCATCCAGAAATGGAAACAACCATTAAGCTCACCATTGCAGAGCGGCCAAACTTCATTGAAACTGTCCTCTGGTCATACATGCTGCAAGATGAATGAGACATCTGGCATTGTGTTCTGGAATTTTTTCTAGAGATGAAAGTTTGTGCGGTATTCATGGCATAGGGTATGAGAGTGCAGATGTAGGTTCTCTCCTTAGATGTACTCTATCCCACCTTTTTCATGTGCTGGTACCACATGTTATTACCCAGGTGTGCTGTGCTAACCACATAAGTGTCTAGCCCATCATTATCTTCTTCTGCATTCCTCTTGTACCTCCCCAATGCACAATTTATGTAATACTCATGAAGCATATTAAAAATAGTTCTCTTTGTGGGGAGGATCATAGGGACATCTACCTCAGTGGAAGTAAGCAAACCAAGAGTAGGTCCCATGTTGGGGTGAACCGTAGTAGTCTCTATTTCAATAGGAGCATCAATATAACGAGTAATGCAAAACAGGAGAAACAGAAAGACACAAAGTCTAGTCGATCATATGTATATCACAAACCAACGTATTCACCCCCAGCACTTGTAGCATTCTGGAATTGGTTGGGCTTGCTCATTCTCCAAAATTGTTCAAGCATCAACATTCCTAATTTTTACTACAATTGTTAAGGAAAAAACACTTTTACTCAGGCAACTGCAATAGATCTGGTAACTGCAATATTTCTTCTAGTATTGCTACGGGCAGCCTTCTGATTACAGAGACATTCTTAGGATCCTGTAAAAAAGCGTGAATTTCAAAGTCTCTTCTGACAAAAGCAGGATAAGCTTAGAAAAACAGCAAGTATAAGTCTGTGAACATCTCTGTTTATTAAAACCATAGAGCTAACCAAATAGATACCCATTGAGAAACGAGTCCGGGTGCTGCTCTCGTTTCCAATTGTCAAATTCAAATTTGAGATTAGGTATAATTGTGACACATCAATAACTTTCTAAAGTTCATTTTTCAAAAGATTCATGTGACTCTCCACAAAGGTTTTGCAGTCCCGCTATAATATCTATAAGGAGTGTACACACAAGTCCCACTCCATATGCAAGATCTGCATTTATCAGCAGCTGGTCGCTTTATCGTCCTTCGTCATCATCGATCGAGTCTGCACATGCTGAACTTCTTCTTGTCTTGCTTCTGAATCAACAGCTGGGGTTGGTGTGGTCGGCCAGTGTATAGCTTCACGTCGCCTAGATGAATCCAAGCTCGTGTGCCTTGGACTTCTACTGCTGAGGGAGTGACATTTTTAACACAAAAGGGGCCATTAAATCTCAGCTCGTGCTACTTCCTAGTGAAATTCTGATTAGCACGGTATCGCCTAGGTGCTGATAGTAATTCATGAGATCTGGTAGCTGAATGATCTTCATCTGTGTTCTGAGACTGACCCCCCTGACGCTTGAGTTGATCTGAAATGGGAGAGATGCTAGAGGTCATACATGTCAAATAATTGTGCAGCTCATCAATTAGCAATTACATAGTACTCTGGGCATCACTTCTACTCCTCGATGGAGGTGTAAGAGGAATTCTCATTCGCCTCCCTGTTACTAGTTTGTGGGGAGGGAGGTGGTAGTCTGACCTAGGCTGATTCCTTAGGGCATATTAAGCTAAGGGCAAGCAAAATAGCCATCCCTTTTTCAATGTTAGATTGAGCTTGGCAATCCTTTCCTTAAGGAGGCTGTTGAGTCTCTCACATATCCTGTTCGCTTGCGGGTTTTAAGCAGAGGAAAACTTGTGCTTAATGCTCAACAATAGTCCTATCTGTTCAAACACTTCATTTAAAAAATGTGGTCCATTATCGAATCTCAGCACTTCACACACACCCCATCTTGGCAAGACTTCACATGCTGAAAACCTTGCTGCGCAAGTGGTGTCAGGGTGTGTACATGGACCTGCTTTGCTCCACCTAGAGAAGGGACACACCACCACTATCAGATACCTTTATCCATTACACACCTGCAGCATATCAATATAGTCTATATGTAAATGCTGAAAAGGACCATTCCGTCGAGGAATTACTCCTCTAATCGTTCTCAGTGTATGCCCAGCTGTACATTTCTGACATACGAAGCAATTCACTATATAGAACGCAACATACTCTAATAGATTCCAAACGAACCAGTCTTCCGCAATCGTTGCAGCAAGACTCTCCCTAGTCACATGCACAGGCTAATGCAACTGTTCTAGCGCAAGCTTTAATAACGCTACTGGCATTACTGGCGTCCAGTTCTATCCTGTCGCCATAATGCTTCTGTGGGGGATAAAGAACACCCCCTGTGTTTCCATAATACCTGCTCTTCCGGCAGTGCACTTCCTTGAATCTCTATTAATTGGGTTTTTGGCAAATGATTAAACCCTTGTCGCATTACCATAGTCATGGTTACTTCCTTTCTTATACTAGGAATATCAAAACTCAATATATCTGAAGAACATGCAACCTTTTTGGCTTGTACGTCTGCAGCTTTGTTCCCGCAAAAAATAAAATATGTTTGCTTAGTATGTGCTGTGCATTTGAACTATCGCTATGGCTGCTGGAGCTATAGTGCCTTAATAAGCCTGTCCAATAAGGATGCGTGCTGCACTTGAGTGCCATACGCTCAGAGGTAGTCCCTCCTTTTTCAACATGCTAGCCCTGCGTATACGGTTGATGTCACATAGGCAGAGTCACTGTACACTGTCACTTCCTCCCTTCGTGTTTCTCGAGCGCGACATTGAGCGCCACTAAGTCTGCTGCTTGCGCTGAAAAGTGAGATGGTAGTCTTATGCTCACTACAACCACAAATTCCCCATTCGATTTATGCCTCACAACAGCTGCGCCAGAATATCTTTTTCCACTTCTTTGATATATTTTTGAAGAACCATCAATAAAGAGAATTTCGCCTGCAGACAATGCATTCTCTTTTACGCGCATTATATCATAATAAAATTCAACATAATTCGCACAGTCATGCACATGTTGCCCTCTGCCACTGGCTCAGCTACAAATGTGGCTGGATTCGCTATTTTACATCTGCCAATTATCGTTGGATTTGAAATTATTACTTTGTAAGCAGAAGCTCTATGGGATGTCAATGTACCCTTGTGTTTCTCCAAAATGGCAAACAAAGCATATTTCACAAAAAGCGTCATAAAGCAGCCCATTGCAATACTTGTCGACTTCTCAATTGCGAACACTGCGGCTGTAAATAACTGTTCACACGGAAAGTGTCCTTTCATAACTGGATCTAAAATCCCACTATAATACGCTCGAGGTTTGTACCCTAATGTAGTCCTCTATGTAAGCACTGCTCCCATTCGTGTGCGAAATTAAGAAAAACTCTTCAGCATGATTGGGGATTCCCAAAACTGGAGCTGTGGAAATTGCTTTCTTAAACCCCTCAAATCCTTCCTCTATTTCCTCAGTCCATTCTTTTGTAACACCATTCACCTGTGCTTTCTTTAAAGCCTGCAAAAGGGGTCTTATGTACGAACTGAAATCAAACACCCATGCTCTAACGCAATTGCATAGCCCCAAAAATTGTTGCATCTGTTTCACTATGTGCGGTTTTGCAGTTTTCATGATCGTCTCAGCCCTTTCAGGTGTCGCCTTTTTTCCCTCATGTGGAATGACCTTTTTTCCCTCATGTGAAATCAACTGCCCTATGTATAACACCTCTTCTTGACAATACTGTAGTTTCTCTTTGTCTACTTTGTATCCCTTATCTGTTAGAATAGTCATCAACTAAATCGAGTCCTGTCTGCACTCATCTTCTGTCGTGCTACAAATTAGAATGTTGTCTACGTACTGTATCACAGCACTTTTCAAAGCAATATTGCCTATGTCCATCTGTAGGACCCTGTTAATGATAGATGGAGAATCACAGTACCCTTGAGGCAACCTAGTATGTTTCAAATGAGTCTGGCGGAATGTAAATGAAGTCAAGTCTTGTGAGTCCTTGTGCAACGGGATTGAGAAAAAAGCATTTTTCAAATCAATCACTGTGAAATATCGTGCTTCCTCTGGGATACTGCATAGTAGCGTTGCCAGGTTAGGATCTAAAGGAAACTCTGTCTCTACAATCTGGTTAATAGGTCTCATGTCCTGTATGAATCTCCAAAACTCTCCCTTTGATTTCTTCACAGGATACACCACAGTATTGCACGATGATTCTGATGGCCCCAGAATACCTTATTTCACCAGTGCTGAAATAGTCTTGAATATACCCTCATCAGCCTCTCGAGACATGGGGCACTGTTTTGTTCGAGGTAAAATCGCCCCTGGCTTCAGCTTTATTTTGACTTCCCCTATTCCCTTCAATAGTCCCACGACCTCAGGGCCTGTAGTCCATAGGACGTGGGGCACCTTTTCCAAGTCTTCATCAAAAAATGCTGGACGCTGCTGCATTATCGTCATTCGCTGTGGGATTTCCCTCTTCTGTATTCTTATCTAGTATGTAATGCTCATAAAGAACACTACTTCATAGTCTGTTAGATCATCTCTAAACATATCATCAGTAATGTCAGTCAACCTGCACCCTTCTTCGAGAGCTATTACTGTTCTCCATGGTCTACCCTCATCATCTGTTCCTTCAAACATCGCCATTTCCCTCCATACTATGGCTGCTTCTAATTCTAGAGGGATAGTCTGTCCCGCCTCTTCATCCATAGGTATCTATGGTCTAAACAAGTATTTGTAAGGTATCCTCACAGTCTTGCCCACTAAGCCAGGTAGCCATGTTAATAGAATGCTCATCCCATAAAGAAAAACCTCTGTCTCTACTGGTACACGTCACAGAGCCACTTGCTCTTTGAACGCCAGTGTAAATTTGCCCACATTCATGTAGTGTATTCCAGGAGTGGAACACACTATCCCTTCATCAGTAAAAGAAATCATCATCATGTTACGTTTTGTCATTAAATCTCTTCCCAAAATCTTAACCGGTGTCTGTTGTGAATACAACAATGGAACAGACATGTCACACTCCCCTATAGAGATTGGTAATTCATCAGTAAAAGGAACTCGACTCGGAGCTCCAGAGAACTCTTGAGCATTCATGGCAATTCCCGACATTGGATATTTTCCCTCTCTTATACATGAATGGGTAGCCCCAGTGTCTACTAAAAAAGAAAAAGATTTGCCTCCTATCGTCACATCAACCCTTGGTTCCTCTTGGGGGTCTGGTGTCACTGACAGTACTGAACACATCAAGTCGCCCTGTGAACTGGCCTATTGTGGGTATATGCATACCCCTGTACTTGTGAAAGGATTCCCTCCCACTGCAGTGTCACCTCCTATTCTGTGTGTCAGTAATTGTCCGGTGTTTGCATACTGTTGTGTCTGCATGGGGGCATGTTGCGACTGCCCTTGCAGTGCATTTATTTGCACTTGCTGTGGTTGTTGTATCTGTTGCATTCGCACTGCTTGCGTCTGATACACTGTCTGATCTTGGGCAAACCGTTCCCTAGTTTGTGTGCTATATGGTGGAGGATAAGCTGTCCCCCCCTCCTGAGAATTGGCCATTCTGTACATTCCCTTGGCTCCCACATACGCATGCAATGTGTCCTGTCATTCCACAGGTCCAACATACAGGAGGAGCCCGTCAAACTAGTCCCCCTTGGTTAAATCCTTCTTGCGCATTCTGATTCTCTTTCTGTGCATTCTGAAACCCACCTTGACTGCTTTGGAATCCACCCCTTCCTCTATAGCCCATGCCTCTGCCTCGTGACATGAACCCATTCCCTCCTTGGTCCATCGAGCGCTGATTATTCTCCTGCGATGTGCCCACTGCTTGCTGCATTCCTAGCCCTTCTCTGCTTGTCAATACCGCCCCTTCTATGGCGTACTTTGACATTTTCTTCTGAACTAATTTAGCTTCCTCAATTTTCCTCGCCTCATCTTTCTTCTTGTTTTTCTCCTGCAGTAGCTGACAGTGATGCACTATTGTCAACTGTATTTCAGCCCATAGCTTCGCTTCCATCCTCACTTGCTTCTTCATTTGCCTTTGTACTTGGTCAGGCAACCCCTGGCATAAAATGTGGTAAAATAATGCCACGTTTTTTCCCATGGCTCCCTCGTTTCAAGAGTCCAATGCTCTTGAATGTCCTGCATGTAAGCAATAGGGTCTTCATCTTCTTTCATCTTACATGTCATAATTGCACCCACGTCTGATGTGGCAGGGTACTATACCCTGAGAGCCCTCCAATCATCTGCTCTGCAATTATTAAACAGCGCTCCATCGTGTGCTGTATTCTGTGCTGTCACACTTGAATAGCACGCTCTCCTCCATATGTCATCAGCTCTTTCCCAAAGAATGGCTGCTAAGAGACCCTTAATGTCCCCTATGGCCAATGTATGTCCTCCTGTCATTTTTTCCAATTCATAAATCCATTTTCCTGCACCTGACATCAAACTGGGGAGTTTGCATCTTAAATTATCCTTATCCATTTGTGTCCATGGAATATACTGCAGTCTTGCTCCCCTTTTCCAATAAGGGAATCTGCGTGAATCCTTACTGTTGTGAAGTACTTGTGCTGCATGGATGGAATGCTGATGTGAGGTAGTGGAATGTTTGGTGTTGAATGTAGTGTGAGGGTTCCAGCCTACGTCAGTTGAGCCTGGGTGATGGGACCCAGTGGTTCTATACTTGACAGCTTGTGTAACCTGTAATAAAGCCTATGTAAGAAGCTACAGAAGACTACAGAGTTACTTTATTTCACTTGCGACGAGGATGGCTGAAACTAAGAACCCGCGCAAAGAAGAATAAGACTGCTGAGGGGGGGGGCCGCAGAAGGAGCGGAACCACTACCCCCTAGAGGACAAGAGGTAATTCCCATCACCCGGGGGAATAAGAAGGGGGGAGCACCTGCGCAGAGACATGGGGCAAAGATTTTGAAGTACAGTCAGAAGTATACTGAATGGGGAAGTGTAGTGAAGCCCCAAAGTGAAGTTAAGCCCCAAGAGTGAAGCAGGCCCCCAAAAGTGGAAGTTTGAAGCAGAGGGAAAACGCCTCAAGAGTGAATGAGCCTCCCAAAGGTAGAAGTCAGGAAGCAGAGGTAAACCATAAGGGACTTGAGAAGCAAAGAGATTAAGAAATCCCCAGCGTTGTACAAAAACGAGAGTAGAAGAAGAGGCTGCTAACTAAAGGGGTTCCCCAGCCCCAGCGCAGGCCCTAAAGAGCAAAATGAAAATGGGAGTAAAACCCAGCGCAAGGGTGGTAGTAGCATCAAAAGTTAAAGCATGAAGGTCCATGATATGATGTGCTACCAGAGCTAAGAAGCAAGGAGCTGTCATGATGAGAGGAGACACCCTAATAAGCACTACGTGTAAAGCCTCTTTGAAATGACTGTACTAATCCTGATGGGATGGAGTATTAGAGCGTTTCTTGGATGAAGAAAAAGCAGAGTTTGGTATTAGTTCATGGACATTAAGCAGTACGTGGCATGAAAAACGTAATGAAGTAACCAGGTGGTAGTTGGTGTCTTGCACTATTGGCTAGGAAGCTAGAATGAATTACCAGCAGGGTGACGGTTGGAGCAGGAGATCTGCTATGCTCCAGTGCTGTTAGAAGAATGGTGACATCACTCAGATCAGCTGGGTGTTGGCGATCCTATGGAATGCGATGCGAGTTTGCATCCCACAGCCATTGAGCTGCCCAGTAGTAGGCGTATGTGCGAGTGAATAGGGAGTCGATTCTGCATATGGTTTAGAGTAAAGAACCATAGACGTAGAATCAACGAGTCCAGGATGATGGGTGTTGATGGGCCCATAAGAGAACACACCTGCCATAATGAATGGTAATGAATGCAGAGCAAAGTCACGGGACTCTACGTCCAAGATAGATGAAGCAGTGCTGTGAGGCGGGATAAGAGACGCCGCATATGAAGGGGTCTATGCCAATTTTCGGTAAGCACACGGCATGGAGTTAAATATGCATGCATGGCATTTTAAAGTAGTTGGAAGTTCCGGACATGAAGCGGAAGAAGTCTGACGGCAGAAAATGGAAACGGAAACAGCAGGGATATGAGAAGTGAAGAGGCCCGGCTGCTCAGACTGCAGTGAAGAATGCCGGCGAGGATTCAAGAACTGGAGATGCCAGACGGCAGAGTGTGCAATGCAATTATGCTGGAGCCACGGGAAATGTATCCTTTACATTTGTAAGAGCCGTCAAAGAAGAGAAGCTTTATTGGTTTTATGTAAATGTAAGCAGGAAAAAGGCAAAGGTAGTCATTGGTATGTGCGAAGTGGCTAAATGCACTTTTTTGAGTATGAGAGGTCAGTGCATTTTCTTTTAGTGCTTTAAGGAAGTTAAGTATAACCATTTTGAGGAATTGCAGGCACATATGGACTCTCTTGGACATTCTAGGAGTAGTTACCGTTTAAGAACAACAATGTCTGGTATGGCATGAAGTAAGTGCATGTATGGTAGTGGGCTAGTTATAACATGTTGAGGCATTGCAGATTGAAGTTAAAAAAAGCAACATGGACTTTACAATTTAAAGTATGACAATTTAAAGTATTTATTTTGTGTTGTGTGAGTTTTCTCATGAAATGTTAAGTTCAACACATGAAGAGTTAGTTGCCGATGTGAATGCTGGTATGAAGTGCAAATGTCAGAAGTGTGATAAGACTGAAGGGATTGCACCCTCTCAGTGTGCTTATAGTTGAAGCTGAGTGTAGGTATACCATCCCAATAGAGGAAGGTAGCGCCTTCCCAGTGTAGTGAAGTCTTAAGTTAAGTGTAGGGATACTGTCCCAATAGAGGAAGGTAGTGCCTTCCCAGTCTAGTGAAGCCTGAAGTTAAGTGTAGGGACATCTTCCCAATAGAGTAAGGTAGCGCCTTTCCAGTGTAGTGAGGTCTTACGTGAAGTGTAAGGATAGCGTCCCAATAAAAAAAGGCAGGCATAGCGTCCCAGAAATGTATGAGGGGATAGCGGCATCTCTGCTTGATTGAAGTTGAAGTTGAGAGTAGGGATACCGTCCCAGCAGAGGTAGGTAGCACCTTCCCAGTGTAGTGAAGTCTGAAGTAAAGTGTAGGGATAGTATCCCAATAGAGGAAGGTAGCAACTTCAGTCCAAAGTGAAGTGTAGGGATACCGTCCCATTCAAAGTGAAGTGAAGTGTAGGGATAACGTCCCATTTTCTTTGAAGTGTAGTGATAGCGTCCTGTTCAAGGTGAAGTGAAGTGTAGGGATAGCATCCTATTCACGGTGAAGTGAAGTTGGATTTTGAGGATCTTGATGTATGGCCAGACATGTTGTAGTTATCCAGGGAGGAGTGCTAGTTGGTGCAAGGTACAATCGTGCTGTGTAGGAGGATGAAGACATATGGCTTCCATTTGTCTTTGTTGTCTTGCATGGGGGTTGGAACTGCCCCATCTCCTTTCACAAGTTCTTGGTGCACTTAGCATGCGGCTGACATCAGTAGTGGTGAATGTGTGCAGTGTGGGTGATGAGTGTTTGCTGTATGTGCTTTATGTGAAGCTCACACGTTTGTGGTGTTGCTGGAAAAGAGGGAGATGTGTTATGATGTGCTTAATGGGTTTGTGGTGCTGTTGGAAAGGAGGGAGATGTGTTGTGAAGTACTTGTGCTGTATGGATGGAATGCTGATGTGAGGTCTTGGAATGTTTGGTGTTGAATGTAGTGTGAGGGTTCCAGCCTACGTCAGTTGAGCCTGGGTGATGGGACCCAGTGGTTCTATACTTGACAGCTTGTGTAACCTGTAAGAAAGCCTATGTAAGAAGCTACAGAAGACTACAGAGTTACTTTATTTCACTTATCCGCAATCGGCTCACATTGTCTGCCTATCCATGGCAGGGACAATGATCCCTGACCGTCTCCTCGCTGGTAATGACCTTAACCTGCTCACATATGGTGGTGATTCTCCTTTCTCACTATACAATCATCCTCTGGGGCGCTCTCGATATACTATGGTATCTGGTGTCCTTTCCTTAAGTTGCTCTAGATCGGACCATCTTACTTCCTTGTCCGCCTGCAGGCTTCCCTCGGGAGCATATGCGCCCCTCCCTCTTCCCCATGGAAGGATTCTCTCTCCTCATCTGACATGTCTAGTCCCCAACTAGGGTGACTCTCGTCCCCTTCACCCATATCTAAGTTCAGTCTGCTTAAGGATAATGCTCTGTGTTCAAGGCTGAACAGATGTTCTCCTTTGTCTCATAATTGAAATACCAGGGTTGATCTCCCTTCCCTCGGCTTCCCCATTTGCTACTTTCGCTTAATTCTTGATTGGCCTTATCGATCCTGTCTCCGATATGTCCTATATCAAAGTTCTCTTCGTCTAGTGCTACTCTAGATGCTCCCGACATTGCTCCCTTTAACGGAAGGAACCTTTCCATTCTGTCCCATCGTATTACTGGACTTGGGTCTATGAACTCCTTTTGAATGAGGTTAATATCATGCTCCTGTTGTCTCCTCTTACGTTCTAACTCTTCATCTAATTCTCTTTTCTTTCTTGCCAACCTTCTTTTTCTCTCTTCCTCTTGTCTTCGTTCTTCTCTCCTTGCTTCTGCTCTCCTTTCTTCCCTCTTCTCTTCGTCTCTGTATTCTTCTGTCCCTTAATTTCTGCACTTCCTCCTCTTTTCTCTTCCTTTCTCATTTGTTATGTTATGTTACTTTGCATTTATATAGCGCTTTATGTACCATTGGTATGATCTCAAGGCGCTGGTAGGTTGATCGCCCTCGGGAACCGTAGTTCAAGTCAGTCGGGAGAGAGAGAGTCAAAAGGTGCGTGTGAGCACCGGATATGTGTGCAGCAGGTGTGGTATTCATATGATAGCTGCTTCTTAGCGGTAGGTGAGGTGGTTGGGAGATCATGGGTATGTGTTCGTTCTGGCAGGGTGATATCGAGACCGATTCTGGCTGTGTTAGATCTGAGGAGAACGCCTAGGCTGGCGAGTGTGAAAGCCAGCTGTGTTTAATTAGAATGATGGGGAGTATGAGGCAGGTGTTGGTATGAGAACAGCTATACCGAATGTGTCATAGTATCGCTGTGTTCTAGATGAGTTGTGGTGTATAGAAGAGAGTAAGCATGGAGGTGTGATATGGTGGTTTACATTAGGTGGTTGCGATCTAGCGCACTCCAGCTGGTCCATGCACACCAACCGATCCATGTAGTCCAACCTTTCCATGCACTCCAGCTGTTCTATGCATTCCAGCCGTTCCATGCACTCCAGCCGTTCCATGCACTCCAGCCGTTCCATGCATTCCAGCCGTTCCATGCGCTCCAACCGTTCATGCACTCCAACCGTTCATGCACTCCAACCATTTTTTTAGCAGTGTCCATTTCTTGCCCTCTATCTGCTCCCTGCTTTCCATCCATTGCATGTGCTCCCTCAGTTC
The DNA here is from genome assembly GCF_040938575.1 of Ambystoma mexicanum. NCBI lineage: Eukaryota > Metazoa > Chordata > Amphibia > Caudata > Ambystomatidae > Ambystoma > Ambystoma mexicanum. The sequence goes on from NC_090926.1 coordinate 405,897,964, forward strand.
TATGAACTCTATCTGTTCAATCAGTTCCATGTATTCCTTCTGATGCACTTTGTCCGATCTATGCATGTTACGCCCTCATCATCCGGTCGACCCACTTCGTCTGTGCCATCCATTTCATCCGTTATAGCCACTTTATTTGTTCTACAAGCATCATCTGTTTCCCCCACTTCATCCATTCCATCCTCTTCATCCGTCACGCCCACGTCATCTATCCCGCCCACTTCGTCCGTTCTATCTACTTCATCATATCCACTTATTTCATCCGCTCCACACACTTACTTCGTCTGCTCCACACACTTACTTCGACCGCTCCACTCACTTACTTCATCTGCTCCACACACTTACTTCGTCCGATCGACACACTTACTTCATCCACACCCCACACTTATTTCGTCCGCGCCTCACACTCTACATCCGTTCTACACTCTTACTTCATCCGTTTCACATGCTTACTTCTTCCGTGCTTACTCCATCCGCCCCACGCTTACTCCATCTACCCCACACCCGCCCCACACTCTGCACCCGCCCCACACTCCACTTCCGCCACACACCCTGCTTCCGCCCCACACCCTGCATCGGCCCCACACCCTGCATCTGCCCCACACCCTGCATCTGCCCCATACCCTACATCTGCCCCATACCCTACATCCACCCCAAACTCTACATCCGCCCCACCCTCTACATCCGCACTGCACTCTACATCTGCCCCGCACTCTACATCCGCACCGCATTCTACATCTGCCCCGCACTCTACATCCGCCCCGCACTCTACATCTGCCATTTGTGCCCATCTTCTATTGCTCTCTGCCTGTTGTCATGCTTCCTTTGCTCCTCTGCCCAGTCTTGTTTTTTCTCTTGCTCCTCCTGATACATCTGTTCTCGTCGCTCCATGCTTTTTCTCTTATGTTTGTATTACTTCAGGATTCCTACATAAATTATTGTCCCAACCAGAAAGTTATTTATATGTAGAACTAAATCACCGTTGTTATAGCAAAGGCATGGTCAAATTGGGCATTTGTTTTATTCAACACCTATCTGATTTGACTCAGTATCTCATTGTTTTTTGGTCAGGAAGTTTATAAATCAAAAAAAAAATTCTGCCAACCAAAGAAACATTTTTATTATTCACTTGGTCAGTTATATATTGTCAAAATATTTAACCAAAATAAGTAAATGACAATTACAACAATATCCAGATTTTTGAAACACACAAAGATTATACAATAACACAAACATGCATAAGAAATCAGCAGATAAGATAAGTGGAGCAACGTAACACCAAACAAATTGCTAATCAAAGTATACCTATCTGGCTAATCAAGGATAAAATTAACAAAATCGTGCCCAGTGAGTGAATCGATGGGCTCAGGGGTCTACGTAGGTCTCAGATTCTTAGCATGAGAGACCCTCAGCCTGTAAGGGCATATAGCTACTTGCCACTCAAGACTGAATATGTTTTGACAGTGATAGACAGAATAATTCTGCCTCCCTCAGGACCAAGAAGAAAAGGTTTTGGAGCGACCCCTGAGCAACAAGATTAGAAAGAGTTTTTACTTATCCGTGGGCTTTTCTACTATACCTCATAAAAACACTATAAGAGATTGTATAGGGCCCACTTGCCAATAGTTTAAGAAACAAAGGGGTGAAAAGCGCATGTGGCTAGTTAGCTAACCAATTCAAATCTCTCACTCTTACGTATGTATCTCTAACCTGGCCCCCCAAGTACCTTGTTGACAAATTCGTTAAAAAAGACATTTGATCGTCCCTCTAGATCCATGCACTCACATTGCCTCAAGATCCCTAGATACTTGCTCAAGAAAGCTGGGGGCAGCAGCTTTCCTGTCATGGCAGCCCAGTTATGGAACTCTCTACCTAAGATCAGACCTCTCGTTTTACAGCTTCAGAAAGAACACTGAAAGTTGGCTCTTCTCGAGAGACTCATAACAGATATTAACGTGGTACTACGCTACCTGGACTGCTGTACATTCTGTAAATTAATGCGTAAACTTTGTGTACATTTTTCTTTAGCCTATCATTGTATGTATACTATGCCATGTAATTATCTCATGTATGCGATTGTAAAAAGTATGTAATATGTAACAATCTGCAATCTGTAACCATAAGAAGCCTGTAAGGCGCCCAGATACTTTTGGGTTTGGAGCGCCATATAAATGAATAAACAAACAAACCACCTGGGTCTACCAACCAAATATCTTATCCCATGCCTTGAGTGCTGTGAAGCCCTGAACACGAAGGTGAGGGCACAAGTGAGGGAGAGAAAGGGGTGCAACATATATGAGCAGTGTGGTGCTTGGTGTCATCAAGAGGATCAATGAGAAATCCCTGGAGGAAATTTATAAAGCGGAAATGCTGTTGTGAGAATAAAAAAATCTCACTTACCCTCAAAGTTAGTCCAACGTGACGGCTGGCTTTTTAAAAATAATTCCCGGATGGGTGCTTGAGCTGAGTGGCTGAGAAGGACACTGGGAACAGTAAATAGATAATTTTATTTAAATTATGCTTGGAATACATCAGTCTCCACTCAATATATGGTAGAGAAAGAGACACACACACACACACACACACACACACACACACACACACACACGACAGTTGGTCAGAAACAGGCACTTGTCATTGAACCCATTTGCCTAGGTGCTTTAAGACGAGGTAGCAATACTGGACAGGGATGCAGAATGTACTCAAACATCAATAATCAAACTGACTCAAGAAGTTGGCAAAACTCAGTGCTGTTTTATTTACAATTGTTTAAAACAGGGAGTTACAATGGATATCAGCGGACGTCGTAAAGCACGATCTTGATGAATTTCATAAAAAACATAAAGTTTATAGTCAAAATTCATCATCATTTATGTCACACTACGTGGCAAACTACAAAAACCTACTTGGGGATGTGATAGGCTTACCGGGAACATCTAAGTATACGTTCCATACTAACAGGGGTTGTGATTGGGTCTCTAACATCAGGTGGACAACTAAGCCCTCCTCTAGTGCAAGTCATCTTCATCATCATAAAATACACAACAAGTCATTGGTTATACAAAATATAGGGCTCTCTGTTATATGGCCTCTACAATTGGTTGGCACGGTTGTACCCTTTTGGAATATTCCACACGCTAGCAGCACGCAGGCTAGCACCCCAGGTGCAGGGAGGGTTGGCCTGGCCATGCCTTCCCACCCAATTAGCCCAACATCCATTATCACACTTGCCTTCTGCTATTCAATTAAGGCTTTGAACTTGGCCTTGCAGAAGCACTCTGTGCCTAGGAATAAAAGGGATTGTGGCATGGTCTTTTGGTTTCACTGCAGATCAACCCAAAATCTATTTTCATCTGACCATGTGACTGGAGACCACGTTTTCTAGCTCTTCGCTGCATATAATACTATTAAATGAGGAACTCTTGACACTTCCAGTGTTTTTTCATCCCACCTCAAACAGAAGTTTGTTCCTTTCTCACGTTCATGTAAATACTTGACAGACAACCAGGCTCACAGTGGCCTCGACTCCTGGTGCTGGGCCAACCAAGTCTTTCTTGAATTCTCCTTCGCCATTAGTTATTTTCCAACTCCGCCACACTGAAACCCTTTTCATTCACAGGGTTTAAGTCTTGCTTAAAGTGCATTGTGAAACATCCACGTTCTATACATTCCTACGTATATACATTTGCGCATCGCCGCAATCTATTCACTACGTAGCCAGCCTCACGATTATTTTGTCAACTTGCGTTACAGCAGCTGTACAAGTGTAAAAAGACTTCGCATTTTCTTCAATGATTTTTCGCACAAGCATCTTCATTTCGATCCTGAAATGTTGCTTATCCTTGAGACCTTGTCTTCAGATCTTATAGAATGTCTATGTTCTTTTGTCTTGTGTATCTTTTCAGGGTGCGTCAGTTCTGCTTCGTATGATGTCACCAGTCTTCTTTCTCGTTCATTTTCACACTTCTTCCGTGACTCTGTCCAGAAGACCATAATTTCTTCGTGAATGCATATAGAGTTTTCTCAATGGATACCTTGGGCCTCATTATAAGGCTGGCGCTCCCGTAATGAAGGGGGCTGGTACGGGACCGGCCCCTTCATTCCAGGAGCGCCAATTACGAGCTTCCCATCGCGGGACCCGGATCGCACGCCTGGTAAAACCAGGCGTGCTTTCTGGGTCCCGCGAGGGGAAGAGGGAGGCAATAACGGGCCAGATGTAATCTGCCCATTATTACCTCCCTCCCCATTCCCATTGAGCCCTCTGAGGGCTCAAATGGGAATGGGGATGGGTTCCTGCAAGGAGGAATTACATGGTCCTCCTATGTCGGAGTAACCCGGTAAGTCCCCATTGCAGGAACCCGGTAATGGAGCCCGGAACGGAGGCAGCCATGGAGCTAATAGCCTCATTACGAGTTTGGAGGTAGCCATGGAGCTTTAGCTCCATGGCTGCCTCCAAACCGGGCTCCATTACCGGGTTCCTGCAATGAGGCTCAATGGGAATGGGGAGGGAGGTAACAACTGTCACATTACAAGTGTCCCGGTGTTACCTCCCTCTTCCTCTCGCGGGTCCCGGAAAAGACGACTGGTTTTACCAGACGTCTGATCCGGGTCCCGCAAAGGGAACCTCGTAATCGGCCCTGACGGAATGAAGGGGGCCGGTCCCGTACCTTCATTCCGTCAGTGCCAGGGTCGTAATGAGGCCCCGTGTGTCTCATTATGAGTCTGGCAGTAGCCGTGCCCATAATTCTAGCAGGCTGCCGCCAGACTCGTTCATTTTTCCAGTGCCTGGCTCCACGGAAACACTGGGGGATTACGACCCCGGTGTTCCTGGAAGTCAGGCGCTGTAAAATCCCCATTCCTATTTTAGTCCCAAAGGACTCAATTAGAATGGGGATGACGTAAGAACCGGCACTGTTAACAACGGTACCGGTGCTTCCCGCAAAGTCTGCAGGCGGGTGCCATCCTGCCTGTCAGGTCAGACATGGCGGGTGGGACGCAGCCACCCGCCGACTCGGAGTGTACCAGTCCAGTAACAACAGTGCCGGTAGGGTTACCGGCACCGTTGTTACAGGTCCGGCCTGCTCGTAATGAGGCCCCATATCTTTATGACTCCTTTCAGGCATCCAGCTGATTTCACATGCTTGTCAATACTCCAGGTCATAAGACTCCACTGTCCATTAGGACTGCAGTAGATCCATCTTCCCACATACTTCTTGTGGTTCTTCGGATACAGGAACTTCATTCTCTCAGGTGCATGAATACTGGCCTTCACGTAGTCTCTGATTTCTTCATCTTTCAGCTCTTTATGTTCGAATCCTGATTCGACATCAATCACAATCTTCATTCCTACTGCTTTTTTTGCAGTCTTCTTGCATTGTGTGAATATTATCACTCGTGGGCATAGCTCAGGGGCAACATGCTCACCTTGGAAGCAACACGACACGGAGCAACACAAGTTCGATCCCCGGGTCCGAGCTTAGAAACCTCTGGGTATTAAGTGCGCTATAAATAACCTATCATATAATTATCTGATTACACAGAACCCAAACATGATCATCAGCAACATAGTTCCAAGGAACTTGAACATTTTTGCCATCCATTGTGGAATCCATGAGAAGATTGACGCAAACCAGTTGCGATCAGCAATGTCCTCCACTTCGTCTTCCATCTTAACATGTAGGATTGTCAGCATCGTTATAGGCTCTGTCAAGGTGCCATTCTCGTTGTCGTGAGAAGGTATGAATGTGCAACATGATTCTCCGATTTTGGCACAAACACCTCCCTCCATAGCTGTGATCATATCCAAGACATATCTATTCTGTAGAGTCATCATTCGTATGGCTCTCAGCTCCTGCTTGATAGCATTAAATCCCTTTATGGTGGTGTTGATCGTCTGTAGAAGCTCCCATCTGGTTATCTGTAACCGTTTGGTATTCGCCATCGTGTGGATCCCAGGCATAAAGATAATAGGGAACATTGAAGAAGTCTTGCTGAACAATCTGTGTTCATATGGAATGGCATCAAAGGCTTCTATCGATTTGGCTGAAAAATAATGTTCTCTCTTCATTCGATTGAGGAGTTCCGCATATCTCCTTTTCCTCAGGTGAGCATCTGCTTTTGGAAACTGTCCAATATTCAGATCACTCTTTGGAATTACTAATGCTGGAACATGAACGATCACAATAGAACATAGTCCTCCCCAGTCTCTGGGCAGCTTTATGTATGCTCTGGATCTGCAGGCCCAGTAGTGATCCATTATCACCACTATCCCATCTTTCATGCCTGGCACATCAAAGATTTGTCCGCACTGTTGATTCTCTCCAACCTTTCCTGTGCCATTGTTTTTGAAGCATAGTTCTGCACTAGCCAATTACACTATCTGCAAGGGACCTCCTTTGTATTCGACCCACGTCAGAAGCTTTGCAAGTCTCGCCACAGCTCTGCACAGGACTATGCCTTCTTCCCAGCCGTCTGGAGAAAGTACGGTTCCCCAGATTCGCATCTGGTCTCCTTCCTTGCAGCTTCGAACTTTTTCATCAGTCTTCCCTTGACAGTTGAGCTTCCTGTTTATCTCCCATCTGATTGCAGCTCCCTTCATGCCAGCTTGTTCATATCTGATCACATGATTTTTAGTGTGTGTTCTTTCTCTTGTCTTCAAATCTTGAACATAATCATCTTCATGTGGGGATGACCATTCTGTCACCGACACCAAGGATGCCGTTCGACCCTGGAACTGACCTCTTGTATGACAAAGTGCAAGGTGAGGTAGGCAATGAGCTGTTTGAACATCTATTTCAATAGCTATGAATATCTTAGACTTTCCCATAGCATAGGGCAGGAGTACACATACATAGCAATCCTCCTTAGAAGTGCTTTTTCCCACTTCATTTATGTGCTGATACCACATGTTCCACAAATGTGCTGTACTGTCTAAATAATCATTTAATTCATAATCATCCTCTCTTGCACTTCTCTCAGGTCTCTTTCTTGCAAGAAGCATGAATGCTAACAACTCATGAAACACATCACTTGCCATCATTCGTACAGGGGGAAATCATAGGGGCACTTGTAAGAGAAATTGGTGTCTTCACATGTGCTACAGGTGTAGGAACAATCACATAAGGCCTTGGCCTTCTCACAGTGTCTAGTTCGGCACATGTAACTGGAGTGGGAAGGATTAATGGAACTCCTTCCCTTCTGGAACCATTAAAGTAAACAGTGTGGATCAATAGAAACAGAAAAACGATAATGGATGCTTAGAGTATGCACCAATACATGAGGCTCCATCATCGATGTCTCTCCACATGTCGTTGACTCTGCTCACTTTCTGGAACTGCAATATGCTCAATAGACCACATGATTGCCTGTAATTACTTTTAAGGAAGGAAAAACTTGTTTTATTCAGGCAATCTCATCAGATGCTCCGGTATCTGTTGAATTTGCTCTATGATGTCCACAAGTAATCGGTTGATTGCAGGTCGATTTATAGCAACTTGCATGAAAACATAAGTGTTAGTGTTACGCCAAGCAAGATAAGGTTGTACTTGAAGCAAATAGTAAAAGATCATGACAAGTAGTTTGTGGGCATCGTCGTTAGATAGGACCATCTGTACGTCCGGAAAGATGTTCAGGTTATAGTCTGATCTGCTCTATAATTGCTGCCAATAAACGTCTAATCGTCGGGCCATTTTTAGGATCTTGGACAAAAGTACAAATGTCAGTGCTCCTGCCAACAAGAGCAAGGCAACCTCGGAGTATAAATATGAAGACAGCAAGAAGTAGTCTGTGTATGTCAATATCGGACAGCACCATGGGCACCTCCAGAGAGAAACTCAGTGAGAAACGAGTCAGAGAACTGCTCCCTCTTCCAGTCATCAAACAGAAAGTCTAAATCTGGCATTTTTCCATTTACTTTAGCACTCCACAGTCCAATGTCAACAAACTCCTGTGGCTCAAGAACAGTAGCTTTCTCACTCCTTGCTATTGCAGCTACAAAGAGTGTCTCAGGGGATCCACAGTCCAAATGTACACTTTTTTGTCTATCTACTGGATGCGTCGTTCTTCCTCGTCATCAAATCTGCACGTGCTGAACAACTTCTTCTTGACTTGCTTCCGAATCGGTTGGGGGTATGTCGGCCTCTCCTGTGTAGACTTTCACATCTCCCATGTGTATCCAAGCTAGTCTCCCTTGGAGCTTGACTGCTGATGGAGTAATGTCCTCCATAAAGAAAGGGCTGCTAAATTTGGGCTTGTGCCACTTTCCTCATGAAATTCCTTATAAGAACCTTATCTTCAGCAAATTACTTAGGTACACATAGGGCCTCATTACGAATTTGGAGGCAGCAATGATGCTATTAGCACCATGGCTGCCTCCAAAGTCGTGTCCGGGTAGTCGGAATGAGGATTTCTCGGGTCATTCCAACCTTGGAGGGCCCGGTAAATCCCCATTCTGAAAACCATTCCCCATTCTCATTCGAGCCCCCATGGGGCTCAATGGGAGTGGGGAAGGAGCTAATGACGGGCCGGCAAATAGCGGGCCCGTTATTAGCTCCCTGGTCCCTTAGTGGCTCCCGCTAAGGGCGGCTGGTAAAACCAGTCTCCCTTAGTGGGACCCGCTAAGGGACCTCGGAATGCAGCGGAAGGGGGTTAACGGCACCGGTATCCTTACCGGTGCCTTTAACCCCTTACTGCCAGCTTCGTAATGAGGCCCATAGTCTCTCAGGTCCGGTTGCTGTATTGTCTTAATCTGTATTTTGAGACCAACCCCCAGTCCGCTTGACTAGATCTAAAATGATAGAGATACTAGCGGTCATACATGTTAAGTACTCATGTAACTCACTTCCTAACAATTCTGCAGTTGTCTGGGCATCACTCCTAGTCCTCGATGGAGAAGTCAGAGGCGTTCGCATTCGCCTCCCTCCTTGTGGTGTGTGAGGTGGTGATCAGAGCCAGGCTGATTTCTCAATGGATATAATGCAAGAGGCAAGCAATGCAGCCACCCCAGTGTCAATTTCAACTATGCTATTCTCTCTTGGAGTAGACCGTTGAGTATCTCACAAATCCCATTCCCATGCAGGTGATAAGCAGAAGAAAACCTGTGTTTAATGCTAAGCAATAAGTTAATCTGCTCAAATACTTCATTCACAAAATGGGGGCCATTATCTGATCTCAACACCTCACATACTCCCCATCTAGGAAAAACTTCTTGGACTAAAACCTTTGCAGCGCAAGTGGCATCCGGATGTCTGCATGGAGCAGCTTCAATCCATCTCGAAAACGGGCACACTACCACTATCATATACCTATATCCATTATAGACCTGCAGCATATCAACATAATCGATATGTAAATGCTGAAAAGGACCATTTGTTCGAGGAATTACTCCTCTACCTGTTTGCAGTGTGTGCCCAGCAGTAAACATTTGACATACGATGCAATTTACTACATAAAACGCAACGTGTTCTAACAAATTCGGTACAAAGCAGTCCTCCGCAATGGTTGCTGCAAGGCTCTCCCTAGTAACATGCGCAGGGTAATGTAGCTGTTCTAACGCCACCCTTAATAAGGGTGCAGACATCACCGGTTTACTAGTGCTGTCTTGTCGCCAGACTGCTTTAGAAGGGGATAAAGAACACCCCCTACGCTTCCACAGTTCTTGGAGCTCCACCTTGAACTTCCATTAACTGTGTTTGTGACAAATGATTAAAACTTCAGTTCACAACCATTATTCCATCCATTTTCTCTTTCACATCAGGAGTATCCAAACTGAAAATATCAGAAGAATATGCAACTCTTTTGGCCTCTTCATCCGCGGCTTGTTTGCCGCGTGAAATAAAGTCAGTTCTCTTAGTATGTGCTGCGCATTTAACTATTGCAATGAATGGCTACTGGGAGTTGTAGTGCTTTAATAAGCCTCTTTAACAATGCGGCGTGTTGCACTGAGTGCTGTCCGCTCGGAGGTAGCCCCTCCTTTTCCAACGTGCTACTCCTGTGTGTACGGTTGACATCACGTAGGCGGAATATCTGTACACCGTCACTTCCTGCCATACATGATTGTCGAGCGTGACGATAAGCGCCACCAATTCTGCAGCCTGTGATGAAAAATAAGATGGTAGTCTCACACTTGCTACCACTTCAAATTACCCATTGGCTGTGTGTCTTACCACAGCTGAGCCTGAATGCCTTTCTCCATCAGTTTGATCGATCTTCGAAGAACCGTCAATAAAGAGAACCTTCCCAGCTGCAAGTGCATTCTCCTTTACTCTTGGGATCTCGTCATAAAACTCTTCATAGTTTGAGCAATCATGAACTTGCTCATCCACTACCAGTGGTTCGGCTATAAACGTGGCAGAATTCACCATTTTACACCTGACTATTTTGATCGCTGGGTTCGATATAACCACTTCATAATCAGAAGCACTTTGAGACGTTAGTGTACCCTTAGGTTTCTCCAAAACAGCAAACAAAGCATGCTCAACAAATAATGTCATGGAACACCCATCACTATGCTTGCAGATTTCTCGATAGCGAACACGGCTGCTGCCAGCGATTGTTTGCAAGGGAAGTGACCCCTCATGACTGGGTCCGGAATCCCACTGTAATATGCTAATGGTTTGTACCCGATGTATTTCTCTGCGGGAGTACTGCTGTCATGACTGTTCCTTTTGTGTGTGAGAATAAAAAGAACTCTTCAGAATAATTGTGATTTCCTAAAACCGGAGCTGTACAAATTGCCTTTTTTAGTTCATCAAACCCCTCCCCCATCTCTTCAGTACATTCAATTTGTTCCTTATTCAACAGTGCCTTCTTGGCTATATACTGCGGTCTGGCCACTCCTTTTTTCTAAAAAGGGAAATTGCAAAATTGCAATCAGCTCCCATCATCTGCCTATCTATAGTAGGGACAATGGTTCCCGATCGCCTTCTACCTGGCAATGACCTCAGTCTACTCACATATGGGGGCAATTCCCCCCATTCACTAAGAGGTCGCCTTTTAGGTTGCTCTGGGCATGCCATAGGCTCTGGCATCCTTTCTTTAGGCAGGTCCAGATCCGACCACCTCACTTCTTTTAAACATATTTTTATTGGTTTTCTATTAGCTCAATGTCATTCCATACAACGGTTGTGCATCATTCTACACTTAACGCAAACAATAAACACTTCCCCCCTCCTCCCCCGAGCATACATAACTCAGTTCGTATGCATCTTATGAAGGGAGTCCTTTTCCTCCTTCACGTAAATTAGTCCAATAGCCTTATGTTGTGTGGGCACCATTGTTCTTTTTTTTTTTTTTTTTTATTGTAAAACTTCAACTTGATATAATATATCATGTTTTTGTTACATTTCATTAAGGCAGAAGAAAGGATAAAATGCTCATCTCTTTCGCACATTTCATCTTTTCATTAGACTTTACCAGTGCTATGGTTAACAATTCCACTTTATAATCATACAGTTATCCGGTTGCCTGAGCCATCTGACATGTGGGCGCTGAATTTAAGATTTCATCGAAGAAATTAATTAAATTACAGGACAGCTTGATGTTGTGTCCTGCCACAGCATAGTCCCACCAGTCGTCTTCCTCGTTAGTTAGTGATTTGAAATCCTTTAGATGTATTTCGCGTAAGTTGGTTAGCGAGGGACATACTACTGCTAAATGTTTTAAGGACTCGGTTGCTGATGTATTACAGAAGCGGCATTTATTATCGATTGAATCTTTGTTCCTACGCATCCAGAGCATCTCGTTGGTATTTAGAGCGTTTAGGCGTAGCTTCAGAAATTGTGCCCTATGATGACGCGAAGGGCAGTGCGTGAGAAATTTTGGTTGACAATGAAGCTTGACTATACTTCTCCAAGGAGGTAGCGTGGATTTAAGAGCTGAACGGTTATTGCAGGTTATAATCCAATCCCAAATTGCTAGTTTCTTTTTGGCATGTTGGGGACGTTGGATTAGCTCTTCCTCGGATGTGCCTACTTCAATTATAATCCGATTTAACTTGCTCCTCCATGCATTAATCAGCACATTTTCTGTCGCATCTTTGCTTGGTTGAAGTATATTATAAGCAGAAGTAGAGGAGCCAAGATGTATCTTACGCAAAAGTGATAGGGATTTCCAAACTATTGACATGTAGAGTTTAAGGCTAGCTCATATCTTAATGCTGATATTGGAATGTAGTTTGGAAGATTCAGTGCCCGTCTCCAAAACATTCCTTCGAGTCGACTCCAAACATCATAGTTAATATTCAGCGCAGCTTCACTCCCGAAGGTGATTGTTGGGACGACTTTTTGTAAATAAAACATTATGACCGGGATGATGGAGAATTTCCCGTAGTCGGAATTGATTTTGGCCGCTTGAAGGCTTAAGATCTTTGTTTTGGCTGTCAGGTCTTCAATCCAAGCAGTCTCTGAAAGTGAGTCATTGACCATGACGCCTAAGTAACGGATCGACTGAACGACCTCAAGTACTTTTTCATCTATGTGCCATCGGAATGCTTTATCTTTTTTTGACATGGATCGACCAATACACAAGATCTTTGTTTTCTCAGTATTTATAGTCAGCTCATTTGCAGATAGATACTCTTTCAGACGTGAAAGAAGATGTTGAAGGCCAATTTGTGTCTGGTCTACCAGCACTGTATCATCAGCATACACCAGATGGTTTATGATCTGACCATTGAGTTTCGGAGGAAAGCAGTGGGCAGATTTTAACCAATATGGAAGATCAGCAATAAAGAGTTTAAAGAGGTCTGCTGCAAGTGGGCATCCTTGCTTGACGCCTCTAAACGTTCTTATTGGGTCTGTGAGGTCCCCTTGTGAGTTGATTCTGATTTAAATTGAAGTGTTCGAGTGCAGGGTGATGATAGGTTCTAGCAGATGGTTCGGGCACTCCCACAGATGTAATTTTGCCCACAATTTAGCCCGATTGATAACATCAAAGGCTTGACGGAGATCGATAAATGCGAAAAAGATTTTTTTTTTCGCCTCCATTGCTGACAGTTTCAAGAGCGACAGAAGAGTGAGATTTGCGTCAGTTCCCACGTTTTTCGTGAAACCTGTTTGACGAAGGTCAAATTTGCCAGATGAGATAGCCCAATTTACCAGTTGTTGACGCAAAAAAGATCTGAAGATCTTGCCAATTGTATCCAGAAGGGCGATCGGGCGATAGTTCACAGGATCAGCCCGACAGCCCTTCTTGTAAATTGGGACCACTATGGCCTTGGACCATGGGGAAGGGATCTTCTTACAGAGTGCAATCTGAGAGAAGAGTTCATGAATGAATACGGCCCAGTGTATTCTATGCTTTTTAAGCGTCAAGTTTGAAATTTGATCGGGGCCAGCAGCTCTGGAGTTGTTGAGCTTAGAAATTGCGAGCTCAATCTCATCGCATGAAGGTATAATACTCCAACTGGAGTTTGATGTAGTAGAAGGCATAGAGAGTTCTGATACAGAGTCTACATATATTGAAGTAAAATGGTCTTGCCATTTTTTGCTTGATATTTCATTGAAAATTGATGAATTAGATTTCGAGCGACCTTTATTTAAGATAGCCCAGATGTCACGGATATTTCTCTGAGCCAGTAGTTTTAACATGGTTTCTGCTCGTCCTTGATCGATTTTTATAAGGTGTGATCTTAGCCAGTTGCGGTAGACTTGCCGTCGCCTCTTTACCTCCATAGCCTTGGAGTTTTGATCACATTGTGTTCTTTTAATCAACTTGACGTCTCTTCTCAGTAGTTTTTTTGCCTCTGCTATTTCTGGACTGTATAGATGTTTCGGGGTTGTTCCAACAACTCTTGAGTTAAGATTTATCTGGGTGAAGTCTGTCAAGAGTGGAGTATATTCTACTGTCTGAAGTGTATGCAAGCTCAGGCTTAAGTGGGTGATCTTTAGACCACTTACTCTCAATCTATTTCCTGCAGCGTTTGATTGGAGTGGAACTGAGTGTTTTTCTGGAAAGTTACCGAGGTCCTCACACCAGACTAGTCGCAACAAGTCGTGATCACACAATGTTGTTGGCAGCACATTTAAATAGTTTGCTTTTTCGAGTACATCAGACGAGGCCCAGATGTAATCCAACGTGTTTTTCCAATTCATACTGTGCCATGTAGGATTTGCAGGAGAGTCGCCCCGGATTGTTCCATTTAGCATGTAACAATTACGATCTAGAAGATCTTTCGCCCAGAGTTGTCCCCTCGAAATGACATCAGAATCTGGCAGCCGAACATTTAATTTAGAAGATGGATCAAATTTAAACCAGCTGCAGTTTAGATCCCCACATATTATCACTGAAACATTTTCGTACTTTAAAAAAGTATGATCAATTTCGTTCAGAACAGACTGGATGAAAGCTGTCGATGAAATCATGGCGGGATTCCAATATCCATTTATGATCAAAAGATTAGAGACCGTGGTTTTTAATGGGAATTTGATTTAGGTGCTTTGCACAAATGGATTAGGGTTCGTGGATTTGACCAGCGTCCACTGATTCCCAATTTTCAGAAGAGTTATCAGACCTGCAAATGGTCTTCCTTTAGAATTCTTTTTAGCTGGATTTATTAGGATGACAAAGCCGTCGCAGGTAGGTGGATCGCGTAGCCACGTTTCTTGTAAACATATAATAAAGACCTTTTCCAGGGATTCCTGGAATGTATTAAATAGATGTTTGAATCCTCTGGTATTCCATGACAGTATGATTAGCTCCTGCTTGGTAGTTTGTTGTCGTTGTTATTTACGTGGGCCTTGTGGATATCTTTTGGAGTTGTTAGCTCTTCTTTCAAAAGACTGATGCATGGCAGCGTCTAAAATGTCAGGAGAGGAGACTAAAGACTGACGTAGGGCTGCACACGCAGCAGCTCCGCGTTTTGCCTCATGGGCCATCTTAGTGGCAGATGACGAAATTGTTCCCAGAGCAGATGGTTCAGGAGTGAGGTCAAAGCCGTACACCAAAAGATCTTCATTTGCTTGAAGTAACATATTTTTTACTGCTGCAGAAGCAATGTGCAGTAGAACATGATCAGAAGCTGTTTCAGATACATATTCCACAATTTTGATGTCGTCAGATGAAATGGCTCGCAACGGTGGAATGCATGCGAGCAATTTTAAAATTTTTCTTCGGTTTAAATTGACTTCATTTCCATCTGAATGAACATTTTGGAGACGGAGTTTCCACTTATATTTTCCGGATTCAGGGTTTCCAGGGCCTGAGATTCGTTTAGTTGGTGGTAAGTGCAATTTTAATTGATTTGATGTTTGTTTGGGATTTAGCCTTGCACTTAGCGATTGTTGCTGGGCCTTTTTTGGAGCAGAGGTAAGATGATTAACAGCTGAATTTACTTGTGGTGGCTTTGGGCATTTGTCTGCCTCTTTAATTCTCCTTAAGAGGTCATCAGGTGGTTTGACAATTTGGCCTTCTACAGAAGCAAAGGTGGAATTTCCAAGGTCATCCGAATAAGTTGATAAGTTACATAAGTCAATTAAGGAGGCTGAGGAGGACGAAGGACTCGAATCAATCCGCCTACGTTTTGCCGCGAACTTTGGCTGGCTCAGTTTAGTACGTGATGAAGTTTGTTGCTTGTTGTCACCAGTGCTTTTGGCAGGTACAGTAAAAGATGGTCTTGAAAACAGGCTTAACTTCTTTGGGGTAGTAAGATTTCTTACAAACTTATTCGTCTTTTGTTGTGATTGTTTCGATAGAGTACTTTTGGTTTTATTTGGTAGCTGTACTTGTTTTCTGCATGGCTTTTTCAGTTTGCTTTCTGTCGTAGTGGTAATAGTTTTTGTTGAACCCTTGAAAATGTTAAATGAATTTACTGCGATAGCAATTTGTGTTGAGTCTGTTTTGCCTGTTGAAATTGCTTGTGGTGCGATGTTATTCACATGCAGACCTGGGCCCTGAATAGTCGGAGTTGTATTTAGAGCATCATTGTTCTTTATAGTCCTTTTGGATGAATTCTAGTACCCCTCCCCAGTCATTTCTAAATCTCCCATGATCTCCTTGGATGTTATATGTTATTAGTTCCAATATCAGATGTGACCAAACCCTTTGCGTCCAATCTACGACCAATGGTGGGTTTTTGTGCTTCCAGTTGCTAGCGATTTCCAGCCATGCACCTATGAGGAGGCCCGTAAAGTTCCTTTTCTGCGGAGTAGTTAGCGGTTTGTCCTTTGGATCCCAAAAGCCCCCTAGCCATATTTCTTCTCCTAGGTGTTCTGTCCCCGGGAACATTCCAAGCATTTGGTTTTTGTTCTCTCCCCAGTATGGGCTTATCTTCGGGCAGTCCCACCAGATATGTCTCCAATCTCCTTTCCCACCACAATCTCTCCAACATTTGTTCGGGGAGTTACCAAACATCAAGTTCCGTCTCTCCGGGGTGTAGTGCCATTGCACCATCATTTTCACCCACATTTCTCTCGTTTGGATGGCTCTTGTCAGTTTTGGCATTAGACCCCATATGTATTCCCACCTTTCTTTAGAGAGTGCATAGCCCAGGGTTTTCTCCCACTTCCTCATATATTGCCAAGCAGTAGGTTCCTTTAGTGCATTTATACATTTGTAGGTGTTGGAGATAAACCTGTGAGAGCCAGTGTGTGTCATGATATAGGTCTCGAAGGGGGTCAATTCCCTAGTCATTGCTTCCTTTATACGTGGGGTGCTCAACCAGTGATGTAACTGTTCATATTGATATCTATCTTTTGTTGTTAAGTTCAATAGTGCTTTGCAGTTCTCGAAAGACCTGATCTGTCGGTCAAGTTGCATATCTCCCACCATCTTGCACCCCCCTTTGACCCACCTGTGAAAAGATCCCTTTTCCATTCCCGGGGGGAATTCGGGATTTCCAAACATTGGCATGAACGGGGCGGGATCCTTGGTCAGGGTTTCCTTTTTCATGGCGGCGCCCCACACCCCCAATGCCGTCTTCATTATCTCGCTAATCGTGGTGTTAGCATGTCGGAACCGTCTATTGATCCATAGGAGGTGTCTGGAGGATGTTGTTCCCACCGCCCTATCCTGCCTCTCCCAAATTTTCTCCCCCTGTTCTGAGATCCAGTCCCTCACTACCCAGAGCTGGGCCGCCTCGTAGCATTTCTTGAAGTGTGGCATGGCACATCCCTCCTCCCTTCTATGAGCTGTCAATGCAGCATTTGAAATTCTTGGGGTTTTGTTCTGCCAGACGTATTTAGAGACCGCCTTTCTGAGTGCTTTGAAGAAAGCCTGGGGGGTTTTATCGGGAGCGCCTGAAACAAGTACATTAGCTTGGGGAGAATCTTCATTTTCACTGCCGTGATTCTCCCCCACCAGGAAATCGCCAACGGGTTCCATTTTAGCAAATCATTTTTGACTTTCTCTAGGATTTGAGGGTAGTTGTGGGCATACAATTTGTCTATTTGGTCAGTGAGAGTGATTCCTAGATATCTGATGCCCGTGGTGGCTATTTTCAGTTGGCAATCTGTGGCCGCAGTGGTAATTTCCTCTCTATTCCCTGCCAGTATCAACATCTCCGATTTTTGCCTATTTATTTTCAACCCAGATATCTCTGTTACGCTCACCTGGCTCCCACAGAGGCGTCGATCTGGACTGGACTGCTGCGGTCTCCACCAATGTGACGCATAGGGCCGAGATGACGGACTGGACTGGCCCACCTAGCTTTGTTTGCTTGGCCCGTAGGAATATTCTTCTGCAAATGGAGAAAGGGAATTAACAACCAGTGGAGTTGAGCGTAAATCCCCCCACCCCGCTGTTCTCCCCACTGATCACCTTGAATGTCCCCTCTTATAGTCTCACCTGATGATTTGAAAAGATGAGCTCTCCATCCTGCATTGAGCGCAGGGGCACGAAGATAACCAGTTGCTTCACTGGCTCGAAGGAATTGGTGAGTTCCAGGACAATATTGACTCCGATAATCCCGGCAAGAGGCCGTAAGTATGTAGTTCGTAAGAGTTCAAATGCATGACTTTCACTCTTGTCCGATTCCTTGCAGGTTGCAGCTTGACCCTACTGAAGAGTTCCTCGTGGCAACCGGTAATGTTCTGGTAAGGATTTGTACTATCCAACACAGTTCGATAAAATAATGTCCATATGTAACCTGTTGCTTTCTCCCTTATTCAGACGCTGAGGGAAAGTATGAAGTCTCGGGGAATAATGCCTCCGGCGGTAAAATCAGGTAAGTCTTTTGTGGTGAGGAGGGTTCCCCTTGTTAGTCCCTTGTTTCACCTTGCTGTCCTTTTGTTTCCCCTTAGGGATCGGGGTTCGGCTAGGATGCAGTGGAAGCTGCGCCGACCCGTGAAGAAGAATAGTACCCCCGGTGGTAAAATCAGGTAAGTCTATGGGGGGTATTCCTCTGTGTATTCCCTTGGCTCACCTTGCTGTTCGTGTCTTCTCCTTAGGTGCCGGAGTGCGGCGGGAACATGCAGGAGGATGCAGTGAAATGTGAAGATGCTGCGAAGGCCGGTGAGTTCAGCGCGGCGCTGCAGCAGGCGAGGCGACGCGCATAAAATAACTTCTTTCTTCCAGCTCGAAGGCGCAATGGATCGGGAATTCAGGTAAGGATCAAAAGTTATTGCTCTTGTTCTAACCTTTTCTCCTTCTTTCTCCCTTTTTCTAGGAGCTCCAAACTAGAGGCGGGCGTGGCAGAAGACTGGATGCAGACTTGCAGGCACGGTGAGCGTTACGCTGCTGGATGCAGAATAACGCGAAGCATGTGCTGCTCTTCGGGTGTGGTTTAAATAGCCTCCAAAGTAGTCCCAGGTAAGTATTCCTCCCCAGCCCCACCCGAGTAAAAAAATAGTCCCTAGGTAAAATAGTCCCTTCCAAGCCTCGTTTGGCTTGGAGCTCTTGCAGCATGGTCTGCATCAGGTAAGTTTGCAGCATGGTCTGCATCAGGTGAGTTTTAATCAATGAGCCTGGCGCCTATGGCGCCAGGACTGACTCTCGATATGAGCCTGGCGCCATAACGCCAGGACTGCACCCAAATAGCCCCTAGCGGGGGTTGTTGAGCTTGCTTGGGGTAACTTGATGCCTGCTTCCGGGGTTGCTGGACTTGGTCTGGGTCCCCGGGGGTAGGCATCATGACAATCTCTCCAAATCTTTCTATGATATCCATTAAGTGTGGGAGGGACTTCGCTGGGTCCCCTATGGCCACCAGCATATCATCTGCATAGGCCACCGCTTTATGTTCCTGCCCCGCCATCTCAATACCCTGTACCTCTGGTAGATCCCTTATTCTTGCCAAGAGTGGTTCCAGGTATATGGCATATAGAAGGGGGGAAAGCGGGCACCCTTGTTTTGTCCCTCTTTCTATGTATACCCTGTCCGACAGCCCCCCATTTACCGCTATCCTGATGGACGGAGAGTTGTAGTTGGCCCTAACCTTGTCTATAAAGCCCTTGCCCATTCCTATTTTCTGAAGAACCCGAAACAGGTAAGACCATTCTACTTGATCAAACGCTTTCTCAGCGTCTAGGGCTATCAATGCTGCTGGGGTTTGTTTAATGCCAATCTTTTCGACAAGGTGAAGGACCCTTCTTATGTTATAGTGGATCTGGCGGTTTCGGACGAAACCTGACTGGTCTTGATGGACTATCCTGGGGAGGATTGGGCCCAGTGTTGTTGCAAGAATCTTTGTGTACAATTTGGCATCCAGGTTAATTAAGGCTATTGGGCGGTAAGCGGTGGGGAGTTGTTCTTCTTTCCCCTTTTTATGAAATATCAGCACTTTTGCCTCGTTCATTGTCTGTGTCACATTACCCTTCCCCCCCAAATGTGTTGAACAGGGATGCAAGTGTCGGGGCAAGGATATCCTTGTATGTCTTATAGTATATGGCGGTAAACCCATCCGGACCCGGGGCTTTGTTATTCGGGAGGGACTGTATTGCTGCATTGACCTCGTCTATGGTGATGTCCCTATCCAGGGCCTGTTTATCCTCTTCTGTGAGGCCGGGGAGGTGAACCCCAGCCAGAAAGGCCTCTTGCAGCTCCTCTTTCGGATGGTCAGTGGAGTACAATTTTTGGTAAAATCTACCTAGAATCCTTCCAATCTCTTATGTACGTGTGAATAGTAAGAGAAGGTTTTCTGTTTGGGGTTGCCATTCCGCCATGCATCAGACAGCCCTAAACTGCTTTAAGTTTTTGGATGGGGTGCCCTGGTCTCGTTGTCTGGGTCCGGATCTATCTAGGGATGGGTCCCACGCCATATTGAAGTCCCCCCCCAATATAATGTCCCCTGTAGCCAATGTGAGGGGTCTACCTTGGATTGTTAGAGTGACTATTAGGCACCTTCCCTGTTTGTCTCTCCATATAGTCTTTACCTGAGCATGTAAGGAGTCTTTAAGCGCTATGAGAACCCCCGCTATTTTATCTTGTGCATTCGCTTGGAGTATTTGATTAAAACCCTTGAGACGCGCCTTCTTCTTATCCCGGTCTTTAATGTGTGTCTCCTGAAGCATTACGATGTCATATGTGCCCTAAGTGTTCAACTTTTTTACGCTTGACTGGGTAATTAAGGCCTCTGACATTGTGTGTCAGAATCTTTATCCCCATTGGCTATTGTGGGGTATTAGGCTTATTGTACTTCCGCTTCTCCCATACCCTATTGTTGAGTTATGCTCGGTCTTCCCCTGTCCCCAACTCCCTCTCCCCCGACCCCCCAAAACCTGCGCAATCCCCAACTGGCGTGATTCCCTCTTCCCTCCCCCAACTGCCCTGTGGATGGCATGATTCTCTAATATCGCTCAGGCGTGTCGCTTGATACCCTCCAACAGTCTCAGGGATAACTTTGAAGGGATTCCTAAACCCTTCCACATGACTTCAGATACCCCCAGGTCATCACTCCCCTCCCCCCCTCCCGGCACCTGTAGTATCGGATTCAGAGTCTCCTTGCGCTCCGCCTTATTGTGCTTCTGCTCTACCATTCTCTGCCCACTGCTGGTCTTCATTTCCTTTTGCTGGGGCACCTCTCCCTTCTGTTTATTGTTTTCCACTCCCCCTGCTCTTCCTTGCTAAGGGGACTGTGCCGCTTACGCGTGGGGAGTCGTCGTCCTGATCCTGTAGATTCAAAATTGTCTGACCTTCTTCTCTAGTGGTAATTCTTTTTTGCACTCCATCCCATGTAAATAATAGTCCAAATGGAAACGTCCACTTGTATTTAATTTGACGCGAGGTGAGCTCCTTTGTTATTTGGGCCATGTCCCTTCTTTTCTGGAGTGTTGATAAGGTAATATCCTGGTAGAATTGTACCTCCTCTCCATTCATTCGGATATGGTCCATCGCCCTGGCCTTTCTTAGGATCTGCTCCTTTTGAGCGTATCTCGTGAGGGCCACCAGCACGTCCCTCGGGCGGTCACCTTGGGTCTTCGTTCTCCTCGGGCCCACTCTATGTATTCGATTGATCAGTATTTCGTCTTCCTACTGCAGGTCGAGGATATCTAGGAAAACTTGCTGCACCGCCGACTTGTCCTCTTTGTCCTCGACCGACTCCGGCATGTTTTTGATCCTTATGTTTGACCTTCGCAATCTCTTTTCCAAATCTTCGCATTGAATCTCCAGATTATGCGTTAGACGGGCCAGTTGTTCCTGCGTTTCTGCCACTTGTTGCGTTTCTTCCTCCATGTTCTGTACAACTCTCTCCAGGGTATCTGTCCTTTCACCCAGTCCTGCAACTTCTGTTTTTAATTCTTGGAGCGCTGATTTAAGTTCGTTCTTCATGGCATCTAGATGCAAATTCATTGAGTCCAACTGGAACTCCCCAAACCACGTTTTTAGATCTTCTTTCATGGCCATCTCGCCGTGGGGAGTGTCTACTGCCGGGCTGCCTTTTGATTCTCTATGCGCTCCTGCTTTGTCTGGGTTCCCTTTGTCTCTTCCCCCAGAGGTGGACTAGGTTCTGGTCTTGTTTATGAGTTTGGGACGAGGGGTTTTTGTGTCCTTGCTTCCCTCTTGACCTTGACTTCTGGGCCTGAGCGAGTTTCAACCATATGTGGCTTGCCTCACGATATTTCAGATCCCGCCACTCTGAGTTTTCTGCATGCGTGTCTGTCCCACGCGCTTAAGGTCCTGCTCTGATCGGATCCCCTGCCCCCCAGCGATTGAGGCCAGCGGGATAGCGCCAAGGGCCACACAAGTTCTTGTTTCGCCCCGGGGGGGGGGCTTCCTGATGATAGCGCAGGCCCCTAACTCACCCCACTGTTAAGGAGAGCTCCCCTCCTTTTCCTTTACTGACGGCTTCCTCCCGTCTTGCCCTGGTTACGCTACCCGTCTCTTGAGGCTTTGACACACGGGGGGGCACTCTCCCTTGTCCGGTCGGGTCTTGGCGGAGGGGCGGGGGGAGGAGTGGTGGAGGGCGTACCGGAGCAATCGTACTCACGGGTCTAACCGCCCAGCCTGAGGTGAAGGCGTTCCCTGAACCCCAAGTCCGCTCCTCCGTTCCGGGGGGGCGCTGTCTCCGTTTCGCTTCCCTTCTTCCGGGCGGGCGAAGCTCTCCTCCAACTCCCGGTCTTGGCTGTGGGGTGTCGCAGGACGCGGGCCCGACGCGTGATCTCAGCCACGCGGGGCCCCATTAAGATTCTCCGTCTGAGGGGGAGCCAGAGGGGGGTGGGCTCTCCTGTTACGTTCGCTGCTCCTTATGGAATACTCCGACTGTTGTGGTCGGCAGGGAAACCTCCCGCATCGCAATGCATCCGCTTTCGGGGTAATGCGCGTGAGGTGTCGTTCCACTTCTGTTACGGTGGATCGGTGGATTCCCGGCGATTACTTCAAGGGCTCATTGCCCATTCCAGGTCATTCGAGAGTTCCATGCAAAGCAAGCTGCTGCCGAGGCGCGGGAGGGGAGACGGAGCCTGGCTCACACACGTCCTCCCTCCACGGCAGCCATCTTGAAGACCCACCTCACTTCTTTATCAGTCTGAAAACACCTCTCTGGACCACACGCACCCTCTTCCCCATGGAAGGTTTCCCTGTCTTCGTCTGACATATTCTTGTCCCCAACTACTATGGCTGTCATCCTTCTCGTCTCTGTTTAGAGTCCGCCTGTCCAAAGACAAGGCTCTATGCTGAAGGCTAAACAAGCTTCACTCCTTGCCTCCTGACTGAGCAATTTGAAAGGTTTCTAAGCACAGACCCGGGGATCGAACTGTGGTGCTTTGTGTCATCTTGCTTCCAAGGCGAGCACATTGCCCCTCAGCTATCCTCCCGAGGTGGACAACTAAGCCCTCCTATAGTGCAAGTCATCATCATCGTCATAAAATAAACAACACATTGGTTATACAAACTATAGGGCTCTCTGTTACGTGGCCCTCTACAATTGGTTGGCACGCTTGTACCCCAGGTGCAGGGAGGGTCAGCCTGGTCAGGCCTCCCCACCCAATTAGTCCAACATCCATCATCACACTTGCCTTCTGCCATTCATTTAAGGCTTTGAACTTGGCATTGCAGAAGCTCTCTGTGCCTGAGAATAAAAGGGAGTGTGGCATGGTCTTATCTTTTGGTTTCGGTGTAGCGCGACCAAAACTCTATTTTCATCTGACCATGTAACTGGAGACCACGTTTCCAAGCTCTTCCCTGCATATAATACTATTAAATGATGAAATCTTGACTCTTCCAGTGTTTTTTCATCCCACCTCAAACAGAAGTTTGTTCCTTTCTCACGTTCATGTAACTACTTGACAGACAACCAGGCTCACAGTGGCCTCGACTCTTGGTGCTGGGCCAGCCAAGCCTTTCTTGAATTCTCCTTCGCCATGAGTTATTTTACAGCTTCGCCACACTGAAACCCTTTTCATTCATAGGGTTAAATTCTTGCTTAAAGTGCATCGTGGAACATCCAGGTTCTATACATTCCTATGTATATACATTGGTGCATCGCCGCAATCTGTCCACTACGTAGCGAGCCTCACGATTATTTTGTCTACTTGCGTTACAGCATCTGTACAAGTGTAAAATGACTTTGCATTTTCTTCAGTGATTCTTCGCACAAGCATCTTCATTTCGATCCCAAAATGTTGCTTAGCCTTGACACCTCCTGTTCAGATCTTATAGAATGTCTATGTTCTTTCGTCTTGTGTATCTTTTCATGGTGCGTCAGTTCTGCTTCGTATGACGTCACCAGTCTTCTTTCTCGTTCATTGTCACAATTCTTCCGGGACTCTGTTCAGAAGACCATCATTTCTTTGTGAATGCATATAGGTTTTTCTCAATGGATACCTTGTTTCAAGAATTCTTCGTGGTATAGGCATCCTCACTGGTACTGCACGTGTTGCAATTTCCGGTTCCCAACATATAGGCAACATGGGGGCAGAGCTTTTGGTAGGGGCTTTTAGCTCTTCCTCTACATCATTGAATGGTACCTGCACTGTGTGTGCTATGTTAGCCTAACCTCGCCACGTGCAGTTTATTGAAAGTCCTCCAAGGCTGTCCTCTTACAATCTTTTTTCACATTCCCTGTCTTTTCTATCCTGTTCGTCCTGATCTCTTTGCCTTAGTTCCTCAATGCTTTTCCCATCTAGTTTGAGTAATATCTGTCCTCCCATACATTCGTTCTGCACGAGCGTTACCTTGTCAGCTTTATCCTTCTCTCCTTTCCATCTCTTAATCTCTAGTTCTATTTCTGCCGCTACATTCAATCGCTCACTTCTCTCTTCCTTGTTTTGTATGATCTTAAAGATTTCCTCTTTTCTCTTACTCTCCTCTGGACTATCGTTACTGCTATAAGCGGGTGGCTCATATATCGGATTACTATACCCTGTCGCCATTTTAAGTTCCTTTAAAGGATACAATCCTACTTCTTCCGTACTAGCGCCTTTTACTTCAGGTGACGTAAGGGGAGCTAAGGGCTCAACACCTTCCTCCTTACACTAAGCATCCACTTTTCGGGTGGCAGATCTTCCCTCTCTTCCAAAGCTGTAAAATAGCTAGCCTTTTTTCCAATGTATTCCCTGTGTATGCAGCGTGCAAGTATGTGGTCATGAGTTGCAGTACTGCTTTTGACAATGACCCCCCCCCCTTGTGGCTATGGCATGAACATCTTATCTGCTGTGCCTTTCACCCATTCCGCACTATACGGTTTGCGCTTGGGCATGTGCTTTGGCAGCGTCTTACATAAAAGCATCACAGGAGTGTCTCCCATTGTTACGAGTCTCAATTTACTGTCAATACTTACCAGACTTTATAAAATACCTTCACCAATTTTAAAACAACAAATATGAGTGCACTCCAAAAATCAACGCTCAAACCTCTATTTTTCAATGATCTCTATTTACACCTCTGGATTGGTACCAACCACTTCCCTAGATAAATAATATAACTTCTTGACTTTATCTCAATTCTTTCACAACTGTTCATAACGCTCTTCGACACCTTCATTCAACATAATACACAAACAGACACACTAGTCGACTTTTCACATTTATAGCACGGTGATCACCCTTTTCCCTCTCGCATCTAATTAATACTCTGATCACAGAGTTTAGCTTGTCTCCTTATGTAAACCTGTTTACACGTAGCCTAGGGACCCCCACTGGGGTGTGAGACAACCTCTTCTGGACCCCCTTGGGTCAGGATTCTCATGTGCTATATCGCTCCCTATCTCTTTACACATTATTTCCCGTTACTCCTGTTACTTTTAAAATTGCCACAACCCTGTTTCCTTAGTTTGCCATTCCCCTTAGTCTACTCACCATTGGCTCGTTTGACTCAAGGCCCTCGGCATCGTCTCATCCACCAACCGACCACTTTCGCCTTCTGTCCGCAAAGCGCCTGTGGAAACCAGGTAGGGATTTCATCAAAGAGGGACCCTGCCCACTGTCTCGATTCATCTTGCAAGATTTCTATTTGGCCGCTCTCCACAGGAAACCCTGCGATCTTCCGGATAGATAGTGAAGGATGTCCGATCATCCGAAATACTGGAGTTACTTAATCGATGGGTCTAACCATCTTACCACTGCTACAAAGTGTGAGCTTATGGCCCTTAAATAAGTAGCATATCTTGCAGTAAATGGGATGCAGAGTAACTCTTACACCAAATAAACCAACTCAGGAAGAAGGCAAAGTCTTTTAACTGTTTTACTATCAATTGTCTAAAACAGGGAGTTACAACAGACGTCGCACAAAATCTCACTCGAAGCATTTAATCAAAAATTGCATTTATATAGCAAAAACCTGTCATACGTGACATCATAATACGTGGCAAATAAGAAAGGGGTTGTGGTTGGCTCCAGGGGAACATCTAAATATACTTTCTATAAGGGATCGGGTTGTGATTGGGTCTCTACAGTCAGGTGGACAACTTATGCCCGCCCCTAGTGCAAGTCATCTTCAACAGTTATTTTGACCCACAGCTCATCATTGGCTATCAAACTATGAGGCTCTTTGATATATGGCCTTCTACAATTGGTTGGCACACTCGTCCCTTCTGGAACATTCGGCTCACTAGCAGCACATAAGCTGGTACCCCAGGTGTCAGTGGATGGACGTTGACCGTGTCTCCCCACCCAATTAGCCCAACATCTCTCATCACCCATGCATTCTGCCATGGAGATTGCCTTTGAACTTGGCTTTGTAAAGTATCTTCGCTCCTGGGAATATAATGGAGTGTGAGCACACGCTATCTTACATCTAGAGCTGCATGCCCACCTTCTATTTTCATCCATAGCCCATGTGACAGGAGATCGCAATTCAGCTAATTTTCTAGCATTTAATTGTATTAAATTAATCAAACTTGGCACTCATGGTGTTCTTTCTTTGCACCTTAACAAGGAATGACTCAGGCTCTCATGTTCACTGTTCTTTAAGGATATATAACCAGTTCTTGGCTGCTTCAGCCTTTGACACAAGGCCAGAGAGCCTTTCCCGGTCTTTCCTCAATTTCAGCTGCGACACAGCTTTCAGCCATCTTCTCCATGGGCTTAAGCTTACTAAAGTTGTAACACAGAAGTCCAGACTCTATACAATGGCAGCACCGCCTGCAGTCTGTTCACTACATATAGCTAGCTTCTATGATTACTTAGTCTACTTGCGTTGCTGCATCTGTACATCGGGGATACATCAGATAGGGTTTTCTTAGTGGATACCTTTTCTCAAAGATTCTCAGCGGAATAGGCACAACCACTGGTGTCATGCATGGCACGATTTCTGGCTTCCAACATATAGGTAGGAGGGTGCGGGACTTCCTGCAGAGGCATTCGGCTGCTCCTCTACATCATGACTAACCCTGCCTTCACCACCTGAACTAACTACTTAATCGTAGGAGAATCGCGAATGAATAAATCACCAAAGAACGCTGAGCCAATGTGTTGTACTTGTCATGACCCTTGCCCCTGGCCCTCACTGTCAAGTCAGCCTTCCAGTTAGGGCCAGGTCAAAGGCCTTAAAACCTCATCCAAGACTCTCTTGGAGTCAGTCCTGGCGCCTTTGGCGCCAGGCTCATAACCATCATGAAAACCAACATTCGAATGGGACTATTTACTTGGGACTATTTAACTTGGGGGGGGTTCAGCCAACATGGAGGCACACACATAGCTCAGTTACAAGGAACTGAGCTATGCGGTCTAATCTTTTGGGTGTGGCAGGCCTGGGACTACTTTACCTGGACTACTTTGGGTGTGGCAGGCCTAGGACTATTTTACCTGGACTACTTTACCTGAGACTATTTAAACCACACCCAAACAGCAGAACATGCTTTGCGTTATTCTGCTGTGGGCAGCATAACGCTCACTGTGTCCAGTTCTTTCATGCCAGCTTACCTGAAACCAAGGACCTTCAGAGAGAGAAAGAACACTATGAAACTTACCTGGAACAGTATCCTGTCTTCAATCCATCGCTGACTTTAGTTCCACTCACCTGAAGGTACGAACTCCATCATCCGGCACCGCATGCATCCTGGAATACCATAACCTGGAAAGAGGAGAAAGAAAGACAGCATTAGTAAGCGTTTACTCACGTTTCCTCCCGAATGAAGAAAGCCACACAATTCTTACCTGGGTAGTCATCTCGTGGCCAGTATCATTGCTGGAACATGACGGCGCTCGGCTAGGAACATCGCAACCTGCAAGGAGAGAAAAGACACAGGATAGCAATATAAAAGGCGAAACAGCGCTGCGCATCGTGCATTACTCACCGGACAGCATCGCGCACACCACGCTTTCAGCTACGCTTTCGCCTACCGGCCCATGCTCATCTTCAAACTGCATGACAACACCAAAATACCTTTCCATACCTAAAAGGAAAGAAGCAAGACATTATTATTCAAACTAAGAGGAACATAAGAACTGCAGATAAAGACTGTAAAGCAGCAAACTTACGGAGTCGCAGCAGGCCTGGATTCCCACAGGGAGGCTTGCACCAATGAAGTAACTTGGTCGCTGCTCGCCCCCCACATCTACGCACTCCTGCCACAAGGAGCAGGACGGAGAATCCACCTTTTACAATATTAAGGTGAGGCGAAGGCCCAAGGGGGAGGAAGGAGTTGAGGCCAAGGAAGGTGGGAAAACATAAAGACAATCTGGTATTGAATCCAGCTCTCCTTTATTGCAGACCCATCTTTAACCAGAGGCCTTACCAAGGGACCGGGAGAGGGTTCGAGAGTGCAAATCATCCAACCAGTGCTGGGTGGCGTCCCCGTGAATACCAGGTGAGCGTAACAGTACTTGGATGTAAGGGTAGCCTAAGTATTGCACTCGGATGCACTGTGAGGGTAGTCAATGTGGTGCATCTGGGTGATCGGTGGGGGTGGCTGGTGAATTGCATTGGAATGAATTTCAGGGGTGGTCCAGATGTTGCATCTAGCTGATTTGTGGGGGTAGCTAATGTATTGCATTTAATTTCCTTCTGGTGAACGTTTGTTATTGGGATTTTGTATAGCGCCTTTTTATCATTTGTATGATCTCAAAGCGCTGTGGGATGAACGCCCTCAGGGACCGTAGTCCAGATCTGCATTCTATTGTTTGTTGGTGCAGTGGAGAGAATTAGCATATTGGTATGTGTGAGTATCTGTGCAAATTGGAGGGAGTCCCCTGTTCCGGATTACCTTCCAGTGCCTGCCGAGGTGACCATATGTCCCTATTTTAGAGGTTGAGAGCCTTAGTTCTCTGAGAGACATTCTCAGCTCAGTGTGGAGTTTTTCTGTTTACCAAGCTTGAGCGTGTCTTTCCCTGCTTGACAGTGTCATCGGTGTTGAGTTACCTGATTCCAATCCTTTACTGGGCTAATCGATTGCCGGTCTATGGTCATCACTGTGTGTTGTTCAGTCTGCAATTATTTATCGTAAAACACCTTCTCAGTGTGCAGCTACATCCAGTTCTGTTCTATCAGACTTAAGGTGGTTGAAGGCTAATTGCCAGTGGTTGAAGGCTTATGGCCACTGCTTAGGATTGCTATGACATGGCTTCACAGTGCATTTGGCAAGAACACAAATGCTGAATCCCATGATACTGAACAGTGGTGTCCCCCGCAACCTGTGTTCAGTATCATGGGTTCAGGGGTGTCCCCTGCTTCCAAAGGAAGAAGTGTGGCAAGGGGGAATAATAAAGTAAAAAATAGAAAAGGACCCTGCGAAGGATGTCCTTACCCATTTTAGGGGTAGGAGATCAACATCGCAGGGGAACGGGAGAGAAGAGGGTCATACAAGAGAGAAGGTAAGTAGAATCAAGCAAAGGCAAGTAGGGAGCGGGGGTCATGGGTAGGGGAAAAGCGGCTCAGAGTGAGCCATGTGCTCAATGTGCAGCTCCCTCCTTTTTCGGATTCAACATTTTCGGATACGAAGAAACGGGCCCTGCAGTTATCACATAGAACCAAGGTAAGCAGCCATGGGAATCACCTTGACCATTAGAATGCGGCTATCCCCCACAATAAAATTTGGTCTAGCTGCACAAAATGGCCCTCATTAGGACTCTGGCGCTAAACCATGGTGCTATTAGCACCATGGTCCATGCCGGAGTCCGCCATGGAGAAAGGGGGAATTACCACCCCATTCCAAGGTTGGCGGGGCGGTAATTCCCCCTTTCTCCATGGCCCTTCCCCATTCCCATTTTTGCCCCATAGGGCTCAATGAGAATGGGGAAGGCGGCAATTACAGTACCGCCATGCTGTTTTTAGCAGCATGGCTACCTCCAAACTCGGGTCCGGGTAGCGTAAAAGGGGACTTACCGGGCCATTCCGACTTTGGAGGGCCCGGTAATTCCCTTTCACAGGACCCAGATCCGGTACATCCCCATTCCGGATCTCCGCAAGGGCGACCGCTGCCGATTGGCCAGCGACTTCTGTCAATCTCTTGCGACATCTGGCCGTCGACCAATCAGAGG
Organism: Ambystoma mexicanum; assembly: GCF_040938575.1. Lineage (NCBI taxonomy): Eukaryota > Metazoa > Chordata > Amphibia > Caudata > Ambystomatidae > Ambystoma > Ambystoma mexicanum. The sequence continues at coordinate 405,928,245 of NC_090926.1, forward strand.
AGAAGGGGGTGTGGCCACAGCGTCCTCCAACGCTTGTGGTCCTCCATTTTGATTTCCATTTTGTTGCACACGTGTAAACGCATGCTGCTGCTCCAGCCATCCAGTGACCAGTATCCAAGGCCAGGCTAGGCCAGCTGCAGCGTCGCGAGTCTCGCGACTTGGTATGTACTGCCCCTGGGACTCGTCTGTGTGTGTGGGGGTGGAGGGTGGGCCGCCGGTGCGCACTGCTGCCAGCCACTGTGACTGTCGGCACGGGTGCCGTGCAGCCGTGGTGGTTTCGTTTTGATTTATTTGAAAGCCTGGCTGCCTGCCGCGCAGCCCGGGGCCCAGGACCCGGTGGTGATGCCGCAGGCGAGGGCACAGGGCCACCGGCACGGCAGAGATATGTCTCTGCCATGCCGGCCCGGTGGCCGTGTCGTGTGCCCTCGCCTGCTGCGTCACCGTCACTGCTGGGTCCTGAGGCAGCCCCTAGTTGGCCCTCGCTGTGCCCGCCACAGGTGGCTTGTTACTCCAGAGTGCTCGGCTCACCTCTGACTCCTTCCTTTGCATACTTGCCAACATTCTGTGACCAAAAACCAGCCATCATCTGCCTGTTATTTCGGCACATGCCTGTGGTTATCTGCACAATATGTGCTTATGCCTCCCAGTCCACACTGTGCCTATGGCTCTCGGCCCACCATGTGCCCCATGGCTCTGTGCTTGCTGGTGTGACTTCCAGTTTACTTTGTGCTTGTGTTTTCTGGGTACTCTTCCACGACAATGTGCTCGTGGTCCTGAGAACATCACGCGCATGTGGTTCTCTTCCATGTGCTTCTCTCCCAGTCCAGTCTCGGCCATGACGCGTCTGTGCCTCCGGCACATGCCTGTGGTTCCCTGGACAGTGCACACTATGTGCGCCTGGTTCTCAGTCCACACCGTGCCTCCGGCTCTCGGCCATCCTAAGTGTGTTGCTCCCTGGCGCTCACGTGCCTATGGCTCTATGCCCACCCTGTATGTGGCGATGACTCTCTGCCCACCACGTGCTGCTGGTGTCTTGCCTGCACTGTGTTTGTGGCTCCATGCAAGAATGTATCCAAAATAGATGCAGGGTTTTTCAAGTTTCAAAAATAATAATATGCATAACATTGACATCACAGGAAATTACAAAACATAGATTGTTGGCACAACACTATTGCATTCTAAAATACACAACCCATCAAACAGCACAACTTGGAAAGATGTTCAAATGTGTATTTCTGAATGGTAAATTAACACCAAATTCAATTACCTAACTTTAACAGAAGGTAATCACACAGAGCTGGTAGGCACAGCCTGGGCAATACATATGTATTCCTGCAGTGCAAGTTGAACACTGAATGACATGGAGACTGATACCCCCCTCATTCTGATAGGCAGATGCTCTGTGATGGTGTTACGCTGTGCCACTTGCCTTCACTGGTGGTTCACCTAAGGGTTATCCCAGCAAGAGTGCAGGACAGAGTCACGTCGCTGTCAGGTCAGTGGATTGGTCTGAGTCCAATCTAAGTAATCCCCTAGCAGCCCACTGTACAGACAGACTAATTCATGTGTTGCATGAATGTGCCCCCGTGTATTCTAAAGCACGGTAACCCCCAGGGTCGGACTGGGGCATAACATGGTCTCCAGCACCAATGAAAAAGTGGCCTGCAGTTGCAAATGGCTATTCATTCCTTTTGTGACACTGTTTGAATAGTACCCAAGGGTTTTGTTTGGGATAAAATGTGATGAAAATTGTGCATTTTAAAGAATATATGTATTCAGCAAAACTGGTCAAAACTACAAACAGTACAAAACTGGGGGGCCCTAACCATCATGTTGAGATGCCTCCCCACCCGCACTTCTTCAGCCAGGCCTGAGCAGCAGAGCCGCTGTATGAATGCTGTGAGTGCGCTGCAGGCTCGTGAGTGTGGGGAGCACTGCCTACCCTGATCCAGGGAGTAGGGTCACTAGGAGGATCCCACACTGTTCAATTATGATTAGAGAATATGTACACATGTGCTTTAGTAACCCCCCCATTCATGGGTAGGAAGTTACTCCACTATTGATGCTTGGAAGCTTCTGATGTTGACCCACATCTAGGGTTGTCATTGGATTTTGTCACAAACTCCCGCAGTGCTTTGTGTCTTCATAAAGTCACCTTTGAAGGATTAAAATGTGTAAATATCTAAAGTTGGTACTCTCAGAATTCCATGCTCATATTTTCTTTGTGATGAATCCTAAAATGGGCTATTACGATACTGCTACATTTTTCATATGCTTGGCTGCATTTTGGATTGGTAGTCCGTCTGGAAAAATATTTGCACTTATAGTATATTAGAAGTCTTCCCTATCACCTATTTCCAATTTATATGACGTTATACTGCTGTTGACTTCCCGGCATCTGAACTTCAGCAAAGCCCGGGTTTTGGGGAGTTGAGATTTGCAGTGGTGTGCGTTTTGTGAGTTGCTGTTCAAAGGTATGGATATTTGTGCGTGCTGCTGTCCCAGAGAATTCCATAGCGTGAGGCTTTATTATATTTTCTCAGGGTCCTAGATGACCTAATGCGAATTTCTATGCTACATGTGTGTCTCAGTGAGCACATGGGTTACTGTAGGAACTGCCATACTGTCTTTGCTCAAGTTCTGTGGTTCTAGATTGTTGCTCATTGCCATGCAACTGATTTTGTGTGCTGTGTGTTTGTGTGCTACTCCTGTGTGTACGGTTGACATCACGTAGGCGGAATATCTGTACACCGTCACTTCCTGCCATACATGATTGTCGAGCGTGACGATAAGCGCCACCAATTCTGCAGCCTGTGATGAAAAATAAGATGGTAGTCTCACACTTGCTACCACTTCAAATTACCCATTGGCTGTGTGTCTTACCACAGCTGAGCCTGAATGCCTTTCTCCATCAGTTTGATCGATCTTCGAAGAACCGTCAATAAAGAGAACCTTCCCAGCTGCAAGTGCATTCTCCTTTACTCTTGGGATCTCGTCATAAAACTCTTCATAGTTTGAGCAATCATGAACTTGCTCATCCACTACCAGTGGTTCGGCTATAAACGTGGCAGAATTCACCATTTTACACCTGACTATTTTGATCGCTGGGTTCGATATAACCACTTCATAATCAGAAGCACTTTGAGACGTTAGTGTACCCTTAGGTTTCTCCAAAACAGCAAACAAAGCATGCTCAACAAATAATGTCATGGAACACCCATCACTATGCTTGCAGATTTCTCGATAGCGAACACGGCTGCTGCCAGCGATTGTTTGCAAGGGAAGTGACCCCTCATGACTGGGTCCGGAATCCCACTGTAATATGCTAATGGTTTGTACCCGATGTATTTCTCTGCGGGAGTACTGCTGTCATGACTGTTCCTTTTGTGTGTGAGAATAAAAAGAACTCTTCAGAATAATTGTGATTTCCTAAAACCGGAGCTGTACAAATTGCCTTTTTTAGTTCATCAAACCCCTCCCCCATCTCTTCAGTACATTCAATTTGTTCCTTATTCAACAGTGCCTTCTTGGCTATATACTGCGGTCTGGCCACTCCTTTTTTCTAAAAAGGGAAATTGCAAAATTGCAATCAGCTCCCATCATCTGCCTATCTATAGTAGGGACAATGGTTCCCGATCGCCTTCTACCTGGCAATGACCTCAGTCTACTCACATATGGGGGCAATTCCCCCCATTCACTAAGAGGTCGCCTTTTAGGTTGCTCTGGGCATGCCATAGGCTCTGGCATCCTTTCTTTAGGCAGGTCCAGATCCGACCACCTCACTTCTTTTAAACATATTTTTATTGGTTTTCTATTAGCTCAATGTCATTCCATACAACGGTTGTGCATCATTCTACACTTAACGCAAACAATAAACACTTCCCCCCTCCTCCCCCGAGCATACATAACTCAGTTCGTATGCATCTTATGAAGGGAGTCCTTTTCCTCCTTCACGTAAATTAGTCCAATAGCCTTATGTTGTGTGGGCACCATTGTTCTTTTTTTTTTTTTTTTTTTTTATTGTAAAACTTCAACTTGATATAATATATCATGTTTTTGTTACATTTCATTAAGGCAGAAGAAAGGATAAAATGCTCATCTCTTTCGCACATTTCATCTTTTCATTAGACTTTACCAGTGCTATGGTTAACAATTCCACTTTATAATCATACAGTTATCCGGTTGCCTGAGCCATCTGACATGTGGGCGCTGAATTTAAGATTTCATCGAAGAAATTAATTAAATTACAGGACAGCTTGATGTTGTGTCCTGCCACAGCATAGTCCCACCAGTCGTCTTCCTCGTTAGTTAGTGATTTGAAATCCTTTAGATGTATTTCGCGTAAGTTGGTTAGCGAGGGACATACTACTGCTAAATGTTTTAAGGACTCGGTTGCTGATGTATTACAGAAGCGGCATTTATTATCGATTGAATCTTTGTTCCTACGCATCCAGAGCATCTCGTTGGTATTTAGAGCGTTTAGGCGTAGCTTCAGAAATTGTGCCCTATGATGACGCGAAGGGCAGTGCGTGAGAAATTTTGGTTGACAATGAAGCTTGACTATACTTCTCCAAGGAGGTAGCGTGGATTTAAGAGCTGAACGGTTATTGCAGGTTATAATCCAATCCCAAATTGCTAGTTTCTTTTTGGCATGTTGGGGACGTTGGATTAGCTCTTCCTCGGATGTGCCTACTTCAATTATAATCCGATTTAACTTGCTCCTCCATGCATTAATCAGCACATTTTCTGTCGCATCTTTGCTTGGTTGAAGTATATTATAAGCAGAAGTAGAGGAGCCAAGATGTATCTTACGCAAAAGTGATAGGGATTTCCAAACTATTGACATGTAGAGTTTAAGGCTAGCTCATATCTTAATGCTGATATTGGAATGTAGTTTGGAAGATTCAGTGCCCGTCTCCAAAACATTCCTTCGAGTCGACTCCAAACATCATAGTTAATATTCAGCGCAGCTTCACTCCCGAAGGTGATTGTTGGGACGACTTTTTGTAAATAAAACATTATGACCGGGATGATGGAGAATTTCCCGTAGTCGGAATTGATTTTGGCCGCTTGAAGGCTTAAGATCTTTGTTTTGGCTGTCAGGTCTTCAATCCAAGCAGTCTCTGAAAGTGAGTCATTGACCATGACGCCTAAGTAACGGATCGACTGAACGACCTCAAGTACTTTTTCATCTATGTGCCATCGGAATGCTTTATCTTTTTTTGACATGGATCGACCAATACACAAGATCTTTGTTTTCTCAGTATTTATAGTCAGCTCATTTGCAGATAGATACTCTTTCAGACGTGAAAGAAGATGTTGAAGGCCAATTTGTGTCTGGTCTACCAGCACTGTATCATCAGCATACACCAGATGGTTTATGATCTGACCATTGAGTTTCGGAGGAAAGCAGTGGGCAGATTTTAACCAATATGGAAGATCAGCAATAAAGAGTTTAAAGAGGTCTGCTGCAAGTGGGCATCCTTGCTTGACGCCTCTAAACGTTCTTATTGGGTCTGTGAGGTCCCCTTGTGAGTTGATTCTGATTTAAATTGAAGTGTTCGAGTGCAGGGTGATGATAGGTTCTAGCAGATGGTTCGGGCACTCCCACAGATGTAATTTTGCCCACAATTTAGCCCGATTGATAACATCAAAGGCTTGACGGAGATCGATAAATGCGAAAAAGATTTTTTTTTTCGCCTCCATTGCTGACAGTTTCAAGAGCGACAGAAGAGTGAGATTTGCGTCAGTTCCCACGTTTTTCGTGAAACCTGTTTGACGAAGGTCAAATTTGCCAGATGAGATAGCCCAATTTACCAGTTGTTGACGCAAAAAAGATCTGAAGATCTTGCCAATTGTATCCAGAAGGGCGATCGGGCGATAGTTCACAGGATCAGCCCGACAGCCCTTCTTGTAAATTGGGACCACTATGGCCTTGGACCATGGGGAAGGGATCTTCTTACAGAGTGCAATCTGAGAGAAGAGTTCATGAATGAATACGGCCCAGTGTATTCTATGCTTTTTAAGCGTCAAGTTTGAAATTTGATCGGGGCCAGCAGCTCTGGAGTTGTTGAGCTTAGAAATTGCGAGCTCAATCTCATCGCATGAAGGTATAATACTCCAACTGGAGTTTGATGTAGTAGAAGGCATAGAGAGTTCTGATACAGAGTCTACATATATTGAAGTAAAATGGTCTTGCCATTTTTTGCTTGATATTTCATTGAAAATTGATGAATTAGATTTCGAGCGACCTTTATTTAAGATAGCCCAGATGTCACGGATATTTCTCTGAGCCAGTAGTTTTAACATGGTTTCTGCTCGTCCTTGATCGATTTTTATAAGGTGTGATCTTAGCCAGTTGCGGTAGACTTGCCGTCGCCTCTTTACCTCCATAGCCTTGGAGTTTTGATCACATTGTGTTCTTTTAATCAACTTGACGTCTCTTCTCAGTAGTTTTTTTGCCTCTGCTATTTCTGGACTGTATAGATGTTTCGGGGTTGTTCCAACAACTCTTGAGTTAAGATTTATCTGGGTGAAGTCTGTCAAGAGTGGAGTATATTCTACTGTCTGAAGTGTATGCAAGCTCAGGCTTAAGTGGGTGATCTTTAGACCACTTACTCTCAATCTATTTCCTGCAGCGTTTGATTGGAGTGGAACTGAGTGTTTTTCTGGAAAGTTACCGAGGTCCTCACACCAGACTAGTCGCAACAAGTCGTGATCACACAATGTTGTTGGCAGCACATTTAAATAGTTTGCTTTTTCGAGTACATCAGACGAGGCCCAGATGTAATCCAACGTGTTTTTCCAATTCATACTGTGCCATGTAGGATTTGCAGGAGAGTCGCCCCGGATTGTTCCATTTAGCATGTAACAATTACGATCTAGAAGATCTTTCGCCCAGAGTTGTCCCCTCGAAATGACATCAGAATCTGGCAGCCGAACATTTAATTTAGAAGATGGATCAAATTTAAACCAGCTGCAGTTTAGATCCCCACATATTATCACTGAAACATTTTCGTACTTTAAAAAAGTATGATCAATTTCGTTCAGAACAGACTGGATGAAAGCTGTCGATGAAATCATGGCGGGATTCCAATATCCATTTATGATCAAAAGATTAGAGACCGTGGTTTTTAATGGGAATTTGATTTAGGTGCTTTGCACAAATGGATTAGGGTTCGTGGATTTGACCAGCGTCCACTGATTCCCAATTTTCAGAAGAGTTATCAGACCTGCAAATGGTCTTCCTTTAGAATTCTTTTTAGCTGGATTTATTAGGATGACAAAGCCGTCGCAGGTAGGTGGATCGCGTAGCCACGTTTCTTGTAAACATATAATAAAGACCTTTTCCAGGGATTCCTGGAATGTATTAAATAGATGTTTGAATCCTCTGGTATTCCATGACAGTATGATTAGCTCCTGCTTGGTAGTTTGTTGTCGTTGTTATTTACGTGGGCCTTGTGGATATCTTTTGGAGTTGTTAGCTCTTCTTTCAAAAGACTGATGCATGGCAGCGTCTAAAATGTCAGGAGAGGAGACTAAAGACTGACGTAGGGCTGCACACGCAGCAGCTCCGCGTTTTGCCTCATGGGCCATCTTAGTGGCAGATGACGAAATTGTTCCCAGAGCAGATGGTTCAGGAGTGAGGTCAAAGCCGTACACCAAAAGATCTTCATTTGCTTGAAGTAACATATTTTTTACTGCTGCAGAAGCAATGTGCAGTAGAACATGATCAGAAGCTGTTTCAGATACATATTCCACAATTTTGATGTCGTCAGATGAAATGGCTCGCAACGGTGGAATGCATGCGAGCAATTTTAAAATGTTTCTTCGGTTTAAATTGACTTCATTTCCATCTGAATGAACATTTTGGAGACGGAGTTTCCACTTATATTTTCCGGATTCAGGGTTTCCAGGGCCTGAGATTCGTTTAGTTGGTGGTAAGTGCAATTTTAATTGATTTGATGTTTGTTTGGGATTTAGCCTTGCACTTAGCGATTGTTGCTGGGCCTTTTTTGGAGCAGAGGTAAGATGATTAACAGCTGAATTTACTTGTGGTGGCTTTGGGCATTTGTCTGCCTCTTTAATTCTCCTTAAGAGGTCATCAGGTGGTTTGACAATTTGGCCTTCTACAGAAGCAAAGGTGGAATTTCCAAGGTCATCCGAATAAGTTGATAAGTTACATAAGTCAATTAAGGAGGCTGAGGAGGACGAAGGACTCGAATCAATCCGCCTACGTTTTGCCGCGAACTTTGGCTGGCTCAGTTTAGTACGTGATGAAGTTTGTTGCTTGTTGTCACCAGTGCTTTTGGCAGGTACAGTAAAAGATGGTCTTGAAAACAGGCTTAACTTCTTTGGGGTAGTAAGATTTCTTACAAACTTATTCGTCTTTTGTTGTGATTGTTTCGATAGAGTACTTTTGGTTTTATTTGGTAGCTGTACTTGTTTTCTGCATGGCTTTTTCAGTTTGCTTTCTGTCGTAGTGGTAATAGTTTTTGTTGAACCCTTGAAAATGTTAAATGAATTTACTGCGATAGCAATTTGTGTTGAGTCTGTTTTGCCTGTTGAAATTGCTTGTGGTGCGATGTTATTCACATGCAGACCTGGGCCCTGAATAGTCGGAGTTGTATTTAGAGCATCATTGTTCTTTATAGTCCTTTTGGATGAATTCTAGTACCCCTCCCCAGTCATTTCTAAATCTCCCATGATCTCCTTGGATGTTATATGTTATTAGTTCCAATATCAGATGTGACCAAACCCTTTGCGTCCAATCTACGACCAATGGTGGGTTTTTGTGCTTCCAGTTGCTAGCGATTTCCAGCCATGCACCTATGAGGAGGCCCGTAAAGTTCCTTTTCTGCGGAGTAGTTAGCGGTTTGTCCTTTGGATCCCAAAAGCCCCCTAGCCATATTTCTTCTCCTAGGTGTTCTGTCCCCGGGAACATTCCAAGCATTTGGTTTTTGTTCTCTCCCCAGTATGGGCTTATCTTCGGGCAGTCCCACCAGATATGTCTCCAATCTCCTTTCCCACCACAATCTCTCCAACATTTGTTCGGGGAGTTACCAAACATCAAGTTCCGTCTCTCCGGGGTGTAGTGCCATTGCACCATCATTTTCACCCACATTTCTCTCGTTTGGATGGCTCTTGTCAGTTTTGGCATTAGACCCCATATGTATTCCCACCTTTCTTTAGAGAGTGCATAGCCCAGGGTTTTCTCCCACTTCCTCATATATTGCCAAGCAGTAGGTTCCTTTAGTGCATTTATACATTTGTAGGTGTTGGAGATAAACCTGTGAGAGCCAGTGTGTGTCATGATATAGGTCTCGAAGGGGGTCAATTCCCTAGTCATTGCTTCCTTTATACGTGGGGTGCTCAACCAGTGATGTAACTGTTCATATTGATATCTATCTTTTGTTGTTAAGTTCAATAGTGCTTTGCAGTTCTCGAAAGACCTGATCTGTCGGTCAAGTTGCATATCTCCCACCATCTTGCACCCCCCTTTGACCCACCTGTGAAAAGATCCCTTTTCCATTCCCGGGGGGAATTCGGGATTTCCAAACATTGGCATGAACGGGGCGGGATCCTTGGTCAGGGTTTCCTTTTTCATGGCGGCGCCCCACACCCCCAATGCCGTCTTCATTATCTCGCTAATCGTGGTGTTAGCATGTCGGAACCGTCTATTGATCCATAGGAGGTGTCTGGAGGATGTTGTTCCCACCGCCCTATCCTGCCTCTCCCAAATTTTCTCCCCCTGTTCTGAGATCCAGTCCCTCACTACCCAGAGCTGGGCCGCCTCGTAGCATTTCTTGAAGTGTGGCATGGCACATCCCTCCTCCCTTCTATGAGCTGTCAATGCAGCATTTGAAATTCTTGGGGTTTTGTTCTGCCAGACGTATTTAGAGACCGCCTTTCTGAGTGCTTTGAAGAAAGCCTGGGGGGTTTTATCGGGAGCGCCTGAAACAAGTACATTAGCTTGGGGAGAATCTTCATTTTCACTGCCGTGATTCTCCCCCACCAGGAAATCGCCAACGGGTTCCATTTTAGCAAATCATTTTTGACTTTCTCTAGGATTTGAGGGTAGTTGTGGGCATACAATTTGTCTATTTGGTCAGTGAGAGTGATTCCTAGATATCTGATGCCCGTGGTGGCTATTTTCAGTTGGCAATCTGTGGCCGCAGTGGTAATTTCCTCTCTATTCCCTGCCAGTATCAACATCTCCGATTTTTGCCTATTTATTTTCAACCCAGATATCTCTGTTACGCTCACCTGGCTCCCACAGAGGCGTCGATCTGGACTGGACTGCTGCGGTCTCCACCAATGTGACGCATAGGGCCGAGATGACGGACTGGACTGGCCCACCTAGCTTTGTTTGCTTGGCCCGTAGGAATATTCTTCTGCAAATGGAGAAAGGGAATTAACAACCAGTGGAGTTGAGCGTAAATCCCCCCACCCCGCTGTTCTCCCCACTGATCACCTTGAATGTCCCCTCTTATAGTCTCACCTGATGATTTGAAAAGATGAGCTCTCCATCCTGCATTGAGCGCAGGGGCACGAAGATAACCAGTTGCTTCACTGGCTCGAAGGAATTGGTGAGTTCCAGGACAATATTGACTCCGATAATCCCGGCAAGAGGCCGTAAGTATGTAGTTCGTAAGAGTTCAAATGCATGACTTTCACTCTTGTCCGATTCCTTGCAGGTTGCAGCTTGACCCTACTGAAGAGTTCCTCGTGGCAACCGGTAATGTTCTGGTAAGGATTTGTACTATCCAACACAGTTCGATAAAATAATGTCCATATGTAACCTGTTGCTTTCTCCCTTATTCAGACGCTGAGGGAAAGTATGAAGTCTCGGGGAATAATGCCTCCGGCGGTAAAATCAGGTAAGTCTTTTGTGGTGAGGAGGGTTCCCCTTGTTAGTCCCTTGTTTCACCTTGCTGTCCTTTTGTTTCCCCTTAGGGATCGGGGTTCGGCTAGGATGCAGTGGAAGCTGCGCCGACCCGTGAAGAAGAATAGTACCCCCGGTGGTAAAATCAGGTAAGTCTATGGGGGGTATTCCTCTGTGTATTCCCTTGGCTCACCTTGCTGTTCGTGTCTTCTCCTTAGGTGCCGGAGTGCGGCGGGAACATGCAGGAGGATGCAGTGAAATGTGAAGATGCTGCGAAGGCCGGTGAGTTCAGCGCGGCGCTGCAGCAGGCGAGGCGACGCGCATAAAATAACTTCTTTCTTCCAGCTCGAAGGCGCAATGGATCGGGAATTCAGGTAAGGATCAAAAGTTATTGCTCTTGTTCTAACCTTTTCTCCTTCTTTCTCCCTTTTTCTAGGAGCTCCAAACTAGAGGCGGGCGTGGCAGAAGACTGGATGCAGACTTGCAGGCACGGTGAGCGTTACGCTGCTGGATGCAGAATAACGCGAAGCATGTGCTGCTCTTCGGGTGTGGTTTAAATAGCCTCCAAAGTAGTCCCAGGTAAGTATTCCTCCCCAGCCCCACCCGAGTAAAAAAATAGTCCCTAGGTAAAATAGTCCCTTCCAAGCCTCGTTTGGCTTGGAGCTCTTGCAGCATGGTCTGCATCAGGTAAGTTTGCAGCATGGTCTGCATCAGGTGAGTTTTAATCAATGAGCCTGGCGCCTATGGCGCCAGGACTGACTCTCGATATGAGCCTGGCGCCATAACGCCAGGACTGCACCCAAATAGCCCCTAGCGGGGGTTGTTGAGCTTGCTTGGGGTAACTTGATGCCTGCTTCCGGGGTTGCTGGACTTGGTCTGGGTCCCCGGGGGTAGGCATCATGACAATCTCTCCAAATCTTTCTATGATATCCATTAAGTGTGGGAGGGACTTCGCTGGGTCCCCTATGGCCACCAGCATATCATCTGCATAGGCCACCGCTTTATGTTCCTGCCCCGCCATCTCAATACCCTGTACCTCTGGTAGATCCCTTATTCTTGCCAAGAGTGGTTCCAGGTATATGGCATATAGAAGGGGGGAAAGCGGGCACCCTTGTTTTGTCCCTCTTTCTATGTATACCCTGTCCGACAGCCCCCCATTTACCGCTATCCTGATGGACGGAGAGTTGTAGTTGGCCCTAACCTTGTCTATAAAGCCCTTGCCCATTCCTATTTTCTGAAGAACCCGAAACAGGTAAGACCATTCTACTTGATCAAACGCTTTCTCAGCGTCTAGGGCTATCAATGCTGCTGGGGTTTGTTTAATGCCAATCTTTTCGACAAGGTGAAGGACCCTTCTTATGTTATAGTGGATCTGGCGGTTTCGGACGAAACCTGACTGGTCTTGATGGACTATCCTGGGGAGGATTGGGCCCAGTGTTGTTGCAAGAATCTTTGTGTACAATTTGGCATCCAGGTTAATTAAGGCTATTGGGCGGTAAGCGGTGGGGAGTTGTTCTTCTTTCCCCTTTTTATGAAATATCAGCACTTTTGCCTCGTTCATTGTCTGTGTCACATTACCCTTCCCCCCCAAATGTGTTGAACAGGGATGCAAGTGTCGGGGCAAGGATATCCTTGTATGTCTTATAGTATATGGCGGTAAACCCATCCGGACCCGGGGCTTTGTTATTCGGGAGGGACTGTATTGCTGCATTGACCTCGTCTATGGTGATGTCCCTATCCAGGGCCTGTTTATCCTCTTCTGTGAGGCCGGGGAGGTGAACCCCAGCCAGAAAGGCCTCTTGCAGCTCCTCTTTCGGATGGTCAGTGGAGTACAATTTTTGGTAAAATCTACCTAGAATCCTTCCAATCTCTTATGTACGTGTGAATAGTAAGAGAAGGTTTTCTGTTTGGGGTTGCCATTCCGCCATGCATCAGACAGCCCTAAACTGCTTTAAGTTTTTGGATGGGGTGCCCTGGTCTCGTTGTCTGGGTCCGGATCTATCTAGGGATGGGTCCCACGCCATATTGAAGTCCCCCCCCAATATAATGTCCCCTGTAGCCAATGTGAGGGGTCTACCTTGGATTGTTAGAGTGACTATTAGGCACCTTCCCTGTTTGTCTCTCCATATAGTCTTTACCTGAGCATGTAAGGAGTCTTTAAGCGCTATGAGAACCCCCGCTATTTTATCTTGTGCATTCGCTTGGAGTATTTGATTAAAACCCTTGAGACGCGCCTTCTTCTTATCCCGGTCTTTAATGTGTGTCTCCTGAAGCATTACGATGTCATATGTGCCCTAAGTGTTCAACTTTTTTACGCTTGACTGGGTAATTAAGGCCTCTGACATTGTGTGTCAGAATCTTTATCCCCATTGGCTATTGTGGGGTATTAGGCTTATTGTACTTCCGCTTCTCCCATACCCTATTGTTGAGTTATGCTCGGTCTTCCCCTGTCCCCAACTCCCTCTCCCCCGACCCCCCAAAACCTGCGCAATCCCCAACTGGCGTGATTCCCTCTTCCCTCCCCCAACTGCCCTGTGGATGGCATGATTCTCTAATATCGCTCAGGCGTGTCGCTTGATACCCTCCAACAGTCTCAGGGATAACTTTGAAGGGATTCCTAAACCCTTCCACATGACTTCAGATACCCCCAGGTCATCACTCCCCTCCCCCCCTCCCGGCACCTGTAGTATCGGATTCAGAGTCTCCTTGCGCTCCGCCTTATTGTGCTTCTGCTCTACCATTCTCTGCCCACTGCTGGTCTTCATTTCCTTTTGCTGGGGCACCTCTCCCTTCTGTTTATTGTTTTCCACTCCCCCTGCTCTTCCTTGCTAAGGGGACTGTGCCGCTTACGCGTGGGGAGTCGTCGTCCTGATCCTGTAGATTCAAAATTGTCTGACCTTCTTCTCTAGTGGTAATTCTTTTTTGCACTCCATCCCATGTAAATAATAGCCCAAATGGAAACGTCCACTTGTATTTAATTTGACGCGAGGTGAGCTCCTTTGTTATTTGGGCCATGTCCCTTCTTTTCTGGAGTGTTGATAAGGTAATATCCTGGTAGAATTGTACCTCCTCTCCATTCATTCGGATATGGTCCATCGCCCTGGCCTTTCTTAGGATCTGCTCCTTTTGAGCGTATCTCGTGAGGGCCACCAGCACGTCCCTCGGGCGGTCACCTTGGGTCTTCGTTCTCCTCGGGCCCACTCTATGTATTCGATTGATCAGTATTTCGTCTTCCTACTGCAGGTCGAGGATATCTAGGAAAACTTGCTGCACCGCCGACTTGTCCTCTTTGTCCTCGACCGACTCCGGCATGTTTTTGATCCTTATGTTTGACCTTCGCAATCTCTTTTCCAAATCTTCGCATTGAATCTCCAGATTATGCGTTAGACGGGCCAGTTGTTCCTGCGTTTCTGCCACTTGTTGCGTTTCTTCCTCCATGTTCTGTACAACTCTCTCCAGGGTATCTGTCCTTTCACCCAGTCCTGCAACTTCTGTTTTTAATTCTTGGAGCGCTGATTTAAGTTCGTTCTTCATGGCATCTAGATGCAAATTCATTGAGTCCAACTGGAACTCCCCAAACCACGTTTTTAGATCTTCTTTCATGGCCATCTCGCCGTGGGGAGTGTCTACTGCCGGGCTGCCTTTTGATTCTCTATGCGCTCCTGCTTTGTCTGGGTTCCCTTTGTCTCTTCCCCCAGAGGTGGACTAGGTTCTGGTCTTGTTTATGAGTTTGGGACGAGGGGTTTTTGTGTCCTTGCTTCCCTCTTGACCTTGACTTCTGGGCCTGAGCGAGTTTCAACCATATGTGGCTTGCCTCACGATATTTCAGATCCCGCCACTCTGAGTTTTCTGCATGCGTGTCTGTCCCACGCGCTTAAGGTCCTGCTCTGATCGGATCCCCTGCCCCCCAGCGATTGAGGCCAGCGGGATAGCGCCAAGGGCCACACAAGTTCTTGTTTCGCCCCGGGGGGGGGGCTTCCTGATGATAGCGCAGGCCCCTAACTCACCCCACTGTTAAGGAGAGCTCCCCTCCTTTTCCTTTACTGACGGCTTCCTCCCGTCTTGCCCTGGTTACGCTACCCGTCTCTTGAGGCTTTGACACACGGGGGGGCACTCTCCCTTGTCCGGTCGGGTCTTGGCGGAGGGGCGGGGGGAGGAGTGGTGGAGGGCGTACCGGAGCAATCGTACTCACGGGTCTAACCGCCCAGCCTGAGGTGAAGGCGTTCCCTGAACCCCAAGTCCGCTCCTCCGTTCCGGGGGGGCGCTGTCTCCGTTTCGCTTCCCTTCTTCCGGGCGGGCGAAGCTCTCCTCCAACTCCCGGTCTTGGCTGTGGGGTGTCGCAGGACGCGGGCCCGACGCGTGATCTCAGCCACGCGGGGCCCCATTAAGATTCTCCGTCTGAGGGGGAGCCAGAGGGGGGTGGGCTCTCCTGTTACGTTCGCTGCTCCTTATGGAATACTCCGACTGTTGTGGTCGGCAGGGAAACCTCCCGCATCGCAATGCATCCGCTTTCGGGGTAATGCGCGTGAGGTGTCGTTCCACTTCTGTTACGGTGGATCGGTGGATTCCCGGCGATTACTTCAAGGGCTCATTGCCCATTCCAGGTCATTCGAGAGTTCCATGCAAAGCAAGCTGCTGCCGAGGCGCGGGAGGGGAGACGGAGCCTGGCTCACACACGTCCTCCCTCCACGGCAGCCATCTTGAAGACCCACCTCACTTCTTTATCAGTCTGAAAACACCTCTCTGGACCACACGCACCCTCTTCCCCATGGAAGGTTTCCCTGTCTTCGTCTGACATATTCTTGTCCCCAACTACTATGGCTGTCATCCTTCTCGTCTCTGTTTAGAGTCCGCCTGTCCAAAGACAAGGCTCTATGCTGAAGGCTAAACAAGCTTCACTCCTTGCCTCCTGACTGAGCAATTTGAAAGGTTTCTAAGCACAGACCCGGGGATCGAACTGTGGTGCTTTGTGTCATCTTGCTTCCAAGGCGAGCACATTGCCCCTCAGCTATCCTCCCGAGGTGGACAACTAAGCCCTCCTATAGTGCAAGTCATCATCATCGTCATAAAATAAACAACACATTGGTTATACAAACTATAGGGCTCTCTGTTACGTGGCCCTCTACAATTGGTTGGCACGCTTGTACCCCAGGTGCAGGGAGGGTCAGCCTGGTCAGGCCTCCCCACCCAATTAGTCCAACATCCATCATCACACTTGCCTTCTGCCATTCATTTAAGGCTTTGAACTTGGCATTGCAGAAGCTCTCTGTGCCTGAGAATAAAAGGGAGTGTGGCATGGTCTTATCTTTTGGTTTCGGTGTAGCGCGACCAAAACTCTATTTTCATCTGACCATGTAACTGGAGACCACGTTTCCAAGCTCTTCCCTGCATATAATACTATTAAATGATGAAATCTTGACTCTTCCAGTGTTTTTTCATCCCACCTCAAACAGAAGTTTGTTCCTTTCTCACGTTCATGTAACTACTTGACAGACAACCAGGCTCACAGTGGCCTCGACTCTTGGTGCTGGGCCAGCCAAGCCTTTCTTGAATTCTCCTTCGCCATGAGTTATTTTACAGCTTCGCCACACTGAAACCCTTTTCATTCATAGGGTTAAATTCTTGCTTAAAGTGCATCGTGGAACATCCAGGTTCTATACATTCCTATGTATATACATTGGTGCATCGCCGCAATCTGTCCACTACGTAGCGAGCCTCACGATTATTTTGTCTACTTGCGTTACAGCATCTGTACAAGTGTAAAATGACTTTGCATTTTCTTCAGTGATTCTTCGCACAAGCATCTTCATTTCGATCCCAAAATGTTGCTTAGCCTTGACACCTCCTGTTCAGATCTTATAGAATGTCTATGTTCTTTCGTCTTGTGTATCTTTTCATGGTGCGTCAGTTCTGCTTCGTATGACGTCACCAGTCTTCTTTCTCGTTCATTGTCACAATTCTTCCGGGACTCTGTTCAGAAGACCATCATTTCTTTGTGAATGCATATAGGTTTTTCTCAATGGATACCTTGTTTCAAGAATTCTTCGTGGTATAGGCATCCTCACTGGTACTGCACGTGTTGCAATTTCCGGTTCCCAACATATAGGCAACATGGGGGCAGAGCTTTTGGTAGGGGCTTTTAGCTCTTCCTCTACATCATTGAATGGTACCTGCACTGTGTGTGCTATGTTAGCCTAACCTCGCCACGTGCAGTTTATTGAAAGTCCTCCAAGGCTGTCCTCTTACAATCTTTTTTCACATTCCCTGTCTTTTCTATCCTGTTCGTCCTGATCTCTTTGCCTTAGTTCCTCAATGCTTTTCCCATCTAGTTTGAGTAATATCTGTCCTCCCATACATTCGTTCTGCACGAGCGTTACCTTGTCAGCTTTATCCTTCTCTCCTTTCCATCTCTTAATCTCTAGTTCTATTTCTGCCGCTACATTCAATCGCTCACTTCTCTCTTCCTTGTTTTGTATGATCTTAAAGATTTCCTCTTTTCTCTTACTCTCCTCTGGACTATCGTTACTGCTATAAGCGGGTGGCTCATATATCGGATTACTATACCCTGTCGCCATTTTAAGTTCCTTTAAAGGATACAATCCTACTTCTTCCGTACTAGCGCCTTTTACTTCAGGTGACGTAAGGGGAGCTAAGGGCTCAACACCTTCCTCCTTACACTAAGCATCCACTTTTCGGGTGGCAGATCTTCCCTCTCTTCCAAAGCTGTAAAATAGCTAGCCTTTTTTCCAATGTATTCCCTGTGTATGCAGCGTGCAAGTATGTGGTCATGAGTTGCAGTACTGCTTTTGACAATGACCCCCCCCCCTTGTGGCTATGGCATGAACATCTTATCTGCTGTGCCTTTCACCCATTCCGCACTATACGGTTTGCGCTTGGGCATGTGCTTTGGCAGCGTCTTACATAAAAGCATCACAGGAGTGTCTCCCATTGTTACGAGTCTCAATTTACTGTCAATACTTACCAGACTTTATAAAATACCTTCACCAATTTTAAAACAACAAATATGAGTGCACTCCAAAAATCAACGCTCAAACCTCTATTTTTCAATGATCTCTATTTACACCTCTGGATTGGTACCAACCACTTCCCTAGATAAATAATATAACTTCTTGACTTTATCTCAATTCTTTCACAACTGTTCATAACGCTCTTCGACACCTTCATTCAACATAATACACAAACAGACACACTAGTCGACTTTTCACATTTATAGCACGGTGATCACCCTTTTCCCTCTCGCATCTAATTAATACTCTGATCACAGAGTTTAGCTTGTCTCCTTATGTAAACCTGTTTACACGTAGCCTAGGGACCCCCACTGGGGTGTGAGACAACCTCTTCTGGACCCCCTTGGGTCAGGATTCTCATGTGCTATATCGCTCCCTATCTCTTTACACATTATTTCCCGTTACTCCTGTTACTTTTAAAATTGCCACAACCCTGTTTCCTTAGTTTGCCATTCCCCTTAGTCTACTCACCATTGGCTCGTTTGACTCAAGGCCCTCGGCATCGTCTCATCCACCAACCGACCACTTTCGCCTTCTGTCCGCAAAGCGCCTGTGGAAACCAGGTAGGGATTTCATCAAAGAGGGACCCTGCCCACTGTCTCGATTCATCTTGCAAGATTTCTATTTGGCCGCTCTCCACAGGAAACCCTGCGATCTTCCGGATAGATAGTGAAGGATGTCCGATCATCCGAAATACTGGAGTTACTTAATCGATGGGTCTAACCATCTTACCACTGCTACAAAGTGTGAGCTTATGGCCCTTAAATAAGTAGCATATCTTGCAGTAAATGGGATGCAGAGTAACTCTTACACCAAATAAACCAACTCAGGAAGAAGGCAAAGTCTTTTAACTGTTTTACTATCAATTGTCTAAAACAGGGAGTTACAACAGACGTCGCACAAAATCTCACTCGAAGCATTTAATCAAAAATTGCATTTATATAGCAAAAACCTGTCATACGTGACATCATAATACGTGGCAAATAAGAAAGGGGTTGTGGTTGGCTCCAGGGGAACATCTAAATATACTTTCTATAAGGGATCGGGTTGTGATTGGGTCTCTACAGTCAGGTGGACAACTTATGCCCGCCCCTAGTGCAAGTCATCTTCAACAGTTATTTTGACCCACAGCTCATCATTGGCTATCAAACTATGAGGCTCTTTGATATATGGCCTTCTACAATTGGTTGGCACACTCGTCCCTTCTGGAACATTCGGCTCACTAGCAGCACATAAGCTGGTACCCCAGGTGTCAGTGGATGGACGTTGACCGTGTCTCCCCACCCAATTAGCCCAACATCTCTCATCACCCATGCATTCTGCCATGGAGATTGCCTTTGAACTTGGCTTTGTAAAGTATCTTCGCTCCTGGGAATATAATGGAGTGTGAGCACACGCTATCTTACATCTAGAGCTGCATGCCCACCTTCTATTTTCATCCATAGCCCATGTGACAGGAGATCGCAATTCAGCTAATTTTCTAGCATTTAATTGTATTAAATTAATCAAACTTGGCACTCATGGTGTTCTTTCTTTGCACCTTAACAAGGAATGACTCAGGCTCTCATGTTCACTGTTCTTTAAGGATATATAACCAGTTCTTGGCTGCTTCAGCCTTTGACACAAGGCCAGAGAGCCTTTCCCGGTCTTTCCTCAATTTCAGCTGCGACACAGCTTTCAGCCATCTTCTCCATGGGCTTAAGCTTACTAAAGTTGTAACACAGAAGTCCAGACTCTATACAATGGCAGCACCGCCTGCAGTCTGTTCACTACATATAGCTAGCTTCTATGATTACTTAGTCTACTTGCGTTGCTGCATCTGTACATCGGGGATACATCAGATAGGGTTTTCTTAGTGGATACCTTTTCTCAAAGATTCTCAGCGGAATAGGCACAACCACTGGTGTCATGCATGGCACGATTTCTGGCTTCCAACATATAGGTAGGAGGGTGCGGGACTTCCTGCAGAGGCATTCGGCTGCTCCTCTACATCATGACTAACCCTGCCTTCACCACCTGAACTAACTACTTAATCGTAGGAGAATCGCGAATGAATAAATCACCAAAGAACGCTGAGCCAATGTGTTGTACTTGTCATGACCCTTGCCCCTGGCCCTCACTGTCAAGTCAGCCTTCCAGTTAGGGCCAGGTCAAAGGCCTTAAAACCTCATCCAAGACTCTCTTGGAGTCAGTCCTGGCGCCTTTGGCGCCAGGCTCATAACCATCATGAAAACCAACATTCGAATGGGACTATTTACTTGGGACTATTTAACTTGGGGGGGTTCAGCCAACATGGAGGCACACACATAGCTCAGTTACAAGGAACTGAGCTATGCGGTCTAATCTTTTGGGTGTGGCAGGCCTGGGACTACTTTACCTGGACTACTTTGGGTGTGGCAGGCCTAGGACTATTTTACCTGGACTACTTTACCTGAGACTATTTAAACCACACCCAAACAGCAGAACATGCTTTGCGTTATTCTGCTGTGGGCAGCATAACGCTCACTGTGTCCAGTTCTTTCATGCCAGCTTACCTGAAACCAAGGACCTTCAGAGAGAGAAAGAACACTATGAAACTTACCTGGAACAGTATCCTGTCTTCAATCCATCGCTGACTTTAGTTCCACTCACCTGAAGGTACGAACTCCATCATCCGGCACCGCATGCATCCTGGAATACCATAACCTGGAAAGAGGAGAAAGAAAGACAGCATTAGTAAGCGTTTACTCACGTTTCCTCCCGAATGAAGAAAGCCACACAATTCTTACCTGGGTAGTCATCTCGTGGCCAGTATCATTGCTGGAACATGACGGCGCTCGGCTAGGAACATCGCAACCTGCAAGGAGAGAAAAGACACAGGATAGCAATATAAAAGGCGAAACAGCGCTGCGCATCGTGCATTACTCACCGGACAGCATCGCGCACACCACGCTTTCAGCTACGCTTTCGCCTACCGGCCCATGCTCATCTTCAAACTGCATGACAACACCAAAATACCTTTCCATACCTAAAAGGAAAGAAGCAAGACATTATTATTCAAACTAAGAGGAACATAAGAACTGCAGATAAAGACTGTAAAGCAGCAAACTTACGGAGTCGCAGCAGGCCTGGATTCCCACAGGGAGGCTTGCACCAATGAAGTAACTTGGTCGCTGCTCGCCCCCCACATCTACGCACTCCTGCCACAAGGAGCAGGACGGAGAATCCACCTTTTACAATATTAAGGTGAGGCGAAGGCCCAAGGGGGAGGAAGGAGTTGAGGCCAAGGGAGGTGGGAAAACATAAAGACAATCTGGTATTGAATCCAGCTCTCCTTTATTGCAGACCCATCTTTAACCAGAGGCCTTACCAAGGGACCGGGAGAGGGTTCGAGAGTGCAAATCATCCAACCAGTGCTGGGTGGCGTCCCCGTGAATACCAGGTGAGCGTAACAGTACTTGGATGTAAGGGTAGCCTAAGTATTGCACTCGGATGCACTGTGAGGGTAGTCAATGTGGTGCATCTGGGTGATCGGTGGGGGTGGCTGGTGAATTGCATTGGAATGAATTTCAGGGGTGGTCCAGATGTTGCATCTAGCTGATTTGTGGGGGTAGCTAATGTATTGCATTTAATTTCCTTCTGGTGAACGTTTGTTATTGGGATTTTGTATAGCGCCTTTTTATCATTTGTATGATCTCAAAGCGCTGTGGGATGAACGCCCTCAGGGACCGTAGTCCAGATCTGCATTCTATTGTTTGTTGGTGCAGTGGAGAGAATTAGCATATTGGTATGTGTGAGTATCTGTGCAAATTGGAGGGAGTCCCCTGTTCCGGATTACCTTCCAGTGCCTGCCGAGGTGACCATATGTCCCTATTTTAGAGGTTGAGAGCCTTAGTTCTCTGAGAGACATTCTCAGCTCAGTGTGGAGTTTTTCTGTTTACCAAGCTTGAGCGTGTCTTTCCCTGCTTGACAGTGTCATCGGTGTTGAGTTACCTGATTCCAATCCTTTACTGGGCTAATCGATTGCCGGTCTATGGTCATCACTGTGTGTTGTTCAGTCTGCAATTATTTATCGTAAAACACCTTCTCAGTGTGCAGCTACATCCAGTTCTGTTCTATCAGACTTAAGGTGGTTGAAGGCTAATTGCCAGTGGTTGAAGGCTTATGGCCACTGCTTAGGATTGCTATGACATGGCTTCACAGTGCATTTGGCAAGAACACAAATGCTGAATCCCATGATACTGAACAGTGGTGTCCCCCGCAACCTGTGTTCAGTATCATGGGTTCAGGGGTGTCCCCTGCTTCCAAAGGAAGAAGTGTGGCAAGGGGGAATAATAAAGTAAAAAATAGAAAAGGACCCTGCGAAGGATGTCCTTACCCATTTTAGGGGTAGGAGATCAACATCGCAGGGGAACGGGAGAGAAGAGGGTCATACAAGAGAGAAGGTAAGTAGAATCAAGCAAAGGCAAGTAGGGAGCGGGGGTCATGGGTAGGGGAAAAGCGGCTCAGAGTGAGCCATGTGCTCAATGTGCAGCTCCCTCCTTTTTCGGATTCAACATTTTCGGATACGAAGAAACGGGCCCTGCAGTTATCACATAGAACCAAGGTAAGCAGCCATGGGAATCACCTTGACCATTAGAATGCGGCTATCCCCCACAATAAAATTTGGTCTAGCTGCACAAAATGGCCCTCATTAGGACTCTGGCGCTAAACCATGGTGCTATTAGCACCATGGTCCATGCCGGAGTCCGCCATGGAGAAAGGGGGAATTACCACCCCATTCCAAGGTTGGCGGGGCGGTAATTCCCCCTTTCTCCATGGCCCTTCCCCATTCCCATTTTTGCCCCATAGGGCTCAATGAGAATGGGGAAGGCGGCAATTACAGTACCGCCATGCTGTTTTTAGCAGCATGGCTACCTCCAAACTCGGGTCCGGGTAGCGTAAAAGGGGACTTACCGGGCCATTCCGACTTTGGAGGGCCCGGTAATTCCCTTTCACAGGACCCAGATCCGGTACATCCCCATTCCGGATCTCCGCAAGGGCGACCGCTGCCGATTGGCCAGCGACTTCTGTCAATCTCTTGCGACATCTGGCCGTCGACCAATCAGAGGAGAAGGGGGTGTGGCCACAGCGTCCTGTGACGCTTGTGGTCCTCCAACGCTTGTGGTCCTCCATTTTGATTTCCATTTTGTTGCACACGTGTAAACGCATGCTGCTGCTCCAGCCATCCAGTGACCAGTATCCAAGGCCAGGCTAGGCCAGCTGCAGCGTCGCGAGTCTCGCGACTTGGTATGTACTGCCCCTGGGACTCGTCTGTGTGTGTGGGGGTGGAGGGTGGGCCGCCGGTGCGCACTGCTGCCAGCCACTGTGACTGTCGGCACGGGTGCCGTGCAGCCGTGGTGGTTTCGTTTTGATTTATTTGAAAGCCTGGCTGCCTGCCGCGCAGCCCGGGGCCCAGGACCCGGTGGTGATGCCGCAGGCGAGGGCACAGGGCCACCGGCACGGCAGAGATATGTCTCTGCCATGCCGGCCCGGTGGCCGTGTCGTGTGCCCTCGCCTGCTGCGTCACCGTCACTGCTGGGTCCTGAGGCAGCCCCTAGTTGGCCCTCGCTGTGCCCGCCACAGGTGGCTTGTTACTCCAGAGTGCTCGGCTCACCTCTGACTCCTTCCTTTGCATACTTGCCAACATTCTGTGACCAAAAACCAGCCATCATCTGCCTGTTATTTCGGCACATGCCTGTGGTTATCTGCACAATATGTGCTTATGCCTCCCAGTCCACACTGTGCCTATGGCTCTCGGCCCACCATGTGCCCCATGGCTCTGTGCTTGCTGGTGTGACTTCCAGTTTACTTTGTGCTTGTGTTTTCTGGGTACTCTTCCACGACAATGTGCTCGTGGTCCTGAGAACATCACGCGCATGTGGTTCTCTTCCATGTGCTTCTCTCCCAGTCCAGTCTCGGCCATGACGCGTCTGTGCCTCCGGCACATGCCTGTGGTTCCCTGGACAGTGCACACTATGTGCGCCTGGTTCTCAGTCCACACCGTGCCTCCGGCTCTCGGCCATCCTAAGTGTGTTGCTCCCTGGCGCTCACGTGCCTATGGCTCTATGCCCACCCTGTATGTGGCGATGACTCTCTGCCCACCACGTGCTGCTGGTGTCTTGCCTGCACTGTGTTTGTGGCTCCATGCAAGAATGTATCCAAAATAGATGCAGGGTTTTTCAAGTTTCAAAAATAATAATATGCATAACATTGACATCACAGGAAATTACAAAACATAGATTGTTGGCACAACACTATTGCATTCTAAAATACACAACCCATCAAACAGCACAACTTGGAAAGATGTTCAAATGTGTATTTCTGAATGGTAAATTAACACCAAATTCAATTACCTAACTTTAACAGAAGGTAATCACACAGAGCTGGTAGGCACAGCCTGGGCAATACATATGTATTCCTGCAGTGCAAGTTGAACACTGAATGACATGGAGACTGATACCCCCCTCATTCTGATAGGCAGATGCTCTGTGATGGTGTTACGCTGTGCCACTTGCCTTCACTGGTGGTTCACCTAAGGGTTATCCCAGCAAGAGTGCAGGACAGAGTCACGTCGCTGTCAGGTCAGTGGATTGGTCTGAGTCCAATCTAAGTAATCCCCTAGCAGCCCACTGTACAGACAGACTAATTCATGTGTTGCATGAATGTGCCCCCGTGTATTCTAAAGCACGGTAACCCCCAGGGTCGGACTGGGGCATAACATGGTCTCCAGCACCAATGAAAAAGTGGCCTGCAGTTGCAAATGGCTATTCATTCCTTTTGTGACACTGTTTGAATAGTACCCAAGGGTTTTGTTTGGGATAAAATGTGATGAAAATTGTGCATTTTAAAGAATATATGTATTCAGCAAAACTGGTCAAAACTACAAACAGTACAAAACTGGGGGGCCCTAACCATCATGTTGAGATGCCTCCCCACCCGCACTTCTTCAGCCAGGCCTGAGCAGCAGAGCCGCTGTATGAATGCTGTGAGTGCGCTGCAGGCTCGTGAGTGTGGGGAGCACTGCCTACCCTGATCCAGGGAGTAGGGTCACTAGGAGGATCCCACACTGTTCAATTATGATTAGAGAATATGTACACATGTGCTTTAGTAACCCCCCCATTCATGGGTAGGAAGTTACTCCACTATTGATGCTTGGAAGCTTCTGATGTTGACCCACATCTAGGGTTGTCATTGGATTTTGTCACAAACTCCCGCAGTGCTTTGTGTCTTCATAAAGTCACCTTTGAAGGATTAAAATGTGTAAATATCTAAAGTTGGTACTCTCAGAATTCCATGCTCATATTTTCTTTGTGATGAATCCTAAAATGGGCTATTACGATACTGCTACATTTTTCATATGCTTGGCTGCATTTTGGATTGGTAGTCCGTCTGGAAAAATATTTGCACTTATAGTATATTAGAAGTCTTCCCTATCACCTATTTCCAATTTATATGACGTTATACTGCTGTTGACTTCCCGGCATCTGAACTTCAGCAAAGCCCGGGTTTTGGGGAGTTGAGATTTGCAGTGGTGTGCGTTTTGTGAGTTGCTGTTCAAAGGTATGGATATTTGTGCGTGCTGCTGTCCCAGAGAATTCCATAGCGTGAGGCTTTATTATATTTTCTCAGGGTCCTAGATGACCTAATGCGAATTTCTATGCTACATGCGTGTCTCTGTGAGCACATGGGTTACTGTAGGAACTGCCATACTGTCTTTGCTCAAGTTCTGTGGTTCTAGATTGTTGCTCATTGCCATGCAACTGATTTTGTGTGCTGTGTGTTTGTGTGAATAGTACGAATTGCTGGAATGTGTACCATTGTGGAGAGGTGCGGGGTGTGGAGGACAATGAACATGTAGGAACAGAAACCTAGGCATAAACAGAGTGTTGGTGAGTGTGGGAGTAATGCAAAATGCAGCCAGGATTTTTTCCCCCATAAAATATGGGGACAGGACTGATGAGGCTTTTGGTACTGAAGTTTGTATCACTCAGTAATGCCCTGTATGCCCTGAACACATTTTGAACTAATCGTTTGGCAGCCAAAATAACACAAGAAGCATCATTAAAAACTGAGGATGCCATACATGTTTTCTGGTGAAATATTCTCCCTCTGCCCTTTTATCCTGGCTTTCCCCTATCCCCATGCCCGCCTATCCGTCCCTGTCCCCCCAGAATGTGATTTTGCTCTGTAGTCCTGTTGAAATAACAGGGCAGATCCACATAAAGAGGGGATTGGGGTTCATACACTTCATGTGGCAACATGGACCTTGACACTGCTACACATGATGATCCATTCTTGTATGAAATGTCACAATACACTGATATAAAACCATTTTTTTCTTAGTGCACTGAGGGATAATGCTTTATGAGGCCACTTCCTGTGATGTCATGGTGGGGGCGTGGTCAAATGAACACTTCCTGTGGGCTGTGGGGTCAAATAACATCACTTCCTGTGATGTCACTCTTAGGGGTGTGGCACTGTGATGTCACTTCCGCTACCCCTGGCATTTTGGTGAAATGACGTCCCTGGAGTGGGGCTGCAGGACAAACTCAGGCTGATGGTTGCAAAGGTGGCAGATGGTGATGCTACAGAGGAACACCTGGGAGGAATGGAAATCAGGTGCAGAGAATGCAATCAACCAAACGATGCCTTTGATGTAAATTGTGTATCTGCAACATATATATGTGTGTATATATATATATCCTATGTATATTACACTCATGTAAAGGGTAACTATATAACTGTATATACCCATATGTAAATTGCTTTGCCTCTGCATATATATTCTCCTCTAAGAACTGTTTATTCTTGCAATGTATGTAACCACTTCATCTTCATTATGTGCCCAGATGCCCACGGGACCGGATACGCTTTACAAATAAAACAAATACAATGGGGGAGGAGGTGTGTAAAAAGGGGTAGTAGGGCGAGGAGATAGATTCATGTTTTATAGTTGTTTCAGGACAGTGCTGAGGAAGGAGACCCGGTGGAGTATGTGTGGGCGTACGGAGGGCAGCTGGAACAGAGACGCAGTGGGGTGGAGACGATTCCCCAGACTTTGGGTTTTGTTGGGAAGAGGGTGATGTGAGCAGAACATCACCCGTATATTGAATAAAAGAGCATATAATAGAAAAGAATCCCAGTGCTATTTTGTAGCGGGTGGTGAGACACTTACACAAAGCACATTCTAAATGGCTGCTACTATAATGAACGGGATGTATAAACTCTAATCTGAAGTAGTGACGCTAATGTTTTTGCAAAACCCATGCTATTCAACATGACACCTGCTCTGCAATGTAGAACACATTAAGGGCAGCTAATAAGTCTGTAGTGGGATGGCACTGTTCCTTGGAAGCATTATGATATGGCATTTATAATGCGCCTATAGACAAGTATTTCAAGGCGCGACAAGATGGATAACTATTGAAATGCAAACTATTTGCAAAAACATGTTATTCTATGAGTGGCAAACCTTCACACTAAGGGCAGCTAATCAAACCTAGTAATTGAATAAATAACAGCCCCAAGTTGTGATTGACTGGCAAAGAAAAAAAGATGGTTCAGATGGGCTGGAGGGTGGGCTTATGCCCTATTTAACTAGATGCACAGGGCATTAGGGACGCACCGACTACAGATGCAGCCTGGTGCCAGGTTCCTGAAGATAGAAGGGGTCAGGTCTAATTGAGAGCTTGACTGCCTGGGTAAGAGAAAGCAAATATCTTTTTTTATTTCTATGTTCATGGCCATAGTTCTGGCAATGGGCCTAGAATTGGCCAGTTATTCCAAATTCTGATTTTTATGCACCACCAATAACTGTCAGGCAAGTTGCAAATCTAAACTGTTTTGATGGGGAGAAGAAACCAGCTTTAGGATAAGCAAAAGCTTTATAGGGAATTTAGTGAAAAGTCAGTGATAGGCCAGATTGGTTCAGTGCCCCAGGAATATGTCTGTGAGGCACCCTCGAGGGATTTTTAGGACTTGGCTTCGGCATTTTAGACTGGATTGCGTGAAAAACTGGGAGGTGGGTGGGGCCGTCATAAAGGTTACCCTTTGGCCCATTGGACATCTAGATTGTGTAGCATTATGCAGAAGAGACATTGCATCATTCAGTTTTGAAATGTGGATCACTGTGAATCACTGCTGTTAAGATGCATGTTTTATTTTAATGGTTTTATACATACGCCTTCGGCTGTCTTTTCAGATAACCTGTGGAGACGATTGTTAAGGACTATTACTAAGCATATAGCACTGTTAATCGGATTGGTTGCATTTACTTTTTGTACAATTGGGGGAGATTTCTGCACAAACTAAAATTGCTGTTTAATTTGGAAAAGTAATTTTAGCGAATTTGAGTGATAGCTTGTTCAAGAGGTTGTGGGGGTATATTTTACATTATGATAACATTGGGGATTCTATATTTATGACGTGTTTTGTATTAGCTGTTATTTTTGTGTCCCAAATTTTTATGAATTGTTTTTTGGGAAAGGTTTTAATGTAAAACCAAAACACAACAAAATACATTTTAAAAAAATAAACAAGCTTTCAAAAGTCTTTTTCATGAGACATTAAATCTGCTCATAGGCCTATAATTTGGCACCTTGCCAATTGTACAAATTCTCATTGTTTGACCGTTTCAATATTTTGGAGACTGGAACATACAAATAAAAATAGAGACAACTAATGCCATATTCAGTTTCCTTCAGCCTTAATCCAACCCTTTCTATGCAAACCCATTAAATTGCATTTCAGTGTAAATTGTACTATAACTATTTGAAATCCATATCAAGATCACCACATATATACATATATTTTTTTACCCCCCATGGGCAAGATCAGGCGTTCTAATACATGGCTTCCAGCTTCTCATACGGGATTCACTAAGTGCATGCCCATACCACTGCCAAGAAATCCTTCCTGCATCCCATCACACAAACCCAGCAGATGATACGTCATTCTATTAACTGTGACACCACCTTCGTTGTTTATGTACTTTCGTGCCCTTGTGGGCGTTGGTATGTCGGCAGTACTACCTGTAAACTAAAACTGCAAAATCTGAGAGCCATTAAGTATTCTGATCTGACATATCCCATGGCTAAACATTTTAAATCTGAACATAACAATGATGCTAATATGCTAACATTTTTTGCTGTGGCACATGTACCCCCTCATCCGAGGGGTGGTGATCGTATTCTGAGGCGGAGACAACTTGAAACCAGATTCATTTTGGATCTTGACACAAAATTCCCCAGGGGTCATAATGTAGACGAGGAGTTGTATACTTTTTTGGGTACCTAATTTGGGTATTTATTATTATTGCTTTCTCCTGCCATTTATGCTCTATTTTCCTTTGTTGGGGTCATCTTGTTTTTCTGGTTCAACACTTTTGTATTTTTGTATTCCTGCCTCACTTTTGTTGGTTTGTTGCAGGTATTTATTAATCCAATTTTGTTCTCACACTTACTATTATTGTTCTTTTTTCTTTTATTACCTGCCTGTCTTAGCTGATTATTTTGCAATAGGGGGAGTGCTCTCTTAACTATGTCTTGTTATTTCGGGGGCCTACATGCAGCTTCTTGTTCTATATATTTGTGTTATTCCCTTCATTTTCTGACTGTCTCATTATTCCTCAATGTCTTGAATTTACTGGTCTAGTCGACTGTGTGCTCTGGATCTGTCATGCTGCTTTTTTGCCTTTGGGTACTCTGACATCATGGTCTTCACTTGCACTTTGATGAATTAGCTGCTATTTTCTGCAATTTTTGCAGTCTATCAGGTCGATGCACTTGCACTTTATAACATCCTCTACTTTTGAGGTTGGGTAGGCACACTGTTGCCTTGCCGCTCTATTTGCTTATTTGCACTGTATAATTGACATCTGACGATCTAGCTGCTATTTTTGCTGTTTGCACAAATTATCTTGCTGGCTGTATTACCTTGCTGACATTTTTTAACATTTAGGTCCAGTCCTACTGTTTTTAACCTAATTTTACATCTAATCTAGGTTGACCCGTTTTATTGTTATTGTATTGTATTTTTTACTTAAGTGTCGGGAATGACATGTTAGTTCATGAGGCTGATCGTGCATTTACATGGGGTGATTTGTAATGTTGGTTTATTTATTTTGAGTGTGGCTTATTATTACTTCTTCTGTGCTATGTGGTAATCATACGGCTATTTTATGCACTGTGCATTGATGTCTAGCAAGGTCCTCATATAGGTATTGATATATGTATAAGGGTTTTTTCCTTATATGGAGACTGTGGTGTTTCACACTATGTTTTACACCTTGGTCAGTTTTACTTTACATCTACTGATCATTGACAGAAGCGTTTGCTAAAGCACTGTGCTTTCATTTTTCTGTTTCAGCATGTTTACACACTCCTTTCCAACATGGCCACCCCTGTTCCCTCTTGTGTTGGCAGCAGCTGTTGCCATTGACATAGTTAAGGGACTGTTGGTGGTGGTGTATTTATCACTGCCCAACCCTTTCCCCCTCACGTGATCAAGCGCTCAGTATAGCGCGAAACGCGTTGTTTGCAGGCTGTTAACTTAGGCGTCCTGCTGTTTTGTCCTCTATATGTTGCCTTGTGTCGTGCATTTGTTTTTTGCGCGATGCATTTGGTTTTTTTATTCTGTATTAACATTAAAAGACATCAGTAATTGTTGCACTGTGTCTGCAGTGTTTCTTCCGACCCCCTACTGAACCTGGCATTTGTTTCTATGTGCCTGCGGGAGTGCGATTCACTTTTTCCTCCTTTTCTGATATATATATACACATATATACACAGCGGCGGTCGCCGACCTATAAATAAGGTGAGTCGTACTACCATAGGAACCCCTCAAAATTCTATCAATAACCTTTGATTCGAGTAACAGATTTGACCGAAATTACGAGAGTAATTAAGGTCTCGCGGGTCCCCCCAGATTGCAAAGTTTCGTAAAGATTTGTTAAAAAACAGTTATTAAGAAGACAAAACATTTTATTTTTTTTTACAAAAGTGCAGCCTACTTCCCTCAATTTTCTCACAGACAAACAGGTCAATGTTTGCCAAATCACACAGCCCAAACGGCTGGATGAATTTGGACCAAGTCCAAAACAACTTGGGCACCAACCATTGACTCGCAACCCATTCGTGGTTTGGCGATATTCTGTGCAGTAGTTTTTTAAATATTTGATGGAGAAGGGGCTGCTCTCTTCTCAAAAATAGATGGCTATATCTCGGGGATTTACCCATATCTGGGTGTTTCTAGAAATGAAACAGCCTCCATCTTGTTTTTCTCTCGCTGCAAGAGATAACCGCCGCCATCGCTGAGGATAAGGAAAATGAAAATGCACATGGCGGAACCAAAAACACAAAATGCTGGTGTGGGCCAGTTTTTTGGGTCAAAGTGGGCCAGTTTGATGAGTCACTTCACTATGTGGCTTGTAGTTTTGACCAGTGTTACTGAATAGATATTCTTTCACATGCACAATGTGTATCACATTTTATCTGCTAATATCACAGTTGCTGTGATTGGGACCAGGCCCTTATGTGTCCTTCGGGGCCCTGGCCACCCACACCCAATCACCTTAAGCGTCTATCTACACCACTTGCTGTGGCACTCACTGGCCTCGCCACAGAAGACCTGCACTTACCCATGCACTCTTACAGTTGAAAGCTCACTAGCACTTTCTACACTTGGCACTTTGACCTGCAGCGCACGCATGGGCACACCAGCACTTAAACCCCCCCGTCCCTCTTCTCTCACTGCACTTGCACATTCTGAATGCTCACAAGGCCTAGCAGGTTTTTCCTTAACCTCTTGTGTATTCATTGTTTTCTATCCCATGTTCCCTTCCTGTTGCCCTGTGGGCGCTTTGTAACGCAATTTACTTGTTATATAAGCACCTAAGAAATGCCCAATAAATAAAATTAAAAAACCTCCCCCTTGGGTACTACTCAAATAGTCTGTC
Organism: Ambystoma mexicanum; assembly: GCF_040938575.1. Classification (NCBI taxonomy): domain Eukaryota; kingdom Metazoa; phylum Chordata; class Amphibia; order Caudata; family Ambystomatidae; genus Ambystoma; species Ambystoma mexicanum. The sequence continues at coordinate 405,960,133 of NC_090926.1, forward strand.
ACAAAAGAAATGAATTGTCATTTGCAACGATGGGCCACTTTTTCATTGGTGCCTGAGACAATTTTATGGCCCAATCTGGCCCTGTCGGCTATTGCCTCAAATAGCCGACATCTCACAGAAACACAAACAGCGTGTGTTGTGGGGGGAAAGGGCCGGGGAGGAGGCCATCTGGGAAGTGGAGGAGCCAGCACAGGTGAGGGGAGCACTTTGTGAGGCCCTTGGGGAGGCAGGAACACAATTTGTTTTAGTCGTTTTTCTGATATTCACAGCCATATTCAAAGCTATAAAGGAGAACGGATAGCCGAGGGTATGTTTAGTTTAGAACCAGCGGTTACATGTTTTATCTAAACATATTTTTACAGCTATAGTAATTTCAGGGGTGAAAAAATACTCAGTGACACGATTTCCATCCAGGTCTCCCATCAATGCAGTAACCAGTTCAGACCCTGCTTAACTTCCAAGTGAGGAAGGGGCCAGACTCCTCAGGCCATGTTGTATGATAAATGAGCCAAAGTACAAGACCACTGAGAGAAACCGGTCAGCCTTTTTCTTGCTTTGAAGCTAAGCAGGGTCAGTCCCGGTTACTGCATGGATGGGCGACCAAATGGGCATCTGCATTATTTATTTTTTTTAAACTGTGTTTGTCAGTGTTTGAAAGTTTTGCACTCAGAGACCATTACTTGCCTTTAGCTGAATTGCATTCTGGTATTTGTTGTCTCCCAGTCAATAATTTTAAAAAAGTAATTTTTACAGCAACAGTGGGTTTCCCATCCCAGCAGTCACTGGGATGAACCCTGCTTAGCTTCAAAGCGACAAAGGGGTCAGCCCCCTAAGGCCATGGACCCTAAACAATGAGCCCACCTTACAAGACCACTTACGAAGTATGTCCTAAGGGTGCTGGATCCTTCCTCACTTTAAAACTAAACAGGGTTGGTCCCAGTTACTGCATGGATGGGAGGCAGGCCACAGTCCCAAATGCTGTGTGTTTTCTTAGTTTTAAATATCTCATTGCACACGGCATCCACATTATTTTTTATTAAACCGTGCTACTCTCAGTCCTAGACAGTTTTGCCTTTTGCTGAATTTCATTCTGGTATTTGTAGTCTCCCAGTGAAGCTGGAGGAAATAATGCCACAACTGTACCCTAACATAGTTCTATAAGGATATATATATATTTGAGTGACACTATGTTAGGTGTAATTTTCAAGTTATCTTTATAAAGCAAAATATTGTTGAAAGTCAGACATGGGGGTGAGGAGGGGAAATAATGAGGGCAAGTAAGTCATGAGTATTTGCCCACGATGTGGCAAGATAGTTTACAATCCTGGACACTGGTGCAGTTTGTTTCACTAATTGTGGCTGCTTTTCAGGAAACAAGTAAAGGACACTTATGGGTGGACGGTTCTACTTTATTTTGCCGCTGTATTTTTCATTGTGGGTTTTTTCATTGTTGTTTTTTTTTTTCAAAAAACTCTTTTCTTGGGGGGATTACCCCCCTAACCCCCCTTTTTTTTATCCCTTACACCCACAACCATATATAAAAATGTTTACCCCCCCAATAAAAACGTTGATGAAAAAACACGATGAAAAAAATACTGCAGTGAAATGCGTGTATACCGGGTGGACAGCGTAACTTTTCTTTAGAGGGCGGACGCAACCCCTTAGGTTTATTTGAGGTTGGCAAGCTTCCTCAAGTATTTGGCTACCAGGATTTTACACAGGTGATCATGTTCCCAGTGCAGACTCTTTCCCACAAGATCACAAGCACTTGTTTTATATTTGGATTGTGTTTTTCATGGAATATTTCACGACAGATTGCTGGGTTTAAAAGGTTAGCACGTTTTATACTTTGACAGCATATTTATTGGAACATTTCTTCTCTCAGGTTATTTTTCTGGTGTTAATTACTTTTTTAAAAGTCCAATGCTATTTTGTCTTGCACATTCTCTTCTAAGGGAAGGTCAATTGAACTTCATTTGCATATTTCACTTTAAAATACATGTTCACTTACCGTGCGTATATTCATGGGTGCCAGCTTTTGATTATCGCTATGGGGGGGAAAAAGTACCTGGGCATACATTATTCTTACAGCTGGTCATATTTCCCCCTTTTTTGTGCTGCTTAAATTCGGTTGATTGGGGTCACAACATTCACTAAGAGACCGGCCATAAAACAAGGGTCTTGTTGCACGCTGCTGCTTAACCAAAGTGTGATCTTTGGCAAATAATTTGATCTCACTGTGCATTGCCTAAAATATTGTGAGTTCTCAAAGCCTGCCATCTTTTAGACAACATCAACATCAAAACAGGTCAAAATCAGTCTGTGATTAATGAACATTTTTGAATGATGATTGCATTAGGATAGGTTTCAAGGTTAACCTCTCAAACAAGTTAGCCGGGAAAACACTGATAAACAGATTCTGACATTTTTGAAAACACTGGAAAAACACCCACAAGTAAAAATAAAAAAATAAATACTGAAAACAGGAAATCCTAATTATACCTGTGGCTATGGCAAAAAAGTGATTAAAACAAAGTTTTTATTAATGTTAACAAATAGTGAGGTCGGGTGGGAAATCACTGGCCAAAGGCCATGGCTAGTGATCTAGTAGTTTTCTGAAATATAGAATGAGCATGGCCGAAGGCCAGGAATTGTGACCAGGTAGTGATTTAAAAATATACAGTGGGAATGGCTGTAGGCTATGGATAGCGGTCTGGTAGCATTTTAAAATGGACAGTGGGCCCATGGCTAGTGGTCTGGTAGTGTTCTAAAATATACAGTGGGGACGGCCAAAGGCAATGGCTAGTGGCATGGAGCAAATCTATGGAATAACAAAACCCTACAAATTCAATGAAAAAAACTTTAGTTAATTAAGGTAAGAAACTTATTGCAACAAAACCCCTGAAATTGAACGCATTGGGGAACCCGGGACCGGCTTAACTCAGCACGTTCCCGTTGCATAGCCCAAGAGGATATATTTGTTAGAAGGCCATGGCTAGTGACCAGGTAGTGATTTAAAAATGGACAGTGGACGCTAGATATCAGGAGGACGTTGATGTACTATCTAGACAAAACCAAACAATTAAGGAAAACGGATCAGTTCTTTGTTTCACTGGCTGCAGGTAGAGAAGAGGACCCTGTCTCTAAAACAGCAGTCTCAAGATGGATAGTGAACTGCATTAAGAAATGCTACACATTATCCAAAAACACACTACCGTTTACACCCAGAGCACACTCAACTCAGGGTACTGGTGCATCCTTAGCATTCATCGCAAATTTGCCCGTAGAGACAATTTGTAAAGCAGCTACATGGAGCTCAGTTCATACATTCACACAACACTACTGTGTAGATACTCATTCAAGGAGCGATTATCAGGAGGTGTAAAAATAGCTCTTTGCCTCTGTACCGTCAAACAACCCACTTCCATATCCTGCTACTGCATGCTAATCTATGCAAAGCATGTGATTTTAAGCAGATCCACAAGCCTCAGAAGACAAATATTACATACCTGTAATTGTCTTTCTGATGCTTTTATCTGCTTAGATTCACACAACCCCCCTTCCTCCCCTTGGAGTTGAAGGTACATAGACAACTTACACCTTTCTTCCCCCTTTCTGTACTCATACACACTTCATGCTCCTCATGTCAGAAACAAAACAATCTGACGACCTTGACGCGTGAAGGACCATGGATACAGTACACGTCACACACTAGGGATAGTATTAGACACGCTTTGTCGATGTCCCATTTCACACATGGAAAACAAGTCATTCAATTCTCTCCACTAACCACTAGTTGTTGGATTATGCAAAGCATGTGATTCTAAGCAGATCCACAAGCCTCAGAAATATATAGTGGTAGTGGCCGTGTAGTTATGGTTAAGTTGCCATTTCCATAGGAAGAGCACTTTTTGGGCGGCTTATAACTCCGCTCCCCCTGGACGAATCCACACCAAACCTTGCAAAAAAAAGTGTATGGGCCACTGTGAATTATTTTTTGTAAATTTTGGTGCTGTTTGGTCCAGGGTTGGAAAAGTTATAGGGGGAGTCCCAAAACATCTTTTTTTCCCATAGACTGAATGGGGGAAAAACTTTGCGCACATCTACAACCCAAACTGCTGAACGGATTTTCACCAAATTTGCAGCAGGAGCTTGGTCCCGAAAGTGTGCTTTTGTAAATTCGGTGCCAATTTGTCCTCCGATTGGCTGGAGTGAGCGTGATGTGCGTCAGATTGTTTGGATGCGCCCGACATCTTGGATCTGCCAACAGTGCGGCGCCGACCAGAGGCGAAAGGCTGTTTCGGGGAATGTTTTGGTGTGTCAGAGTGCTTGGGGAGGTTCAGAGAGTAAGAGATGGGTGAAATACTGTATTTGTTTAGGTGGCAGGTGCTAATGATGTATTCGCCATGCCCGCCCTGTCCGGGATGTTTGTAATTACTGAAAATGAGGGGTCTCATAAGGATGGTACTTCCGTTCGTGCTGTGAGCAGGCAAGTTGAAAGTGTTCTAAGGACACGCGTGGTGTTAGCGAATATTAAAATTGAGTACATGCCGTAGTTACAATTTGTTTCTATGGGTGTGGTACTGACTTATAAGCCAAAAGGAAAAAGTGGTTAGGGCAGGCACGGCCGGGTTTGTCTTACATTCATATGGCTATTAAATGGCGGTTAATGGCGTCACCAATTAAACCAGTATACACTATACTGGGTGTACAGAAAGGTTGCATAGATGTCTGAGAAAACATTATCATCAGGCCTTGGGTCGCCACTTGTAGTAAAAACTACTGAAGGATATTAGGTTCATTCATATATGGTAGATAGTGGATAATTGCGCCTGAGAAGGCACCAAATGTTCTTGAAAAAAATACTTGAAAAAAAATATATCCAAAACGAAACTTTTAGTAAATGATTTCTTTACTTCATATATTAAGAAGAAGCAGCAGAAATAATATGCCAATGCATTTCGGACCTATACTTGGTCCTTCATCAGGGCGAATTTCTGTAGTACAAGGAAAAAATACAAACAGAGAAAACAAGAAAAAAAGCAGTCATATCGAGTCCTCATATAAATCCATTAAAATGCTAGTTGCAAGTAACCATCCCAAGAAAAGCAAAAATCTGCATTTATTTCTGTTCCTATCACTAATAAAACGTAATAATGTTACTAATGACCTCATAATGTTACAATTCACATCAAGCCTTAAGTAACCCCATTATTTACCAGAAATCAGAATTATTGGGAATATCCTACTGGTTTTTGTGTACAATCTCAAGTAGTCTGGAGATACCAAGCTATGTATTTATGAGACATTCAGGTATAATCTTTTTAAATGCAACTAGCATTCTTGCATCAAAGTGTAAACAATAGATAGCCCATTTAAAATTACAATTATGCATCCTGCATTGTGCCGGTAAAAAACACATACCTGCTTGTGTATATTGCTGTGTTTGAATCTATTATGGCACACGCGTTACTAGTTTTGTTGCACGTACTGCTTGTTAAAAAACTTATATTCCAATGTAGTTCCACTTATCACAAGCCCATCTGCAAAAATAGGTTGGAAAGATGCCATGGTGAGATGTCTAAATGTACCTAATATTACTTAAAGTAAACTAGTAGGACATTAAGAAAGCTTACCTCATAGAAAGTTAAGGCTTTCTTCGATTCATTGCATATGATGAAAGCCATTAAGGCTGTCAGTAGCGTTGCTGTAAGCTATGTGCGTCTATGCTTGCACTATGAAAGAACTGACAGAGCGTAAAAACTCCCGCCTGTCCAGCAAAGGAAAGCCGAGTATCAGGATGGCATTCACTAGTTAGCCATGTTCAAAAACAGGGACATAAATATACATAGTTAACCTACCCTGTAGTGTTGAAATTAAAGCAAAGGCGCATTCAGACGCGGTCAATAATCTGGCCGTGAGCTGTTAGTAAGTGCGAGCGTTGTCATGGAGACGCTTTTGTTAGGCGCATGACGTGATTACGTGATGTTACGCCGATGTTGATCGGAGTCATGGCAATCAGCCGATGCCGTCTCCTGCTAAAAAGACGTGACAACGGGATTAGTTTTATGTGTCTGTTTCTTGTCTGCTGACAAGAAAAGCAGAAGCGTGGAGTTGCAGGTAGGGAACCACAGTAGAATACTGCCGTGTGTTGTTCAAGAAATGCACGTGTATGGAATGATAACATAATGGCGTCACAATGCGCTATTGTTAATGTATATAATGGCAGCAAGATTCAAGCATGTAAATTGCGACTCATCATTAAGAGAATAATTATGGTGTTGACAAAATGAATGCATGTACACAAACAGTTTGCATTAAACAGTCACATCTTTTTCTGTACATCTAACAAAATAAAAACAAGCAAGGTAACATACAAGAGTGAATAAGTCGAACGGAATCATCTAAACCAAACATTTAAACCAAAAAAATAGTTATGTTGGATGTGCTGAGCTGCAAGTTAGTGGGATTACAGAAACATATTGATCTACTAATGAGCAATTAATGACATGTTCCAAGTAACTAAAAACCGTAAGTATAAAGAGACTTTAACACATCCTGATGTTCAACATATGGGTCCTGTTAGATTGTGAAAAATATGTTTCACCTATATATCGATCTAAGAAAAGAACAAAGTACACAGGTTCTAGAAACTAACCCAAACAATCCTTGTAGTTACTTGCAATATTATATCACTCTCATCAGTGACATTCTCCTAGTTGTATACCACTTAAGGCATGTTATAGAGTCATATATCTGGCTTGACAAAGGACAGTGCCATTGGTTACTAAATACATATGCTGTGAAACAAAGAAAAAAGTTATTAAAGCAAGGCAAAATCAACTGGATGGTGACTCTTTCATACGAAGCAGTGCAAATTCAGTTCCTCATTGAGCCCACGGGGCGATACCGTGTCGAGTCTTTCGATCCAATATGCTACGCGTTGCTCAAGTCTTTTGGTGGCACTTGTGTTAATGTTCTTGATTTGCACTACTTCAAGTATTTGGAAACACATTTGTGCTATCTGATGTTTTGCTTGATTAAAATGTCTAGCAATTGGTGAGTGTTGGTTGTTGGTTCTGACATTTGATTTATGTTCATTCCATCTCACTCGTGCCTTCCTGCTAGTCTGTCCAATATACAATAGGCCACAAGGACATTTGATACAGTATATAACTCCTTCTGACATACAAGTAGAATAGTCCTTTAATTTTATTTTTTCTCCAGTTCTGGGGTGAGTGACTGTATTGCATTTAGTAATGTTATTACAATAGCTACATGACATACAAGGAAATGTCCCTTGTTTTTTTGACAGCACTTTCTTGGTTGTTTTGGGTTTGGTGTTAACCAACAAATCTCTCAAGTTACTGCTCCGTTGATTAGCAAAGACTGGTTTTTCTTGAAACAAACTGACTTATAAGCCACCATGGGTGTGATATGCTGCAGTGGTTGTGGCCAGTGCCTAGAGTCTTGGGTGCGTGGTCGCCAAGAACAAAGTTATAAGCACTGGATTTATAAGCCACCATGGGTTTTATATACTGCACACCAATACATTCCAATATCTATGGCCATACATCCAAGACTCTAGGCCCTGGCCACAACCACCGCAGCATATCACAGCAATAGATACACCCGTAGTATCAAACATTGATCAGGTGGTTGTGGGGGAGGGCCTAGAGTCTTGGGTGCATGGCGAAGGCGGCCATGCATCCAAGACCAAATTTATACATAGTGAAGTTATAAGCCACAATGGGTGCGATATGCTGCGGTGGTTGTGGCCAGGACCTAGTGTCTTGGGTGCATGGCCGTAGGCCATACACCCAAGACACTAGGCCCTGCCCACAACCACCGCAGCATATCACATTCATGCATCACACCCATACAATCGAATATCTATCTGGTAGGTGTGGGCAGGGCCTAGATTCCTGGCTGCAAATTGAGTATATGCTGCAGTTAAAATGTTTCATTCTATGGGTGTGCGACTTATAAGTCACCATGGGTGTGATATGCTGTGGTGGTTGTGGCCAGGGCCTAGAGGCTTGGGTGCATGGCCGCAGGCCGTAGGCCATACACCCAAGACTCTAGGCCCTGGCCACAACCACTGCAGCATATCACACCCATAGAATCGAATATCTATGAGGTGGTTGTGGGCAGGGCGTAGAGCCTTGGGTGCAAATTGAGTATACGCCGCAGTTAAAATGTTTCATTGTATGGGTGTGACAATGAGTTATAAGCCACCATGGTTCTGATATGCTGCAGTGGTTGTGGCCAGGGCCTAGAGTCTTGGGTGCATGGCGGTAGGCCGTAGCATATACCCAAGACTCTAGGCCCTGGCCACAACCACCTGGTAGATATTCAATTCTATCGCTGTATCTATGGATGTGATATGCTGCGGTGGTTGTGGCCAGGGCCTAGAGTCTTGGGTGCATGGTCGAAGGCCACGCACACAAGACCACAATTCTAGGTGATAAAGTTATAAGCCACAGTGGGTGTGATATGTTGCAGTGGTTTTGGCCAGGACCTACAGTCTTCAATGCATAGCCGAAGGCCATGGACACAAGACCAAAGTTATAAGCAGTGCAGTTATAAGCAGTGAAGTTGGGTGCATGGCCAAAGGCCATGCACCCAAGACCAAAGTTATTAGCCCTGAAGTTATACGCTAACATGGATTTCATATACTGCACTGGTTGTGTCCAGGACCTAGAGTCTTCGGTGCATGGCCGAAGGCCATGCACCCAAGACAAAAGTTGTAAGTACTGCAGTTATAAGCCACAATGGGTGTGATATGCTGCAGTGGTTGTGGCCAGGATCCAAGACTGAAGTTATAAGCACTGAAGTTATAAATCAGAATGGGTGTGATGTGGTGCAATGGTTGTATGCACGACCTAGAGTCTTAGGTGCATGGCCGCAAGACCAAAGTTATAAGCAGTGAAATTATAAGCCACCATGGTTTTGATATGCTGCAATGGTTGTGGGTAGGACCTATAGTTTTGGTTGCATGGCCGCAGGGTGTAGGCCGTAGGTTACACATCCAAGACTCTAGGCCCTGCCCACAGCCACTGCACCATATTACAGCCATAGATCAGACGTATAGATTAGAATATGTATGAAATGTGTGAAATTATACTTACTGTTTAATTTGTTGAGATTCAATATATTTCTTACATGACTTTAGTACTTGGAGGAAATCTTTTTCAATTTCTGTGATAAAAGAAAAGAGCATGTTAGTGTTTGTATTTTATAAAGACTTATTACATTGTATAGTAGACATTTTAGCTTTTTTTTACCCTCATATTTAGTTTACAAACCAGTGTACTGTGCATTTTGCTCAGTTTCTGTGTTTGTTTTTCAAATCATTGGGTCTAGGGGGAAAAGAAATCCTTGTCGGATTAAAAAAAAAAACTTTCTTTGCTATGCTACAAACTATTTCTTTGTTTCCTTTGAGTGTTCACTTGTTGTTTCTGATTAATGTTCTGTATGTTGGCTTGTTGCAGATTTTTTAAACAGTTACAAATCAGTGGTATTCATTTATCTGTGTGGTTGTTATACAATCTTGGGCAGTTAGATACCTGTTGGCGTATTCTGTTCATAGTCTTTTAAATGAATTTTTGTTAATGTTGACGTAGACATTAGTTATAACATTTTGGCTTTAAGAAGATTAAATACGCGTTTGTAAGATTTGCTGGTAATCTCTGCTTTAGAGTAATGCTACTATCATTACATTCGAACCATGAACATTTCTTTTTAATCTATGCAGTGTAGTGACCTGCCTTGGTTGTGGCTCCTTCGTTGTCGATTATACCTATTGTTGTGAAGGTTTTCTTACCTAGTGACACTTGACCTTGTGTGAATCCAGTCAGCTTGCAGTTGTTTTTGGTACCATTTGCATTGTAACGTAGAAGCATTAGTATTATGTAGTTACTATGTGTTTGTATCAGTAAGGTGGAGCGATTATCTGAATTGCAGATAGTACATAATCTGCCATGGTTTGCATTTTGTAGAAGTTGCTGAAATGGAATGGATTCACAATTAGGTATGGATAAATACACAAATAGCTCATTAGGGATTTGTTCCTGTGTCACATTGTTACAGAGAGGGCATGTATGTTTCCACATGTATGATATCTGGAAGATTTCCTTTATAGGTATGTTTTTGTTTTCGAGTACTTATAGTAATAGAAATTCCTGTGGATCTTCTTGTGAGTTTATAGTGAATCTCACCATTCGAGCACAGTAGTCCAATTCTTGTCTTATTCCGTGAACACTATACGTGTTGTCAGGATTGTTTGTTGCGTTTCTATGAAGGACTAACATTTGCAAACACAATTGGTCTGTAATTGAAATAGAATATTCATTGCTACATTTGCATAGCAACTTACACCAGTTTCCTTTGAAAATTTGAATGGACCAGATAGTTCTGTGCCCGAGTGATTTTTTTGGAGTTTCTGTTCCTTCTTTGAAGAAGTACCTGATTTACTTTCACTAATAGGGTCTTCTTTGCTTGTGGTAATTCATGAAGTATTAGCTTCTTTTGCTTTATTTGAAGGATTTGCAGTCAGATCCCGTTGCATTTCTGTTTGAATTAGTTTTCTTTTACAACATTTTCCTTTTTCTGGAACAGGATACGATTTCAGATGGGGGGTATACAGTGAACGCAGTCTATTGTATTCTAAAATGCAAGGAATATCAGCGTTCACTTTACTTGCATCAAAGTTGATTAGAAATAGACCGTTAAGTTTACGTAAGCGGGATAGTGCTACGTAGCTCATGCCTTCTTTAAAGACTGTTTCCAATATAAGGTATTTAGTCTTGTTGTTGCTTGCTGACACATGGGTAGTGTCATACCATGTACGTCCAATTTGTCTGTGGAACAAATTTCAATTATTGGTTGCATTTCTTTTGTTAACATTGTTTCATTGAATTTGGAACAGCTTGCAAGAGTTGGCATTAAGGCCATACAATTGACATTTGTGTGCGCCAATTGTTCCATAACATCAGTAGCACATGCGTTATCGCCATAAAGTGCAGGGATGTGCCGGTTTTTCAATATTGCTTGTGCTTCTTGAGATAGTACGCCAACATTTTTTGACATAAGTGAGGTCTGCAGATTGACACATGTTTTCTGTTAAGTCTCTGTATTGGAAATGTTGCCAAAGGTTGACATTTCCTATGCTGCCAACAGTTTTACTTTAGAGTTTGTGTCCTAAGGTTTTAAAAATAGGTTCACCTTTCACTGGTGTCAATTGTAGAAGATCTCCGAAAACGATAATGTGTTTTCCTGCAAAGAGTTCTCCGTAGTTTGTTTTAAGTACTTTTTGCAATCTGAGGTGAATCAAAGCCAACATTAGGTTGGAGACCATGCTCACTTCATCGATTAGTAGCATTTTCATTTGTTTTAATACTCAGCGTAGTTCCATTGCAGCTTCTGTAGAAAGTTTGTAATAGTCTAATTTGTTTTGGTGTTCTACTGGAAGGAGTAGTAATCAGTTTAAAGTGACACCGCCTCTGTTGTAGGCAGCTAAACCTGTGGGGGCAGTTACAACAGCTGACAGTTTGTTGTTTGTCAGTTGTTGAAGGAACTTGCTGATGATTTTGATTAAGAATGTTTTGCCTGAACACGCTTCACCACTGACGTACAGCAGTATAGGTTTGTAATTTTGGCAGGTACATTCTTTATTTTCGTGTTATACACCATGTGCAATTTCTTTTGTTACTTCTTCAAAAATGGTGTGCTGGTCTTTGTTAAATATTGATTGTAGTACAGTTAAGTCTTCTGTATCTTCTTCATAGTGACACATGGTGTTCTCCACTTCTGTCATAGCTAATTCTGCCTCATTTGCCATTAGTGGCTGTCCTAGTGGTTCTTGACTTCCTGTTACAGAAGGTGGACTACTGTCGGACGGGTCCTTGTCTAGTTGGGCCTGAAGTTGTTCTTCGTGTTGCTGTTCATTGTGCAACATTGTTTTGTACTGCGTAAAGTTCACATCGGTGATCACGTTTTCATTTCCTTTGAAAGCGTCTTCATAGCAGTCATAGTTATCTAGTATCTGTTCCTCTTTTCTCCATGGTTTAAAAAGTCGTAGCAGGGACATGTAATATAGTTCTTTCTGTTTTGGAGTTTTTAATGACAATTTGACATGATTAAGTTTCGTTTGGTATGTTTCACTAAGCTGCCTTCACAATCTGTCACTCTATGTCTACCTTTGCTTTCATCGGGTTTTATATTAATTTTGTATGCAAAGTTTTTGGCTATGTGGTATAGAAACAAGGTTTCCAAAGTGGTACTCCTGTTCGGGTAGTATGTGTCTAGTAAATTGTTTTTTTAAATGTCTTGGCTGTTGGGATCATTTTTGGCTATTGTTTCTATGTCCTCATACGATTTGAGAACTCTTTCTAGATTTAGCAGGACCAAAACTTAGCCATACTACATTTTCAGATTTCCCATACAAAGCAGTACCGGTTAAACCATCTGCAGCTTCATAGGCACCACATTCTCTATGAGAGAGCATTTTTATGCCTAGGCTGTACAATTTCTGAGATAGTGTTTTGTCTGATGATAGGTCATTCCAGAGGTCTTGCAGCTCTGTTTTTTCTGCTTTTGTTAAGTAGGCTGTACCATATCGTGCAACTGCAGTGGAATTGTCTGCAATGTACTACACATCTATGTTTGCATTCCATAAGAGGGCAATGATTGCATTGTAATCATTGATATATTTTGATTTTTCAGTTCTTTTTATTTAATACGTGTTCTTAGATGATTTACCTTTAACACTATGTCGAACTGAAGACATGAAGTTGTTCACTTCACCTGTTTCTGTAACAGGTCTAGGGAAAGCAGCATTTGGTGTAGTATTTCCCTTTGCTTTTGTATTTGCAACGACAATATTTGCCACATTTGTGTCTTTGAAATTGTACAATTTGTCCATGAAGGTCACTATGTTACCTTTGTGAAGGGATTTCACAAGTGCATTTTTTTGGATGAGCTGTAAAACAGTGGCATCACTGTCCTGCCCAATTTTAGGTGCACCTTTAATCCCTAAAAGCATGTGGCTATGTGGTGTTCCTCTGGCTTGGTATTCTTTTCTCCAAAAGAAGTGTTGTACTTCTCCGAGGGGAGGAACAGTTTTATTACAAATAAAGAGTAGCATAGCAATGAAACGATGGTGGAAATATCTTGAAACATTAACAGGATCTAGAGAGCAAAGGTCTCCAGGTGTTAGTATATCCATGTTGGTTTTGTTGTTTGATATGCGTAGGAAATCATGTAAACCTTCCCATGCATAATCTGCACAACTTAATGTAACAAACCAAGTGGGTGGTCCAAGGTTTCTGATCATACAACGTACATATCCGTGCCGTCAGAACCAGTATTCTTTCGTACCACGCATGTTTGCAAACAGATTTGTTATGCTTGATTGTAAAACCTCATCTTTTTCTTGCACTTTTTGTATTAATTGCATAGCTGACATATTTTGAAATTGGGTTCCAGATTTCAATATGTGTGCAACTCCGTAACATAGGGGTGCTAGTTCACTTTAAAAGAGTAGGTGGAATATGTATTCCCAGATTTAGACAAAATGTGGATCTTCAGAATACATTCGTAATGAGCTGTATTCTGATGCTGTTATCTGAGTGGGTCTATCATCGTATCTTCCTCCTTTGCCAGTAGGAAATAGCAGTGGAAAAGCATGTGCCTCTATACTTTACCATATGCTCATTGGTGACCCTTTGGTTTGTCGTATTTGGTAAGTTTCTAGTGCATCATCTATGCTCTCAGAGTGCAATGGATGAATTGTATAATGGTCCAAAAGAGTGGATACTGCAGCAGGATCCAGAAGTTCAAATTGACCAGTTTCTGATGACTCTTGAATTATTTCAGTTGTTTCCCTTAAGCTTTCTTCAATATTTATTTCTTTGTAGTATTTATTATTGTATTTCAGATATTGCAAGGCTTGTCTAACTTTGTGTAAGCCCACGAGTTGTTGCCACTTTTTTTGTCTTTTGTTGGTACACCATTTACTAAGACAATTAAAGAATGCTCTACTGGATGTTGCACTCCTAGAGTGTGCACATGTTCTGTCAGATCTAATGGCAAATAAACTACTTTGCCACAAATGCCTTTCACCAATTCCGAGGTAGGTAATTTAGCTGTTTTTGGTTGAAGGCGTATTATTGCTTGAAATGGGTGTACTGTTTGAATTATGATGCTCTCATACACATTGAGTTGTTGCAGGAGTTTTGGTAGTGGGAATTATTCCAAATTATTTGTGATAGCACGTAAAGGAGTTTGGTTGTTGTCAAGTTTTGTAGTGCAGTAACTGCAACATATTAGGGGTTCAACTATTTGGTATTTGTTTTCTGCTAAAAGGTAGAGAGCTAATTCAAACCATTTGGAATCTTCCTTGTCTTCTATTTTGTATGTTACGTCTATAGTTTTTGTGTTACTTTTGTAAAAAGTTCTGCGGCAACACACTCACACATGGCTTGGTACTTCAACGGATGTACTTTTACATTTTAGTATTTCTTTTTTGTATGTGTGTAATAGGAGGTTGCCATGTGTAGAATTGTTGCTAGTCTGTTCTAAAACTATTGCATTTTGTAAGTGGCTTTCACTTCCAAAATATTTTCTCTGGATACGGTCGATTTCTTCTTGTAGGTATTTGGGTGTACCATGCAGAAGAGTGTTATTTAAATTGGCTAGTTCTAAATCTGGACTTTTAGCATAGTACAGTTTATACACTAGATTTCTTACATTTGAATAATGTGTTGATATCATTTTGATATCATGGAAGGTGCTTTTGCAAATAGGTCCTGAAATACAGGCTAATGAATGTCCTTGTAGTCCTGTGTATTTGCGCACTGGACAGGTATCCATATTTTGCAGCATTTTCATTTTCATTTCGTCTTTAACTTTCACATACTGATTGAGGAACTGGCGTAAAGATTTGTTAAGAATGTTACACATTGACGTGCACGGCCATTTGTATACTGGACGGTCTGGTTCAGTCGAATGGAGAGGAAATTCTGAGTTTTCTGGGGTACTTTTGTAAGCAGTGTTTCTTGTTCCATGATGGTATTATTGATTTTTTCATATCCTCGTCCACTACTATGGATGGCAATTGTGTTTGTTTGATTTTGTTTGTATGCTTCTTCATTAAAATATGGTTCTGTTGTCGTTGTGTGACTCCATTCACCTCCAAAAATATTTAAGAAGTTATTTTTGTTGACATTCCGTTTATTGCGAAGTTTCGTTTGTAGTTTAGTACTTAGTTTTGTTAGTGGTTTCATCCTGTTCAACACTAAAATAAATAACTTCCTTTTCAGAAGGATTGCACTGTCTACCAGAGCTTCTAGGATCAATTTTCTACTGTAGGTTTTAAGGGTTGAGGATGATTTTGCTCCTCTTCTTATTAGATTCTGAAGGACTCTGTGGCGGAACATTTTTGCTAAAATACTTTTTTTACTATGGTTTATTGCTAGTATATCAGGATTTATAGGAGCAGTGTTAGCAGTAGTCGTAGCCAAATTCTTGTAAAGCATTTTCTGTTTCGTGCCACATTTTGATAGAGGAGGCAAAGTTTCTGTAGTTGAAGCTTCCTTTGTTTCGCTAAATGACTGCATTAGCTGTTCTGTTTCAACGTTTTGTACAAACTCTGGTAGAGATGAATGCTTACTTTGAACACTTATTTTCATTTGCTCTATTTCTGCGTTCCTTTCTATGGACTTGCTTTTTGGTAGGCATTCTTTGGGGTCTGTTGAAAAAAAAAGAAGGTATGGGTTGGTCTGTTTTACAATGTATTTGTGCTGTGTGTATGAGTTTGATGGGGAAGATGTTTGTGGTGGTGTGTGAATGTGCATTGGGCAGTTACAATAAGTTGGGAAGGCTATTTTTCTGTTTGTATGTTACTACACTGTGCTTCAGATGAGAGTAGAAAGTGAGCTAGTGGTGAGGAAAAGCATTAATAGTAAACGTAATGGTATAAAATTAAATCAGCTATTTGTTTTGTAGTACTAACATTCTAAGGCTTGTGTATGTTATTTGTGTTCCAAAAACACGGGGATTTGTGTGCCATTCTGCATGTTAATCTTTGTTTAATAAATGGGGATTTGTGGGCAGAATGGTTCAGAAATCTTTTTTTTTTTGGTGCGCAAATTACATAAATAACCCACACAGTCTCTTTGAGGAACAGTAAGAATATAAAAGGTAGTACTGTACTTACATTTTTTTGTGGAATGACCAGGTTTCTTCGGATTTGTTGTTTGTAGTGTAGATGCTGTTGATTTTCAGGAGAGTGGTCTTCACTGCAATTGTAAAAGAAGAAGTTAGTAATTTTGTGTGTTTAAAGTAGTGATGCGTGCATTTCATTTGACTATGTGCAGCCTTTATATGTTATTTGCAGTATGTTAGTTGAACCTGCTTCGCAAAGGAGTACAATTTTAAGTTCATGAAATCCCCTTGGTTTTTTTCAGCTGTGTTGTACATAGCGGAGAGGTTTGGAAGTGATAGGTCATAGTAGATGGGACAAATTTGAATACTTTCATATTATAAGTAGGAATGCGAGAAATCGGGAGCACCTGAGAGGGAGATGTCACCACAGCAATCGGGAACGTTTATTTTTCTCATACGATCGCACTGGAAGTAGCATTAATTTAGGCGGAAGACAGTAAAAAATTGTGACTTTTTTTAATGGAAAATCGAGTTTCGCATGGAAATTGGGAGGGTTGGTACGTATGTATAGGTTATGCGGGAGATAGTAAGAAGTAGCGCGATTTTTTACTGAAAAATCGGAAGTCTCGTGCTTAAAGCGGGAGCGTTGATATGTATGTATTGGCTATGCAGATTTAGTGGCATTCATTTGTTTAAATGGAATCATAAGAGTTGCACATGTACTGAGAATAAAATAGGCAAACCTGTACTTTGTAATCATGCATGTGGGTATGCATGGAGCTGTAAGTAGAAATCCTGGACACTTGAACAGTAGTTTTTGTAGTAGCTGCTTTGCAGTGATATGAGACTTGTATTCAGAGTGATCAACAGTACATTTGAAGTGCGGAACTCTGATGACTGAGTTAGATGTAGAGGTCTTGGATGTGATTGCTGGATGGTTGTGTGACTGCTTAGGTGTGTCCAATGAGGGAATGGATTTGCGAGTGATGTGGAAAGGGTAGAAGTGCTGGCTAAGAGTTACGTGCCGCACGGACACCGTGCTTGTCCGTGGGTAGGGCGTGCCACATACAGGGTTTTACAGCAAATCCAGCATGGAAAGGGGACTGTAGGCATCAGCCAATCTGATGTTGACATTGTTGGTTTGTGTAGAAAGAGAGTGTGTGTAGTGAAGATAGCAGAGGTGGAGACAGTCAGGGTGTTGGTGCTCAGAGATATTTTTGTCCATGGTTTACAGCACTATTCAGAATGTAGGCATGTGGCAACCAATTTCGATGTAAGAGGAGTGGCGGTGGTGTGGAGCGCTGCGACTGATTGCAATGCAGAGGCAATTCTGCAAGTTTGCAGAGATATGTGTAGGATGACCAGTCCCCATGTGGTAGTTTTGCACTATGGTGCTTGCCATTTGGGCTACGTGAGTTCACCTACTTTGTTGGGAGATTTGGAACAGTTGGTTCAAGCAGTCATTAACATCTTTCCAACTGTGAAAGTATTTTTTTCTGGCTTAGTCCCTAGAGCAAAATGGGACAACAGTTCCGTTTTTTGTCCTGATCAAAGTATTAGTAGGTGTGCCATCAATCACGGCATGTGTTCTTTCATGTTAAGAGCTGGTATGTTTTTCTGCAGCCACGAGAACATTGTTTCCAGTAATGCGGCTTATTTTGAAGCAGATGGTGTTTCTTTATCTTTTTTCGTAAATGCCATGTTCTTTTTGAATGTAAGGCTTGCTTTGGAGAAGGTTATGTGATGATTGTAGGAGTATGCTAAGAAGAAAAAAAAGAAAAAAATACCAAATAACAGGTGTCTGTCAGGCATCTGTATAAAAAACAAAATGGCTCTTTTCAGAGCTCACCTTAAAGGGGAAAAGGGGAATACTATTTAAATGTACAGTCGTCACGCTCAGATCCTCTACATGTCAGCGGACATGGCAGTAGTCTGCAGGCAGCGCGTATTAAGTACGGGGATTCTGGGGTGGAGAGGCATGCAAATGAAAATGAGCGGAGCTAGGGATTGGTCAGTAAAGTTCAGTGGGTGTGTTGTGAATGGTGAGATTTAGTGAGTACGTCTTTTTCCTGAGAGGAGAACAGAGAGCTATGGCTGTGTGTGCTCGAAAACAGATTATCTGGATTTTGGAAGACTCATGGATACATTGGTTGAAGGTGCATGCAGAACGTTGCGGTATATCTGAGAATCTTGGATTCCCTCATGTGGAAGTGCACTGGCATGCCGTGCGTGGAATGAAGTGTCTGGACTTGGTACCTCTCTGTGCTACTTTACAGACAGAGCGTCATCCTGATATAATTATCATTCATTGTGGAGGAAATAGTTTAGGGCATGTCTCTGGAATTTGTTTGCAATGAAGGAAGGACTTGAGAAGGTCATGGACATGTTTCCAAATTGCCAAGTAATTTTTTCTCGTATTGCACAAACACAAATGTGGGTGCGTTCTGCTTTATTTGGTCCACAAATGGAGAAAGCGAGGCGCAATGTCAATAAGGCTGTTTGTGCCTTTTTAAGGAGATGTTGGCATGTCCTCTTTCCACAATGAAAATATTATGTTTCGTAGCAGATTCATTTTTCGCAGAGATGGAGTCCACCTTACATATGCTGGCAATCAGATTTTTCTTCGAAATGTACAAAATGCATTACGAGCTTTTTTGGATTTCTAGTCACCTATTTTGCATTACATTTTGATGAATCCAAGTTTTTCAAACACACAAACCACCACCAAAAGGCTCTTTTCAGAGCCACCACTTACTCCCAGAGAAAAGTGCATTGGTTTTGCTGCGCCCTAAAATTGTGTGTCCTAGTACTGTCCGCAGACTTTTTGGAAAATGCGCAGTGGCGAACACCGTTTACTTGATAGTTCCATTTTTAAACGGATAAAGGCAACTCTGAAAAGAGCCTTTATAAAAAAATGTTTTATATTTTTGGGGATTTTTCTTTTTTTTTTTACACACAACACACTAGGAGAGGAGGGTAAGGAAGGGACGGCAAGCATGGGTATAAGAACGGGCAGGCGGAGAGAGAAAGATGTAAGGTGGGCCTTATTTATGTAGGTAGTAGTTCGTCTGGTGCTCCGTGACCGTAGTCTCGAAAGCAGTTCAAAGACTCTCCCCCCTGCAGAGTACTGCTTCGCAGTAGATACACAATATTGTGACCCTCGAAAGGTAAGGGTCAACAGCATCACGAATGGCCTGTGAGGCAGCTGGAGGGATGCGCTCTCCCACAGGAGTGTCTTGTGGTGAGAGGATCGGACACGGAGGATGCTGCGGAGGAACTCAACCTACTACGTTCTTTACATGGTACCACCTTGCGAATGTCCGCACTGTGGAATGAAGTTAAGTATCGCTTCATGGTTGTCGTACCAAAGCTGTACGCACCAGGTCTCTCACGACTCAGCACCAACTTGCACTGTTTACAGGTGACCAGGTTCGCACGTGCTTTTGGTACGTTACCAAAAACGGTAAACAACCGCATCACCCACGACTCCCGGCGAGTGCTGGTTGTAGGGAGTTCCTCCATCATTCTCTTCATCCTCTTCTTCCTCGCTCTGTACATCCTCATGCGTATTTCCCTCTGCAGGCCCTTGGGGCCCTCGGGGAGGTGGTGGCGGTGGAGGGTTTGGGGGTGGTGCTGAGGCTGATGTAGCAACAGCAGCCATGGATGGGGTTGGTGAGATAATCTCCACTACAGCACTAAAGGCAGCAAAACTCAATCAACAATCGGCAGAAGTATAATGAAGATGAGCTTGGGGGTGTGGCCTTTTATAGGGGTGGAGGGGTGCTCCTCGTGACCATATCGATCACTCAAAAGCATTGAAAAGGTTCCAAACAATATGTTGAAAGCTAGGGCCATTGTATGGGACATGAGAAATGGTGATTTTGTATTGTAAAATAATTTGGCATGTCTGCATAAGTTCTTTTGAAATGTTGTGGAAGCGGACAAAGTGCGCAAATTAGGACACATGCTGAGCGTGGGTGCGGTCACATGATGACGCCGTGAACACATCTGCAAAGGAAATGGGTGCCCGCAGGAAACAAAATGCACAGGAACGGTTGTGCGCAGGCGCGCGGGTGTTCTAAGGACAGTGTTCGGGTCCTGAAACGAACGAAAAGTGCGACACAAGTGAGACGGACAGTTACTGACAGACTTACGGGTGTGGTGCGCATGTGCGTAGATGTTCTGCTGACTGTACGGCCAGGTATAGTGTCCTTAGGACACCTCCATTTTGTTTGGCTACGGACATGCCGGACACTGCTCCTTTTCTATGGACAGTTCCATCTTGGCTGCGGACGGTACGGACAAGTATAGTGTCCTTAGGACACTCCCATTTTCTTCATTTACAGACATCCCGGACACCTGGTGTGTTCTAAGAACAGTTTCATCTTGGTTGTGAACAGTACGGAGAGGTATAATGTCCTTAGGACGCCCCCATTTTGTTGATTTACGTACATCTTGGACAGCTGGTGTGTTCTAAGAACAGTTCCATCTTGGTTGCGAATGTTACAGGTAGGTGTATTGCCCTTAAAACATCCATATTTTATTATTTATGAACAGGCCGAACAGGCGCGATGTCCGCTGACATTTTAACTCTTTTCAACAAACAAAAAATTAGACCAAACAATTCCTTTAAAACTAACATAACATTTTTTTTATTAAACACATATACAGCAATTAAGAGAGGGGGGGCAAGCAGACACTGAAACAAATGTAGGAGAATTAGGGGTTTCCACAGGCTGGTTGTGAGGGGATGGAAGTTTCGTCAAAAAGTTTATGTTCTTGAGGGTTTGGCGATAGGTCACTAGGAAATGGAGAAGGGGGACAGGTAGGAAAGTGATATCTGATTTTTCCTTTCACATGGTCCTCCACAAATTGCCTGAACCCATTAAAATTCTCTTTTAACATGTCCACTTTTTTCTTCTATGCGTTTCAAGGTGTCTTGCACTGTGTCTTTTGGTGGACTTTCTTCAATTTTTACTTGGTCTGTTAAAAATAAATATATATACGTTAAGTACCCATAAAGTACTGATTATTAATTTGCTTATGCAGAGAAGTGCGTACCATTATTATCGCCATCTTCTGACATTTCGCCATGCGGAAAATTCTCCTCCAGCCACTCGGAAGTAGTGCACATTTCTGTATGAAAACAACAGAAATACATTATTTGTTCTGCACCTCATACAAAAAGTATACAAACATATGAAAAATGAAGTTCACTTACTACTTCCTTGTAATTTGTCTTCGTTGTATTTGTCTACTGTCGCTCCTAGCTGTACAGTTTCTGTGAGGTAATTACGTTGGAGGCATATCTTTTTTTGTTAAATCCATTCCATTCTACATGGTAATTAAATGGATGGGTTATGTGTGAGACGTGTAGGTTAGAGTAGTTATTTATTACTACTAATGTGTTTATGTGCTGCTTTTTAAACTTGTGCATTTTTTATATGGCATGATAGAATTTCAGATACCCCCCCGACTGTTTGGGTAGTCTTGAACTCGTCCGCGCCCGTCCGCGGACAGGCGCTCAGTCTGTGCCCTTCAAATATCATTAGCGAGGGGGTTCAGTATGTTCTATGTTACATGTATATAAAGTAAGGGAATCGTAGTAAATGTCTCCCAAATTCACATGATGAAAGTGTATATTCAGTAAAAAAAATTGTTAAGGGGACATTATGGTTAAGTTGCGCTACTAAAAACCTGTGAAATTCACAAAAAAAAAAAAACTTTATAAACGGGACGTTATGGTTCGACGTAAAACCGAAAACCCCCTGAAATTCGCCTGTTATGGTAGGCTAAGCAACCATAACTCGCCCCACCACCGTGCACTGCTAACACTAACACCTAGGACATCTAAGATGACATCACAAATGTCATTGATGACATCACTGATGACATCACATGTACATTTAGTTTTCATCCAGAGCCTCCACAAGGGATTGTCACTATATTATTGGCAGAAATGTATCAGAGATGATTGAAGTACTAAGATATGCCACGTAGTTCATTAAGCAATGCATTGCTGAAAAAAACCCATTGCATTACTGAGTTCTTTCAGTACATGAACAAACTCAAGAAATGTAGGCATTGTCTGCAGCAAGCGCTACAGAGGTGCAATATTTGCAAACTTCCCATGTTGCATACTAAATTGATAAATGCTACCATTACAGATGTTTACATACTGTGAAACATAAGTATCTACGTATGCTTCCCTTACTGCATAATTGCACTATTACACACAAAAACATAAAGAGAGCACAATGCATACAAATGTAAGCATATACAGGGAACGTAAAGCACGCACCAAAAACTGCACTATTAAAACAAAATGTTCATACCCATCCTAATCAACTTCATGCACAGAAAAGATTCTTGTGTTTCTGGATTCCTTCTTCTTCTATGCATATGTAGGATATGATGTAACCATAACTTAAGGAAAGTATTGTAAGAACATATGAGAAGGGTAAGGACTACAAATATAGCATGTTTAACTTCTTAAACTCCTGACTGACAGTGACGAAAGCCACCTGGCTTACATATGTCAATAAACCAAAAAAGAAGGAGCTAGACATGTAATGTCATCTGTGCTGTCATCATAGTACTTTGTACTATAGTATAGTGACTTTTTAGTTCTTGCCTGTTACTGCCCTAGATATATCAGTGAAGGAAAAAAAGAGTGAGCCAGACATGTGATGTCATCAGTGATGTCATCAATGACATTTGTGATGTCATCTTTGATGTCCTGGGTGTTAGTGTTAGCAGTGCACGGTGGTGGGGCGAGTTATGGTTGCTTAGCCTACCATAACTGGCGAATTTCAGGGGTTTTACGGTTTTACTTTGAACCATAACGTCCCGTTTATAAAGTTTTTTTTTTGTGAATTTCACAGGTTTTTAGTAGCGCAACTTAACCATAACGTCCCTTTAACAACGTTTTTTTACTGAATATATATATATATATATATATATATATATATATATATATTTACCTAAAACAACTTTAATGATTGTTAACATTGATTACAACGTTCTCTTAATAGCCCCCAAAAAATGAATAGTAAAATATACAGACATTTAATTTACAAAATATCAGACAGAACAATATTTTCTGAAACTAATATGATATATATACACATGCAAATGTCTAAGATCAAAATATTTTACAAATAACTGCACCCATACACCAAAATATTTCTACAAGTTATCCATAATTACTCATATTCTAGTAATGAGCCCTACTTTATTCAATAAAAATGATACTCTTTCTTATTTCTGATGGCTAACACACTCCTCCACATAGTATCATCTCAGAATGGCACTTCTAGGGAAGCATATAATGGAAATAGTTGTCCAATATATGACTAAACATCCTATCTATGCTGCACTCAATATGTACATGTTTCTGTCCCATATTAGCTCATATTTCTTGGGCATTCATCAGGCCTCCTATGCATTAATACTTTTTTTAATTAAAATATTTTTTATTGATTTATTCAAACTAACAATACAAACCAAACATGCATTGCATATATCAGTTCAATTATTCATCATTTAATTCTAATCAGTGCTCCTCATATCCCACCCCCCATTACGAGCCTATTGATTCCAAACGCTCCGTGTCCATCTCATGTGGTGGGGTCTCACTTTCCGTGGATTCAGACAGATCTTGTGTTATTCCAAACAATTCTGCTATTAATAATTTCCATGCCATCAGGGTTCCTGCCTCCTCCTCTCCCCCTACATTACTCGCCTCTTGCCATACCGTGGTTTCTGCCTCCGCCCATTTCTGCAATTCCTTCCACCACACCTATACCCGTGGCCTATGGCATGTCTTCCACCCCATGGCAATCCTTTTTGCAAGCACATATGCTAGATCCTTCAATTTACTTACATGTTTAAGTTTCTGTGCTCTGTGGAACCCCCCTAGCAAGCAGGCCCAGGCCGTATTTATGACAATAGTGATCCCTTTTTCCGCCAGTCTCTGTGCTACGTCACCCCAGAAACGCTCAATCACTGGGCATAACCAAAACATGTGTACCATGTCAGCATTTTCCTCATCACATTTGGGACATGCTTGTCGTCCGGCGTTATCAAACTTAGATATTCTTTGAGGTGTCATATATGCCCTATGCGTAATATACAGTTGTATCTGTTGCAATCTGGTGTTCCTTGAAACCTTCTTATGGTATCCCAGGGGCCGCTCCCACATCCCATCCTCCATCGAGGCCCCCCCCTTCCTCCTCCCAGTCTAGTCTCAATTGCGTTAATTCTTCCCCGACCTTTGACATCTCATACAGTCTAGAAATCTCATGTCCCCCTTCTGTTTTATCATATATTACATCCATAATAACGTCTGGTTCTTCTTCCAACACTGTTTCAGGCCATATTTTCCTAATTTTCTGCACCATTCTGTGACGTGTGATATATTGGCCCGTATGTAATCCCATCTCCTCCCCTAGTACTTCAAAATCCCTAATAGCCCCCTCTTGCCAGATATCTCCCATCGTTACCACCCCTGCCAATTCCCAGTGGGTCCTTATTGTCATTCTCAATTGCTTATCTGCCCCTGCCAGCGTAGCCAATGGTATCTGCGGGGAGCATGGGAGTGAGTTACCCATCATCCGGCACACCTGACGCCACATCTTCCAACCAAGCCTCATCATTTCGGGGCGCTCTCTCATTTCTGTCTTGGGCAGCCAAATGATTTCCCTTAAATAAAAGGGGGCACAATCATGACCAAACAACCTGTATTCGGGGGTCACTTCGTCTGAGAGCCATTTAGCAACGTATTGCAGCTGGCTCGCTACATTATAAACCTCATAGTTAGGCAATTTTGTCCCCCCTTTTTCGTAAAAGTTCTGCAGCTTCCGTAGCGCCACCCTATTCCGGGTACCATGCCATAGGAAGTCCCTACACAAGCTGTTCAGTTTAATGAAAAACTTCTTTGGTATCAGATATGGAATGTTCCCAAAAAAATGCAGGAGCCTGGGTGGGACCACCATCTTTAGCATTTCCCCTCGTCCCATCATCGCTAGGGGCAGCTTCACCCAGAATTTCATACACTTCCCAATTTTTCCAATGGCTACCTCAGTATTGTGCCTATGTTCTTCCTCAACCGAATGGTACACGTCTATCCCAAGGTACCGAAAGGTTCTCACCGCCCATGGTATTTGTAACACCGGCAATCGCCTTTCAGGGTTCCCCATATAACTACCTAACAGGAACAGACTAGATTTTTGAGGGTTCACCGCTATCCCAGACAGCCCCGCATATCTCTCCATCAACTCCAGGATATATTGAAGATTTTCTTCCGGGTACCTCAAGTACAATAGCACATCATCCGCATATAAGGAGATCAAGTGTCGTTCCCCTCCCACCTCAATACCTATAGTGTTGTATTGCTGTCTCAGGTATATTGCTAGGGGCTCTATGGCTAGTATATAGAGCATTGGGGACCACGGGTATCCCTGTCTGGTGCCAGATATCACTGCCCCTGTTCTGACCCCATTCAAAACAAAGCACCTAAGAAAGGAACCCACGCCGATGACAGTCCTAAATTCTGTCAATAATTTCGGTTAAATCTCCATATTATTATAAGGTGTGTGCTTTCAAAGAAAGTCACAGGAACAACAAAACCAAAGGAAAATCCTAGGAGTACATGAAAATAAATTTATTATACAAAAAAACATTGTTTAAGAATTTCAGAATGTTTTTTACACAGGTTTAAAAGACATAGCAAAAAAATGAAACAAACATAATGCATAACATTCATCATGTGTACATTATAATTTCGTCAGAGAAATTAAATAGGATATTATGCAAAAAAACAATTACTGAAAGAACAGAAGCCCAACAGGAAAGCAATTCACCTGTGGGCTGAATATCACCAGGGTGTGTAAAAAATTACCCTGGTTTAGACAGAGTGAAATTATTTACAATCAACTTATGTCATATGGTTATTTTGCCATATAATTAACTGCCAATGTGTATGAAATATCGAAGGTTTGTTCCCAAAGTGCTTCCAGAAGGGGGGGGGAAACAAAGCGCAAGGAGAAACACGTTTCGGCGGGCCTATACAGGCTAGTGTGGTCGAAGCCTTCCTCAGGGCAGAATAGATGCAATATGGTGATTAATCCCCTATGAATATATGGAGGGCAGGGGAATGCCACGTGGTTGCTATTCCGGTGTGCCAGGACTCTTATAATGCTTGTGAGAATGACCAGCTGGGCAGGGCCAGGGCCGAGACTTCTGCTTGCTGTGCTGGAAATCCAACAACTTGGAGCACGGTATAAATCAGTGCTGGGTGGAGAGAAGCTGTGAACGCCGCAGGTCAGTCCAGGAGAAACTGATGTGGCGCGGTCGACATTACATTCGTGCTTAGAGCAGGAGTGTTGAAGACTAAGGCACACGGCGAAAAGCGGAAATGTTGTGTCATGCAGGAAAGTCACAATGAGGGAGCCTGCACCTGGCCTGTTCTGACCCTAGCCAGCGGTTCACTCTATAGCATTTTCACCCATCTTGCATATCCTGGTCCCATTCCGTAACCCTTCCTTTGGTGACTCCGGCAACCGTCCTACCTCAAACGCCTCATTTAGCATTTCCAACATTGAGGGGAGCACTTCTGCCATATAAGCTTTGTAAAACTCACTCAGGAATCCGTCCACCCCCGGGGTCTTACCCGTGGGCAGCTGCTTCACCACCTCTTCTAATTCTTCCAAAGTGATTGGTGCATCCAGCTCTTCTCTTTCCTCAACACTTATTCTAGGCACTCCTGTCTTCTAATGTTCATATTATCTCTTCTTGACTACTTCCCTCCTCATCACCATATAGTGATTTATAATCCGCAAACTCCTTATTAACTCCCTCTTGGGTGTCCGCTACAGTACCATCCTCCCTAGCTATCGTCCTGATCATGGGTCTGGGAGTTTCACTCTTATATAACCATGCCAAAAGCCTTCCTGTTTTATCACCTCCCTCATGCTGTCTCTCTATATATTTTTTATAGTTAAGGTTGCACAGCCTTTCCCATTGTTCCGCACATTTCTGTTGCAATTTAAGTATCAACTCTGTATCTCCACCCCCTTTATTCAATGCCCTTTCTAGTTCCCTTTCTGTGTCTTGCAGTTCAGCCACAATCCCCCTTTGCAGGCCTTTTGATTTAGCTATGGCTACCCCTCTCATCACTACCTTGAAGGCTTCCCATAATGTGCTCGCTGAGTCAACGCTACCCGTATTTCCTCCAAAGTAATTTATAATCTCCTCCCGTATACCCTCCCTGAACACCGGATCCTTGAGCACCTCCGCACGGAGGCGCCATGTCGGAACCCTTGCTCTCGGAGGGCAATATTGCCACCCGAGAACTAGAGGCGAGTGGTCCGAGAGGACCCTCACTTTATATTCTACCCGAGTAATCTCCATTAATACCTCCGCCGTGGCAATGACATTGCCCCGCAGCAGCTACATACGAGGCTGGACTGAGTAATGTGAATATTGCCTTTCTTTGGGGTGTTTCGTTCTCCATGCATCTGCCAGACCAAAGTCGTCTAGCAGTGTCTGCAGTGCTTTTGCCGCTGAAGTGGGTCTCTCAAACTTGCCATCCGACCTACCCACCCTGGGGTTCAATACATAATTAAAGTCCCCTCCCCAAACCACTGCAGTACCCATGCACATGCCAAGGTTGTTACATAAAGTCCTGAAATACACTGCCGTATTTTGATTGGGGGCATATGTATTTATAATACTGATCTCTTCTCCAATAGTCCCCGCAATATTACCATCCTCCCATCCATTTCAGCCACTTCCTGCAACAGTTGAAACGTGACGTGCGGTGTCACCCAGATAAGTACCGCTCTAGCGTAAGCAGAGTATGTTGAGCCCCCCACAAGCCCTTTCCATTTCTTCGCAATCGTTTCCATTTTTCCCCCGTGTCAAGTGAGTTTCCTGCAACAGTGCTATATCTATCTTTTGCCTGCGCAAATACAACATCACCTTGTTCCTTTCAGATAACTGTTAAGTCCCCTGACATTCCACGTGATATTTTAAGCTCCCCCATGGTCTATGAATGTTCCCCTTCCCCTCCCACCATTACAATCCAGATCCTACTTCCGTCTCAGTCTATCTGGGCTCATTCCCCAATTCAAACTTCCTAAACCTACAAACACTTCAAACTTCCCCTCCCTTCTCCCCCCGCTTCCCTTTCCTCAACTACAACAAACCACTGCACACATCCTCTTCCCTTCCCCTTCCCCACCTCACCCCGAAAAATGCCCAGCTCCATCCCTGGATCTCAGGCTCCCCTGCGTTTGGACCTACCCTGGAACCCCAGGCCAAGACCCCAGCAAGGTGTCACCACACTATTAGTGACCTAACTAATCTCTAGATGCGGTGTACAGACTAGCTCTGTCAGCCTCCCTTATAAAGCAATAATCACAGTGCTCATGTCTTATTTTCTATTCCAAACAGGTTTTACCAGCCGACGGGCCACATTTACTGACTATAGTCAAGTCCCATAGTTCCATGCCGCACTCATTTCAGGTGCCTCCACTGCGCATTACTCATCTCCTCCTTTCATCTGGATGTCCGGCTTCTGTGGGCAACCTTGCGTATCAAGCCATCCCATGGCGTCCTCCAGCGTTTCAAAAAATAAAGTTCTGTTTTTGTGGAAGACTTTCAATTTCGCTGGGTAAAGCAACATATACTTATATCCTCTCTGGATTGTTCCACCTTTGTGGAAGTGCTCCAGTATCCTTTCCCGATCCCGGTAATTAAGGATTTTGGTGATCACAGGCCTAGGCGGGTTACCCGGCGGCGGCCTCCTCGTTAGAGCCCTATGCGCCCTTTCCACCGCAAACCCCTGAGACAAAGCCCCTCCAGGTATCTCCTGCAGCAACATGGACTCGATAAACTCTGCAAAGCCCCCAATGGGAATGTTATTTCTCCGGGCGCGTCCTTCCGCTTCCTCCGCCCTATTCTCCAAATTGCCCACTCGCTGCACCAGGGCGTGTAGTTCCAACTTGTGTGAAGCACAGTCTGCCGTATTCGGGCTCACATCTTTCTCGAGGTTCTTGGTGCGCTCTGCCAGTGACCTGACAGCCTGCCGGAGAAGGTTCACCTCTTCCTGCACCTCTCCAACCTTGCGGTCCAGTGCTGTTTTTAATTCAGTTACAGCCAATTCAAGCTTGGCTTCCCAGGCCAACTTCAGGTCTGCAATTGCAGCTAGGACCTCCTGGTTCGTGCCCATTGCAGCCATGCTACCCGCAGGTGGCCTGTCCATGCTCCTGGCTCCCTCCTGGCCGGGCGACGTCCTGGCGTATTCATCCAGCGTAGGCTGCTTCCCCTTGAGTCTTGGAGGCTTGTTAGACATGGCGCTACCGCTATAGGTCGTGGGCAGCCCCGCCAATTGTGGTCTGTAGTTCCAACGGGGACAATCCACTACAGTCTTGTGTTCGAGGAGGCCGCCTCAGAGGTGTTCCAAGTCCAGCTCTTATTCGCCACAATCGATTGTGCTCTCCCACGTAATCCTATGAGCCCTCTCTACAACTCCTTTATACTTCCACGTAGATGCCCCATGACTCGTGTCCCAATCAGTGGCGGATGACTACTACAATTGCAGGCCCCAGTTTCAGTTGTCGGCCGCATACATGGGCCTTGCAGCCTTCATCCGCATCCTGAGTACACCATACATCAGGTTTGCTGGCCGTCTAGCGCGCGGCCTTATGATCATGGGTCTGATGTCTGTTTTTTACTTGGGCTACGCGCCCATTTAAACCATTGTATCCTCGATGGCCAGCCAATCTGGTCCCTCCCCTCCCTCCTCACTGCTGGGGCAGCGCCAGGATGCTATCAATAGTCATGCATCTGACATCAGGATTTGCACCATTAAATGTATTGTAGGTGTGCCACGAGGTATTGTGGTACAATGCATGTTGTTGTGATCATTTTTCGGACCCAGTACTGGCCTTCTAGATACTGCTCAATAAAGTTATTGCATGCAAGCGTGCTCATTTATTGTCCTGCTCCAAAGCTCATCTGGCCGGATTCCTTCTGCCTCCCACTCTCTTTGTGGGGCACTATCCAGGTACTCGTTTGCACCTCACTCGCAGGCTCTGCATCCTCCAGCTGGGCCGATGCCCGTCACGGCCCCCTTCACAGTTCGAATCTCGGCACTCATGCCGGAGGGAACTCGCGTGCGGGTGTCTACATCCCAGCGCCGCGGTCCCAGCTCGCAGCGGTCCGCTCTGGGTTGGGGGCCCGCCTCTCCCCCACCAGATGTTTCGCGGCACCTGTCTTGCTCGGGCCGCGGGGTCTTCTTTGTTTAACTCGACTCCAGCGCGGTCCTAGCGCCAGCAGTCCCTTCGTTTCACACTGTGTTCGGGGGTTTCTCGCCCGATTCCAGGCAGCTCAGAGAACCTGTGCACGCCTGTGGCAAGCCTCGGGGTGTACGTTTCCACGGCTCCACCTGCCCCAGAGTCCATCCAACAGTAAGCGGCTTCATCAATCTGCTAATTTCTTCATCGTTATCTTGGAGTGGTCGCCATTTTTTATTTTCCAGTCCACAACTCCTCCAGACCTCACGCACCTCTATCAGTCGTTCCGAATGTCCTGCGGGCTCCAAACTAACACCGGGTGTTCACGTTGTTTTCATAAGCTGTTGCTTATGTTTTCATGCTCGCCAGTCCAGTGCAACTGCACTTTTTCCCATGCATTAATACTTTCATCTTTCCCGAGTGTTGAATCCTTTACATTGCTGGGGATAAACACATTTTACTGCATGATTGTATGTAGCAACGATTCCATTGTAATTTGCTAAGCCTCTGAATATTGCAATTGCCTTATTAAAGGCTTTCAATTATTTTCCTTATTCAGATGCATTGTTCGGGTAGTGTCTCGCTATTCTAGTAATCAATATGTCCTTATTCCACAATGAAGGTGTTAAATTATTCGGTCTCACTTGTTTGCTTTACGCTTGATGAAGGGTTGTAGCGATCCATCGCCTTTATCCTTCAGCTCCATGCTCCCTCATTCCACCCAACAGCTGCTTGTACAGCTCTCCAATTCAGACATCACTGCTTTGTGGATAATTTTATGTTTTACTGTGCCTCAATTGCTGCACACACATTGACTGGCTGCAGGCTGCTTTCATATTTTAGAAGTGGAGAAGAGCAGGAATCTATTAAGCTATTTATTTTTTATTGCCAATATTGGAAACTGTATTTTGTTTTACTATACTAATTTTAATGCTCACATTCTCCAGCATGGGGTCTGGCATGGATTCACATGCTCATGAATATTCCCCGTCAGGCTGGGAAACCTCGGAAAAGAAAAATCAGTATCAGTTTTGTTTCTGATCTGTCTTTCGTAGTAGTAACCAATCACTGATCTCTGCGTCATACTGACCACAGCCAACGACTGCCATCTCCCTAAGCCCCGCCTCTGGCAGCCATCTTTAGATTTTTACCGCACGTTCAAGTGTTGGGGTCCTCATGCTATTGCTCTCGAGCTTTAGTGCTTTTTTCACGCTTTTTCTTAGGAAAATTCTCTTTTTCGGTCAAAAGAGCCTCAAGCTCCACCGTTTCTTTATCCGATCAACGGGGACCCGTGTTGGATTCTTCTACGCCCCTAAAGGGTGAAGATCTCGTCGAGCCACGCTTTTGGAGGACTCCAGAAGTTTCTCAGGCCCATCTCGATCATGGCCCAGGAGAAGGGAAGCTTGACGCCCGGAAAGCTGTTCAGGGTCTGCCCTCGATGCCAGCTTCAGAATGTCTTTAAGGAGGATGAACACTCCCTTTGCCTCTACTGCCTGCATGAGGACAAGACACACGTGGAGGAGGACTGTGCGTTTTGCGGCAATATGTTGGAGCGGACCATGAAGGACCGCCATCTGTGTCTCGCCAACTGGCTGGAAGGGAAGAGCCCGTCAGGCAAGAAGAAGAAGTCCGAGCGGTCTTCTAAGACCTTTGAGGGCGCCCCGGCGAGTCCGCTGGCACCGGGAGCGCCGAACAGTCGGGCTCTACGGGCGCCAGGCAGGGCGCATCCTCCCCGGCGCCATCAACCACAAGCCAACGCTCTGGCTCGAGTAAGAGGAAGGCCGAGCACCTGGCGAAGCTCCTGGAGAGACCCTGGTCGAGATCGAAGGCCCCATCGGAGGGGGAGCGAGGCGGTGACCCTCCCCCCAAGGAGAAGGCGGTGAGCGCACCTAAGGTGGTGAAAGCCTTAATCCATCCGGCCAAGGCCTCTATCGAGACAGTCACGGCGGCCCTGGCTCAGCCTGTGGCGACCTCAGGGCCCAGAGTCTCCCTGCCACCGCGGAGGGAGTCCACTTTCATGCCCATCGACAGGACCCCCATGAAACCTCCGACGGAGAAGAAAAAGGGGGGCAGGAGGTCGTTGTGGATTTGGCCTCAACCTCTGAGGAGGAGCTGATCGAAGTCTTAAGCCACGGCGTTGGCGTGGAAGACGACCAGCCCGTCGGGAGGGACCCCGACGTAGGAGACGACGAGAACGTCGAGGGTGCCGACAGAGCTCCTGACCGCCCGCCGGACTCCCCTCAACCAATGCCGCAAGACAACTCGGCGGCCATTTTGTTGGCTATACAGTCCTTATCCTCGCCGATAAGGACAAGATTGCCGTTACCACCAACGGAGGAACCTCTCCCGACGGGGGACCCGGAGCCAGGCCCTTCTGGGAGTCCTCCTCCCAAAAGAAGAAGGATTCATCCTCCACCTCCTTTTCAACCATCGTGCCCTGCTCAGCCCTGCTCAGCCCTCCTCCCCGTCCACGACCCGTGGGGATGATACGGGGACTGACACGGCCGCGACGGGCACAGACGACAAGGTTTACGACGAGGATCTCCAGTCGTCACCTCCTCCCCGGGCTTCCCCGCCCGACGAGATTGGATCGTTTTATGCCATGATCGCCAGGGCATCCGAGCTTTTCCAGCTCTGCCCGGAAGAGAAGAAGGAAGGTTTCCTTTATCAACGGCGCGAGACCAAGAGGAAGACGGTCCTTGCTGTACCTCTACTGGACGATATCTGGGATGAGGGTCTCGCCCTCCTCAAGAACCCATCCACAAAGCCTGCGAGAAGGGATCGGTACGAGAAGAGGTACCGGGTCCCGGACCCGGCCCCCTTGTGCCTTCGGGCATAGCCGACCCCGGACTCGGTCGTCTCCGCGGCGGCCAGGAAGAAAGCGGGGGGGGGGCCTCGGCCTCTACATCAACCTCCCCGCCGGACGGCGAGGGAAAGAAGTTGGACATGATGGGACACAGAGTCATCTCATCGGCAGAGACGACGATTAAGGCTGCTAACACCTTGGCTATTGTAGCCCGCTACGACAGGGAGTTGTGGTACAAAATCGCCCCCCTGCTGGATTTCCTACCAGACGACAAGAGGGCGGAGGCCCTAGAGATCTTGCAGGAAGGAGAAGTGGCGTCGGACCACGCCATTACGATAGCGACGGACATCGCTGACACTGGATTTCGCCAGTTGGGCAACGGCGTGTGCCTTAGACGGCATGGATGGCTCAAGGCAACTGACTTCAGTCAGGACATGCAGACCAGAGTCTTGGACATGCCGTTCAACGGGAGCAACCGGTTTGGGAAAACAGTGGACGATTCCCTACAAGCCATCAAGAGGGACACGGAGATGGCCCGGGTCTTGGCGTTCTCCAGCAACGACGGCCGCCCTTTCGGAGCGGCGGAGGCAAGCAGGGTGCCTCCAAAGGTTCCGGCGGCGGATTTCCCACCTATCGTCAAGCGGCCTGTTCGTCGTCACAGGAAGCCTACAGGGGACGAGGCAAGTCGGGCGGACCCCACCGTCGTCGCCAAGGAGGACAAGGCGGCAAGGCCTTGTCGAAGCAGGACTGAACCGGCCGTGGGGTCGGGCCCCCACCGAAGCACCCCGGTGGGAGGCTGGCTGGCGAACTTCGTCAGTGTGGGGGAGTCCATCTCCACCGACCGTTGGGTGCTGGACGCCCTGGCCCAGGGTCACGCGCTCGAGTTTCTAAAGAAGTGCCCGCGCGTCCTCCCCGTGGCAAGGAAGGAACATCACGTCCCTCAACTTCTCTTGGAGGTAAAGGCGATGCTCAAGAAAGGCGCCATCGAGCTCGTCCCAAAGAGGCTTTGGGGCTCCGAAGTTTACTCAAGATACTTCCTCTTGAAGAAGAAGACGGGAGGATGGCGTCCCATCCTGGACCTACGACGTCTGAACAAATTCATCAAGGCACAGATGTTCCGGATGGTCACCCTCCAGCACGTCCTGGGTCAACTGGAGGAGGGCGATTTCCTGTCGTCGTTGGATTTGGAGGATGCCTACTCCATATACCCATCCTAAAGGGACACCGAAAGTTTCTCAGATTCGTGGTCGTGGTCCAAGGGCGTCACTACCAGTTCAGAGCCCTTCCCTTCGGATTGAGGTCGGCACCCAGGGTGTTCACCAAGTGCCTCGCACCGGTGGCGGCGCGGCTGCACCTGGAGGGGATCCACGTCTACCCCTACCGGGACGACTGGCTCATCCGAGCAAAGACAAAGGAGCTTCGAGGACAGGATCACACTCGACGAGAGCTTCCGACGAGCGATCCGGTGGTGGGGCACCCACGCGCATCTGACGGTGGGCATGGACTTCCAGACCCCGGGCCACCAGAAGACAGTGACCACGGATGCCTCCCTGGAAGGGTGGGGAGCACACCGGAAAATCTGCACGCGAGAGGCCTTTGGCTGCCGACAGACGTCCCTCCATATCAACGTCCTGGAACTCTGTGCAGTGTTTTGGGCCCTCAGGTCCTTTCTTCCGTCCCTCAAGGGCAAGGTGGTGAGGATCTTCACCGACAACACCACCACCATGTTCTACATCAGGAAGCAGGGCGGTACCAGATCCCCAGCCCTGTCCAAGGAGGCTCAGGATCTGTGGCATTGGGCCGTAGCCCAAGGGATGTTTCTGGTGCCGTTTCATCTGGCAGGGATAAAAAACACCATTGCCGACTCGCTCAGCAGAGAGCTGCGCTCGTGCCACGAGTGGGAACTACGACAGGATCTAGTGGACCACCTCTTCCGACGGTGGGGCACACCCCAGATCGATCTGTTCGCGACGGCGACGAACTCCAAGTGCCGCAGGTTCGCCAGCGGATTTCCCCAGCCGAGGAGCATGGGCGATGCTTTCTCGTTCCCCTGGGAGGGCCTGTTCCTATATGCGTTCCCTCCATTGCCGCTGCTGATCCGGCTCATCAACCAGCTCAAGAGGTCACGGTGCAGGATGATCCTCGTCGCACCTGCGTGGCCGAGGCAGATATGGTTCCCGGACCTTCTGGACTTGTCAGCGTCCCCGTCAATCAAGCTGCCAGCGGACGCAGATCTTCTCTCCAGGGAAGGAGGCGCCATCCTCCATCACGACCCGAAGTCGCTGAACTTGCAGGCCTGGCTCCTGCAGCGTTAGAGTTTGGAGGTTACGACATACCGGCCGACTGCAGAGAGGTTCTTGCAAAGGCCAGGGTGTCCTCAACTCTTAAATGCTACGGACACAAATGGAAGAGGTCCTCCGTCTGGTGCCACGCACAGAAGATTGGCCCTCTACGGATTACGGCTCCTCAAGTACTGCCGTACCTGCTGACGCTGGCCAAGGCTGGAGTGGCGCACGCTTCCATCAAGATTCATCTTGCTGCGATCTCCCGATACACCAGAACCACGGGACGGACGTCTTTGTGGTCTCATCGTCTGGTGAAAGAATTCATGAAGGGACTATTCAGATCGTTCCCGCCGGTGAAGGCACCGGCCCCGGCATGGGAGCTCAACGTGGTGCTGACCAAGCTCATGGGACCTGCGTTCGAGCCTCTGCACTCAGCTCCGTTGAAGTTCTTGTCGTGGAAAACAGCGTTTCTTGTGGCCATCACCTCCGCATGACGGGTGGGAGAGATCCAGGCCCTTTCCTGCAAGCCCCCGTACTTCACTTTTCACGACACGAGGGTAGTGCTCAGGACGCACCCCTCCTTCATGCCCAAGGTGCCGGACTTCCACCTCAACGAACCCTTGGTGTTGCCTGTTTTCTTCCCGTCGCCGGCTGAAAGGACTTTGCACTCGCTGGATGTGGCTAGAGCGCTGAAGTTCTACGTGGACCGCACAAAGAGTTTTCGGAAGACATCACAACTTTTTGTGAACTTTGGACCGGTCAATCAGGGGAAGGCTCTCTCGAAGGCTTCCATTTCCAAATGGCTCTCCGGCTGCATCATGTACGGTCATCGGTTGGCAAACTGACTGCTGCCTGGCCGTCCGAGAGCCCATTCCACCAGAGCGATCGCAGCTACCACGGCGTTCCTATCTGGTGTGCCCTTGCTGGACATCTGCAGAGCTGCTACGTAGAGGTCGACGCACACCTTCACTAAATTCTACTGCGTTGATCGGGATTCCAGGGAGGAGTCCAGGGTCGGCCAAGCAGTGCTGTGCAACCTGTTCGCCTAAGGTGAGCCTGGTGAGGAGGTAAGAATTGCTTAATGTTTAGTTTTGGATGTAATGCTTAATGTTGAGCCTTTGCCACCTCCCGTGGTTGTGCATGTGTGCACTGCTATGTATTCTTTTATTCATGAGCATGTGAATCCATGCCAGACCCCATGCTGGAGAAGGAACAAGTTACTTACCTGTAACTGTTGTTCTACAGCATGGGTCTGGCATGGATTCACATGCGAACCCTCCCGCCTACCCCTCTGCAGCTCTTCACTTGGTCATACTGCCATTTCACGTGCTATCAAATCTGAAGATGGCTGCCAGAGGCGGGGCTTAGGGAGATGGCAGTCATTGGCTGTGGTCAGTATGACGCAGAGATCAGTGATTGGTTACTACTACGAAAGACAGATCAGAAACGGAACTGATACTGATTTTTCTTTACCAAGGATTCCCAGCCTGACGACGGGGAATATTCATGAGCATGTGAATCCATGCCAGACCCATGCTGGAGAACAACACTTACAGGTAAGTAACATGTTCCTTATCTCTACAAGAGAATAACTATAGATAAATGCTAAACAAAAGAGTGAGCATCCCTAATGTGTTTCTAATTAAGAGTATGGAAGACACTATATTGTAAGTGTAAATACACTTACACTTGTTGGGACGATATAACATCTAATGTTTATCATACACAGAGGAATAAGAATCGGTTCCTAAATACTCTATAGGTAAACACACAACAATATTGATGTCCAATAGTAAACCTCCCGGGTGCTCGGGGGTAGTGGGTTCTCTTGCACTAAGTACAGGGATCCAACTCTCTCCAGGGCCCTGGATCAAGTACAGCACTGCTGTGCTTCAAAGCCTGCCACAGCCCAGGTGGGCCTTCAGACCAACTTTGGGGTGAAGGTTAGGCTCTGGCATGCAGAGTATGATGAAAATCATAAGCAAACATTGTGTGCGACTATGGTGGAGGTTAAACGATGTTGTAGCACTGCTTAACCCACTTGAAAAATCTGCATCTAGGAAGTTTTGTTTTGTGAAGGTGTGCATCAATCTCCACATTGCTGCTATGTAAGTTTTATCCAAGGTAAGGTTAGCCAAGAATGCAGGTTTAGCCTTTGCGACATGTGGAGAGAGGTCCCAGAGTATTCCGGTATTGCAGGCTTGGAAGGTGACGGCACTTGGGGCGGCTCAAACTGTAAATGGTCAGCAAGGGAGGAAGATGTCTGGTCTGGATCTTCCCTGTGGCACAGAAGGAAGGGCTGGAACTGCAGCAGTCACGGAGTTGGCTTGGGGGTTGCAGGAAGGGGCTGCAGACATTGTTTTTTCTTGGAATGTTTCTTCCAGTGGTAGACTCTGGCTTCAGCATCAAGACCCCTGCCTTTTATGCAGGAACCCAGCTAATCACAATGCATTAAACATTTAAACGTTGGGTAGTGGCTGCCCCCAAGGCACACCCAGGCATCCAATTAGAACTGGATCAAAGCAGACACACTGGAGGACAAAGGCCTGAGGCATTTCGGTATCCTCCCAGCTTCCTGTACTCCCAGATAAACTGGCACTTTCTAACAGGTTTTCCAATGGGGGACCATCAAAGACAAAGGCGTGGCCAGGATTTTGTCCACCTAGGTTAGCAACAGGAGCCTGAAGAAAGGGCAAGCCACCTAGAGTTGGTGAAAAAGATGGCCGACATTCTGGGTCAATGGTCACCCTAGTTTCCTTTAACAAAGCTGCAAAGCAGCCTGCGTGTACAAATCGCAAAAGGTCAGTAGAAAATATTCACTGCAACCAGCCACTCAGGCTTGTCACTAACTAGAAAGTTAGAGAAGTGACAAAATGGATACGATGTGTCCCCTCAGCACTCCACATAAGGTGGGGTGTGCCTATCTCTAAAAAGAAAAGCATAGGTAGGATAAAAGTATCCCCGATGCTGGTAACATTAAGTTAGTACTGGAAAATAAAAAATCCAAAGAGGGAAGCACAAGGAGCTTCCAGCAACACTGCACACAAGGTGCTGCGTGCGGCAATAGTAAAATACAGATGTCTCAAAAAGATGGAGGAAAACAGACTCCATCAAAAATAACCAAAAAGTAAGTGAGTGAGGAAAAAGGTTCCCACTCACTCAGACGACTCGGCTAAAACAGCAAAAGTGCTGGGGGACTCACTAAGTAGGGAGATTAAACACAAGGTGGAAATTCTACCCAACACTATCGGGACCAATTGTAAGAAGACTAAAATCTACATCCAAGTTAAGGAATTCACAATTTTTGTAAGATGCAAGGGGCCTCATTATGAGGTCAGCGGTAACTCCCTGGTGCAACGAGCAGGTTGCCGCCGACTCCTTAACACCGGATCCGCCACCTGACTTCCCGGCGCCACTGAGACATTCCAAGTCCCTGCGATGCAGGAAGTCAGGCGGCAGGTTTTGTAAGTTCCCAGTCCCATAGAGTCCCATAGGACTCCATGTGAATGGGGAGGCGGAACCACTGGCACCGTTGCTAATGGTGCCAGTGCTTCCATGGCAACTCTGCCTGCCGGGGCCACTGCGCCCAGGAGGGTGCAGACTCTTAGTGTGGTGGTCCGAAAACAAGGTGCCGGTAAGCTTACCAGCACCCTTGTTTCCGGACCGCCACACTCGTAATAAGGCCCAGTGTCTCAATATGAATACATTTTGACTGATGAATATAATTTGTTTGAATTTAAATGTTTTAAGATATATTTTTTCATCAATAATATGTATATTAAAGTATATATTTGGGATTTTTGTAGCACAGCAGAATCTCCACACCTTACAGGCCTAGAGACTTTGCAGATGTAGTCTCATTGGAAATGCACGCAGCATCAGATCCATCTCCATCGTTTCATAAAACTAAATGTAGGCAGAGTGACCTTGGATATTTGACATCAGCCAATCGAATCTCAAATAGCCAAACTCTCTGACCTATGGAACCAGGTGTGGATTTGAGTATGTGAACTGCTGCTGTTTTTGCATTTGCAGATCGTTAGTCAGATGCAGCTTGAATGTCGATTCCGATAGTATATATAAAAGAAGGTGTAAACACTGAATATATCCACAGGGATGACAAACAAGAAACCGTATATTACCAAATATACTTCTTAATACATATATTTATTTAATTATGGCACTCTTAAAATGGTCATATTACATAAAATTCATAATCAAACAAAATATAAAACATAAAAGGACTGTACTTCACAAAACACATGAAAATCCCAAATTATGGGTTAATTCTGCTGATTTTTAAATTGACTCCGTGTGGAGCTCCACACTGGAGTGATTTCTCTTTTGTCTAGGTCTTCTTAGTACTTTCTCAATAACCCAACTTGTACAAGTTTCTGTCCTAGAGAAACAGATTGATGTGGGACATTCATCAGGGGTAAAAAGATGTGTTTTTTTTCTCAAAGGTGATGGTATTTCCTTCCTATCACTTTCTTGCAGCCATAGAACTTCTAAAATTGACACCCTGTGGAATAAAAACAACGTATATTACTAGATTGTACGGATGATTTGTGTCTTATTAAATAGACTACAAACAACCACCCTGATCCAAAAAAGGGTGTTTGGTATATATCTTCATTTACATACCTTCTAGACTGTGGTCATAACTTCCACAAAACACCAAATCTTTGGTATTGATAAAAGTGACTTCCAAGTGGTTACAGAAGGTCGCTCACAAACTTCCTCTCGAGTTCTACAAAGAGACAAATAGAAGAAATACAAAACCTAGTTTTAGAATGGGGTGGGAACCTTACATGGTCCTATATCTTTAAACACCTGAACCTTACTTACAGATCCTTCACATAGATCAGTGCTCGGGATTGGAATATGCCTCCATCTTGATAGGTGGTAAAATGAAATGAAAAGGCGGAAAAGGGCTTCCTATGGAATCAAAAAACAGGAAAGAAACGTGGGTCTTAAAATATGTGGACTAAACTTTCTACAAGATGCCCAAAACACTTATTTCTGAAACCCCATTTCAAAAACACATTTTTTACATGTCCCAATGTATGTAGTTACTACATTAGGGAGTAAAATTCAAACCAGAACCTCAAACCTCTAGGGTTGAAACAGGTTATTTGGATACAGTTTTTCTTACAGAAAGAGTTTTTTAAAGTTAATTATGTGTCTATACTGCAGGATAGTATGTACACTCCCTCTTACCTCAAAAAGGAGAAAGGTTCTGGCCACAAAACAGGTTCTGGGTACGCGTGCGCCATTTGCAAGAACAAAATGGCCGCTTTTTATGTCACTAACGCGACGCGGTCGTGTTTCACATGCCGTAATGTCACGCGTCAAAAAAAAAAAATCGCGTGATGACATCACGTGTCGCGCGACGTCGGATCCCCGTCCGACACAGTAAATGAAACAGAAAACCAGAGAATGTCGATTCCACCAGTATGCGAAGTAGATGTGCGTACCACACCTATCACATCTTTATGGTGCAATTAAGATTCAAACATGGTTCTCGTATAGAAACGTTTGGACTACTTTCTGTATTAGGGGCATCAGGGTTTGGGATGGAATGCAAATGGAGAACAAACGTCCTTTACCATGTCCTTCAAAGTAGTGATTGATTCTAGGTTCCTGGATGGACAGTTCTTACATTTGTACTTGTGGTAAATAAGTGTCAGGAGTACTTCATCTCTAGAATAAGAATCTGAGTGGAATTGTGCTCACTTTTATTTATTTATTTATATAGCGCTACAAACCCTCAGGCATCTGAGCGCTGCTTGTTATTACTCTGGGTGTGTGGTGCTCATTTATTGACCTCGGAAGGATGAAAGGCTGAGTTTGTCCCTGCCGGGATTCGAACCTGTGTCGGCCGTCCATGCACCAATGTCAAAGCAAGCGCTCTACTCACTGTGCTATCCAACCAGCTGGTTATCACTCGTGTTCCTGGAGAACATGTCAGCTGAAACTGTCTGCTAGGCAATTTTACAATCTGGCATATACTGGGCTTGCAGATATACATTCATTTGTACACACCACTGCCAATTTTGCTGTGCTGCTTGGGATAATGTTTGGGAGTGAGTGCTACCTGCTTGTTTATATAAAACACTGGTTGTTTTCATGAGACCAGTTCTGCCGTTTTTTTTGTGTCTAGAATCTGGGAAATGCTCACTGAGCTGCTTAAAGCTCAAGACATTGATCTGCAACTGTTCCTCGTGAGCAGGTCACATGGCTTGGACTTTGAAGTACCTGAGGTGTGCTCCCCACCCAGTCATGAAGGCACATGGTCACTTGTAAAAGGGATTTACAAAAAGGCAGCTCTAACATATTTGGTACATTCCATACTGTGATAATTCAGCACCAGACAGGCGGGCGTACCTACCAACTGCAAGAGTAACGAAGGGGGGTGTTGAGGGCAGATACATGGGAAATGTCACAGGTACTCTAAGCCACAGACGCCCAAAGGGCTTCACTGGGAACGGTAAGGGGGTAATGATGCATTAGGTGTACACACAGTCCAAGATATTGTCCTATGCTTAGCTAAAGAAGGGGCTGGATAGAAATAGTGCCATCATAAACACACGTAGCGGGAAATCCCTTGGGCATGCCGGACTTGGGAAACCTTGATCTGAAACACGTGACCAGTATGACAGAAATCTATAAAAGGGGGTGGGGCTTAACCTACTCATTATGAAAAAAACAAATATAACTGGAAAAAGGTGATGTAATTATAGGGCGATCAGCCAAACCAGCTGCCCATTATGGTAGTGGGAAAAACGGCTCTGTACCAGTGTGTCAGTCACATGACTGCCGATGCCCATCGGCAGGTGGCTGTGGGACCGGAACATTGGACATCGTGGCATTTGTGAGAAACCTGAAGGTGTCTCCCTAACTAGTACCCGGGGATCTGCTATCCAGGTGGCCAGGACACAT
This sequence comes from Ambystoma mexicanum, assembly GCF_040938575.1. Taxonomy (NCBI): domain Eukaryota; kingdom Metazoa; phylum Chordata; class Amphibia; order Caudata; family Ambystomatidae; genus Ambystoma; species Ambystoma mexicanum. Next base: position 406,002,633 of record NC_090926.1, read on the forward strand.
CCATCGCTATTGGATCCAGTTCCTATGTTAGTTACAAAAAACAAATCCCTAACCATCGTCTTGCCCTCCTGGGCAACCATACACCGGTCTTAGACAATCTCCTAGGGGGTGTGGATCACTACACCCCCCCCCTGCTTCTGTGTCACAGGGCCTATGTGCACTGTGTTACTCCTAGCATACATTCACCTATAGACACAATAACACAAGACACAAAGAAAACACATGAATCGATTCAATTATAACAATAGAATACATTTATTTATGCACAGCAAAGCGTACTTCAAACAATACTAAAACTATTGCAACCATCTAATTTGCACCTTTTATACTTTTGGTACAAATCTACCATGCAGTGGATAACTATAACCCTTACAGGCTTCTAATGCAAGCCTGTGATTCTAATGCAAGCATCAGCATCCCTCGCCTTCATGCAGGATCAATCCACACCAATCCACACCATACTTCACACTCACTCTCGTAATACAATCCCTGTCTGATTTCCCCTTCTCCCAAACCCAAAGCTCTTTGTATGAGTGTCTGTTCTAACAAACCAGTTCAGTCTAGGCCATAGACCATACTTCCCATTTGCATCTCTCTCCTCTCCAGCTCTGCCTTTGTCAAGTCTCGCCTCTATGCACAACTCTGCAATCAGCCAGTCAGTAGCAGGCCTCAAGATCTGGTAACTGCCATGCTCTGCCAAGCTCTGGATCTCCCAAAGCCATCGGATTCTGCTGCACCAAGTCACTGCTCCCTCAATCTCAGAACTGCGTCTCTCGATCTATCTCTCAGAGGGCAGCTCCATCCAAAACTCCATCTGTCACCATCTCTCACAGCAACTAGCCCATCGGATTCTCCCACAGCAACTACTCCAACTCTCACAGCAACTAACAGCTCTCTTCTCTTGGCTTCTGGTTATACTTTCCAATGACGTACTCATTCCCATGGTTACTTACATTCTCTAAGCTAAGAATGTCTCTTTCTCTTTTAGCAATGCCTGCCAGTCTGTGTTGTGTGTACTTTCCCTTCGTGTTCTGTCAGCGTGACATTGGACATCATATCTCTGCCTTGGCCTTCTGTGTGCGGTGCAAAACACCATCTAATTCCTCCATTTCTCCATTCACTCCACTATTGGCTATGTCTGCATCACGAAATCCTCTCTCTGTGCTGTGTTCAAAGCATCTCATTGAATGAAAAGGCTTCTCTCCCATCTCCCCATGTTGCGCTCCCTCCCACCGTTGCGGTCTCCGCAGCACACAAAGCCATGCCATGTTGATTAGCTTCCTGTTATGCTCACCTGGCTCCCACAGGGGCGCCGGTCGGACCCGGACTGCTGCGGCCTCCACCAAAGTGATGCGTAGTGCAGAGATGACAGACTGGACTGGCCCTCCTAGTCTCGTCTGCTTGACCCGTAGAAGGATTCTCCTGCAAGTGGAGAGAGGAATTTAGCCACCCGTGGATTCTAGTGATGGCACCTCCCTGCGCTCCCCACTAATCACCTCCGAAATCCCCTTCCAGTACTCTCACCTTATATTCTTGAAAGATGAGCTCTCCATCCTGCGTGGATTGCAGGGGCGCGTAGATACCAGTTGCTTCACTGGTTAGAAGGCGTTGGGGAGTTCCGGACGAGAGTCGATTCTGAGGTTCCTGGTGAAGACCAGTAAGTATAGTGTTCATAGAGTTCAATATGTCTGATGTTCACTCTTGTCCCATTCCTTTCTTATCTTGCAGTGGAATTCGTGAAAAGATGGTCTTGTGGTGGTAGATGACTTTCAGGTAAGAGTCTGTATTACCCGATGCTGTCCGGTAAATGATGCATGTATTTAACGTGTTTTCTCTCCGTTTTCAGTGAGGCGTTGAAGATGTGGAGAGTTAAAGAATAATGCCTCCGGTGGTAAATCAGGTAAGTCTATGGTGGTTAGATAGATTGTATTTGTTGGCTCTTTCGGCTCACCTGGTTATTTGTTTTGTCCCCAGATGCTGGAGCCCGGCAAAGAAATGGAGGCAGCGCCGGATCGAAAGGTTCCATGAGGACTGGCGAGTATGGCGCGGCGCTGCAGCTGGCGATGCGACGCGTGTAGAAAGAATGTGCTTTCCAGGTGCCGAGACATGATGGTTCCGGAATCAGGTGAGAAACTGGAATAAAGTTTGTTTTCTAACCTTGCCTCTACTTTCCTTCTTCTCTAGGAGCTCCGGATTCAGGACGGGCGTGGCAGAGGTCTGGATGCTGACTTGCAGGCACGGTGAGTGTTATGCTGCTGGATGCAGAATAACGCGAAGCATATGTTGCTGGTCGGGCGTGGTTTAAATAGCCTCAAAAGTAGTCCCAGGTAAGAAGTCCCTAGAACCACACCAGAGTAAAAAATAGTCCCTGTAGTAAAATAGTCCCTGCCAGGCTTCACGTTGGATTGGAGTCATTTGCAGCATGGTCTGCCTGAGGTAAGTAATGACTATGAGCCTGGCGCCTTAGGCGCCAGGACTGAACCCAGATAGCCCCTAGCCGGGCTACTGAGGTTTTAATAAATGTGTAGATGCCTGCTCCCAGGGCTGATGGGCTTGGTCCAGATGCCTGGGGGTAGGCATCATGACAGCACTCTTCCCAGCTCCCCCCCAAGGCCCTTCCTAAAGTTGTTCTTCCCCTGGGCCCTGGTTTGTCTGGGAAGTTCTGATGGAATCTTTTCACCAACTGAGGTGCATGAACGTGGTCACTGGGCTCCCATGACCTTTCTTGTGGTCCGTAACCTTTCCAATCGATTAAATAAAAAAGTTTTGATTTAACCATCTTAGAGTCCACGACATTTTTTACCTCAAATTCAGGTTCTCCATCTATCAGGATGGGGTCAGGTGGTTTGGTTAATCTTGTTCCGGGTTGAACTGGTTTTAGAAGTGAAACATGAAAGACAGGATGGATCCGCATATTAGAGGGTAGTTCTAATTTGACGGCCACTGGGTTGATAATGGCCTTAATGGTGGAAGGTCCCAAATATCTAGGATTAAAAGTTTGAGTTCCTTTTAGAGGTGTTTCATAGCCAGCCAAACTTTATCTCCAATTTGGTATTCGGGAGTGTCACTTCTATGTTGATCAGCATTTGTCTTGTATTTCTCTTTTGCTTGTTTCAAATGTTCAGTTGCCTCCTTAAAGGCCTGTCTAATAGAGTGCAGATGGGTCACTGCCGGCATTTCTAAGTGCTGGGGTGAATCGAGTTCTGAGGTTCGAGGACGATGTCCATACATGGCATAAAAGGGGCTTTGTACGGTTCCAGAATGTACTGAGTTATTGTATGCGTATTCAGCAATCCATAAAATTTCCTTCCAATGGTTTTCGGTCTGGTGTAGCATGCAACGTAGTTATTGTTCAAGAGTCTGGTTGGTCCTCTCCGTTTGACCATCGGTCTGGGGATGGTGACTGGTTGATAACCTCACGTCGATTTGCGCCAATTGGCAACATTTCTTCCAAAATTGAAAAATGAATTGACTACCTCGGTCACAGACCAATACGGAAGGAAATCCATGTATTCGAACAATGTTTTCAAGAAATTCCTTGGACAAAATTGAAGCGGAAGGTAATCCCTTTAAAGGAATGAAGTGGGCCATCTTGGAAAAAAGATCAACAATAACCAGAATGGTGTTAAACCCATTACACGGATGTAGATCTGAAATACAGTCTAAAGACAAAGTGTACCAGGGTGCGGGTGGAATATCCAAAGGTTGTAAAAGACCGGCTGTCTTATTCTTTTGTTTTGGGCGCAGATACCACAAGACAGCACAAATGATTTTACATCTTTTCGCCAGGTGGGCCACCAGAATTGTCTTTATATTTTAGCTTCAGTCTTTGCAATACCTGGGTGTCCTTCCATCAGAGCATCATAGTAATTGGAGATGACTAGTTCTTGTAGTTCCTTGAGTGGTAGAAATAGACGCCCTTGATAATAAGGTAAGTCATTGATGACTGAATAATCATGGCCCTTTTTCACCCAATCTTGCAGGGCTGCTGAATCGAAAAGTTGTTGGATTTTTAAATGAATATCTTCTAGAGTCTGTAGAGGAGTTATACCAAGAATTCTTTGTTCTGGAATTATAGGCACCGGTTCTGGGTTCGAATATGCTTCTCCCATCCCTATTCGGGACAAGGCATCTGCCTTACCATTCTTGCATCCTGGTCAATAAGTGATCACGAAATCAAATTTGGCAAGAAATAATGCCCATCCAAGTTGACGCGATGATTGGGCCTTGGCTGTCTTTAAATACTGCAGGTTCCTGTGGTCGGTGATTACAGTAATGGTGTGCCTTGCACCGAGAAGATAATGCTGCCAGGCCTTGAAGGCGGATTTGACTCTTTATCGGTAACCGCATAGTTTAACTCAGGGGCTGAAAACATCCTGGACCAAAATGCTACTGGAAGAAGTTGACCGGTTTCAGGATCCTTCTGGGACAGGACAGCTCCCATGGCTAAACTGGATGCATCGGTTTTGACTACATATGAGAGCTTGGGCGTGGATGCTTCAAGACAGGTGCCGACGTGAATTTCAATTTCAGCTCTTGGAAGGCCTTTTCAGCCTCCTCGGTCCACAAGGAGCGTTTGTTTTTTTCTCAAAAGTGCTGTGATGGGGTGTACAACATGTGAGAAGTCAGGAATAAATCTGCGGTAGAAATTAGCAAATCCAAGCATGCTTTGTACCCCTTTAACTCAACTGGGTGATGGCCATTTGAGAATTACATCCACCTTTCGAGAGTCCATTCGGACTCCGTTTGGAGTCAGGATAAATCCAAGGAATTCAACTTCTGTAGCATGAAAAACACATTTTTCAAATTTTGCATATAACTTGTGCTGACGTAGTTTCTCGAGGACTGCACGAACGTGCTTAACATGGTCTGATTCCGAGGAGGAGTATACTAGAATGTCGTCGATGTATACGACAACACAGGACATCGTTCATAAAATACTGGAAGGCTGCTGGTGCATTGCACAACCCGAAGGGCATCACCTGATATTCGAATATTCCGTACTTGGTACGAAAGGCAGTCTTCCATTCGTCACCCTTTTTTACACGTACCAGATGATATGCCCCTCAGAGATCTAATTTAGTGTAGATGCAAGCATCCTTTACTTGGTCTAGTAATTCGGGGACCAGAGGCAATGGGTATCGGTCCTTCACCGTAATCTTATTTAATGCATGATAGTCTATACACGTTCTGAGGTCACCTTCCTTTTTAGGTACGAAGAATAAAGCGGAGGATGCAGGGGACTTGGATGGGCGAATGAAGCCGTTAGCGAGGTATTGATCCAAGTATTGTCGTAGGTGTAGGTTTTCGGGTTCCATAAGGGCGTAGATCCTACTGCATGGAGGTTGCGCACCGGGTATGATGTCGATTTGACAATCGTATGATCTGTGAGGCGGTAAGGTGTTTGTCTGTTCTTTTTGGGAAACGTCCTGGAATTCTAGGTATTCCTGAGGTAACTGCACAACTGGATTAGTGACTGTGGCCAGGCCTTTGTTCAATGTTTTTTCCGGGTAACAGCCAATCCACCACAAACGCGTCTTCTAGAGCTCCTCTCGCAGTAAATTCCCACGAGCAGTACTGCTCGCACTTCCGGTTGACACTGGTCACGAACAGATACGCTTGATGGGTTCCCCAAAGGTAGACGATCTCTTGAAGGACTTCCTGAGCTAGCTCCCATTCGTGGGAGACTGCTCTGCCTGCTCAGAGCATCCGCCGCTGTGTTCTCTTCCCTGGCCAGGTGAACCACTGAGGAGGTAGATTCCTTCTTGAATAGCCCAGTACCAGAGCTGCATTGCTTCTCTGCACAGTGGTAGTGACCCAACGCCTCCTCTCTTGTTGAGGTAGTGCATGGCCACTGTGTTGTCCGTCATTATAAGGACATTCTTTCCTCTGACAGATGGCAGAAAAGCCTTCAGCGCTAGTCTGATTGCTCTCAACTCCAAAAGATTGATTTGTAGTTTGGACTCTGATGGATACCAACGACCGCTGATGGACAGATTGTTGGCATGAGCTCCCCACCCCATGAGTAAGGCGTCCGTCACTACCGTTATCTCCGGCCATGGTTGCCAAAAAGGCTCTTCCTAAAATCTCATAGAAGATCCTGTGAGATTCTGGTTGGAATCTGAAGACTGTCCGATATCTTTCCTGAAAATTGGGACCCTCGAGTTCTCAGAGCCCAATGAAGGGATCTCATCCTCAGGCGGGCCTCTGGCACCAGAAAAATGCCGAGCCACCTTAAGAAGTCGAAGGCCGGAAGACTCTGGGCATTCTGAAATTCTGTTACCATCTGAAGAATGTCTCAAGCCCTCACCTCGGGGGCGAGCTCTTCCCCAAGGATGTGTCTAGTACAGCTCTGATGTATTGGAGCTTCTGGGAAGGTGTCATATGGGACTTTTTTGTAATTGAAGGAGAAGCCCAGTCTGTGAAGAAAGTGGCATGTAACATTGAGATGATCTTGGACTTGTTTGGAAGAACGCGCCCGGTTCAGCCAATCGTCCAGATAGGGGTAGACTTGTATCTTCCCCCCCTCCTGAGACTCACTGCCACCACCACCAGATTGGTGAAAACCCTCAGGGCAGAGGTCAACCCGAATGGCAGGACTCAAAACTGAAAGTACGAGTCGCCAACCGCTCAGGTCTTTCCTGTGCTTGAGATGAATTGGCACATGAAAATATGCATCCTGAAGGTACAATGAAACCAACCAATCCTGGAGTTGGAGGGCCTGAAGAACCTGAGAAAGAGTGACCATTTTTAACTTATCCTTCCTGAGGAACTTGTTCAAGTATCTCAAGTCCAATATAGGTCTCAGTCCTCTGTACTTTTTGGGAATCAAAAAATATGGGGAATACCCAACCTTGTTCCCCTCCAGGCACTGTTTCTACAGCGCCTTTCTCTAGCAGAGTCAACATATCCTGCACAAAGAGCGGATCTGGAACCTTCAAAGAGTGTTTCCCCCAGTGGATTGCCCTGGGGCTTCTCTAGAAATGGAAGGCAGTAAGCATTTGCAGCAGCCGATGGAACAAAGGTTGCTGCGTGAGCTGGCTTGGCACCTCGACCTCGTCCACAAGGACCTCTCCTTTGGCCTCTAACTGGCCATTCCTCTCACCCTTCCAAATGAGTAGAAGCAAAAAGATCTACCCCTCTAAAGTTGTCCACTAGCACGAAAAGGCTGAGGTTGCCTAACAGCAGAGCCTAAAGATTTGTCGGCCGCCTACGAGGTCTACAACTTCTCAAGGCTCTCAGCCTTGTTGCCAAAAAGATGAGACCCGTCAAAAGGCACGTTGAGATGCCGAGCCTGCACCTCAGGTGCAAAACCAGACTTCCGCAACCATGCAAACCTGCACATCACGGTGCTTGTAGCCATGGACTTGCTGATGCTGTCCGCAGAGACCAACCCAGACTGAAGGGACTCACACATGGCTTCCTTGCCGTCCTTCACAATAACCAGGAAGCCCTCCCTTTCTTGCCCCTTTTGGAATATGCTGTTCCGCCATAGCAATGCACTCCCAGAGTGTGTACGAAACTTTTGCAAGCGCGGACATGGAGTTGGCTGATTTTACAGCCATACTCCCTGCAGAAAATACTTTTCACACCCATCCATCCACACGCTTAGCATTCTCATCAGGAGGGATGGTAGGGTATGCCGCCTTATTCAAGGTAGCCGTAGCTGCCTCGACCACCAAACTCTGGAGTGAAGTGCTTGGACAGGTAGCCAGGGTCGCTACTGGATGGGTGGTATTTCTTTGCAAGACATTTGTCCACAGCTGGATTAGATTCCGGAGAATGCCAATTCCTTGCCACCCTTTTCTGAAGTGCCACATGGAAGGAGAACACTGGATCAGTGGCTGAACCCTTGTCCAGAATGTCCGTAAGATCATCCGGATCAGAAGGTATCAGAGGTCTAGACCAACATAAGTATTACACAACTTTAGACATAAATTGTCTGTATGAGGAGTCTGCATGCTGTCCAGGTTCAGGCCTGCTGAATTCCAATTCAGGAGAGGTGTCTATTACACTGGCATTGTACAAAGATTCATAGGCCCTGAATTCAATTCTCCTCTGAAATGAGGCACTCTGGCCGATTCTGGGTACCATATTGTAGCCCAAATGAGGCACCCTCATCTGTACGCTCATCTACCTCAAAAATGGAAGTCCTAGCCTTGAAGAAATCCTCCTTCGGAAGAGGGCTACATCATTTATCTGGTCTGGCACCCAGAGGCATTGATGGTGCCGACTTGGTCTTAGCCAGTGCCTTTTTTGGAGGAACCCTGGGCTTCAGCGGCTGTGACGTCAAAAGAGGCATTGTCGGCGTCGATGTCGACTCTGCCGTCGAAGGCATCGGTCGATGACACGATGGGCTTCATAGGCAACAACAACGTTGATTCCTTCGAGGGCTTCCACCTCTCACCCAGTCTCGAGTGATCCCCAGACTTTCTCTGAACGAGGCCTTGAGGACTCGACTAGAATCACACCAGTACCTGGGCTCGAGGGTGTGCACGTTTTAGGCCAAGACCTCTCCATCCTGGCTTCCACAGAAGGCTTGGTAGGAGGATGACCATGCTTCTCGAAAATTTGAAGCATTTTCACCCGGAAATCTTACCACTCAGCAGGAGTCTTTCTTTGATGGGCATGACAAAGAAGAATGGCAGGAACTGCGTGTAGACCAAGATCGCTTGGCCTTCTTCTTCTGAGGTGAGTCATGGTCAAAAGACAAGCCGGCCAGGGCTTTGGGGGTTTGAAAACTCTGCCTACCTTAAGTTTCCCCTTTTGCTCCCTCAAGGCTTTCCCAGTCATGGCCTGGCACTTGGAACACAGTCGTATTGTGGCCCTCTCGGAGGCACCACAGGCAGATCTGATGTGGGGCGGTGATGGACATTGTTCGAACCGCAGTACTTACATTTTTTAAACCGGACCGAGGAGTAGAAGACAACATCTCGGAAGGTTTTCGAAAAACGCACAGAAATATACTAAAAAAAAAAAAGTACGAGGCGCGCCGAGTTTCACACGAAGCAAACACGTTTGCGGAAAAATGGAACCGAGGCCAAAGTGCGCTGTGTGTGCTATATATAAGGTCACCCTCGACAGAGGCCTTCGAGGGACATGGACACGATGCATGGCGCCCTCTGCCAAAAAAGTTTTCTGAAGCGCAGCCGAAGCTAGACAACATATGTCAAAGATGAGGAATACGTTGGAGGAGACAATCCATTTGAAACCCCCATTCCAGAGAAGATTTGGAAAATGTTTTGAATGTGGGTCTGTAGATCATGTGAAAGGGGATCCCAGATGTAAGGGTAAACCTTCAGGGGTCCACACGGCCGCCTTAGCCTTCATCCCTGAGGGAGAAGCACAAATGGCAAGTGCACACTTTCAGCTACTGGCTGAAGACCACCTTGAGTTCAAGCCAGCGTTTCTTCAGTGTCCCTGGGACTGTGGGAACAGAATGTGGATATATATAACAGCATTCCAGATATCAAATATTATAAGGACAGTGTTCTTGTAAATAGCCAGGAGACTCCTGCCATAAGAGACACTGGGCCAAGCATAAACCCGAGGATGTAGCTAAGGCACCCAAAGGTCCCACTAAACTTGCAGGAGGCCCTATCCAAATGGTTCCTATTCTGCCAGCTCTCATCCAGTGCAATAACACGACTGTTAGGATCCCTGTTAGTGTACAGAATGAAGTGCCAGGGAGAGTCCTGAGGAGGACAGATTTAGAAACTCTTGGAGTTGGTTGTATCTACTACCCAGGGCCTCCCAGCAAAGAAGCAGGAGCAAACAAGATTGGCCAGAGAGGTAACCTTGAGAGAGACTCAGTTTGAGGTCAAGGAGATTTCCAATACCCCCAGTTCACAGGAAGGCCACCATTCAACGTCCAGGGAAAGAGACTATGGTCTGAAACCTAAACCTGTTCACAGGACAAGGACATCCCAGAGAGGACTGTTCCTGGTCATCCCAGTGACCCCTTCCCCAGCTGATGCTGAGTGGGAAGACCAACCAAATTCTGTGGAATCAGCTATTGGTGACAGCTGAAAGAAAAATCTTACTGCATTGGAGATCTGGATCCTAGAGACCATCCTGAGCTGCAGATGTTACTTGCAGAAAGTGGACGCTCTAGGCAGACTTCAGCAGAGGACAAATTGTCCCTCTCTAGAAGGTCTGCGTCAGCAGACAGCTTCCCAGCTGGAAGGGTAAGAGCCAGTGAAACATAGGCTTCACTGGGAGGATGGCCTCCAGGAGACTGGTAGTGCCCCAGAAGGTGAGACAAAAGTTCCTACAGTTGGCACATGAGACCCCTTTGGCTGGTCACTTGAGTTTCAAGAGGCCCAAAGAGGCCATCTCTGTACTTCTACTGGCCCAAGTTGATGGCTGATGTAGGCAAGTTCTGTAGGAGCTGCAACACTTGTCAGACTTCTGGCATGAGTGAACCCAAGAATGTGGCACCTTTAGTGCCCCTCCCTGAGATGGGAGTCCCTTTTGAGAGAGTGGGGATTGACATGGTTGGTCCCCTAGACCCTCCTAACTGCCTCAGGTAACCGATTTATATTGGTTGTGGTAGACCATGCTACCAGGTATCCTGAGGCCATACCTATGAGAACTGTTACTGCTCAGGCAGTGGCTAAGCCCCTCCTTGGTATTTTTACCAGGGTTGGGTTTCCTAAGGAAGTCATCTCTGACAGGGGATCAAACTTCATGTCCCACTACATGCAGACCATGTTATTGTTATATGGCATTTATATAGCGCTCTATATATCATTGGTAGGATCTCAAAGCGTTTGTGGGATGAACACCCTTGGGGACCGTAATCCAGGTCAGTCGAGACAGTAGGATAGAATACAGAGCTTGGGTGCACTCAATATGTGTGCAGCCAGTGTGATTTATGTGATGGTGGCTGCATCCTAGCACTAGGTGCGCTTGTAGTGAGAGATCAGTCGAATGTGTGCAGTCAGGAGGTTGGTCTCAGAATGCATTCTGGCGGCATTAGGCCTGTGTTGGAAGTTTGTGTGTGTAGGCAAGCCACATTTTTCGTGGGGTACAGCTGATCATGGAGAGTTTGTATGTGTGCAGCTAGGCTGAAATTGATTGAGGTGTATAGCTGCATTCTAATGTTTGCTGGTGTAAAGTGGAGAGTGAGCGTAGTGGTAGGAGAGGTGAGTGGGTGATTTCCTATAGGAGCCCACTGTTTCTGGTTACTTGCTGGGTCCTCCCGTTTCACAGTAGCGGTACTAGGAGGTAAATTTGCAGGTTGGACCGGAGTAAGGGAGCAATTTCTTACCTGTAACTCCATTTCTCCAGCGTTGGTATCTTTCATGGATTCATATGCTGTGAATATTTCCCTGTCAGGCTGGGAAACCTCGGTAACTTAGCATTTCCCTATGAAAAACGTTGATACTTTAGTGTCCTATCGATGTTTTTTTTGGGTGCTTTAGGCCCCACCAATAGGACGTCTGGTAGCCCCGGTCCGCTACTTCCCTTCAGATTTTAACCTCCAAAGTAGAGGGAACCTGAACCCAGGTTTGCCTGCAGGGGCAGCCAGTGGGCGCATGTTAATCCATGAAAGATACCAATGCTGGAGATCTGGATGCTTAACATCCAGAGAATGCAGGGCCTTTTCCGCTGGTGTGGAAGCATTAGAAAAGAATGAGGGTAATGAAATAGAGGCAAGTTTGTGAAATAATGACGGCACTTTGGGGATAAAGTGCGGGTTAGTAGCCAGGAGAACCTTGTCCTACATAAACCTTAGATAAGGTGGGTCAATGACCAGTGCCTTCAATTCTGACACCTGCCTGGCCGAGGTAATCACCACTAGAAAAGCCACTTTCCACGAGAACAACATCAAGGAAGCCATCGACATGGGTTCAAAAGGTGGTTTCATCAAAGCCGAGGCTCCACACTGGTTCAAACTTCTTCACCGAAGGAAATGTCCGAAACAGTCCTTTCAGAAAATGTTTCACCAAGCAATCACTAAACAGAGGGGGAGTATGGCGCTTTCCCATGAACCTATAAATCGCCGCCAAATGCACCTTAATGGATGACAATGCCAGACCCCCTTCTGCAAGGTGTAACAAGTACGGGACTACCTAAGCCAGGCAAACGTCCAAAGGCTCAATCTCAGGATGCCCTCACACCAGGTACAGAATCTCACCCATTTATGACCATACAAGACATTTGTGGAAGGAGCCCTTGCTGCCTCCAAGATCCGTCGACACTCCCTGGATATTCCTAGATGACCGAACTTGGAGTGATCAGGAGCCAAGCCACCAGGCTGAGAGACTCTGGATCGTGATGCCACACCCCCTGCCGTCCTGAGGCGGGAGATCCAGATCCCCTCCCAAACAAACCAGCTCTACCACCACCAGATGAAGGCGATATGAAAACCACATCTGCCTGGGCCAGAACGGGGCAACCAGAATCACCCTGCACTGGTACTTCCGAATCTACTGGGTGGTCCTCCGAATGAGTGGAAACGCATACGTGAAGAGGCCCATCCACAGGAACAAAAACACGTCCTCCAATGACTCCGGGTGAGCCCCTCTGCTGGCAAACTCCAGACATTGCGTGTTTTCCCTCGTAGCAAACAGATCTAACAGAGGATGACCCCATCGCCGGACGATTCTTGCCACCTGCTACGCCTTCAGCCTCCACTTGTGCAGTTGACTGGCATCCCTGCTGAGCGCGTCCGCTTGAATATTCAGAACCCCGGGCAAATGCAAAGCGACAACGTTGATCCACTGAGCTAGAGACCAATGCCAAATGTCCTGCGCCTCCTTTGACAGGACTCTGGAATGCATTCCCCCTCTCACCCCCCGTTTCCTTAAAAAGAACATTGTGGTGGTATTATTTGTAAACACCCTCACCACTGATCCGCGGAAGAAACTACTTCAGGGCCCAGTGTACAGCCCTCAACTCGAGCACATTGATATGCAACGCAGTCTCCACCGGAGACCAAAGGCCCCCGAACCTGGGATCCACCGAGGGGCGCCCCCCACCCAATCTGGGAAGAGTGTCACGATCGTGAATTGGAACTCTGAATCCAGCAAGGGCATGCCCTTCACAAGATTGGTTTTGCACGTTCACAATTGAAGGGAGTCCACCAGGCTGACTTTGCGACCACCTGTCTGCGAGGAACTCCTGCACTGGCCTCATTAACAGCGGCAATTGGGAAGAAGTGGGATACATGACACCAGGGCCCCCAACAGTGACATGTAACCTCGGACCGAGACCACTGCACCCCCTTTCCACTCGCTTGCCTTGGACCGCAACCTTTCCAGTCACTCTCTGTAAGGTTTTACCAGATTGTCCAGGGTAAGAAACTGTGCCCGAGAAACAAACTCTCTGGACAGCGTCAAATATGATTTGTCGAAGACGACGGTAAATCCCAGAAGTTGCAAAAGCTGCATGGTTGCCATGTGAGAGACTCGTGCCCTTTTCCGCAACAAACCCCTCACCAACCAATCATCCAGGTAGGGGTACACATGATGACCCTCCGGAGGAAGCCCGCCAACGGGGCCAGAGACTTCGTGAGCGTCCTGGGGGAAGACTTCAAGCCAAATGGGAGGACCTGAAACTGATAGTGATCCTCTCTGACCACAAAAGGCAGGAACTTGCAGTGTTTCCGTCTCATAGGAATGTGAAAATCGGCATCCTGCAGATCTGACGACGCCAGGAACTCGTCCGGTTGCACCGAGCGGATGACATCTTGAAGGGTGAACATCCTGAACTTCAGGCGTTGCAGATTCTTGTTCAACGCCTGAAGATCTAGAATAGGCCTCCACTTGCCGTTGGGTTTTTTCACAACGAAGTACCGGGAGTAGACCCCTGTCCCTGCTCTGCAACCGGAACTGGTTCTATCGCCCCTTTTTCTAGCATGAGAACCACCTCCTGCCGCAGGATTGGAAGATGTGGCTGCATCACATGCACTGGCGGAATAGGAACCGGAGGACGCCGGAACTCCAAGTGGCCGAGATGCAGCGTGTCTAGCACCCAGCTATCTGATGTGATCCTTTGCCACTCGTCGACATGGATTGCGACCCTGCCCTCCAGCAGATTGTCCATATGGCAGTCATTGTTGAGCTTTTGATTGCCTTCCCTTAGCCACGGAGGACTGCAAACCTTTCTTTTGTTGAGTTTGAAAGTCTGTGCCCTTCTGATTAGACTGGACTGATCCCCGATAACTTTGAGACGAGTAGCTGGAGCGCCCGTAACTTGGATCGCTGGCGGAGGCAAACTGGGCATTCCCAGAGGCTCCACGAAAAGCTTGAAAGGAGTGAAAAGAGCAACCACTTTGCAAGGAACCAAGGATTTTGCGGTCCCCGTATCCTGTTTCATTCCTTTCAGGTCCTCATCAATTTTCTCGCCGAACAACTGTTCACCCTCACAGGACATATCGATGACCTTATATTCAACCTCAGGACGAATGTCTGTACACTTCGGCCAGGCCTGCCGTCGCAGCACCACCCCATTAATCTGCTTAAATCGTGACTACGCCAGGTCCACAGCAATACTGATGCTATGGTTGGAGGCCTCCTCCCCCCTCTCGAACCAACAGCATTGCCTCCTTTAAGTGTTGCTCCAGAAGATGTTCAATTGTGGCTAGACAATGCCACATTTCTCTATCATATCCGGCCATAATTAACAAGGAATTTGCAGCCTTCACAGTCGTAGCCCCTACCGTCAAGACCTTCATTCCCAGCAGTGAGGCATCCAGTTTCCTGGCCTCACTGTCCGGAGGTGTAACATATGTTTTGGCTTCTGGGCTTACGGCTGGCAGCCGCCGCAGACCGCGTCCGTGGTTTCGACACTAGGCATCTAGGGGTATACTCTGAGCCTTAAATTTCTTTACAAGGCAACCCTTCACCGCTGGTTCTGAAAACGGGTGGCGCACCGTGTGCAGGCCCTCCTGCCACATGTGGTCGAGAATCTGCACCGAGAAGACTGCCTTCCTTTGCTTTCCCATATGGTCAAAGAAAGCAGTCTTTACGTTCCTCTTCAGGCGCCAGCCCAAACTCCAGACACGCTTTAGACATCATGGCGTGGAACGCCCCAATATCTGGCAGAGATGATTGTGCCGGGCTATGGGGCTGCTCCACGCGTCATCCCTCGTTGGTGACAAAGACACTGTTGATGGGGTGTCCCGCAGAGCACTCTTAGGGTCCGATTCAGGCAACTCTCCCTCTTCAGGATGAGACCATGGATGGCCAACCCCACCGGCAAAGGCAACCGTGCTGGAGGAGACTTCTGAGGCGCCTCACCAGGCAACCCGTCTACCACCGGCACCGCTGGACTCTGAGGAGGGTGGCAACCTTGCATCCAGTTGCCCCAACAAAGACTGGAGCATAGATTGCACCTGCAAAGACAGCAGAGATTGCTGATTAACCAACGGGTAAAGGGACAGCCCAGCCCCCACCCCACTCGACGGCCTCCCACTCTGCAGACCCAGAGTCGACGGGTCAAACACCGGCTCCTGTTTCTCCTCCATTCCTGAAGAAACAGAAAACGTAGCTGGATCCTACTGCAAAATGTTCTCAGGAAGTATGGACTCAAAGGCGGACTGCCACGCCCCACTCGTCGCCAACAACCCTCCCGACTATCTGTGACGACAACGGCAGTGGACCACTGTCCGTCAGAGTCGTGGACGGTGCCGACGACGCCACCATCGACAGAACCGTAGATTGCATCACCACCGCCAACAACGGAATATCCGTCGACGAGTTTGTCGTCGGAACCACGTCCCCTGGCTTCGATTCCGCCAGAGACCCAGATTTTTTGGAAGACTAACCGGAACAGTGCTTCGAAGACTCCAGGCTCGACAAAGACTTGTGATGGTTCCTGGATGAGTGCTTCGAAGAGGACTCCATCGGCTTTGCCAGTTCTTTCTCCGACACCGTAGACTTCTCGGGCCTACCACCAGACCCCTTGGACTGGTCAGCACGACCATGCTTGGACAACGAAGAGCCACTTGCACCCTTCGAATGATGCGGCCTAGGCTAGGACTTGCTGCCTTTCCCCACCTCCGATGCAGGCAACGTTGCCTGATGCTTTTTAGCAGGGGATTCCTCTGATGCTCCGCGGCCTTCGCTCTCCCTGAAGACTGGCTTACCGGGCCAAACCCACCTCAGAAGCCGGGTAAGTGCCCTTGTTAAGCCAGCATATGAGCCATCAATTACAGTCTTTCAAGGCTTCTGTGAAAACCCCTCGCATATCTCGCTGGCATCCGCCGAGTGATGGGGGTAGAGGCAGTCCATATGACCATCCCCTTCGTACACCTTCAGGCTGCAGGTAGCACAAGGCTAAGAGACGACTTCTGGGCTACTGATGACATCCTAGACCACAAACCAAACGCACGTGCAAAACACAAGGTGATCCCAACAGTTTGGAGATGATTGAAATCTGTGCAGGGGTGGGTTATTAATACCAGACATCCTATTGGTGGGGCCTAAAGCACCCAAAAAGAATGTCGATAATTTTCTATAGGAAAACGACAAGTTAAAGTTACTGAGGTTTCCCAGCCTGACGATGGGGAAATATTCACAGCATGTGAATCCATGAAAGATCCAATGCTGGAGAAGATATATGCACGTTCAGACAGTCATTCTTGGGCTCAGCACTGAGCATCATGGAGCCCATTTTACGGGTCTCTGGTTGTGCTTTATGGCGGATTATAGGTTAGGTCTTGGCAGGATAATGATTATAGGTCAGGATATAACTCGCAGCAGCGTAGTCTTATCGAGGCACCAGTGCTAAGGGTTATGCCGGACAGCAGCATTGTATAGCCTGGTTTTATTGATTTGGGTGGGTTTGTATCATAGGTATCTAGTCTGGCACAGTAGGGAGTGAATGGATATGATCAACTTGATGGCACGAGAGGCTGTTAGGCCTGTGTAGTAGAATCGGGAACCGGAGAGTCAGCAGATTAATATCCTAGCGCTTGAGGGACACAGTTTCTAATTCCGCCTTGTTTTATTTGTCGGTTTCTGTGGTTCCCTTCCCTCGGTGTCCCTATGAATACTTGTTGGCCGGCTGCAATTACTTTCCAATTTAATGTCATTGAACTCATGATTCTATGAATGTTTGATAAGTTTCAGCGGTCCTAATCGTAGTTTATGGAAAAAGCCAGGTTTTTAGAGCTTTACTAAAGGCCATGTAGTCTTGGGTGTGTCAAATGTGAGGGAGTGAGTTCCACAGGGTTGGAGCCAAGGTTGAGTAGGTGGACCTTCCAGTCCTGGTTGAATTGAAGCGTTATATCAATAACAGTAAACTCCCAAGTTTTTGTTCTCGGGGGGCCAGTATCTCAAAACGGGAGACGTATTAAGAGGATAGTATAAGAAAATATGAACTGGCTACCCCTCTCTCGGTGCTACCAAAACAGGCTGAACAAACTTACAGCCTACTAATAAGCAAAGTAAGTCACTTTTCAGTTCATGCACATAATAAGAATTGCACGAAAGGCCAGAGTACCAGAACAAGGAAGCATCTTATGTAAGAGCTAAAATATATTCACAAACTATCATGTGTAATATACATTTTATTCATATTCATTTAATATGGGGTTCAACAAATTGACGATAGACCAACCTAAATAGATAGTCTAATATCTGAAAAACCACCTCAAATAAGAGAGTGGTCACGACTAACTTGTTGAACCCCATATTAAATGAATTGTACTTGTTCTATTTTATACAAGTGAGAAGAATCTCAAAAATGTGCAATATAGATTGTAATATATGCGTATCACACTATGTTTATCTGTTTTTATCATTGGTGATGGTTTGATTGTGAATAAAAACACGAGGGTGCAATAAGCGCAATATAAGTTCCTAGATTGTGGATACCTGGTTACACTGAGAAAGGGCCCAACACGGGGGCACAACAGTAGATGGAATAACAGTAAATTCAGTGGCAGTAGATGCGATAGCAGCACCTATATTTGGGACATATGATAGAGGGAGAAGCGCGCCTAACACGGGGGCTCAACAGTAAATGTAATAAAGAATGCTGGGCTGGTGGCACACATTTTTTACAATGGTGTCCCAAAAAAGGGGGCAGGACTATGGGCACACACTCACCAGGGGCCAAAAATGATCAGGGACGGCAGGCAGTAGGTAAATACAGCTAGATTTGAGACACCTAGATAATGGTAGAAGTACCTAGGTTTCACAGAAAGGCAGGCAGTAATACATCACCTAGATTGGAGAATCCTGTATAGTGGGAGAGAGGCCTAGGTTTCAAGATATGATTGGTTTTTAAATAGTTTGTCTTCACAGTGAATTTCCTAGTGCTGGTGATGGGTGTGAGTGGTTGTGTACTTCTTTCCGGTGGTACTGTTGCATGGTGGGGTGAATGCTAAAGTGGCTATTATCACCAGGTTGGTGCTGGTTGACGGTAGTCTGTTCCTCGTTTCATGCGTCTGTGTACTGCAGCCAGTTGCTAATGCTTGTCCGCGGGTGGAATTATGCCTTTGCAACCACCTTGTTGAATGCGGTTGCAGCAGGGAAGTGTTAGCTGTTAGAGGGATGGTAAGAGGGACACTGCACCCTGGAAGTCAGGTGGGAGCACTGCTGGTCCTTGTGTGGAGAGTAAGCTAGGTGGTAGGGCACAGTGGGTCTGTTTGGTTATATGCGTCACTGAGCGATTGAAGTTAATTGGTAGTTAGGTTTGCTTTATATTAGTGGGAGGCTGCTTTCCTGCTGACACCTGCAGGCACAGTACAGAGCCATCCCTGTAGGAGCTACCCTTTGCCTCTGACCCTTAGACGCAGGGGCTGCAACGGGCACTTGGATGTATATGGGGACCGTTGGCCAATCAGGGGAGGGGCCTGGGGAGAGAAGGACATGAGGCAGGAGCAGGGGAGGAAACACAGGCAAGGGCCTGATGTGGAGGGATGAGCGCGCAGGGCTGGGGGGCTAAATTACGCCAGAGGAGCAAAAATGGGGGGCACCAGTGAAGACAGGACACTCACCTGTGCCTGGGACTATGTGGAAAAACTGTGGACTTACAAGTTCTCAACAGCCTACCAGCCCCAAACCAATGGGTTGGTGGAGAGGTTTAACCGTACTATGAAGAGCATGATGGGTGCTTTAGAGGAACCCCCTAACAGAGGGACCTTCTACTGTCATGCCTTATCTTTGCTAATAGGGAAGTCCCTCTAGCAGGGGTTGGTTTCAGCTCATTTGAAATTCTTGGTCATCCAGTCAGTGGCCTTTTGGCCCTGATGAAGGAAGGGTTGGAAAGTGTTCCTTCCCTACAGCCAGTGAGTGTCATTCACTATGTGCTGGGCCTCAGGAAGAGGATGGCAACAATCACAGAAGCTTCAGAAAATCTGAAAGCAGGTCAGGCTCTGGTCAAGCATTGGCATGACCAGAGGGCCAACATGGTGGAGTTCACTACAGACCAGCTTGTATTGGTTATGGTACCTACAAGGCAGAGGGCCTTACAGGACAAGTGGATTAGACCCTTCAATATTGAAGGCAAGCTTGGAGAGGTCAACTATTTAATGGACTTTGGCAACCCCAAGGAGGCTCCAAGGGTCTTTCACACTAACCGTCTGAAGGCTTATGTATCCAGACCAGAACTGGAAGCTTTGCTTCTAGCCTCTGATCAAGAGGAGTAGAGTGAGCCTCTCCCTGATCTCGCCAGGGGACAACCTTCAGATAAGACAATTTAAGGATAGCCCTCTTCAGATTTGACTCTGCAACAGGAGGAGTGCAAGGCTCTGTTGAATCAGTTGGCCTCCTTGTTTTCACTGACACCAGGGGCCAGCATGATATTCTCACTGGTGACAGTCCATGTCAAAAGCAGGGGTTAGAGCATGTCAGAACACAGAGGTCAAGAAGATGCTCGACCTCAGGGATATTGAGCCATCTACCAGTCCATGGGCTAGTGCAGTTGCATGAGTGCCAAAGGCAGGAACCAAAGAGTTGAGATTCTGCGTGGACTATAGGGCACTTAATGCAGTCAATGCAGTCACCACGACTGATGCCAATCCTTTACCCAGAACAAATGAACCAGTGGACAAACTTGATTCAGCCAAGTTCCTCAGTACATTTGACTGACCTTGGGCTATTGGCAAATAGCACTGTTCCACCATGTCAAGGAGAAAACTGCATTCTGCACCCCAGGAGGCTTATAACAGTTTAAGGTTATGCCTTTTGGACTTAAGAATGCACCTGCTACATTCCAAAGGATTGTGAATGAAGTTCTGAAGGGGTTAGATGACTTCTGCATGGCATACTTTGATGACATTGCAGTGTTTAGCCCCACTTGGGAAGAGCATCCTCCGCACTTAGGATATGTTTTGCAGGCCCTGGAACAGGCCCATCTGACCATAAAGGCTAGTAAATGTCAAATTGATCAGAGTAAGGTGGTCTAACTTGGGCATGAGGTAGGAGGTGAAATTAGACCATTGTCTAGCAAAGTACAAGCTGAACAGGACTGGGCAACCCCTACTACTCACTCAAGTGAGAGCCTTCCTAGATCTCACTGGGTATTACAGGAATTTCATAGAGAACTATGGGACCATAGCGTCTCCCTTAAATGTAATCTCACCCAAATTCCCCAAGAAAGTCAGGTGGAATCACTAAGGCCTTTGAAGGACTAAAGCCCTTTTGTGAAGCGCCAGTCTTGAGAGCTCCTGATTATAACCAATCCTTCATTGTGCAGACATGCTGGATGAGAAAGACAGGGAACACCCGATCTGCTTCATCAGCAGAAGCTGAAGGACTGCGAGACAAGGTGGCCAATCATTGAACACAAATGTTTTGCCAATGTGTGGTCTCTGAAGAAGTTTAGGCCATACTTATATGGTTCTACTTTCATTATTCAGACAGACCACCAACCCTTGAGATGGTTTATGCAGACGAAGGGGGCGAATCCAAAATTGTTGAGGTGGTCAATCAGCCTCCAACGGTTTTATTTTACCATAGAACACAGGTCAGGGTGTAATCACCAAAACGCTGAGGGTCTCTCCAGAAAGTATGACCGACTGGAATAAGATTGATCCAGGAGTGGATTAAATGCTCCTGTCCCTTAGTCGTTGGGGGGGGGGGGGGGGGGGGCAGATTGTGTTTGGATTTTGTGTTTTCACTGTTTTCGGAGTCTGAAACTCCATAGGCATCTGCTTTTTGTATGGCGACACCCAGCACCTTCAGTGCAGTGTCACTGAGAAATCCTTTAGATTTCTCTTAAGGTTTAAATACCTTTTCTTGTGTGAACTACAGTTCCCAAGAATAGTAAAGCAAAATTTACATTACTTCCCTTTTCTCTTTGTAGGTCCAGCCTACACCATCTTATGTGGAGTGCTGGGGGGTTACCTAGTCACCCCTCGTCCTACTTTCTCATAACATTTTTATGTTACCGTCACTACTTTAAATGGCTGGTGGCAGTGGTTTACTTTTTCCTACCATTGTGCTTTTCTACCGCAGGCTGAACACTCAGCTGCAGTACAGCACCCATGGGTGACCATTTACTCAGAATATCCCCCCTCCCCCGTCTTCTTTATTTGCCATTTTCTGTTTGTGGGGTCTTTCTTGGGTTTTACTATGTGCATTGAGACAGGTTTGAGCCCTTTGTTTGTCTTGCCTTTGGCCAGCTTCAGCCCTGAAACCCGCCTCTGGCTCCAGTGTGTCTGGAAGAACAGGATGTGAGGGAGGGTCCTCGAAATCCCCTGCCATTTGTCTCTAGGAATGCCTGAATGCAACCAGTCCTGATTGGCTGGATGGCTGTACCTTACGGACAGTCACCCTACCGTGTGATTGACAGCCTAGGCTGTGTATGAATGGAAGAAACCTGCTTAAAAGGCGAGGGTTTTGGGACTAGAGGCAGAGTCGACAACGAAACCGTCAACAAAACTTGCGGCAACCTCCTGGACCTTTGAATTGCCTTGTGAAGCCCTGCTGAACTTTTTCACCTCGACAAGAGAATCTCCATGCGGAACGACTTCTCCCTTTGGGTTAGTGGGACCAACTAACCCCGAGACATACTCCAGTGGACCACTATGCCCGACTTGCTGTGCCTTTGTTACTTTGAAAGCCCAATGCCAGTGGTCGAGTATCCGTAGTCGAGTGAAACGTCTACAGCGGTAACGTATCCGGCTAAAAGCTCCATAAGTCTCCTAAGGAATCTCCAGAAGCAGGACGACCAGATCCCAAATCCCCCTCAGAGTGCAGGACTCAAGGAGTGAAGTAAGCCCAAACGGTATCGGAGATCCACAACAGTGCAGTTTACTAAGCGCTGAACCGAAAAGAACATGTAGCTGCCAACGACCTCCCAAGTACTGCCGTAGGGGCCATGCATAGGTCATACTCTTGTTCCCACGACTGAGTCTCAGTAACAAGGGAGACAGAATCCAGCTGGACCACTTCTTCAAACCAGAGGTACTGGTTAGGCTTGGGGTTCTTACCTCATTGTCTTTTAGCCACGCTATTCTCAGTTGGGAATTGCATTGGCTTACCTTTTAGAGCTGATTCTAACTTTTTCCTCACAGACTTGTGATCCTACAACTAGTCCCAATTGGCTGGCTGGCTGTCCTTCTAGGACACCCTGCTGTGTGAGTGACAGCCTAGGCTGTGCATTAATGGGAGAAACTTGCTTAAAAGGCTAGGGTTTTGGGACTACAGGCAGAGTCGACCACTGGGAGAGACACCCGAAGAAACTGAACGAAGCTTGCTGCAAGCTCCTGGACCTTTGAATTGCCCGGTGAAGCCCTGATGTTGTCCTGAAGTTGTACTGAACAACTTCTCCCCTTGGGTTAGTGGGCCCAACCAACCCAGGGACATACTCCACTGGACCACAATCCCCGACTTGCTGTGCCTCTTGCTTCGGAAGCCGAATGCCATGGGTCGAGTGTCCATAGTCGGGTGAAACGTCTACAGCAGTAACGAATCCGGCTAGAAGCTCCAGGAGCCTCCCAAGGACCCTCCAGAAGCAGGACCTCCAGAGTCCCCTCACCAAAGTGCAAGACCGAAGGAGTGAAGAAAGTCCAACTAGTATTCGTGATCCATATCGGTGCTGTTTGCTAAGCGCTGAAACCGCAAAGTGCTGTTGAACCGAAAAGAGCCCGTAGCTGCCGATGACCTCCCAAGTAACGCCGTAGGAGCCCTCCAGACCACCTCCCTCTTGTCCCCACGACAGGCTCAGGAACTAGGGTCTGCACCGCTGTAGAAGACAGAACCCAGCTGGACCAATCTTCTTCAAACCAGAGGAACCGTTTAGGCTTGGGGTACTGACCTCACTGCCGGTAGCCACAGTTTTTATCACTTGGGAATTACATGGCGACCAAACAGTGCAAACTTCATTCTCAGAGGAGTCATTGGGTTGAAGCTGCACTTATTTACTCACCAACCCGGCACGGCAAGCTGCTGTAGGCTCTTGCCGCAACGCGATACGAACACGCTTCCTGGAGGAGGCGCGGCATCATCAGCACGTGACCTGATCACGTGACCTCAGGATCCTTCAAAGCCCAGACGCTGCCGCCCGCATTGTGCGACCAAACAGTGCAAACTTCATTCTCAGAGGAGTCATTGTGTTGAAGCTGCACTTATTTACTCACCAACCCGGCACTGCAAGCTGCTGTAGGCTCTTGCCGCAACACGATACGAACGCGCTTCCTGGAGCCTCCGATAAACAAGTAAGACTTTCATCATATGATACGGCGGAGTTCGGCCTGCCGCAGTTCCCCGCACGTTTGCTGTCATCCACTTGGTTACTGTTCCCTTGTTTTCTGACGTTCTCCG
Organism: Ambystoma mexicanum; assembly: GCF_040938575.1. Classification (NCBI taxonomy): domain Eukaryota; kingdom Metazoa; phylum Chordata; class Amphibia; order Caudata; family Ambystomatidae; genus Ambystoma; species Ambystoma mexicanum. The sequence goes on from NC_090926.1 coordinate 406,026,359, forward strand.
TGAAGTGCCGGGAGCGCTGGAAACCGTGATTAATATGATGACGACGAAGGAGGGCCCACAGACTCGCCAGAAATCATTGCTCTGCAGAAGAAAAGCGTTGTTAAGTTTCCCAAAGGAGGTAAGCCCTGCTCCCCCGGTGGAGTTAAAAGCACATAAAGATCTAATTGAGTTTGCCATTGAGAACGGCTTGGAGGTGGTTACTTGCTTGGGCAAAGGCTCGGTGCCGTCATTAGCCGCCCTAGCCCAAACATCGTTGGGCCCACCCAGAACGCTGATAGACTGTCCTAGCAACACATGTGATCAAAGGGCAAGCCCCGACATCAGCACTGCGGAATTAGCTCAGGTTTTTTCTCCTTCAGTGTATGTCGATGCGTGTGAAGTCGTGCAGACATCTCGATTTGAATTAACAGACTCTGATTTGATGGGAACCAACCTACCAATTGTCATAAGGCAGGAAATGGGTCGGTTCGAATCCCTGTTGTGTAACATTTATTCTGCTGAAAAACCTGGAAAGGCCGCCGCCTTCCCGCTTCTTTTACCGCCAGTTGGAGGCGCCATTATCCGAGACGCTCCTGGCCCCACAAACGACAAACGAAAGGAACCAAATTGGAACATGGAACCTGGCGAGGGGGCGCTTCCAGATTCGTTTCCAGTATCAGTGCCAGTAACAGAGAAAAACTCTACTGATCTTTCTGTTCGTGAGGCGCGACTGACTGCTCGTTTGAAAGCAGACTTTTTAGCCACCTATGAACGTCTGAACGCCAGTTTTTTGAAAAATCACTCCATAAAGAAAAATAAGTCTCAAAATCAGAAAAAACGACGTTCTACGAGCGAAAAAAAACAGCTCTACTGAAAGATCCGAAACTTCTTTGCTGTCCAGTTCAAACGATTCCTTCCATCAATCGTTGTGTGAAAATTTTGAGCTACCTGGTACAGACGAAGTAGAAAAAAGAGCTGTAACGTGTATTCCACCTGCAGACGACTTGCTTAGAAAGAAAAACGCATCTTCCAGGATGGCAATAACTGCCCAGGAGGCGACAAAAACTGATCAACCATCTAAAAGCTCTATGTCTACCGCGGCAGGAATCCAAATACACAACAAAGTATTGGCCGGAACAATTGCATTACTTCCATTCATGAAGTTGTATGAATCTATACATGATGCAGTAACCGATCAAATGACCTTGCTGGCAGACATCAATGTAAAAATGAGCAGTTTAGAAAGTTTCTCGAAGGCAATTGCTGCTAGATTGGATATTGAAGCGGAAAATTCCTCAAAATGGCAAACCAGACTAAGTGACTTAGCCTGCCAGTCAAATAGTGACAATTCCGCACTAATGGACGCTGTAATTGAGTGTACAAAGTGGATGCGACACAATACATCCACATTTACGAGTCCAGTTTGTGAGTATGTTCATGCTCCGCACTGTTAAATTAACTTGTCTAAGGATCAACCGCCGGAAGCCGGCCAGGCATTCCAGAAGCACCTGATGACCCTGTGTGGCCCTGCATGCAGTACCTCGGTGGGATGCTCAAATGTTAAAAAAGGAGCCCCTCTTGTGCAGGCTAAGAGTGTGGTGGCGAGCTCTAAGAATGACTGTTTGCTGCCTGTTGGGGTCAAAACTCACACTCTGCAGCGAGCACCTCCAGTGATTGTTGGAGACGGCGCTGCCCCGTCTGCCATGCTTGATGTGGTTATCCAAGCAGATAAAGGTGCAGAGGTACAAGAACAAATAAACTTAACGGAAAAACTTTCCTTTGGGATTTTTAAAACACCTACAGTGCTGGCGAAAGAGAGTGAAAAACAAACCCAGCAACAAAAGTCTTGTGGCACAAAAGGTGCTCGAAATCCCATAACCCAGAAACAAGTAGCCAAACGTACCCGTACATCTTGTAAGAAAAAATTCATTTGAAACTTATCAACTCTGCCGTCTCTTTCCCTATTTAAGCGGCCGGAGAAAGGATTGGACGGACAATTAAAACCTAAATCGGCTCTGGTGAAAAAGTTACCATCCCAGCCAAAAGAGCTAGAAAAGCTTCTAGTAGCGACAATGATTCAAGTTCTGACGCATCATTGGAGTTATGCAAGTATTCAACATACTCTATAGACGATGACATCGGCGGCAGTGTTGGCACTGTAGCAGTACCAAAGTCAATTGTCGAAAGAACTGGTAAAGAACTCATGAAGCGGGCGACCGAGTCAAACATGAATTTAACCAGCCCTGGCGTGCAAGTAACCACGAAAGTCGTAAAGGCTCCTTCCATATCGATTGCCACCAAAGAGAGCTTAGGGTTAAATGCGATTAAAGGAGGGGCGGAAGCTCTCCCAATTCCCCTGTGGGGTAAATTAAATCCAAAACTAACAAGTGCACAAATTGAAAAACTTGATAAGAGTAAACATGTCCAGCAAAAATCGATCTGACAGAACACGTAAAGGCATATGGAAAATCCAAATCAAAAATGCCCTGCCAGAACAGAAAGAGGTAAATTTAAACCGAAGGAACATTCTAAATCTGCTACAGTGTATCTCAATGCTGCGTGCAACAAAATCGGAAGACATAGCAGTTGTTGAATACATGTCTGAGGATTTTTCGGACTGGGTAAATTTACATCTACACTCTCGTGCCCTCAAGGCGGCCATACTGGATACCGCGGATGACCTCTTGTTCTTCGGCTTCGAAGTAATAAGTGTTGATGCTTGTGATGAGGTTAGTCCACACCTATCACCAGTGGAACAAACCGAAAATGAAAAAAGAAGGAAAGTTCTGTGGGACCACATGAATATTAAACACACACCCTGCACAAAAACTGCAAAACAGGACTATTAGCTAAGAGCGGACAGCAGAGAAGAAAATAACCAGCTGCTATCCTGGAACACTCGCGGCTTTAAACATCTGTTTGATGGAAAGTGGCAATTCCCGATGGAATTGTCAATTATATGTTTACAGGAAACATGGCTGCGCGAGTGCCCTGGTTGTGATGGGTACACAGTCCTTCTGAATCCTGCTGGAAAAAACCTTTTCGGTCGTCCCTTCGCTGGCTTGGTTACAATGATCAAGAATAATAATGATTGGACGATCATATCCTCTGTAAATCTGAACATGTTCGTACAAGTAACAAAGATTCAGATTAAACGATCTTCTCCATTCAGGAATCAAGTGTTATTGATTGTCAACATCTACTTGAATACTGCAATGATCTCGCAATCAAAGTTCATTGGAGCCGTACTGTCAGAGGTTGACAAGTGTCTTCTAGCAGATGAGGATCCGGAAATTATAATATGTGGTGATTTCAACTATGCCTGGTTAAATATGCCAACAACTAAATGCGATGAAGATGGTATAATGATTAATGGTAAATTGCAGGATCGAGGTGTCAGATGGATAAAAGAAATGGCATTAAGAGCACTCGATGCTGAACGGAGCAACCCGTGGTGATATTCCTCCTGGCTTTACTTGGAAACGTGGCGTGAGCAAAAAGACCTCGGATTACATTTGGATGTCCAAAAATTTGTTAGCAACAGTCTCTTCATTTGAAATAAAAAAGACTGACAAGAGTGACCATGGTGCAATGCTGTTAAGCTGGGAAAAAGCAACAAAATCAGCCTCATCCAAATATCTTGAGAGCGTAACAATAAATAACGGAGCGAACAGGCTGCGCATGAGTGCACCTCGGTTGCTAATGTTGACAAACAACCTTGAGAAAGCGCCCTCAATAACTTCAAGGATAAATTACCCCTTGTTAATACACTACTTTAAAGGGAGGAATACAATCCACAAAGGGTTTGCAACTGAAGTAAAACATCCTTTCAACGCAACCATAAGTCAGGAAAAGAAAAAGCTACGGGATGATATAAGGCTCCTGAAAAAAGTCGATCCTGGAAGTGCTCCCACCAAAATAAAATCTAGACGCCAGAAATATTGTAACTGGATTAAATCCTTTAATTTTTTGCGAATGCAGTCTCAAACTGAACAGATGCTAAAACTGATTATTTTGAAGGACAGCAGACACATTTGGGAGATAATCAACACTGGTAGCTTGAATCACACCTATTCAATGGCGAATGGTGTGAACGGGGCCAGCTGGGTCGCTCACTTTTCCACTGTTTTTGATGATTTCAATTGCATTGTGGTACCCTCGACATTAATAACCACTGCAAGATGGAATGTAGAAGATTCTGCGGAAGACATCGAATTGGCAATCACGAAGTTAAAGGCTTCTAGGGCTGCAGGCCCCGATGGTATCTCAAATATGATGCTAAAATCCCATAAGACTCTATGGGCCAATATGATGAGATCTTTGTTTGAACGAATTTCGCATGAACAAATCCTGCCGGTTTCATGGTTAAGAGCAGTGGTGGTTCCAATATTCAAAAGGGGCAATCGGGACGATCCTAACAACTATCGCCCGATTGCTCTTTTGGACACAATCGGTAAGGTCGTTGGTGCCTTTCTGCAAAAGCGGCTGTCTAATTGGGCAACTGAGATTGCCGTGAACGATCCCAGGCAAACAGGATTTACCAAAGGAGTAGGAGTTGAATTAAATCTGGTCCTCCTAAACTGTTTAAAACTCGATGCCCTGAAGAGAAAGAAAATGCTGTACTTTGCCTTTATAGACCTGAGCCAGGCATTTAACAGCATAAATCGTAACCTCCTATGTAAAAAACTAAATGACTGGAATTGCCCAAGTGATTTGCTGGAGCCCTTGATTGCCCTCCACTCAAATACGTCCTTTAGAGTAAGGTTAAATCAGCAGGGTGATTTGTCAGATGAAATCGCCACAAAAAGGGGTGTGAAGCAAGGTTGCCCGCTTGCTGCCCTACTTTTCAAACTCTTCATTTCAGACTTATCTGTGGCATTTAAAGACCAAAGGATTTTTCCGCTGTTAGTAAATGGGCAACAAATAAGCTGGGTCATCTACGCTGACGACATCGTGCTCATGGACTCTACTCCAGTTGGGCTTCAGAGACTGCTGAATGCATTTCAAAACTATTGCCTGCAAAATGACCTACAAATCAACTCCAAAAAGTCGAAGATAATAGTGATCGGACGTGGTTCTCAAGCACGCTCTCGTAAATTTTGCTGGCAAATAATGGATAAAAGACTAGAGATATCGAATAGCATCAGATATCTAGGAGTGCAATTTAATAATTCTATTCGTGAGTGGGACTGGACACAAGACTTGGTGGCCCGTATGCAAATGTTTGCATTGCAAGGTGCCAAACTGCACGCAGCATATGGCAAATTCTCTTTTAAGCCAATTCTAACATTCTACCTGCAAAAAGTGACGCCTGCAATAACATTTGGGAGTGAATCTGGCTGGAATATGCCTCAGGTTTTGTGGAACAAGCTGGAGGGAAATTTCTGGCGAAAAGTCCTAATGCTGCCAAAGAATTCTGCAATGGCAGCAATACGTTACGAGTTATGCACCGATTCACTCTACGGTACTGTCCTGTGGAAATCCATCTCCACTCTGAGAAAAATGATGCTGGAACACGCTTCAACACCATACGAAATTTTGCATACAGTCTCGGAGCACCCTTCTGCTGGTTTGGTAAACAAGTGGAAGGCTAAGCCATTTTGCATATTACACAATGCCGATGTTTCTCTCGAGACAGTAATCTTGCGACCGCAAGTGGCAAAAAAGAAATTGCGCCAACAAAATTGGATAGTAAATGAGGAGGCTAGAAACAAATTGGCTTCTTCCTTAGACCTTGGAAGCGCCTTGAACAAACTGGACATTTTGCCAAAGTACCTAGATAGATTCCCATCAAGCTATCACAGGAACATGTTCCTACGATTACGCCTCAATCTCTATAAAACCAAGGAGATCCTTGTACTGAGGCGTGAGATATCTGAACAGGACACTCGATGTCGGTTCTGTAACCAAGCGACAGAATCATTACGGCACTTAATCATTGCCTGTGAGACGATTGCTCTTCAGCGCAACCAGCATTTAGCCCACTTTGCTCCCTTATCTGGAAACATGGATGCTTGGTGGTGTTATTTGATTGGTGGCATCAACACTCAGTTAATTTGTGCAATCAAACTTTTTGGACGCCTTGGACTTATCCAATTTGGAGGGCCTGGTCTGAGGGATGAGGATCCTTTTGGTTCCGTGATTGAGGTTGTTCTAGATACTAGAAGATTAGTAACCTGTAATTTAAAGTTGTCTTTCTTTTGTACAAACTGATGTTACATTAAAATAAAAAAAAATAAAAAATAAAAAATTACATGGTCTTACATTCCTTTCGAGTTGATTGAAACTCCCTTCTCACAGGCTTTACAGCTTGTGACCCTACTGTGATTTTTCTAAGACTCTCTAACTTTGTGCAAGACCTTGGTCTAAGAAGTGCATCAGATCCATAGACTGAGTGGCTGAATGACTGGCTGTCCTGGCTCCCTGAAGACTCTTCTAGCCCATGGACTTTGATACTGTTTGTACCTCATAGGTGGAAGCTTGTTGTATACTGTTACTGCTGGGAAAGGCTCATTTAGATTTCATTGTAAGATTTAGTTGTCCTCACAAACTGAGAAACTGTCCAACCTTTTCCCTTCCCCAACCCTTCCTTTATACAACCTCAGAATCTGCAGCGTTCACTAGGGTGCTATATAAATGCCATTACTGTCCTTGTGATTGAAGTCACCTCAAGGTGTAGGAATGGTGTAAGAAGCATATCCAAAGATTATCCACTAACTTGTTTTGATTCTGAAAAGTAATTTTAAAGTAAATTTACATTGTTACGATGCATTGCCTTTTTAACAAACGCTCATTTAAAAATGTATGTTAAATATTTCTAACTGAAATAAGTTACTTGGTTACTTGTATTTACGAATTTGAATTGTACAGCTCTACAGCTCACATTTACCCCCTCTTGAGATAGGCCCGGCTGCTCAGTCACACTACCAACTTGTGTAGTACAAACCTATACCAAAAGGTAGGTTAACTAATACAAAGCAGATAAGTGTTGTGTAGTCTCACACAGTGTGACTGCACCAATTCTCATCTAACAAGCATCACCTGGATCTTCATCAACAAGAGCGTCTTGAGACAGAGGATCATCTCAGAGTTGCCATTTGAGACATAGCTGCATGTTCTAGACCCGTTGACAAAGGGAAGGCAGCGTAACCACTGGAATCAATGAATGCGTCACTACAGTAGAAACGAGAACTGAATGCAGCTGTACAAGCGCTTCCACGATTGATGCAGATTGGACATCCTTTATAAGCAGAGTATCAGGAAAGGGCAAGTAGTGGCCTTGAAGGTATAAAAGACAAGGGCATTTTACCAGTTAACTAGTGTGAGCACTCTCTGATCTACCTGTCATCATATGCACCACTCACTTGCATTACAGGCAGAAAGACAGGTGCTGAAAAGGCCAGGGCTCGCTTGGAAGCAAGTAACAGCTAGTTGGGTAAGCTCTGGTGACACGCTGATGGCCCCAAGGAATATCATCCCTGGTATTAGACCCTTTCTTAGCTTAGTGCCCCGAAGTGCAACCTAGACGGACGCCATCTGGTGGCACTCAGATGTGCCCTTGGTGCTCACCAAATCAGGCCAGCTAGGAAACACCCCTGAGACTGCACCCCTTGGCAAGGACGTTACTGAGAAGGGGTGCAGGGGAAACGAAGAGGAACTTACCTGGTTTCCTTTTTCAACTTGCCTTCGACAAATGACTTCAGGTTCAGAAGTGGATGGTCTCTTGAAGGTTTCCAAGTGTACTAAATGAAGTTGTAGGGCTTTCCATGAGAAAGCCCACACATCCCAGGCGTGGTCATGGCCTAGACACTGGAAAAAACATGCGAGTATACAACGAAGAAATGCTCCTTTAGCACGACATACAACATGTTACAGCATAGCATTGACCAGTGGGAGAAAGAATTTGCATAAGTTATCACAGGAGAAGATGAGACTCCGCTTTCAGTCCAGTCAAGCACAATTTAACAGCCTGGCAGGTGTTGCTGATGCTATGCACATAGAAAGAGGCTCTGCTTCAAAGTTAGGGTTTTTAATGCTAAATAAAAGGCTCTGGTATTCAGCCCCATCAGTTAACACAATGAAGACCAGGTCAAACAAGGGAATCTGGGGTATTTCTAGCCAACACAATATGGGAATTTTCATTAGCGAGGCACATTCTTGATGGCCCCAGTTTTTTTAATACAATTCTGGCTATAACCATTAGACATAACGCTTGTGTGCCGCACAAAGTGTAACAGATTCACAGCTTTAAAAAAAAGAAATGTATTTGTAGGGAGACAAAGTCAGATCTCGCACACACTAAAGGTTAAAAGGCATGTGAACATAATCTTCCAAACACTCCAGTCAGAACACCAAGGTCATCTAATGTCTGGGTTACATGAATTTGACCATCCTCCAGTGTTCAGGAGTTGCTTTTCTAAGCTTGATCCTAAATGAACAGCCACTAAAGCGTCAAACTCGGTACACAAAGTGTTAAACGTCTGGTACGACGTATGAATGCATGAGTGGATCGGCACACCACAATGTAATCAAGCCTGACGGGAAGATAAATAGGAAATGTGAAAATGTCAGCAGAACCTACGCAACAGATCTACTTCATAAAAAGCCTTCTGCATACATACAAAAACACCTTCCAGAAAAGAGGCAACATAAAAAAGGGCCAACATCAATACACTAGCAAAATATTTTAATTTTTAGTAATGACAGGACAAACAGATGTGAGCGCTCAGTCTTTTTTGGTGTGAACCAGGTAACATGTAGCAGAAAAATAAAGGTATTAATGAGGTCTTGTATACATTGGAATTAAAAAAAATACAAATCTTAGAGGTTAGAATCAAGATTTCAAATATTTTCCATTTGCAGGCATAAAACCTACTGCACCCCCCCCCCATAGAACAAATATATAAAGAATTATACAGTTCTTTAAAATCTATAAAAAGTAAAAAATATACAGTCAGACGACCTCACTCTTATTCAATCTTTCATATAAAACTGTAAACATTTTATGTACACATGAGAAATGTGTAGTACAAAAAACAAGCACCCTTTCCTCGGGTTCAGATTTTGGAAGGCAGCGAATGTTCCACAGTGATAGATAACTCACTACTACATCGTGCTCCAATCCCCAAACATCATTGACTGGGGAATAATGAAGGCATCTGGGTAGCCATATTGTGGACATAAAGTGGGCAAATCTGCTCTTAACACAACCCTTTTCATGCAAGTAGTGTGAAGGCCAGCGTAATTGAACTACCAATCAAAGCTTGACACACAGAAAATTGAATGACCAATTGCGGAAACAGAACTCAATTTGAACACAACAAATGCATGGACGTGCTTGGCCCTTTTTTCAGTGCAAGTAGGAATAACATCTCTGCAACAAATGCATATCCAGTCTCTCATAAGCCCATGGAGAGCTGCAGGATGGATTAAGCAGAATGGTACATTTCCAATAACAAAATTAAGGAATTTGTAGACACCCGTCACTTTCATCCATGACGTGTCACTTGAGGTGAAGTAGGACCAGACATACAACCTGCAGCCCTTTTGGCCCCTTTGCCTCTCCAGCGAGTCAAGGCACACTGGTATAATACAATAATATACTTTACAAATGACAAGACAGTCATCACTTCCACTCGCGAATACACCCTGGACAAATGTGTAATACAGTTTCAATTGCAGAAGAGCAGGCATTACACCGAGTGCGACTAGGCGGCATTGATGGAGTGTCTCACGTGGGCATCAGTAAAGCATCAGTTCAATTAAAGCAATGTTCAAGGCGAGAAGATATTGCTAGAGCTCATTCAAAAGCATTTTCTAAACGGTTGCTTTTGTCACGAACAGGAAAGTTGCTGAGTAGGGTTAGCACCTACCACCTGCATGCTACTTTCTGGAAAAAGGGGAACCGTCAATGAAAATAAAATCATGACATTTGAGAGGTGACTGGTACACCGAGTCTCACAGCTCAAAGGAGAGCTTAATTTCTGTATCCACTGCAGGAAGAAAGTTTCAACTTTGTGATGTAATCAACTATGTATTTTACCCAATTTGTAATGTCCATTATATTTCCCCAAAACACCTAAATAACACTGGCATGTGGCAGTGTGAATCTGTCATGTGTGCCCTATGTCTGAGCGATCAATGTGAGAAAGCAACCAGCTGTGACGTCTGTCAAACTGAACTCGGAGATAGAGAGGGCCAGTCTATAACTATAGTGTGCATGCCCACAGCTACTATGAAATTAAGGGTTAGTGTCAAAAATTGTAGGCTTGACGTCAAAGTGCAAAATGTGCTCATACAAAATAAAAAAATAATTGTGATCAAGTTAATAGTCGGGAGGTCAGTCAGACTCGGTCAGATAACTTATTTTGTTCCCTGTGGGAAAATGCCATGAAAGCTACAAGCTAATCATAAAGCAGTGACTTGTATAAGCCCATTCTTGGTGCCAGGATACATAGATTGTAGTGGGATCCTTGCAATGGAAGATTTCTTAAAATGCATCCTGGTTCCTGCAACCAGTCCCCAAAATTACAATGCTTGGGAGTAAGGGAAATTGTGACAGAACTATTGGAGGGACATTGAATTTCTAAATGCGTACAAACACCTTTAACTGGGTGCCGTTTGTGTTCTGTGTAATAATGTGGCTCCACTGTGCTTATGCAAGACTTTATTCTACCACCAACACCCTCCCTTCCCTTAATACACTCACGATGGAATTAATACATTCAGTGCCTTTCTGGAAATCAGATTTCCAGATTCAACAAGAAGATGGTGGACAAAGTTAAAATGGCCATTTAACACATGCAAACGTAACCGAAGTTTTCACAATGGTGGTCTGGTAGCATCATACAAGCAGAGAATAGCTGCGAATGACAGTCCACCACGTTATGGTAGAGTTATTTTGTGTGCAATGTGTGTCGGGTGTATCAATATTGGAAACTAAAACTGTCACTCAAGTTCCAATCCCTCCGTGACTTGTTAACGTTAATTTGGTGGTTTTGACAATGAGCGCAGGATTATAGGAACCAAGAAAGCCGGGCGACAAGCTTCCTGTCAAACACTTCCCTTGAACTATAGAAGAGCATGAGCAGCAAAGCCAATCAATGCTTTCACAATATGCACTGATCGGTGGCAGACAAAGAAAATAAAAATAATTTTTGTGCAAGCCCCCTGACGTGGTTTTGAAAGGATACAGAGCGAAATGAATGGCATTAACCCCCAGCACTAACAACAAAAATCCAAAGTGACACATTATGTTTTATCTGCATAAAATAGTGATTTCAAAATAGCGTGCAACCACAATTTAGATCTACCACCCGAGCAGCAAAATTCCAGGGAGTGTTTTGCAAGAGGGCAACAGCAGTGATGGGAGAAACAGAACAGCACACTGAGCAAACGTGGGAGCAGTTTGGGGGGCTGGAGGGGAAGGCGTTCAACAGAATCAGCAAAACAATTATACATGGACCTTTACAAAACTGGTCCATCCGAAGCAGTTACCTTGAGATGCAAGGTCAGCACACCAAGTCACTAATTTACTGACTAGACAGCACCTTTATGGAGTGAAAATTGCAACCGATACAATGCTGTACAGGAGAGAACATTTTCAAAATGCCCCAAAAACAGATTTTGCCACCATTGCTCGTCAGGGAAGGGTCTTGCAGAGCTTTTTGTAGTGTGTGTAAGAAGGTACCAAGCTAGCCACACTACATTCTGTGCTTTTGCACGAAAGAAGCTGGCGATGCTGGACCAGTCTACAAGTTGCCACAGAAATAAACCTTTGTAGTAACCCATGGGCATAAAAAGCAAGTGAGAAAAGGGGCAGATACAAGGGATGGGGGTGTGCAGGTAGGAGCAGACAGGGGCATTTGGGTGTTGACAGAACTCTAAAATAATAAATACATGACAAAAGTAAACGAGACAGTGTCCATGAACTTTTTTTTTTTAAAGCTAATACGCCTGAGGTGGTCGTGGCTTTAACCCTGAAGCACTACGCAGTTAGGAGATTGCTGTAGAGCAGAGTGAAGCCAGCTCACTCCTTTTGCAATCAGACCACTCAACACCAATAAAAGGGACTGCAGGCTGTATACAGGGGCCTGATCTTTTATGTACTCTCCACACTAGACACGATACAAGCCTATGGCGATTAGGTCACTCACGTGTGTAAACAAACTTTACAATATGATCCCCCAGCAAGGCGATGAAGCAGTTGTGCTTTTAGTTAACTGTACTAAAAAAAAGAGACAGTCCAGACACTTTCCTAAGGTGCACATAGTTCCCAGTCCTACTGCCACAGATAGTGATTCATTTCGACTATAAACCTTGCTAAGATATGAAAGGTGCATAGCCCATGCGGCCTGAGTAAAGCTCATCAATGCCTTAGTGCAAAGGCACATTATTTGATTTAGGACAGCCAAACGATTTTTTTTAAGTATTGCCTAGGAGTAGCAGTCAGTGAAGGCCTGGGGCACGTGGTTCAATAACGGTCTGCCGTTCACACACAGGAGACTGAAACGACTGCTGGTACACAGACTACCCTAAGCAGCTTAGAAGGATCATATTCCCTTCCTCGGCCTTGTCCCACTACAATATCAGCACAGCAGCAATAGGTCACATATCAGTGTAGAGCCATGATGTTGCAGGCTTGCATGTGACAAAACTGTGGGAGGACGCAAGGTGTAAGGCGCAAGCCATAGCCCTCAAACATGAACCAACAGTTTAAGCGCCACAGGTTTTGGTCCCAAGTTTACATAATGCTCAAGTAAAACGAAAAACCATAAAAAACAATAGCAAGGCCTTAATGAGTGCCAAGCAACTCATCCAAGTCATTCATCCATTCCTCAGAAGTCCTATTCTTCAGCAAAGAGTCGATCAGTTCTGCATCACCAGTCAGTCCACTACTGCCAGACTGGCTATTATATGCGAATGTCAGCTCCTGATTTGACGTCCTTAACTGATAACCTTGCCCACAGTGCAGACCGGCTCTATTGGCCATTTGAGAGTTAGAATTTTGGCTAAAACTAGTCATGTCAGGGACAGTCTGGCTCATGTTTGGCATGACTTGCTGGGGTGGTGCTGGCTGCTGGCCAGATTGGTTTGTCCTTTGCTGAGTGCCCATTGATATCATCTGCCCAGAAACCGCAGAGTTCATTGCTGCCATCGGCCTGTTGGCACCGAGACCTACCTGAGGCATGCCTTGTGAGAACTGCTGGTTGGCCATTTTGAGGTGGTTCTGCTGAAGGTGAAACCCGGTAGTTGCATTAAATTGCCCCAAGCCATTGCTTCCTTGGACTTGGCTATTCATAGTCTGCAAAGTCTGATGCTGCCATGATGGGTTCTGCGCAGCTAGTGCAGTTGACAGCCTGGCCATCTGGGGCTTCGACAATGCAGCATTTAATGCCCCCTTACTGTGTTGCTGCTGTGCCATGTTCGTATTCCCCAAAGGATTTTGTCCATAACCAGTTGAAACTGTGTTGCCCTGAACCAGGGTTGGCTGACGCTGCATCTGTGGCTGCCCGTTGGCAATTGTAACCTGGGCAGCGTGCGTTGGAACCATCTGGGAAATGCCAGAAGTCATGTTGTACATACCTCCTCGGGGAACGCTTTGCATACTAGGATACTGTGTTACACCACGTTCTTGCTGGTTGGTGCCAGTGGGTACTGAGGAAACGGAGCTGTGCCCTGGTCCGATTTGTACCAGAGTCTGTGTTTGAGAGAACATTCGAGGGCTGCTGGAGTTGGACTGTCCGAGACTATTCACGCCAGAGATTGCTGGAGAAGATCCTGGAAAATAAATTCGGTTCAACATTACTTTCAATCTAAACACTCAACTGGATATTAAAACTATTGTGCAAACCCACCTTCTGATGCAGTTTAGAACAGCATGCTGTAACTAAACAGACCCATGAAACACTGGAACATCACCATTATTGCCACAAATGAGATTGCCATATTTTAATCATGAATCAGCCTATGGTCAAAGACATTTATACAAAAACAAGGAAAGCAACAATGTATTGTTTTAGCACACACACAATTTAATTAATTTAGCGCTATTAAAAGACAAAAGGACGGTAAAATTAGGAGCCTAGTACAGATTAAGCGCAAATCCGTTCCAAAACAAGCATTGGCAATTCCAACAGTTTTTTGTTTTGTGTAGGCATGGGTAAGGCATTTGCCAGGCACTGCCCTAATGGTAATAACTGGTAGCAGCTGCAAAATGGTGAGAGTTCCTGGGCATATAAAATCACTTTGCCAATGCTCGTATTCAATGAAGGACAGGGCTTATAAAGCGAGTGCTTGAAGGTAGGCCTGGGTAAGACCATTACACCAATAGTGCATCTACAGCTCCAATTACATTATTCTCAAATGCCTTCTTTAAAAAAAGACAACCACTGGTAGGAACTTTGAGGGCAACGTTTGATGGCAAGACTTGTTACACCTTGGTCAAAGAGATCCCAGGAGGATGTGTTTTTGGCAGAGAAGGGCAGGAAAAGGGTGGAAATGGCAATATGAATTAGTATGAGCAGTTAATGGGTGGGTAAATAACCAGATCTACAAGTTTTGGTTCCCATTTCTCCCTAGCTGTACTCCAATGCAAGGGTTTTGGCATATAGGTGGCGCATTAGCACCATCTAATAGCCAAAACAAAAGGTCAATTCAAATATTTGAGCTCACCATTAGCATTCTAATCACATGGTTGTGTTGGTCTGATCTTCCACTGGTATCTTGGATGACTAAACCTCATTCGGAGGATGCAGGTAATTAAAAAAAAAAGGTATTATGAATACCACAGTTGAGAAAGATTTCTCCATTTGCATCTCTCCCCCCACCGCCCATTAACTTCAACAGGACCCCAGTTTAATTTATTAGATGACGACTCTGGATAACTTTTGGGGTCAATTAATTATTTCTAGACTCAACCTGATTTTGTTGGGGTGCGCTGGGTAGTAGCTGCTCACATTTATTGTTAACCCTTGTTTGCAGCACAGATCACCTTAAGTGGAGTGCTGCCTGAACATGGTCCCCTTCTTTTCGCCAGTTAACATTCTGGTTACTTTTGTAATATGTACAGAAGAAGCTGGTGGCAGTGAAATGATTTTTACTCTTTTCCTGTTGCAATGCAGTGCCTTTTATTTTGTCCACGATCTTATCTTAATTGTTGACCTTCTGATGCCTTTCCAAGTCAGAAAGTGCCATACATGGGGGGTGTACTTTCGAGGAAGACCTGCAAAAGAATTCCCAGTCAGTGGTTTGTATGCCTGAACTAAGTTGGAACTGCGGACTGTTTTCCCAATCCACATTCCTTCCAGAGAGTGCTTGGTTGCTGGGTAGCTTATGGAGTAGCTGGCCATCAATTATAGGATAGCCTCTACCGGTTTTAGGTCCCTATTATTGGGCGGAGGGGTCACCCCCAGCTAAATTTGGAATAGAAAGGAGGGGGTGGGAGAGGTCTGGAACCATTTAAGATCGACAAGAATAATAAAGTTACTCACTGTAGGGACTACCTTACTCCTAGTCCATAGTCTCCTTTCCTCCATACTTATGGGATAGTCCCAAGCACGGCTCACAGGAATTCCGGGTGGATGGAAACTCCTTACTGAAACAGGTTCTTAAGCACAGCTTGACCGAACTGAGCATCAGCCCTGGAGCTCAGGTCCAGACAATAATGCTTACAAAAAGCTGATGGGGAGGCCCACGTAGCCGCTTTCGCAATGGTCATACATACATACAAGGAACATATTTTTGTAAGGCAACGGCAGCAGCCTTGCCCTGCACAAGATGAGCATAAATTCCCTTCGGGGCCCGAAGACCCTGAATGGTATACGCCTCAGAAATACAGGCTGCAATCTACCGGGAGATAGTCGCTTTCGAGGGCTGGCTTTTCCTATGGATTTCCAAAGGTCACAAAAAGCTGCGAAGAGTTCCTAAACTCAGATGTTCTGTCCATATAGAACTTAAGGGCTCTTTTAACCTCCGAGGCCGGGGCTGGGAAGAATACAGGCAATGAAATTGACAGATTCAAATGAAAATCAGAGACCATCTTCGGAAGAAAGGCAGGATTCATTCGTAGGACTACCTTACCCTTAGGAAAAGTAAGGAATGGATGCTCCACCGACAAGGCCTGAAGCTCACTTACACGCCTTGCCGAAGTCGCAGCAATCAAAAAGGACACTTTCCATGAAAGGTACTTAAAATCGACAGTAGTCATGGGCTCAAAATGCTTACGACACAAGGCCGTAAGGACCACATTCAAATCCCATCTTGGATGTAGGTTGCGAACAGGAGAATAAAGCTGCATCAGGCCCGCAAAGTGTCTTTTAATAACAGGATTAGATTGTAAAAAATAGCACTGGTCAGTGGAAAAATAAGCGGCAACAGCTGATAAATATGTCCTGCAGGACAAGACATGGATGCCATACTCTGCCAGATGTGAAACAAAAGACAGGACCATGTCGATGGTAGCCTCCCTGGGGTCCAGCTGCCTAGCCAAACACCAGTGACAGAACTGCAGCCATTTACTTTTATACTGAGATCTTGTGGAGGGCTTCCTGGCGGCTTGAATAATGCGCATGTTATCCGCAGACAAATTGAAGCGCTCTAAAGATCTGAACTCAGGCACCAAACTGCCAAGCTGAACGATTGTGGGGAGGGGTGCCACAGCTGTTGATCGCTCTGGTGAAGCGGGTCGGGGACCAGCGGAAGCTTGAGCAGCAGGCACACTGATCGATGCTGAAGCTCCGAAAACCAAAACCTGGGCGGCAACCAAGGGGCTATGAACAGCAGGGAGCAATTCACTGTTCCTTAGCTTGCAAAGCACCCGATGGATCAGAGGAAGAGGCGCAAAAGCGTAGGCCTTCATGTTGTGACATGGAATATCGAGAGCATTCTCCAATGAGAAGGCTCCGACCCCGTTCCTGTAGGCATACACTGGAAGCTTCCTGTTTGTAGATGTTGCAAAGAGGTCCACTTCTGGAGTGCCCCAACAGCGAAAAATATCTGAGAGGATCTCAGTGTTCAGTTCCCACTCGTAGCGGACAATAGCTTGTCTGCTGAGGGCATCTGCAGTGACCTTCAGCTGGCCCGGCATGTGTACTGCTACCAGCCAGATACCATGCTGAATGGCTCATTCCCAGATCTGAATGGCAAGATCCACAAGAGGAGACCTGGTACCCCCTGCTTGTTGATATAGAACATGGACACCGCACTGTCCGTGAGGACACGCATCACCTTGTTGACAATGCCTGGTTTGAATGCTTTCAGCACCAGGAATACCGCCAGGAGCTCCAGATAATTTATATGAAGCTGTCCTGTGGCGACCAAAGATCTGAAACCTGAAGATGATCGGCATCGCACCCCAACCCAGAAGGGAGGAATCCGTCGTGACAGTCAATAGTGGGCAAGGGTCCTGAAGGGAGCGCCCACCGACAGACTGCTGAGAGACAATCACCACAAGAGGTCCACCCTCATGAAAGGTGGAACCAGTATCATTTTGGAAGCTGGATCCACTGCTTGAAGCCATGAGCTCCGAAGAGCCATCTGCGTCTGCCTCATCTTGAGACGAAGAAGAGGAAGAGCCAGCACACACGAAGCCATGAGGCCCAGAAGCCTCTGTAACCACCAGGCTGAGATGCTGTCCGACTGCATAAACACCTGGCAAACAGATCCGCCATTCTGTCCCCAGTCAGGTACACTCTGCAATCGATCGTGTTCCAACGAAAAACCAGGAAAATCAAGTCCTGGGAGACCGTCATGGAGGATTTCTGCCAGTTCACCGACAGCCCAAGGTGGAACAGGAGCTGAAGGAGAGACTGAAGGTTGCTGGAGGCTGTCAGTGCACAAGGACTGTGCAGCAGCCAATCGTCCAAATTCGGATACACATGGATACCCTGT
This sequence comes from Ambystoma mexicanum, assembly GCF_040938575.1. Taxonomy (NCBI): domain Eukaryota; kingdom Metazoa; phylum Chordata; class Amphibia; order Caudata; family Ambystomatidae; genus Ambystoma; species Ambystoma mexicanum. Next base: position 406,044,227 of record NC_090926.1, read on the forward strand.
AGCCGAAGAAAGACACGCGGTGCCGAGCTGAGACCAAATGGGAGCACACGAAACTGGAAATGCTCCTCCTCCATGGAAAACCGTAGGTATTTCCGATGCGGACTCCAAATGAGGATATGCATATAAGCATCCTAAAAGTCCACTAGGCTGAGCCAGTCGCCCTTCTGTAGAGGACACCTGGGGTGATCATCTTGATTTTATCTTGGGGGAGAGAAAGGTTGAACTGGGAAAGGTCTAGGATGGTGCGCAGGCCAGCATGGTTGGGTTTGGGCACCGTGAACAGACAGGAGTAGAAGCCCTCCCCTCGCTCCCCTAGGGGAACGGGTTCCACCGCCTTGAGATACAGAAGCTTCTGGACTTCGGCTCTGAGGGAGGGTGTCCCCGACTGCTGGAAAGGAGGATTGATGGGTGGGGTTGGGGGGGGGGGGGGGGAGAAGGGGCAAGCAGAAGCACGCCCTATCGACAGACAAGACCCACTGGTCCTCGGTGATGGTCTGCCACGCCTCCCAGTGAGATGCAATGCACCCTCCCACCGGGGACTTGTGCGGGGCCGAAAACCCTAATTTAGCGGGCTTCTCAGAGGCGAGACCCCCAGATCCGGAGGAGGAGGCCGAGGACCGAGAGAAGAACCGACCTCGCTGCTGATGCCGCCGACAGGGGCTTCCAGCTGGAGGATCGACTCGGTTTCTTTCGATTTAGAAACCCTCGAAATCCAGAACAAGACCGAGGTTGCAAAGGCGTTCTATAAGCCCTAAAAGGTGGTTTTACCAAACCGGACAAAGACTTGGCCGTCTGAGTGCTGTCCTTCGTTTTAGTCAGCTCTACATCCGTTGACGAATGGAACAGTTCTTTGCCGTCAAAAGGTAGGTCCAAAACTTTATCCTGAACCTCCTTGGAAAACTTTGTGGCATGAAGCCAAGCCTGACGAGAGGTGTCCACGCCAAGCATAAGGCCCCGAGCCTAGGTGTCGACAAGATGTGCCTCAAGCATATCCTGTGCCAGGACTCTGGCATCTGAAAAGCCAGCCTTTAAATCGTCCAGCTTGTCCGCAGGAATGAACTCCTCAAATTCCGACAGACCTTTCCACATTTTCATATTCGCTCCCACTAAAATGAGCACTGCGTTCGCCTGGCGCAACTGCAGGGCCGAATTAGCAAAGATGTTCCTCCCCAAAGAGTCAAGCAGCTTGTCCTCTTTTACCAGAACCTGAGCGGCCGCTGTAGAGGACGCTGAAGCCGGTCTGGTTTGTAGCGTGGCGGCCGCAACCACTGTGGAGGAAGGAAGTGGGCAAGATGCTAAGGCTACCTCCTCCGATGTATGACGCCTATAACGAGCGTCAATCTTTTTGTTAACATGCAATCCATAGTGTGGCTTATCCCAGACCTTGCAGACCTCGGCCAAAACGTCCTTCTGGAAAAACAAGACTGCGCTCCTGAGGAGACAAGGTGAACGCCCCCGAAAGCACCCCCAAGGGGTGCCTCAGGTACTGGAACATCCAGAAGAGTCATGTCCAGTACCTGGTCATAGAACGCCCTAACCGAGCGGGGCTGGTCATCTCCATTCTGATCCCCTTGTGTGTCATCCAGCGCGTCTGGATCGACCTGCGTCACGTCTGGCTCCGCCGATGACGTGTCTATTGGAGACAAGGGCAGCGGAAGAGCTGGAGGTGGGACAACTGGTAGAGGTGGGACAGCTGCCGGAACAACCGGTGCTGCAACAGGAACTGTCGGCATAGATTCGGCCCTGGAGGGCAGATTTCCTTAAAGAGACCTCTGAAATATTCCTTCATGGGGTCGGAGTGCATGAGCTTCTGAAATTTTACAAAGAAGGCATCCTCCGCCGAAGGCTTACTGTGGCAGGCGGATGCCTCATGAGAGGAGTAGCTCCAGGGCCGCAAGGGAGAGGGCTGCCAAGAGGGGCCCTCACCAGCCAGGTTGACATAGATCAATGGCGCAGACGCCGCAGGGAGCAAGACCGAGTGCTGTAATAGCATCCAAGCGTTCCAGTCATAAACTGGACGAAACGCTGCACAAGAAAAATGCTGTTCACCCGAAAAAATGCTCCTAGCACCCAACGCAGATGGCGTAGAGAAGAGTCCAACATGGCTGTCGCAGTTCGCACGAGAACGGGCGCCATTTTGTCAACGCCGGACAAGAAATGCTTCACATGTGCGAGTGAGGCAGGGTTCTTGACTTTAGCCTTGACACAAGGAACCTCGGCCACGCTGGTAACAGAGGAATTATGGTCAGTGACCTCACTCTGTGCCCCCTCAACAGAACCGGTATCACCACTAGAGCGGGGCTGATGCGGAGCCCACCTCACCAACAAGACCTTAACAGGCCTCTCAGTTCTGTCGGTCACCTTAGCCTCAGGTAGAGGAACCTCGGACCAGGGTCCGGTAACCGCTCCCTCACGAGGGGCCCGAACCTTGGTTCGGTACAGAAAACCTCAATCGAGGCCTCGGAGCACGCCCCGTTGTCTGTATGCGAAGCTCCAGACAAGGAGACCTCGAAGCAAGCTCCGGTACACACCGCCTCAGTAGAACTGGGCCGTTGAATAGCCCCCACAGGAGGGGCCTCGGATTGCAATCCAGTGTGAGCAGGCCCCTTAAGGAGGCCCTCAGAGAACTCTGGTACTTTTCTTAGGCGTGGAAGGCACCTCAGGGGAAACCTCGGTAACAGAGCTTTTAAAGCGCCTACCGGAACGGGAAGACCCCGGGATAGGAGTTCCCCAGTCGGGGTACCCTAAAAACTAAAGACCTTACTGGGCGTCTCTACTTCTTGTCGATGAAACTCTGAAAATGCAGAGGAGGAACACGCTGAAACACCTCCTCCCACCGCTCCAGATGACGTTGAAGTGCTCAGACCGAAAGGGGATCGCAGTAGAAGCACGATTCCCACCGCTGGTAAGGACCCAAACACTCTAAACAAAGAGGATGGGGATCTGCCCTAGCGAAGCGTCGTTCGCAGGAACAACAATTAGGAAAATCTAACCGAAACAGCGTAGACTATCATGCGACCGCTAAGCCAGAGCAGGAGAGGACGACACTGGAAGGAAAAAAATCTTCCGAAGATGCAAGTAATTTCATTCCCAAACGTGCGGAGAAAAGGACTGATGGGCGATGCACTGGTTCGGAGCTAAGGAGGGCAGGGTTACAGCCGTGTGAGGTACCCCGCATAAAAAGAGAAGAATACATTTTTGAAAAATGTGATGCTTTTTACAAGTGCTCCAGTCCCGTCCCACAGGACAGAGGAATGTCCCATAAGTATGGAGGAAAGGGGACGGGACGTAGGAGTACAAGGATCTGAAGACTAAGGACTACTAGAGACCTGCTGGAGGGGTGCAATTGCAGCTACTGCAAATCCATCCTTTACCTTCATCTCAACCTCTAAGACCCAACAACAGGTCGTTAGGGAGAATTTTCAGTTTAGTGCTTAATTCCCCCCCTGGACCTCCCTACCTTAAAGACCCCCAGCTCTAGGACTTTTTAATTTTAACCCTGGAGTGAGAAAGACCTTTTTCTCACTCGTGTTTTGACTTGATTTGGATTATGTGTTTTTTGTTTTTGGAGTCTGACCAACTCCATAGGTATCTTCTTTTGTATGGCGACAGCATCTTCAGTGCAATGTCAGAGAAATCCTTTAGATTTCTCATACGGTTTAGATACCTTTTTTTGTGTGAACTACTGTTCCCAAGAATAATAAATTGACATTGACTTTACTGACCCTCTTTGTAGATCCAGCACACACCATCTTATATGGAGTGCTGGGGGGTTACCTAGTAGCTCATGTAACATTTTTTATGTTACCCTCACTACTTTAAATGGATGTGGCAGTGGTTTAATTTTCCTACCATTGTGATTTGTTACAGCAGGCTGAATCCCCAGCTGCAGTATAGAACCGATGGGTGACCATTTTGTCAAGATGGCCCGGTTGTCTTTTTTCGCCATTTTCTGTTTGTGAGGTCTTTCTTGGGTTTTCCTCTGTGTGCCAAGCCAGGTTTGAGCCCCTTGTTCGTTTTGCCTTTGGCAGGCTTCGGTCCTGAAACCTGCCTCTGGCTCCAGTGTGTCTGGAAGGGCAGGAAGTGAGGGAGGTTCCCGAAACTCCCCTGCCCTTTGTCTCTAGGAGTGCATGAATGCAACCATTCCCGATTGGCTGGCTGGCCTTTCAGGAGAGCCACCCTGGGAGAAATCTGCTTAAAAGGGGAGGGTTTTGGGACTAGAGGCAGTCAACCAGTGGGACGAACACCCAAAGAAACCGTGAACAAAGCTTGCTGCATCCTCCTGGACCTTTGAATTGCCCGACAAAGCCCTGCTGCTGTGCTGAAACTCCTTTTTCTCATCGACAAGAAAACTCCAGAAGGGAAAACTTCTTCCATTGGGTTAGTGGGACCAACTAACAGACGAACTACTGAAACATATTCCCCGACTTGCTGTACTTCTTTGCTGCTGCAGAAACAGAGTGCCAGGGGTTGAGTAATCTGTAGTCGAGTGCAATGTCTACAATCCGACCAGAAGCTTCAGGAGTCTCAAGGACCATCAAGAAGCAGGAGGACCAGAGCTCAAGTCCCTTCACCAGAGTGCAGGACTCAAGGAGTGAAGGAAGCCCAACCGGTATCCAAGATCCGCAGTGGTGCTGTTTACCGTGCGCTGAAACGAAGTGACGCTGATCCGAAAGAGTCGGTAGCTGCCGGCGACCTCCAAATTGCTGCTGCAGGAGTCCTCCAGACGTCGTCCCTGTTTTTTCCCACGACAGGCTCAAGAATCCCAGGATCTGCATAGCTGTAAGACAGAATCCAGCTGGACCACTCTTCAAACCAGAGGTAATGTTCAGACTTGGTGTACTTATCCCAGTGTCTATATACTTTTGTTAAGAGCTGATTTCAACTCTACTTTCCACAAGTGTAACAGCTTGTGGCCCTACAAGTGATTTCTACAAAACCCTCTAACTTTGTACAAGACTTATTAACTACGAAGTGCCTCAGCTCCACAGACTATGCTCCAATTGACTTTGGTTGTCCTGTCTCCCTGCAGACTCTTCCAATCCATTGACTGATATTTTTTGTCTCTCAGAGGTGGTAAATTATTTTTTAGACTTCTTGCTGGGAAAGGTTTTGTCTAGAGTTCATTGAAAGATTTAAGTATACTCACATACCCCAAGAACCTGCTCAACTTTTTCCTTCCTTTAACCTTTCCTTTCTGCAACCTCAGAATTGGCAAAGTGTACTAGTTATATATAAATGCCATTACTGTCTTTATGAATTAAGTCACCTCCCGGTGTAAAAGGCATCTCAAAAGAGTATCTACTAAATTTATGCTGATTCTGGAAAAGTATTTTAAAGTATATTTGATGGTTACATATATTGCCCTTTTTAAAGAATGCTTATTTAAAAACTGGTGTTACCTTGAGTATAAGTGCTACTTGTATTTGGAAATTTAATTGCTATAGCTCACATTTACCCCCTCTTGAGATAGGCCTGGCTGCTCAGTCACAATACCAACTTGTGTAGTACAGCCCTATACCAAAAGGTGGGTTACCCAATACCAAGAGGACAAGGGTTGTGTAGTCTCACACAGTGTTACTACATCAATTCTTGCGTAACGGGTGCCTTCCTCCCTGGGAATCGTGGAGCCAAACAGCCTAAAGCCTTGCTCTGCATCCATTGCATCCCCAATGTCAGAAAAGCGGCAGGGCCGGCACCTGCCTTGGAACCTTCTCGTTTTGGGGATGGAAAAGTGGTGATTTTGCATCGCTAACAGACAACCTACTGCTGTTACTCACTACAAGGAAGGGCCTGCTGGAACCTCAAGCCCATGTGCGTTGCTCCAGAGTGCCTGCTAACCCTGTCTGGGCTTCCACACAATGTCCACCCCCGCCTGCATCTTCTGTGGGGTGGTCCTGTGGAATCTGAAGTTCATCCTTCTTAATCATTGACCTGGGTCTCACGTGACGAAATATCAAAATTCACGTTGGCCCAAAGATACCTCTGTAACCAAACCAGCGATGAGCCTCGTCTTCCACAATTCCCTATCGGATGGAGTCTCGCACTTTCTTCAAGGTATGGGGTTGTACGTAGTCCCCATATAAACGCATTATGTGCAGTCTCATCTTCATTCTTAGCTACCTTACCGAGCAAAATGTGGTGAAACCTGGGTGAGGTGTTTTCTACAGTAGCTTATGACATAAGGACTGGTAGCGAGGTGCCTTCTCAAAGGTTTTGTTTCCAATAATCGAGTCACAGGCTGTGCGTGCTCGAATTTCCCAATTTTCTTGTATGCCTAAGGCTACTCCTCTATAGCAAACCTGGACACTTGGAAGATTAGGGCTGACATCTAAATCATTGTTGACTGGAGTGAGTACCTTAGCATTTAGAAGGCTTGTCCTCCACTCTAGGATCTGTACAGTGTATGCATTTGATGCCTACGGTGGTGTGTAACCCATTTAGGTCTATGCAATTGTATATGTGTGCATTAATTGACCTTTGTGTGTTTAACTTTATGCAATGTATTGCTTAAAAAATGTATTATAGGAGACCACCAGGGGGCGCGGAGCATGCCAGTCGTGTAAGACTCGTGCTCCTCCAGCCCCGCAGGGCCTAGTGTGCAGTCACAATCCCCGGCCGGGATTATTGTTTGCAGCCCGAGAGGATCTGCAACCTGGGCGGCCAAACCCCCACCCCCCACTAGTACGCTACCCAGGGATCACATCTAGCGGCGCCGTCGCCCCCCCGGGGGCCAGGGTAAGGCCCGTAGTGTGGGGGACCCCCCCCCACACCTACAAAACACGCCAGGAGACCCGGCGCGGGTGGAGACGCTCCCACGCCCATAGCCCCGGACGAGCGGCGTGTTGTGCCAACCCCCGCCGTGACAAAGAACCACGGGGGCCCGGCAGCAGAGGAGTCCACCATCTGAACCCTCCACTCACCGGCAGCATGCAGGACCAAGGAAGCAGAGGCCAACATCAACAATGTCCTCAAGGAGCGGCCCACCTTAGCGGAGTGGGAGCCCCCCTCCCCCACCCCATCTGGAGCCCAGGGTGGAGCGGCCTCCACCAGAGATCCACAGGGACGCCGGCGTGTGGGCCCATTGCGTGCTGGGGACCCGGAGGCGTCCTTCACTGCAGCGCCACCGCCCTCCCCATAGAATACATTGGGGGATAGAGCGCTGGGGCCCCCACGCACACGATACTGCAGAGCAAGGAGGCCCGCAAAGGCCATCCATACGCGGTGGCGCCGGGGAGAGGAGGAGCCTGGCCCCAGAGCATCAGCCTGCCCAGAGGACTACATGCAAAGAAGGTGAGGAGACGGAGGGGGAAGTGGACCTCGGAGAAAACAGCGCTGGGGCGCCGCCCCCCTCTAAAAACCCCCCAGGCCCCCACCTGGGATACAACCCTTTCTCCAGCACCCCAAGATAAAGGACTAGGCGGCTTTAAACCCACCAGAGCCACCACATCTCCCTCCGCCTACACTGCAGAGGCATACAACTCCAAGCAGGCCACAGCCTCAATCCTTAGAAGCCCCTCGGGCCCCCCGGCACAAAATCAAGGCCCGCAGCCAGATACTTGACACCCCAACCCCTCCAACGCTTTCGCCGCGCACAAACCGCCTCGAGTGAGGCCCACGAAGCCACCATGCCCTCGGGCAGCGACACCCCCCCCCTCCGCAGCGCTAACGAAGGATGACCTCAAGGACATCCTCCAGGAAATCAAAGCCATTCGCACCGACATACAGGCTTCTATAGTGGACCTGAGAGGAAGAGTGGACACCTTGGAGGACCTGGAAAATCGGGAACGCCGACATAACTGACGCATAATGGGCGTTACCCAGCAAAGAGATGGCGGCCGACGTAGGAAGGAAAGTTCAAGGTCTGATTAACCAACTCTTTACATTAGAAGGGGGCAAGGAAGTTCAGCTTGAAAGAGCACACCGAGGCAGAGGGGGCGGACGAGGGGGCCGAGGTCTATTGTGGAATGTTTCCTCCGGTACAGAGAGAAAATGGAGGTCCTGGAGAAGGCAAGAAGGCTCGAGAGGTTCATCTTTGAAGGCGACACAATTAGGATTTACCAAGACCTGTCTACCCTCACCCGCAGAAGGGATTGTCGCCCGCTCACCCAGTGGCTCATCAGCCAGGGCATAAGATAAAGATGTCGTTTCCATTCGCCCTCTCCTTCGAGCGGACTGGTGTAGACTACAGGGTGACTAGCAGCAAAGAAGCCACGCAAGTCCTCCAAGTGCTCAAGGGCGATGTTCCAGAGGAGGGAAATGATGCAGAAGGCACACAAGCATGGCCACAACCCGGGAGACAACCTGAGGGCCCCTGGCCCACAAAGAAGACGACAAAGGGCAGAAGAAAATTCAGGAAGCCCAACACCCCCACGTCGCAGGCAGGGATGACTAGGGGAATAAAGATTTACCTTTGGGGTATGCAAGGATCCCAGTTTGGCAATCCCTGCCGGGGACACAGTTCACTGAGAGACCTGCGGGGTACGGATTCACTCATCCTGGGGGCTTGCCCATTGGCAGGCGTCCCGAATGGGGAAGGGAGGGGAGGGGAGAAGGGAGGGTGGTTGGGATAGAGGAGCTCAGTCAGGCCCAGACCGAATCCAGCTCCAAAAAGGATCAGGGCAGCTCCCACAGGACCGGGGAAAAGATGAACACAAGGCAAAGAACCGATGATAGACAATGAGAAGGGCCGGGACGAGACCCTTAGAATAGGCTCCCTCAACATTAAGGAGCTTAACTCCCCAACGAAGCGCTCACTATTGGGGAGGGAAATGAAAAATGCGAGAGTGGATATCCTCTTTGTACAAGAAACCAGACCGGTCAAGGGGGAGGAGAGGGCGATCCCCGGATCCCATGTGGGTCACACCTTTTGGGCATCCGGCCACACTAAGAGAGGGGGTGTTGGAATTATACTGCACAGGAACCATAAACTGACCGAGGTAACCCAATGGGGGAGGGAGGACGGGAGAGCCATGGTAGTATCAGGCAGTCTATAACACTCCAGAATCACCTTAGCTGTTATATACTGCCCTAACGCGGGTCAGATGGGATTTATTCAAGAAGACCTTCCTGAGGTGCTGACCAGAGCGGAAGGGCTCCTCATCCTGGGGGGTGATTTCAATATGTGGGCAGATCGGGAGTTGGACCATAGTGGCAAGGCTATCCCACCAGGCATTAGAGGGGGGACGACCAGGTGGAGGGCTTCGGGACTTAATGTGGGAGCAGGGACTGGTGGACATATGGAGGGAGCTCCATCCAACGGGGAGGGGATATACTCCACAGTCCATGGTACAGGGACTAGAATAGACTACCTATTTACGGGGTACCAGTACATGAGCAGAATGGAGGCCTCAGAGACTCGCCCAGTTAGTTGGTCGGACCACGACCTAGTCTGGGCCGACATTGGCATATCGGGCCTAAAATCCAGGGAATCCCTAAGGAGATGTAATGACTTTCTCCTTAGGGATGCGGCCTTTAAAGAGGAGATGATAACGGTGATCAGAGAATACTTCAACCTAAATGTTACTGGAGAAGTCATCCAGGAGTTAGTATGGGAGGCGGCAAAGGCAACCTGAGCGGTAGGTTGATTAGCGAAGGGGCCTCCAAAGAGGGAAAGGACTCTCCTGGACCACAGGCTGAGGTCTGAGATTCTCACACTGGAGAGATCTGAAGGGAAGGGGAGGTGGAGAGGGGAAGGGACCTGGGTATTGCGAGAGGGAAGAGGCAAGACTTCAGGGAACTAGAGATGGGCAAAATAGTAGCTGGACTCCAACACCTACGCCAAAGATATTATGAAAAAGGCTACAAGGCGGACGCCATTTTGGCAGCTAAACTCCGAGGTCAATGGGCTGAGAGATGGGTGACAAGAATTGCAAGCGGGGAAGAAGGAACAAGTTACTTACCTGTAACTGTTCTCCAGCATGGATTCACATGCTCATGAATATTCCCCGTCATCGGGCCGGGAATCCTCGGTATAGAAAAAATCAGTATCAGTTTAGTTTCTGATCTGTCTTTTAGTATTAACCAATCACTGGTCTCTGGGTCATACTGCCCCCAGCCAATGACTGCTCTCTCCCTCAGCCCCGCCTCTGGCAGCCATCCTCAGATTTGGTAGCACGTAAAGTGGCAGTATGACCAAGTGAAGAGCCGCAGAGGGGTAGGCGGGAGGGTTCGCATGTGAATCCATGCCAGACCCATGCTGGAGAACAACAGTTACAGGTAAGTAATTTGTTCCCTCTCCAGCATGGGGTCTGGCATGGATTCACATGCTCATGAATAAGAGAATACATAGCAGTACACACATGCACAACCACGGGAGGTGGCAAGGCTCAACATTAAGCAATACAACAACTCAACATTAAGCATCTCTTACCTTCTCACCAGGCTCACCTTGGGCAAACAGGTTGCGCAGCACTGCTTGGCCGATCCTGGACTCCTCCCTGGAGTCCCGATCGACGCAGTAGAATCTTGTGAAGGTGTGCGTGGACCTCCACGTCGCAGCCCTGCAGATGTCTAGCAGGGGCACACCAGACAGGAACGCCGTGGTAGCAGCGATCGCTCTGGTCGAATGGGCTCTCGGACGGCCGGGCAGCGGTTGGTTTGCCAACCGGTGACAGTGCATGATGCAGCCGGAGAGCCATCTGGAAATGGAAGTCTTCCAGAGAGCCTTCCCTTGATTCACAGTCCCAAAGTTCACAAACAGCTGTGACGTCTTCCAAAAACTCTTTTTGCGGTCCACGTAGAACTTCAGCGCTCTAGCTACATCCAGCGAGTGCAAAGTCCTCACGGCCGGCGACAAAGGCGACGGGAAGAAAACTGGCAACACCAGGGGCTCGTTGAGGTGGAAGTCCGACGGCACCTTGGGCATAAAGGAGGGGTGCGTCCTCAGCACCACCCTCGTGTCCTGAAAAGTCAAGTATGGAGGCTTGCAAGATAGGGGCTGGATCTCTCCCACTCGTCGTGCGGAGGTGATGGCCACGAGGAAAGCCGTCTTCCATGACAGGAACTTCAGAGGCGCCGAATGCATAGGTTCGAATGGGGCCCCCATGAGCCTGGTCAGCACCACATTAAGCTCCCACGCCAGGGCAGGAGCCTTCACCGGCGGGAATGATCGGAATAGCCCCTTCATGAATTCTTTCACCAGGCGATGAGACCACAAGGACGCCCGTCCCGTAGTCCTGGTATATCAGGAGATTGCAGCCAGATGTATTTTGATGGATGCATGAGCCAGTCCAGCTTCGGCCAGCGACAGTAGGTACGGCAGTACCTGACGGCCGTAATCCGCAGAGGGTTAATTTTCTGTGCACGACACCAGACAGAGAACCTCTTCCATTTATGTCCGTAGCACTTGAGAGTTGAGGACGCCCTGGCCTTTGCAAGAACCTCTCTGCAGTTGGCCGGGATGTCGTACCCTCCAAACTCTAGTGCTGCAGGAGCCAGGCCTGCAAGTTCAGCGACTCTGGGCTGTGGTGAAGAATGGCGCCCCCTTCTCTGGAGAGAAGGTCTGCGTCCGTCGGCAGCTTGACTGGTGTGGACGTTGACAATTCCAGAATATCCGGGAACCAGATCTGTCTCGGCCACGCCGGTGCGACTAGGATCATCTTGCACCGCGACCTCTTGAGCTGGTTGATGAGCCGGAGCAGCAACGGCAGCGGAGGGAATGCATAAAGAAATAGGCGTCCCAGGAGAACGAGAAAGCATCGCCCATGCTCCTCGGCTGGGGGAACCTGCTGGCGAACCTCCGGCACTTAGAATTCGTCGCCGTCGCGGAAGATCGATTTGGGGTTCGCCCCATCGTCAGAAGAGTAGATCCACTTGATCCTGGCATAGATCCTGGCGTAGCTCCCACTCGTGGCACGAGCGCAGCTCCCTGCTGAGTGAGTCGGCAATCGTGTTTTTTATTCCTGCCAGATGAAGAGGCACCAGAAACATCCGTTGGGCGACGGCCCAATGCCACAGATCCTGGGCTTCCTTGGATAGGGCCGGGGACCTGGTTCCGCCCTGCTTCCGGATGTAGAACATCGTGGTGGTGTCGTCGGTGAAGATCCTCACCACCTTGCACTTGAGGGACGGAAGAAAAGACCTGAGGGCCCAGAACACTGTGCGTAGCTCCAAAATGTTGATGTGGAGTGACTTCTCCTCCGGGAGCCAAGGGCCTCTCGCGTGAAGATCTCCGGAGTGCGCTCCCCAACCTTCCAGGGAGGCGTCCGTCGTCGCCGTCACCTGGTGAGCTGGGATCTGAAAGTCCGTGCCCGCCGCCAGATGGGAGTGGGTACCCCACCACCGGATCGCCTGACGGAACGTCTCGTTGAGAGGGATCCTGTCCTCGAAGCTGCCCGTCGACTGGACCCAGCGGGCGTCGAGTAACTCTTGTAAGGGGCGCATCTGAAGCCTGCAAAGGCGCACCAGATAAATGCAGGACGACATCATCCCGAGGAGGGACTTGATAGATCTTACCCTGGCCATGTCCGTGGCCAGCAGACGCTGCACCTTGCCCAGAATGGTCCTGGTCCTTTCCTCCGACGGCGAGGCCAGCCGCGCCACTGTGTCGAGCTTGGCTCCCAGAAACAGGGCGACTTGCGACGGAACCAGGTGGGATTTTAGAAAGTTGGAGAATCCCAGGTCCGTGAGCAGCTGGACGGTCTTCGCAGTGTGCTCCACGGCGAGCTCCCTTGTCCTTGCCCGGATGAGCCAGTCGTCCAGGTAGGGGTAGACGTGGATCCCCTGTAGGCGCAGCCGCGCTGCCACCGGTGCGAGGCACTTGGTGAACACCCTGGGTGCCGACTTCAATCCGAACGGGAGGGCCTTGAACTGGTAGTGCCACCCTTGGACCACGAACCTGAGGAACTTTCGGTGTCTTTTTAGAATGGGGATGTGGAAGTACGCATCCTCCAAGTCCAACGACGACAGGAAATCGCCCTCCTCCAGCTGTCCCAGCATGTGCTGAGGGTGACCATATGGAACTTCTGCGCCTTGATGTATTTGTTCAGTCGTCGTAGGTCCAGGATGGGGCGCCATCCTCCTGTCTTCTTTTTTACGAGGAAGGACCTTGAGTAAACTCCGGAGCCCCAAAGCCTCTTTGGGACGAGCTCGATGGCACCCTTCTTGAGCATCGCCCTTACTTCCAACAGTAGTTGAGGGACGTGATTTTCCTTCCTGGCCACAGGTGGAATGTGAGGGCACTTCTTCTGAAACTCGAGGGCGTGCCCTTGGGCCAGGGCATCCAGCACCCAGCTGTTGGTGGAGATGGACTCCCACACGCTGACGAACCTCGCCAGCCGGCCTCCCACTGGGGTGCTTCGGCGGGGGCCTGACCCCCACGGTCGGTTCAATCTTGTTTGGAGGACGCCTTGCCTCCTTGACCTCCCTGTCGACGACGCCTGGCACCACCTGACTTGCCACGTCCCCTGTAGGTTTCCTAAGACGAAGATCTTGCCGCTTGGCGGTACGTGGAGGAGCCACTGCCGGATCCCTTGGAGGCACCTTGTCTGCCTCCGGAGCTCCAAAAGGACAGCCGTCGTCGGAGCACTCCCAGTGCCCGGGCAGTCTCTGTCGGTCTTGATGGCCTGAAGGGACTCATCAACCGCCTTCCCAAACGTGTTGTTACCGTCGAAGGGCATGTCCAAAACCTTGGTTTGTACGTCCTGGCGGAAATCCGTGGCCTTGAGCCATCCTCGTCGTCTCAAGCAAACGCCGTTGCCCAACTGACGGAAACCGGTGTCGGCGATGTCCCTAGCCACCGTGATGGCGTGGTCCGAAGCAATCTCACCCTCCTGTAGGATTCCAAGGGCCTCAGCCCTTTTGGCGCCCGGAAGGAAGTCTAACAGAGGGGCGATTTTGTACCATAACTCCGTCGTAGCGGGCTACGATAGCCATGGCGTTGGCCGCCTTGATAGTCGTTGCTGAGGATGAGATGATCTGTCCCATCGTGTCCAACTTCCTGCCCTCGCCGTCCGGCGGGGAAGTTGATGTTGAGGCCGATGCCCCCCCAGCTTTCTTCTTTGCCGCCGCCGAGACGACCGAATCCAGGGTAGGTTGTGCCCGAATGCACAAGGGGGCAGCGTTGGGGACCCGGTACTTCTCGTACCGGTCCCTCTTTGCCGGCGCTGTGGCAGGGTTCTTGAGGAAGGCAATCCCCTCATCCCAGATGTCATCAAGAAGCGGTACGGCGAGGACCGTCTTCCTTTTAGCCTTGCGCCGTTGGTAAAGGAACCCTTCTTCCTTCTTTTCTTCTAGGCAGAGCTGGAAAAGCTCGGATGCCCTGGAAATCATGGCATGAAAGGATCCAATCTCGTCGGGCAGGGACGCCCGAGCAGGGGGCGACGGGGGACACGTCCCGTCGTCATCTGTACCCGTCGTGTCCGTGCCTGTGTCATCCCCGTGGGTAGTAGATCGGGGGGAAGGCAGAGCAGGCTGCAGAGGTGGGAGAGGTGGGAGAGGTGGCGTAGGATGCGGCGGCGTCCTCTTATGCGGTGGACTCTCCGAAGGTCCTGGCTCCGGTACCCCCGTCGGGTCTGGCTCAGGTACCTCCGTCGGGGGAAGGGGCAACCTTGTCCTTATCTCCGAGCATAAGGACTGAATCGCTGACAAAATGGCAGCTGAAGTGTCCTGCGGCACCGGAAACGACGGGCGCGAGTGCTCTTGAGGAGCCTCGTCTGCGACACCGTCGCTCTCGTCGTCGCCCTCGTCGGGATCCCTCCCGATGGGCTGGGCCTCTTCCACGACTTCGATGAGCTCTTCTTCAGAGGTCGTGTCTGTATCCACGATGGCCACCAGCCCCTCCCCCACCTTTTCCAACGAGGACTTCGTGGAGGTCTTCTCAATGGGCCTGAAAGAAGACTCCCTCCGCGGTGGCAGGGAGACTCTGGGTCCTGAGGGCACCTCCACTGGTGTAGCCTCCACAGGCTGAGCCAGGCCCGCGGCGACATCCTCAACCGAGGTCTTAGCAGGGTGAATTAAGGCCATCGCCACCTTCTGGACGCCTGGGGCCTTCACCTTGGGGGGAGGGTCCGAGCCTCGCTCCCCTCTGCCGGAATCTTCGAGATCGACCGGGGCCTCTCCAGAAGCTTCGCCGGGTTCTCGGACTTCCTCTTACCCGAGCCAGAGCGTTGGCTTGTGGTTGATGGCGCTGGGGAGGATGCACCCTGCCTGGCAGCCAAGGAGCCCGACCGTTAGCCGCTCCCGGTGCCCGCGGTGCTTAGCCTTTTGTTGGGCCCCTGTTGCAGGGGGGCCCTCACAGGACTTAGAAGACCGCTCGGACTTCTTTTTCTTCTTCTCGCCTGACGGGCTCTTCCCTTCCAGCCAGTTGGCGAGACGGAGGTGGCGATCCTTCATGGTCCGCTCCGACATGTTCCCACAAAACGCACAGTCCTTCTCCGTGTGCGTCTTGTCCTCATGGAGACAGAGGTATAACGAATGCTCGTCCTCCTTGAAAACATTCTGAAGCTGGCATCCAGGGCAGGTCCTTAACAGCTTCCCGGGCGTCGAGCTTCCTTTCTCCTGGGCCATGTCTGGGGTAGGCCTCGGAACTTCTGGAATCCTCCAAAAGCGTAACTCGACGAAAACTTCACCCTTGAGGGGCGTAGAAAACTCCGAAACGGATCCCCGTTGATCGGATGTAGAAACGGTGGAGCTTGAGGATCTATTTAATTGAAAAATGACAAATCTCCTGAAAAAGCGCGAAAACGCAGCAAAAGCTCGAGAGCTACAGCACGAGGACTCCCAACACTTGAACGTGCGGTAAAAATCTGAGGATGGCTGCCAGAGGCGGGGCTTAGGGAGAGGGCAGTCATTGGCTGGGGGCAGTATGACCCAGAGACCAGTGATTGGTTACTACTAAGAAAGACAGATCAGAAACGAAACTGATACTGATTTTTTCTATACCGAGGATTCCCGGCCTGACGGGAATATTCATGAGCATGTGAATCCATGCCAGACCCCATGCTGGAGAAGGGGAAACCTTCTTAGACCCAGAAGGCATAGCTGAGAAATTCACGGGCTTCTATGAAACCCTATAACGAAGGGACGGGGGTTGGGGGGGGGGTAGGGGGCAGAGAAGGAAACTCGATGCATACCTCAGTGGGGTTACCCTCCCCGCCCTTCAAAACCCAGAAGCAGCCGCCCTGGACGCCCCGATAACAGGAGGCGGTACTCAAGGCAATATCCGGCATGAAGCTGGGAAGGGCCCCGGGCGAAGATGGGTACACTGCAGGCTTTTACAAGGCCTTCTCGGGCCACCTAGCGGGATTCCTGGCAAGTCTATTCTCCAACATCATGACCACAGGGAGGACACCCCTATCATTTGGCAAAGCATTAATTACTGTGATTCCCAAGGAGGGGAAGGACCCGGCAGACTGTCGTTCCTAGAGACCGATCTCCCTCCTGAACGTGGATGCAAAACTATTCACCAGGATTATCGCCACGAGGATCGATGGCAACATGCCGGGGTTAATCCACTCTGACCAGGTGGGCTTCATACAGGGGAGGCAGGGGGCGGACACTCTTCGCAAGACCCTGCATGTCATGAGGGAGGCAGCACTGAAGGGGGACAACCCAGTCCTGGTATCCATTAACACTGAAAAGGCATTTGACCGGGTGGACTGGGGGGTTCTTGCACAGGATACTTGAGAAGCTGGGTTTTGGGGTGGGGATCAGATGAGCCATTAAGGCCCTATACGCAGCCCCTTCTGCTAGAGTCACGGTCAACGGTCACCTGTCACGCATATTTGCCCTCCAGAGAGGAACGAGGCAGGGTTGCCCCCTCTCCCTGCTCTTGTTTGCCATGACCATGGAGATCCTGGCAGAATACCTCAGAGGCTCCCAGATGGTACGCGGTATCGACATAGGCGACCGAACCTTCAAACTAGGCCTTTACGCAGACAATGCTCTGCTACTCCTGAGGGAGCCCGCTAGATTGGGAGCGGATGCCTTGCAGGTCATTGATCAGTTCGGTCGCTTCTCAGGCTTCAAGGTAAACATAAGCAAGTCGATGATTTTCCCCTTTGCCCCTGATATGGAAAGGAATCTGGCCGAATTGATCCCCCTGCGTCTCCAAATCTGCACGGGGGCATAAGATACTTGGATGTTAATATTGTTAGACCCAACGAAGACCTGAGCCAGGCGAACTACCCCCCTCTGTTTGATAAACTCTTCAGGGACATGAAGGGTTGGGCGTAGGGGCAAATATCATGGATGGGAAGAATGCCGTAAAGATGAACCTCCTCCCCAGAGTGCTATACGTTTTCCAGATGCTTCCCCTGGAGGCCCCGGAATCTGACCTCAGTGAAGCCAAAAAAAGAATTACCAAATTCATATGGCAGGGCCAGAGACCCAGAATAAGATACGAGATCCTCACCCTTCCCAAGGAAAGAGGGGGGAGTAGCCCTCCCTGACTTGCGCACATACCACAGAGCGGCCCAGCTTAGGGCGTTGGCACCACATCTCAGGGTTGACCCCAACAAACAATGGGTTTATTTTGAAAACTTCTATCTGCACCCAGTCACAGTGGGTGAATGGTTATGGGTTCCAATGAAGAAGCTACCAAAAAGAATTAGGGACCACCCCATACCGGGAACAATGTGGAAAGCCCTGGCAGGGAAGGGAACTAGAGACAAGGTGACCACATGTCCCTTGCCACTGAGCCACATTTGGTCCACGGCAGTCCTAGAAGAAATTCCAGGCCATGAACACTAGCAGTCCTGGTTCGAAGCTGGACTAACCAGAGTGGGACAGTTGGTGAGGAAGGACACCTTCATAACCATTCAGGAGCTCGAGGCGGCCCTGGAATTGGTAGCCTCTCCCCACTCCTATATTTACGACTCAAGGGCGTCCTAATGAAGCCAAAACTAAAGCCCTGCATACAAAGAAAGCTTACCCCTGTTGAAAAAAATCCTAGACTGCCACGTAGAAATGAAAGGACTCATCTCCCTCCTTTATGGAGCCTTTATGATCCCCCAAAAGGGAACAACCAAAAGCCTTAGAAGGAAATGGGAGAGGTACCTGGGCTGTGGAATAGGAGAGGGCCTGTGGGGACGCATCTGCAGTAGGGCGTTCAAGACATCCATCTCCTGCCAATATAAGACACATGCCATCAAACTTCTTAATAGGTGGCAGTACGACCCGATCACTCCAAGATGTTCCCAGACGTTGACCCTGAATACTGGCACGGATGTGGGGAAAAAGCCAACTACTGGCACATGTGGTGGTCATGCAAGATGGTTCAAACCTTCTGGTCAGAAGTCCTGAGCTGGCTCAAGGAGGCAGGAGAGGGGGTTTATCCAAAAGATCCTATCCTGTTAATGTTTGGTCTGCAGCTAAGGGACGATCACTGGGAAAAACTCCCGGACCTCACACACTTGCTACTCTTGGCAGCACGAGCAGATCGCGCTAGAACATGGAAGAGGACCGCTCTTCCAACAAGAAGAGTGGGTAGCGGTGGCTAAGAACATTTATTTCATGGAAAGCCTCACAGCGGCGATACAGGGCTCAAGCGCCCAGATGGAGATGGACTGGCTTCAGTTTTTGGAGGTATTTGGC
Source organism: Ambystoma mexicanum (assembly GCF_040938575.1). Taxonomy (NCBI): domain Eukaryota; kingdom Metazoa; phylum Chordata; class Amphibia; order Caudata; family Ambystomatidae; genus Ambystoma; species Ambystoma mexicanum. Next base: position 406,062,761 of record NC_090926.1, read on the forward strand.
CACGCAGAGGAAACGCCGGGAGAATCACAGGGTCCCACGACCCAGCCCGAAACCACCCTTAGCATATAACTCTTTGCCTAAGACTTGGGGGAGTCGGTTAACCACTGACAGCCGTTAGCCCGGTCGGAGTTGCACCAGAAGACGCACTAGGGAAGAGCTGGTTTTGCTCCCGAGACAATGGGTTCGGGGGTGAGTGAAAACTTCAGGGGATTTATGGTTTGAGGTGTTGTGATGGGCACCTGCCCAGAAGTTTGCATGCTGTAAAAGCTTTCTTACCATTAAATACCAATAAAAAGTGATTAAAAAAATATGTATTATAGATTTGGACTTACCTGTGTGGACCCCTTACTTGCAAATCTTTGCTGTAAACTTAACTTCACACTAAACCTACCACCTCCCGAGTCGAAGCCTTGCTGCTTAGCCATACTACCATCGAGAGCTTGGTTGGACTTCAGGGAAAACCTTTGTGTACCAATAACCAGAGAAAAATGTGACCTCGCCACTAGTCAATGGCTTGTGATAGTGGACTTTTGGCGAGTAAAAAATTGTGTGCCGTTGATAGATTTCTAGAATTCGGCCAGGTGGACAGATTTTAGCAGACCACCCTAGTTGTAGTAAACAGTCTGAGAGGTTAGTCAAAAACCAATCAAGGTAAACGTGGAGAGCAGTCAAGGCTAGTCCAAACAATGAAACAATTCAATGTAGACAGGAATGTACACATATGTATTCGAGGACTTTCCATACACTAAAAATGTTTTAAAATACTGCACATTCATCAATAAAAAGATTCACCATAGGATCTTAAAATGCATACAAATGACTTCACTAACACGAGGTAAGTAAATTAATGCAGTAAAGATGGAACAAACTCCCAAGTGATATTCCCTAACTTCAACAAGCCAATCCCCAAGAAGGAGGAGCAACGAGCCAAGAGGTGCAAACTTGGAAGTGACATCTTGGTGAGACCCGCAGAAGAAAGCAGGCGGGACAAAGCCCGGACCCTGGAACAGAAGAAACAGAACACCAGAGCAGAAAGCTACCCCGGGAGCCTGGTGACGAGCCACACAGGCGGGGGAAGAGAGACGAAACGCCCCAGAAAGGTATCGGTGAAGCTCCGGCTGGGTCGTGTGGAGGGAGCCGGTGCAGAGCCCTGAGTTTGCGCCTTGCAATGAGGAGTGCGTTAGGAGGAGCAGTGGAGTGTAACGGTCCAGCTGCTAGAAGGACAGGAGCCCCACCAGCACGAAGGAGATGGTGGCAAGGAGGAGGTGGTAGGGGTGACCCCAGCCACCAAGAGGAAGCTAATACCACTGTTTCCCCCCACCCTTGTACCCAAGGCGAACTGGACTGGCATAAGGGGAGGAGGCCACACCAACAAGGGAAATATGCTTCCTGTGGCCCGCACCGGGCCTGATCCCTGCCACTGCTGTCCTGCCCCTCCCCCAGCACACCAGAGAGGTGAGGGGTGCGGTGAGAGAAGAGGGGAGGCTGCAGACCCAAAGAGTAGTTGGGACGCAGTAGCACTTGCACCCCCCTCCCTCTTCCCACTGGGGTCTATAAAAGGATGAAAAGTGGAGGAGGCTCCCCTGGAAACGCTGTAACGTCCCGAAAGGGACACAGACCACAACACTCCATGCCGGCACCAAGACAAGGAAAGTCCACGCAGGAGAGGGGGAGCCCCTTAAGGTGTGGAACTGGGCAGGAAAAGGGCAGGTGACACGAGTGGCGTGTTGGAGGGACACAGACACACCGGCGCGCCCAAGGAGGCATAAGGACATCTGGGGGGGGAGCTGTGCGGAGGGGGGCCCCCATTGGACACTCAGGGCCCCAGAGCCACCCGCTAATCACACATGGCGCAGTGGCAAACCAAGGAGCTCGAAGAAGCCCCGGAGGGCAGTCGTGTTAGACAGGGACTCGCACACGACATGAGCAAAGGCCCAAAGCTCCGGACAGAGCATAACCAGCGGAGGACCCTGAGGTACCACGGATGTGAGCAGAGGGAGATTGGTGGTAGCTTTGCAGTGAATGAGGCCCATGTACTAGGAAAGTTCCGTGCCTGGGGAGAGAATGTGGGGTATAATAAGCATTTGAAGCCACCCCACAGTGACAACAATTGACCAAACAAGGGGCCAAGGGCCCAGGCCCCAAACGTTGCAAGACAGACAACGGCACCATAAGCTGCCACCAGATAGATCAGAGCAAAGCTGAGTCGCCGCACACAACGATTGAGCAGTGGGGAGAACGCTGCCCCGCGGGAACACCCAAAGAGGGCAGAGCGGCTAGAGTGGGAACTGAGGAGCTAAGACAGTGGACCGGACAGGAGGAACGCAGAGAAGCAGAGGGAATAGAAGGCACAAGGAGCCACGACGGAAACAGGAGAAGAGGGGTTGAGAGGAAGTGGCTCGGAGGTGAAGAGTAAGGGGAAGTAGTGCCACCAGAAAGTGCGGGAACGGGCCCTTGGAACAGAGCAAGAGAAAGCGAGATGGACAGCGCGACCCAGCAGTCAGGAAAAACAACAGGATCAGCGGGAAAGCCGCAGGAAATAAGGACAGAGTTAGACATGTCCCCATTTTCGACGAAGGACTCAGGACATATACTGGCTGAGATCAAGGCCCTCAAGGGAGACATACAGGCATCTTTCACCGACCCAACAAGCAGAATGACAACTGTAGAAAGCAAAGTGGAAGGCCTAGAGTATAACCAACTGAACGCGGACATGGTTGAAATGAGACTAGATACCAGAATGACAGAGCTGGAGCTACGTGAAGAGGAGGTGATGTTGAAAATGGATGACTTAGAAAATAGAGAAAGAAGGAACAACTTAAGGATACTGGGCCTCAAGGAAACGGGGAGAGAAACTGAGGCAAGTGGAGAAGAAGGTACAGGCCTTGGTGCACAACCTGTTCGAGACTGGAGGGCAAGCAGGTGCAACTTGAGAGGGCGCACAGAGGTGGGAGACTATACAGAAATGGGCCCTGTTCCATAGTAGCAAAGTTCCTGAGCTACAAAGACAAGACTGAAGTGTTGAATAGGGCAAAGCAGCGAAGGGAACTGGACTTTCAAGGCTCCAAAGTGACGATATACAAGGACTTGTCCAATCTCACTATCTGTAGACGCAGCCTGCAGGGCCCTCACGAAGTGGCTCCAGGAGAAAAGCATTAGATACAGGTGGGGATACCCGTTCTCACTACAGTTTGAGTCACTCAGTGGACTACCGTATAAAATCTGCGGAAGAGGCAGAGCAAGCCCTAAGCCACCTCACAGCGGGCACCGATACAGAGCTGAGGGGCCCAACCGGTGAGCAGGGACAGGCCCGGAACCTGGCCCGCAGAGGAGGAGAAAAGGACAAACGGGCAGGAAATGCATGCGAATGAAGGGACCGTCACCGCATAAGACACCAAAAATGTCGGAGCAGCCGCAGGAAAACAATGAGATGAAAGCCATTGTGAAAGAGATGATGATTATCGCTTCAGAAGGAAAGAACGAAAATGAGTAAGGGATGCCGAAGGGACATGTGAATCTCCGCTCCAAAGTGGCCCTCAGTGGGGTAGAGGGCATCTCTAAATCTCTCAATGAACTCAAGTTACAGTTGAAACAATTATAAAGTTGTATTTTTTTTTGGGGAAGGCCCTGGGGGAGCAGCAGCAGCTACGAGGGGAACCACACCCAATACAGAAGAGATGAGGACAGGATAGAGTCAGACTAAATCAGAGAGGAAGAGGTGGGCAATAGGGAGCATTCAGAACGGGGAAGAAGTGAAGCTGATGGGGGTTTGGTGGTGGGTACACTGAATGTGAAAGGTCTAAATTCCCCAATGAGGTCTCTAGTTGAATGGAGTTTTGCAAATCATCCCTTGACGTGCTCTTTCTGCAGGAACCATGCTTAATACAGGGGGACGAGCGGGTGTCAAGAGGAGCAGGGATAGGACAGGTCCACTGGGCATCAGGGAATTCCAAGAGGAGGGGTTGGAATTGTGCTAAACAAACGGTGCAAACTGCAGGAATGTAGGACCACCGGTCTACTGGAAGGAAGGTTGTTGATATTGCAAGGATCTTTGGAAGAAGCGAGAGTGCTCCTGGCTGCTGTGTGCGCGCCCAACCAGGGCAGGCGCGCTTTATAAACAGTGTACTCAATGCGATTCAGGAGATAGATGGCGACCTATACATGGGGGTGGGGGGAATAACTCCTGGGCAGATGAAACATAGGATAGAAGCAGCGATGGACGTATTGCACTGGGGGAACAGAGGAAAGGCCGGGCCACTTGGAACAGGCGATGGACGCGGCCTAATAGATGTGAGGAGACCGCAGAACCCAAGGGAAGAGGGCTACACCTTTTTCTCGGACCCGCATAAGACGTACATCAGGATGGACTACCTACTCCTGAACAGGGACCAAGGGACAAGGGTGATCAGTAGTGAAATTAGGCCGGTAGGTTGGACCGACCACAACATGGTGCTCATGTGCCTGAATATTAGAGGGCTCTACAGGCTGGAAGGTAGCTGGCGTAACAAAACGCTTTGGAAGGACCCCATTTTTGCAGACCAACTGGCCGAGGCGATCACAGAGCATTTTGAACTGAATGACACTGGGGAAGCGAGTATGGGGGTGGTCTGGGACGCAGGAAAGGCAACCGGGAGGGGAATGTTGATTAGAGAGGGGGCAAGGCGTACAAGGGAAAGGAACCTGATGCAAGAAAGGCTGAGGAACGAGATAGTAGAGGCAGAGGAGAGGATGTTTGCTATGGAGGGAGAACACAGATTAGATGAGAGGAGATACTAGTCAAGAGGGCAGAACTGAAAGCACTCGGGTTGGGAGAAACCATATGGAAATTGAGATCCCTCAAACAGAAGTACTATGAGAAGGGGGACAAGGGAGACGCACTTCTGGCAGCGAGACTCCAGGCACAGAGGGCGGAAAGATGGGTACCTAACCTAGAGAACTCCACAGGAGGTTCCCGGGTGACACCAAAAGAGATAGGTTTCGCCCAATACTACGAGAAGCTTTATAAATCTGAAGACCCCAGCGAGGATGCCGATGTATCTCAGTAGGCTGGATATGGGACCCCATACCACTTAGAGAGTCCAATAACACCTGAGGAGGTGCAGGAGGGGATATCACGCCTTCCGAATGGTAAGGCGCCAGGTGAGGGCAGATATACGATTGGATTCTATAAAAAGGTACAGGGGGGTTTCATCTCGCCACATGGTAAAACTGTATAACCACATCCTGGAAACAGTGGAGGCACCTGCCACTTTCAGAAAGGCCCCAATATCTTTGATCCCGAAGGAAGGGACCCAGCACAATGCTCATCATATTGTCCCATCTCACTCCTAAAAGTAGATGCGAAAAAATGTACGCAAATTTTGGCGACTCACTTGGAAGAGAAACTGCCCCGAATAGTCTACCCAGATCAGATGGGAATCATAGCAGGCAGACAGGGCCCGGATGCGATCAGAAGACCCTAGACCTTATAGAACACGTCAGAGGTCACCCAGGGGAATATGCATTGTTGAGCGTGGATGCAAAAAAAGCCTTCGATCGAGTAGAGTGGGGGGTTCTGATTTGCAGTATTGAAGAAACTAGGAGTGGGGGACAGAATGTGAAGGGCCATCAGGGCAATCTATGAGGGGCCCACAACAAGGGTAGTGGTGAATGGGATACAATCCCAGGAGTTTGGACTTCACAGGGGCACCAGGCAGGGATGCCCTATATTGCCCCTGCTTTTTGCCAGGATGATGGAACCGCTGGGGAAGGAGGACGCAGGGATGAATGGATAAGAGGCATCAGGGTGGGGGCTGACACAAATTAAGCATCTATGCGGATGACAATGAGATCTATCGCAAGTAAGGGAAACGGTCCACAGGGTACTCAGGTACTGGAAGGGTATGGATGCCCATCAGGTTTGAAGGTGAATGTAAATAAGTCTAGCCTCCTCCCGCTGGGAGGGGCAACAGAGGGGCAAAAAGCTGAATGGGGAGGGTGGGTATATACAGGTGGAGGAGGATAGCATAAAATACCTCACGGTGAGGATCCATAGAGAGCTGGACTATGATGAGAAAAACTCCCTCCCCCCACTTAGGTTCTTTGGGGAATTAGAAACATGATCGAAAATCACCATCTGTTGGCTGGGGCGGCTGAATGCGCTAAAAATGGTCCTCTTCCCAGAGTACTATATCTATATTAAACTTTGTCGATAGAGCTACCAGACCTACATTTTTCAGAATAAAAACTTTTTTTTTTAATTCTGAAAAAAGAATAGTGAGGTTCTATTGGCAGGGGAAAAAACGGTAGCTTACAGACTACTAGTGCAGCCTAAAGAGTAAGGCGGGGTGGGTCTACCTGAAATGCACACATACTATACAGCAGCTCAATTTAGGGCCTTAGTTTCTCACTTGCGGGTGGACAGGCAGAAGCAATGGGTGGGCATCGAGAACTAAATCTACCAACCAGTTACGCTTGGGGAGTGGCCCTGGGCGCCGCAGGCAGCAACCCCGAGAGGGGTAAAGGCACACAGGATTCTAGGCCTGATTTTGGCTCTTTGAAGGGTAAAGAGGGAGATGGCAGGGGTCACGAACTGGCCCTCGCCCATGAGCCACATCTGGGCCCCACCTATTAGAGAACGTATCCTGTGCCATGAGAGGTTTCAAGATTGGTTCGAAGAAGGGGTGGAAAGAGTGGGGCAAGTCTTGAAGAAAGATGTGTTTATAGAGCTGGGTGAGTTGAAGGCGACTGGATGGGAGTAAGGTCTCCATTTTCAAATATTTGCAGCTTAAAGAGGTCCCAATGGCCGAAAGCTGGAGGGGGGTGGGGGGACTACAGAGGGATCTGACACGTACTGAAAGGGTGCTGGACACAGGAAAGGGGCAAGAGGATTAATTTCCGCACTGTACCAAGCACTACTGGAAGCGCAAGGAAGGAAAATATAAGTGCACAAGAGAAAATGGGAGAAAGCTATGGGAAGGGATATGGAGGAAGACCAGTGGAGAAGGTTGTGTGTGAATGCACACTGCACATCGGTGGCCTGTCAATACAAACTTCATGGGCTTAAACTTCTGTCTAGATGGCAGTGGGATCCAGTAAGGATGTACCCGGGAGCAGACCCACATTGCTGGAGGCAATATGGGTCAGTAGCGGACTACTGGCACATGTGGTGGGTGTGCGATAAAGTGCAAAAGTGCTGGAAGGAAGTCCTGTGATGGATAAGGAGTGTGGATGGGGTAAATGGACAACTGGACCCCCTTCTTGTGCGGTTCGGGGGGGAGCCAAATGGAAGGGCAATGGGTTATGCTCCCACACTGTCTGCTGCTAGCAGCCAGAACATTCCTAGCAGCAAGTTGGAAGAGAGAACTTCCTAGTGCAAAGCAGTGGGCCTCAAAAGCCCTAGACAAATACAGGAATTGACAACTTACTAGACAACTACACAACCAAACTCCATCAAGGGAAGTGGAGTGGGCACCCTTCTTATCGAAATACGACCCAGAGAGGCCGCAGACAGGGGTGGGGGGCAGTGGGGATCCAGAGAGCACGATCGACCCCACGGAGGGACTATGAGTGGAGGTGGGAGCCAGATGCAGGAATGGGAAAGGAAGAGGGAGGCGTCCTCGGTTGGACATAACGGGTAGAAGGAGGAACAGATATAGATGTGATTCACCCCAGAGAGAGATTATATGGGAAACTAACGAATGCAGAGGAAAGACTCTACTTCAAGAATGGGGCAAATGATGGAAGGAGCCTTGCCAAAGCAGGCTCAGATGAGAGCTGCCGAATTCACCCGGGTGCCTGGTTTTGTTTGGAGGGGGGGCAGAGGGTTTGGCGGTTGAAGTAAGGGGGGGTAGAGGGTTAACTTTAGTCTCAGTTGAAGTGGGGAGACAATTTTACACAAAATCTGGTATGGTCAAGTACAAAAAATGCAATTGAAAACTTGTCTTGTTAAAGTTGAATTTACGACCACTCACCAATAACGTTTATTTGGAGAAAAAAAAATAAGAATATTGAACAAGGTTATTAGGTAAGTAAATTGTGTCATCTAATCTTTCAGGAATGTTACCCAGGTTTGATGGGCAAAAGACAGTGGAATTGAAGACTAAAGTGACTTGTTCCCAATGTTATCCTATGGAGGACAGGGTGGGTTGGGGGGATGTGGGGGGTGTGGGGGACACATGCTTTGCGTTTACTTACCTGTATCTGGAGGTTGGATTTCCTGCCATTGGTTCCGGTGAGTGGTGACAAGTAGCTGTGGGTGCAAGGGTTCTTCAAATCAGGTCAAGAGGCAACCCCTGGCAATGAAGGAATGCAAGATTCAATGATGCAGGCATCTTCAGGACACTTCACTTGACAGGGAAGGCAAATTCCAATATTCCTCGAGGCTGGTACACCGAACTTCGCAGGGAAGGCGACTTGCACTACAAGCGAGTGACCACCGAAGTTCTGGGTGAAAAAAACAGCGACGCTTCGGGCGAGGTAGGTGACGAGAGAACTTGTCAGTCCAATGGTGGTCAAGGGGCATTTCCGAAGGCTAGATACTCGAGACGATGTTGACACTAGTAGGTACCACTAGTCCAAGAGCTGAAGCACCGCTCAGGGACTTCAGAGATCAAGTTGTCCAACAGGGCTTCACCAGCCAGACGTAGGAAGGGAAGCCAGGTCTTTTCAGGAGTCTTCTTCAGATCTTCAGTCAGCTGTTTGTCTACAAGAGAATTTTGGCTTACAACACACCTCATCAAAAATCCATCCTGGAAGCACCAGCTTTCCCGGGTAAATGCATGACCTAGCAAGGCAGGAAGAAGGCCAAACTACAATATGTCCAAAGAACAAGCGAAAAGCTTGTGGCAATGCCATTTTAGGGCACGAGTCCTGTTTAGTAGCCATATGCAGTAAACGCAAATGTGCACACTAGAAATAATGCAAAAATTGTCAAGAAAGATCTGCTGCGACCAGCTTGTCTTTAGACACAAAAGTGTGTAAAAAGCTAGGATGATACGAAAGTACCCCTATTGTATTGCATTGTAAGATGCTGTGTACAATGTTAAAAAGGGTCAAAAGGGAAGCAGTTTCCCAGTACCGATAGCCTGAAGGACTGATCAGTTTGCCTATAGCAAATAGGCAAAAGGCAGGGCAAAGTTCCTAAAAGAAATCTTTCCTACGAGCTGTGCGCATGTATAGAACGGAGGTGACGAGTGACTAATGGCTGGCTTGTAGCTTGCAACTTTAATTTTTGCCCTATGCCAATATGTTGGCTTCTCAGAGCCCTTCACCAGAGTTTGATTCTGAAAAACCATCCAAACACACAAATATGTTTTTTGTCCGATACCATCATAACCATATGCAGCACCAAGTATTTCATAAAGAAATAGCTGTACACACGTGATTGTCTGGTCAAAGCACCATGGCACAGGTGAAAGAACTCCTACTGCTCTTTGCCGTTCCTCTGCATGCCACTTGCCAAGTCACTGGAGAGAGAGTCACAGTACATTTATTTTCATACTTGATAAACACTGAATTAAACGAAATACTGCCAACTCCCTGTCCAGAAGGCAGAAGTGTTTCTGCTGCCGACTGTTCTAAATTCGTTGACCTGTCTCTTTCGTATCCAGGAGTCTGCTGTTGCGCACAAAACAGTTCAACGAGCTGAGATTCCATGCATGAGTACTGGAGGGCCAATGAGCAGCATTTTGCTGCTCAAGAGACCTACTGTGGATCCCGATTTCTGCTTTCATGACACGTTGGCTATTAATCTAAAGCAACTGCTGGGCATGAAGTAACTATCCGATCCACAGAGTGGAAGTAAGGTGACCAAGGTGCGAAAACAGGGACGAGCAGGGACTGCTCAATGGAGAAGATGCTGGTTTCTATAAAGCAGCAACTGCTACCGCCCTCTGAGTCAAGCCAAAGCATGGCCCAACGCCTCCAGGCCTGACCTGCATAAGGACCTATTTCTGGTCTAGTTTAAAATAAGCTTAACAATAACCACATTTGCAAACAGTGGTTTTTCAAGAATTAAGCTCGTTTTCTTTATTATATGTTTCACTGCATTTTGTATGCAACACACCCCATTAGCCAGTCATTGTTTTTGTCCTGTATCGGGTTATAGATTGTGCCGTCATTTCTATTTCAACTGTTGGTAATTATTTGTTTACCAAAGGTTATCACTATATTTTGTTACACACTGACAGAATAGATACTTTTCCAAAATATGTATTGGCAAATACAAACACACACAAAAGCCCAAAGTTTTTGTATGCACACAAGAATTAGAAATAATGCTTTTATATTATGCAAGCACATGTTGGGAACCCACCCATGTATTCCAACTCTTCTACATGGCCGCTCTGGTATCAGTGTTCCAAGAAGCTTTCATCCTATGCTGGTAGGATCCTCAATCTCACCCATACATGAAGGTGCTTCACCCACACCTGTGCACCATACCCTCAGTGCAATGTGCGGTCTTTCCCATGTGGGTTGTTTGCCCAACTCCCTCCTACCAACTCTTACATTTTTATTACACCCACAAGCTCTGATCACTGCAGCCAGATCATCAACACCAGTCAAAGTTGGGATAACCTTATCCTACTAAGCAGTGGCAAACATCTATTCCTGAAAACTGACCTATACCTACATTAATACACTTCCCATTACAGAGATAGTATTTATAGTTGAGCTCTAATCGATCCCACAAAGAGAATGCTCAAGTGTTAGGAAAGATGTTCTACTTGCTGCTTTCCCTCTACAGTCATCCATGGAACCCCACAACATTTTGTGGTATTGAACCTGGCCCGACGGTAAGTAAAGCCTTTTTGCTTTATTTACCTTGCTTCGGATCATCTATTTTGGGGTCACTGATCAGTCCCCATTGTTATCAGTGAAGGCTCTGTAACCCCATTACAAAAGTCCTTGTTTGTTTTACGCTGCAAACATCACCTTACAGTGAAGTGTGAACTTTGCATCACTCGCTTTTACGTAATCTTTTGTTACTTGCATGATGTGTCCAGTACTGGCTTGTTGCCGTTTCACTTTTCTCACGTGCACTTTTGTATTTTACCAATATACTATCCTATACTGTAAAATGGCAGTGCCACGAGATTTCCATTTGTCCATCTTTGTCGTTTGCCATTCTTCCTGGCCTTCAGGGATGGATATGCCATATAAGCCAAGCCCTCCCTTGGGCAAAGCAGTGGTGTTTGTGGACGGATGCCGGGCTAGTAGAGTCTAGTCCTAGTCCATATCCTGGCCAAAGTGTGTTTGTGTTGTTGGGCAGATGAGGTGGCCAGAGGCTGTCCATGACTGGACAGCCCCAGTCAACAGCAGGAATCTGCACCATTTTATTAGTGGTTTCGGGGGCGATTCCAAGTCGAATTTAGGATACAAGGATAACTATGGCAGCCATTTTTAAGATTATTGCTGGCGCAAAGACCCCTTTCCAAGAGGACCATCCCACTGAAGACCTTTAGATCATTGTTGCAGCCAACCAGCATTGCCTTCCGTAAGTGTCCAGGCACAACCCTGCTCCTTTGTCTGATCTCCTGAAGTCCTTAATCAGTGCTTCAACCGGTGGAGACAACCAGACTCGACCACGGCTTGAAGATCCTATACTTAGAAGCCTTCTGAAGTGTCCACCTATCACAATCTGGACTGACAGCTACCTTGCTGCAACAGTCATCAGCCAGAGTTGGGACTTGGGACGTTAAGCTCTCCAACACAGAAAAAGGTCTAGCAGGACCTGCTTCTTTGCCCTTGCCATGAGGTTGGTCTTCAACCACCTGAATATAGTGTTGACCGCTGTCTCCAACCTTTATCCTGTTCTGGGGTCTCTGGAGGTCGTCAGTATCATGGTGGTCTCCATCATTCCAAGGTCGCCCCGCTGTCCAGTCTCAGGAACAGTATTGCCAGATTGTGAAACTACCTACTAACCGTAGCTTAATCCAGAAGCCCAAAGTGACCTTTACACCAGTGACCCCCTGGGACACCCCCAATGGAACAACGCACAAAGTGGGCTCACAGTATTCAGAATCCAAAGTAGTAATTAACAGAATCAGAGTACAGGAGGAGAGTTCCCATACTGGTTTGCATCCCCTTTCCTTCCGTAGGGTTTAACAGATGCAAAGTCATAACTACCTGGCCTGGCCACGATCAATGAGTTCTGGCCAAGGATTCTCTCAACCACCCTCCAATTGTGCTTCCCTTAAAGTGGTGGGATTGGGAGAGAACCCCTAAAGAACCGATTTTTGTGCTTCACTACTTGAGACATACGCCTACATGTTGGCAACACTTGTTCTCCCTGCTTAAGAGATAAGGCAACCTATGTGCCTTGACATTTAGGGCACTAACCCCCCCCCCTCTCTCTCTCTCCCACATCTCTATTATGGAAGGGTGTTTTAAGCAAAGAGCCTCATTTTTATGAGGCAGTGTTTTGTGTGGTCTACTTTTTGAATTACTTCCCTGTTTACTTTTTTTTCTTCAATTACTTTAATACAGTGTTCTATATCTGATCTAGTGGAGTGAAAAGTCAAGAGTGGTGTTCTTTAGCAATAGCTCCCTAAGGTGGGTATACTTCTGTTAGTAATGAATGTTTTATTTAGCTTCGATTTTTCAATTTCACAGGATAATATATATGTAGCTTTCTTTATACAATATGCCTAACTTATTATAATAGTAATGTATGTAAATATGTCCTATGTAAAGCCCTTTAGATTAAAGTCTTAGGGAGAATTTTCAGTTTCTGTGCCAATTCCCTTTAACCTGAGAGACCCCCAGCACTTTTGCTGGACTCGATTTTTTGATTTATTCTCCCTAGTGAGTGGAACTTTATGTCACTCATTCTTTTGCCCCGACTGAGAATCTTATTTTATTGGTTTTATGGAGTATGCTTTGCTCCATGTATTTCAATACAGGCATCCGTCATTGACTTTAGTGACGGACAGCAACCTCTGTGCGAGTCACTGACAAGTCCCTTGGACTTCCCTTTTTATTTTATTCTCTTGTGTGAACTACTGTTCCTAAGAGTAGCAAGGTAACCTTTATCTTACTTACCTTTTCGTTTGTGGGAAAAGCAGACACCACCTTATATGAGGTGCTGGGGAGTTACATTTAACTCCTTTCCCACTGCTTCTGTAACTTTTTGTTAGGTGACTAACAAACCTAAGTGGCTGGTTGCAGTGGATACTGTGTACGTTTTTGTGTAGGTTACTAGCAGGCTGACTACTCAGCTGTAGTACAGCACCAATGGGCGACCATTTTCTCAAAATGGCACAATCTTTTTTGCCATTTTTCGTTTCCAAGTACCTTTTGGGCACTCCCAACATTCCAGGTGGAGGTAGGTCCTTTGTGAGTTTTGTCTTCGTCAGGCTTCTTGTGTGAAAACCTTCCAGGCCCCAGTGTGTCTGGAAGGGCAGGAAGTGAGGGAGGGTCGTGAAATGTCACTGTCCATTGGTTTCAGTCAGGCACACCTACAGACCGTTTAAACTGGGTGGCTGGCTGTCATGCAGGACAGCAAACCTCCAAGTGATTGACAGCTCCATAGGAGTCAATGAATGGGTTCCAGCCTTTGAAGTGAGGATTTTTGGACCACAAGCAGAATGGACCATTGGAACTGGAAATCCGAAACATAAGACGAGCAGAGACGCCAGCAGCACCTTCAACAACTGCAGAAAGACCAGTGAAGCCCTGCAGCTGTCCTGACCCAGTTTTCAACTCGACAGGGAAGCTCCGCCAATAACTATTTCTTCCTTTGGGCTGGTGGCAACAATCAGTCTCAAGGACTTCAATCTGAGCCATCCCCCCCAACGTCCTGCGACTTTACCAGGCTGCACAATACCAATAGCCAGGGTACCTGAACCCTGTTTGAGTGCAACGTCTTGCAATGAACGAATCTCGCTGAAACTTCGCAGGCACCCTTGTGGACCTCCAGAAGTTGCAATTCTTCTGCAAAAGTGCCCTCACCAGAGTACAGTACTAAGAAAGCGAAGAGAATCTGACCGGCTACATTTGTTGCCTCTATGCACCAGGAACAAGTTGCTAAAACCACAAACTGCCAATGGAGTGAGCTGACTCGTTGGCTGGCGACCCCTACTCTCAAGTACTGCGGCAGAAGCCTACTGAAGATTCCCCCTCTTGTCACCACGACCAAGGAGCAGGAATCAGGGTCATTTTTAACTTCACTCTTCAGGTACTGTGGCGCTTGAATTACACTTATCTTAGGCCATTTCCGGTGCTCCTTTGCATTGGGAGTGCTGTTTTCCACGTTTGGGAGTGGGCCTCAACTCCATTGTGCAGGTCTTGCAACCCCTTACCCACAGGAAGGCTCCTCTTGAGCTGCTGTGCTTCTACATCAACGACTGGCTGGTTACTTAACTATTCTCTGAAGATGTCATCAGAACTGGTACTGTCCATTTGACTGTGGCTTTGCTAGTTTTCCAAAACGCCATCTTCTTTATCCTACTGGCTTGGGCAATGCTGGTACCTCCACAACTTCAACTGTGAACACTACTCTAGTTAAGAAACGAGACTGCCTGAATCACTGGGAGAATTACAGTGTTACTTACCAGTTGCTAGCTGCGTTCTATCTAACCTTAACTTTCCCTTAAAATGAATTTTGCAAAGGTGAAACATATGTGTTTTTTACTGACCTTAACTGAAGTCAGTGTGTGCTGGACATGAAAAGTATATGAAAGAATACTTGCCTCCATTATTGTTCCTTTCCTAAATCTTATTCCATTTTAAATTGAATGTTGCTAGTAGTTGCTGCATTTTAGATTTGCTTGTGTGCCTTGTGTATATATAAATAATTACTTTTTATATAACTAAGTGAGTACGCGTTTCCTTGGATCGCTGTATGTACTGATTTCTTTGTACTGCTCAAAAGCTCACATTACTTCTAAGTTAAGCCTGGCTGCTCAGCCACTCTACCGACTTGTGTAGTACAGGCCTATAATTAGAAGTTGGGACCCTAAAACTAAGATAGGTCTTATGAAGTCTGAAGTCTAACCCCAGTTACACGTTTAGAAAAACGTACCTAAAAAGCACTATATAAAAAAAAAAAATCAAATGATTATTAAGAGTGCTCTTGTGTTCGCTTAACTGGACCCTTCACCACCCCCACACTCTAAGTCTAGGCCTTACTGCTCAGTCACACTACCTTGCTAAGAGTTTGGTTATACATTGTTATATTTATCTGTTCACCAGATCATGGCTTAAGTTAATAGGCATGGGGTAAAAGCTATTCTCCTACAGAAGACACATGCTAAGGAGGGGCATCCAAGGGCGTTGCACCGACGTGGGGGGTAGGTTTTTCACCTCGTACTCAACCCAATCTAGGGGGGTCATGACACCAATTCATAAATCTGTAAAATTTGCAATTAAGAAATACTTGGACCCCGAAGGGTGCTATGTCACCCTGCACTGCTTCACTGACGGTATGAAATTGCTACTGGTTAACACCTATGGTCCCAATATCGACTCTGCTGAATTCTTTGATGTAGCCTCAATACTCACTGGTTACATCGGGGTCCCGATCCTGTTGGGGGGCAGGAGGGTGGGCATGAATTTAATCCTTGATCAAACCATGGACAGGACTGGTATGACAACCAGACCAAGGTCGCAGGCAGCTCAGCAACTCTTAGCCTACATGTAATACATGGTGCTTAATACATCCACAGGAGTGGCAATACACATTCTATTCATCAGTGCACGATAGTTCCTCGCGTATCGACATGTACCCAACTTCTGACTCGTAGATGGGCAGAGTTGGGGACGCCGTAATACTACACCACACCTTTTCCGACCACTCCCCAGTGAGATTGACCCTGAAAACAGACAAGTCCCCTAGGTTGGGCAGTGTTTGGCGTTTCAAATATGAAGCTCTCAGAGACATAGTATTCAAAGCGGAGATCCGGTCAGATACAGAAACCTATTTCACGTATAATGACGCCACTTCCGCCAGTGTACGATGGGAAGCCTTTAAGGTCTACATCCGTGGTATATCTTTCTCTAGAGAAGCTGGGGTCTTAAAAACCATTAGGAGTGACCTCCAGTGTTCCTAAACCAAGCTCAAGTCCCTGAAACAGGAATACTCCAATCATTCGAATCCACAAGTGCTGGCACAGATATGCTCCGAACTGGAGCAATTTGAGGCACAAGCCCTCAGGTAGGTGAGCTACTTCTCGCATCCACAGGAAGCCAGGAATATGGGAAAGGGGAGAGGACGGGTGCACCCAGATGGACTGCATTAACAATGCACTGGGAAATCCCCAATGGTCAGACCAAGAAATTCTCTGTTCTCTAAACTCTATAGTTCTCTGTATGCTTCCGATCAACAGCATGGTGCACAAGATATACACTCCCTACTTGAAGGGATACCCTTGTTGCAGGTCAACCTCGCTGAATATTAGAAGCCTATTGGATGCGATGGCAAGAATAGACCCGTCGGCAGAAGCGGTGGCCGTGACACTCTACGAACAGAAAGCATTTGACATGGTCTTGTGGGAGTACCTATGGGTGGTGTTTGAAAAGATGGGAATCTGCCCAGAAATGCTTTGCTATATAGCTGCTATACACATGCCCTACAGTCAGAGTCTTTGTTAACTCACAAATACGAACCCTTTGGGCTAAGCAGGGGCACACGGCAGGGCTGCCCGCTCTCCCAGATCTTTTTTGGCCTGGTTATCGAACCAATGGCAGATATGATCCGTGCCAGTCACGGACATCGGGAAATCCGTCTCAAAGGCTCACCCGAGATAGTTCACTATATGCAGACAATACCTTACTATATGTAAGAGACCCTCGACAAATCTTGATCCTATCCTCCGGGACATATTGGGGGGCGGGGGGGCTTCTCAGAGTTCACAATAGATTATACTAAATCAGAGATTTTCCCACTGACTAGCGGCACTAAGCAACCGAGGGGCACGCATCACCCTCCGCTGGTCCCCCAATGGGATTAAATACCTAGGAGAAAAAGTCAACGGTGTGAAATCCTCCCTCTTGAAAGATAAACATTGGGCGAAGGAGGACACCCACCCCCCCCAGCTCCATACCAACCCCACCGAAACACCTAAACACATACCACGAAAAGTTCAAACTTTTGGTCATTCGAACTTACGTGGTGTGCGTTTTAGGTCTTTTGGTGGGGTCGGTAATTTTTATTCTGACATTTCGTCCAAAACCATATTAGCGTATACAAGAAGCTGTACAATCGCTGTGGCCATGTTACCCATTGGAGCCACTGGAAACCAAATAGTTGGTACACATTGCCAGTTCTGTCTACGCTATACAAAATGATTGTGCATAAACAATCACCCTTGACCCCAGGGGTACGCAATGGATGGACTGACAACTTAAGGGTGGATTTGTCCGACGCCCAGTGGAAACGCATGTGTTTACACACTAAACAGGTCTCCTTAAATTCAAATTCAGATGTATGCAATATAAATTGTTGAATAGACTATTACACCCCCAAAAAACTCAGTAGGATGTCTCAGGCCGTGGAGCACTTTTGTTTTAGTCCTGTGTTCAACTGGAGACATTCTCAGACACTATTGAACACGCTCTGATTTGGACATCTTGAGCGCTCCCTCTTGGGAGTCCCATTTGGTATGTGAGACAATCTCCCGAACAAGAGACTGTTCATTTGTAAATATAGGTTGTATGATCGCTAAGAGATGTATACTGCTGGGATGGAAACAAGCAGCCCTGCCCAATACCAAAGCGTGATGGCAGCACTAACCTGGGCACAGAACTGTGAGACGTACTTGGACTCACTACCCTCCACATCCCGCCCCAATAATGTATGGTCGGAGTTCCAAACCTACCTTGCCAACCTTCCCCCGGATGAGTAATCTAATAACTGTCACAAGTTCCCCCCCCTCCACTCTTTTCCTCTTCCCCCTGCACTTGCGTGATCTGAATGACACATGGCCTAGTAGGATTGCTGTCTCGGTCTTCCCTCTGTAACCCCCACACCCCTTGCCACATCTTGAAACACGTGTATAGGTTCCTTATAAATGCCATATATATGGTAAAATCATAACTATATTTCAGCAAGAACTGTAATGTATGCACCTCAGACGCCTCATGATTTGATTCTGTAGTAAAGTGTTGTGTCTGTCTTGTGTACTAAATGTAACCCACTGTACTCTGGTTGTTTTGCCAAATAAAAGTAAAGAAGAAACACTGAAAGAAAGTACATTCTTGCATGTGGGATTGCAGGTCACTACTACCTTGAGTGTGGCTCCTCTACCTTCTTTTCAGCCCTCTGTTCATCTGGGTCGGTGTGCCCTGGCCTGGCCCCTTCTAGCATGGCCGAATCCATCTGCACATAGGATGTGCATCGGCTGCTTTCCAGTCCTTACCACACATGGGGCCGGTCTGGGCATGCATCCCCCCCTCTTATTACTGCTGGGAAAATCATGCGTTATGCTGGGTACTTCATCCTTATGCCCCTGGATTGTGGCATCCCCATCACGTGAGTGTGGTTACTCAGTTGCCTGCCTCATTGACTCTTCCCTCTGCCTCTCCAGGCATTCTCATTGCCCTATCTCTGTTGACATATGACCTCCTTGTACTTCATGCTCACTGTTTTAGATTGCTTTCTACATTTCCTGAGCGCTCACCTCACTGCCCCCACTTCACAATATTCGTTTTTAGGTATGCTTTCATCCTGCATGGTTTGTTCTGCTAGATCCAAAAATCAAACTTACTCCCTTGCCCTCTGTACCGCTTCGGCTTCTTGTTCCCTTGTACCCCCTGACCTCCTTTAGCTCACACTGCTTTTCCCCATTCCTATTGTGTGCTTCCTTTGTGCGCTTGTGCCCCAATGTCAACTTCCTCCCCTGTGCCTCAGCTGCTCAGCCTGCTTAAGTGTACCACTCTGGGCCCCCTCACAATGGTGCTTTCTATCTCTCCTATCTTCTCCAACTGTTTCTCTATCTGCTATCCTTCACCGCTCAAAATGGTACGGTCTTGGTAGAAGGCCCTCAACCCAACCACCACCTTTTTGATAGGCTCCTCCCTCGCCTTCTCAGCTTTCCACTTCCTCCACACTGACTCTCTTGCAAACTGCACCTACGGCCTTCCTGGCTCTTGCCTGCTAGGTACACCTTGGCTACATTGCTTCCGCCTGGTTACACCGCCTCTCTTACTATGGCTCCTTACTATGGCGAAGTCTTCTATTCTGGCTCCCTTGCCCACACTCTCTGCAGAGACAACCATGTCAGCTTCTCCCACGCTGGTGCCATTGCCACCCACTGCCGACACATCTGGGCCTCCCTTGCCCCTTGTGGCTCCTCTTTCACTGGCTCCTTTGCCATCTACCACTGTCCCAGCTCCCTTGCCTGCACTCCCTTCTGACCCGCGGCCTTTGCTTGCCCCTCTCAGGCACTGCCCCGCTTACGGGATGGGGACCTCTGTCACCTGCACCCCCCCCCTCCCACCCTAAGTGTTTCAAAAATGGCAATCTGCTCCACGTTGCCACGCTTAACTCTGCTCTGCAGTCAAGCACTCCTCCGACATCTGCCACCTCCTTCAACACCTGGACCTTGATATTCTTGCTCTAACTGAGACCTGGTTTAAGGACAGCTTGAGTTTTGACACTTCTCCCTGAAGGATACAAGATCCTCTGAGCCCAGGGCGGGGAGTTGTCCTGATCTTTCCAGAGTGGATCCCCCATTTCCACCATTCCCAGTCAGGCCTATTCCTTTCAAAAACCTGGTCTGCAGGCTGTCTCCGCCACTTTCTATCGGCTGCTGGGCCAGTCCACCCTTTTCCTCTCGTAATGTTTTGACCTGGCATCTTCTCTCCTTTCCTCCTACTCCCAACTCCTCCTGCTGAGGAATGTTAACATCCATCTTGACTCTTCAGGAGCTTTCCGCAACCTATGCAAGACTCTCTCAGTCCATTCTACCCTCTTGTCCGACACGCTGCTGGGCACACCTTGGATGCTCTAATCTCCACAGACATCCCTCTCACTACCTCACTCTCATGGACTGATCACTCATTTCCTCCCACTTGAAGCTTCTTCTCCTTTAGCACTAGCACACCCTGCACTGCCTCCCACCTTTCAAGGTCACCCGACCCATGAAAAAAGTGTCAGTGGCTGCCTTTGCTTCCAACCTACTCTCCTCCTCCTAGTGTTGCGGCCGACTCCCACCTCGACACAGCCCTCTCAACTTTCACCTTTCTATCTCCAATACTCTCAACATGCTTGCCCCCGTCATGGGGGTTCAACTGAAGTCTGCCAAAAAGTACAACTCTTGTTACAACTCTGATTTGGCCGACCTTAAAAGCAAGTGCAGGGCAGCGGAACAGAAATGGGGATCTTCAGGTGCACCCTGACAAGCTGGTCTGCCGCCTTCTGCAAAGGCAATATAGACTCTGCATCCGGTCCAAGAAAAGAGTTCATATTCAAGCCTGCATCTCCACGGCATCCAACAATACAGCCTAATTTTTCAAAGTCTGAAAGGAACTGGGCAACCCTACTGCAGCCCCATTCCTCCATTGCACCCACTGAGGCCCTTTGCGGGGCCCTGGCTGCACACTTCACCACCCAAACACAGGACATCCCGTTTTCCCTCTCTTTTTCTCTTGCACCATCATCTCTTGGGCCCCCCACCCCACCCCTCGGCCACCCCAACCAAGCCTCCTCCTCTCTCTTCTCTCCTCCCTCTACCCTGTCACACCTGAGAGGGGTTTCTACAAGTCCGATTTATGAAACCCTCTTCCAAACAGGTGGCCCCTTGCCCCTCCAAAACCATCAAGGACAACATTGATTCTAGGCTCCAGCCTTGGCAAACCTCTGCAACCTCTCTTTCGAGCACCAGAGTTTTCCCACTCTCAAGCTCTCTTGTGCACCCCCCTGCTCAAAAAACCCTCTGCGGACCACCGATCTCTATGGTATGGTACTGTTTATTTATAAAGCGCCTATACAAAAAGGCAGTGTTTCAAAGCACTCAAGGAGGGTGGGAACATGGGAAAAAAAAAACTGTCGCTCAGAGCCCTTGAAATTCTGAGACGATAATAGTCTGCACAGGCAGAGTACATGTGTAAAATACACTTAACAGTTTGAGATGCAGCAAATAGGCCCGACGGCGATTCTGCAGTTTTACCAGTGCGATTAAGGGGTGAAGACAAGGGAGAACAGACAAACGAACTTCAGGCACGGTGGGAACCGATCGTGCAAGTGCACAGTCACAGGGAGCGAGAGGTCCAAGTGCACCCGGTCGGTGGAGACTAGGCTAAGTGCAGAGAGAGCCACTCTTAGGTTTTTCTCAAGTGCAGCGAGTGAGGGTGTGGGGGTAGGGCCCTGAGGCAAGTGCGATAGAGGACTGGCGGGGGTGTTAGGGACCTGAGAGACAAGTACACCAGGCAGCCAGTCAGCAAGCGGCAAGGGAGAGAGGGGGAAGAGCCGAATGCCTGTGAATTAATACAATTCTGCATAAAAGGCAAAGATTTTGGGACTACAGGCGGTGTCGACCACTGGAACAAGACATCAGACTAAGGACAAGCAGAGATGCCAGCAGCACCTTCCAGGACCGCAAAAGCACTGGTTAAAGCCATGCAGCTGTGCTGACACTGTTTTCTTATCGACAGGAAAGATCCGCCAAGGACGACTTCCTCCCTTAGGCTGGTGGGACCAACTCGCCTTGAGACCTGCTTCACTTTGGCTCAACCTGACTTGCTGCAACCTTCCTGGGCTGCAATATCCCAATACCCGGGGTACCTGGACCATCAAGTGCATCGGCTTCTGAAGAACGAATCTGGCTGAAACTTTGCAGGCATCCGTGGGGTCCTACAGAACCAGGAATTCGTCAAAAGTCCCCTCACTAGAGTTCAGGACCAAGTGACAGAGGAAACTCCAACCGGGAATATTCCTGCATGGCGCAGAGAAAAAGGCACCAAAACCACAAAAAGCCGCTGAAGTGAGTGGAAGCCATTTCTGCTGAGTCACTCTCCAGAGCGCTGCCACAGAAGCCCGCCAAAGGTCCCCCTTTTGTAACCGCGATCAAGGAACAGTAATCAGTCTACATCAAGAAGGAAACCGACTACCTACATCCCTCTGGGAGAAAAGACTATTGTAACAGTTGCTGAAGTGTGTTCCAACTCTGAAATTTTCCCACCCAAATTCAATGTGTAAAGGTGAAACTGACTTTATAGATGTCACCGTTAGGCAAGATTGTATGTAGTAACCCTGTGGGAGACTACACCAGCCTTCTGCTCTTGGCAATAGGTAACCCAACCTTTGGTATAGGACTCTACAAGTTGGTAGATTGACTGAGCAGCTAGGCTTATCTCAGGAGGGGTCAATGTGAGCTGTAAGGTTGTAAGATTCACAGAGACAGGTAATCAAATAACACTTATACTTTTTCTTGATAAAAAAAAATTATGTATTAATTTAACAGTCAGTTTAAAATAAGCATTCTTTAGAAGGGAGCAATATGCAACACTTAAATACACTCCTTCAGTTCAATAAATTAAGTAGATGACATGCATTACTTACCGTAATAGCATTTCTGATGATTGTATCTGCTTAGATTCACATGCTGTGCATATGGTCCGACATCCAGTGGTAACCGCAGAGTATTGCATCTTGTCTTTCGGGGACCGAAAGGGGACGTCGGCATAGGCGTGTCTGTAACACTATCCCTATCGTGACGTGTAGTGCAACCAAAATCCCTCACGCGCCGAGGTCCCTCGGATTGTTTTTTTCAGCCCAGATAACTGGTTGTCATATAGCGGAGCTCTTACAAAAGAGACATTGTTTATCTTATACCGACTGGTCGGTTATTCCCCGTTAAGTCACTTTGGTCACAAGAACATCTTTGACGAAGACTGCAGGGGATTCGTCTACAGCTGTGAATTTCGGCACCCAAGATCCGGCTGCTGGATTTTCCACGTGTTCGGGCCCTCTGGCCAACCTATACAGTAGAGTGGGGTCGGGGAGGCCATATTGTTGGTACGTCTTTCCTCCTACCCCTCTTTTCCCTTTTGGTCTGGTCATCTTTCCCTTTAGCTATGGAAAGGACTCCTTTTAGATTCTGCCCTAAGTGTAGGGTCAGATATCCTTGGAAGGACGAACACAGGACGTGCAACACCTGTCTCCCCCTTGAACACAACGAAAAGTGGTGTGCAGCCTGCAATATCCTTCCCCGGCGCAGGATTGGTGCACACCGCTGCCTTTTGCAACAACCACAACGCCGACTCCGAACAAAGGTGCTGGGCAAAGGCGTCTGTCTCGAGTAGTCCAGAGGCCAGGGCCCGTCTCTCTGCTTCGTTGCCGGACAATTTACCGTTACTTCGCCAATAGTCAGCCACTTCTACAAGGTACACTTATCCAGTAAGACTGATCACTCTTCTCCATGCTAATCTGCCTTCGTTCTGATCGCCAGTGCATAGCTATACTTTATATGTGTTGTATCGCCACACCACACAATATTAACATTGTGTTGAGCACTGTAACCCTCACAATTCATCTACATCTGTAGCCTCAATCATCCTGCCCAGCTAATAGCGTCCTACTTCCTGCCCAGCTAATAGCATCCTACTTCCTATGTGCACATACACCGTTGCTGTTGGATGCCCCCATCGGTACCCCATGACTTATTCGTATCTTATGCCTGCTACCTCAATGTTTCTCTGCACCAACGTGGCACCCTGTTATCCAATGCTACTGTCGCTGATTACTGCATTATTCTCCTACCTCCACTAGTACGCCAACCTTAATAGCTGCAATTCATACCTACATGTACCTCATAGCTAACGTGCCACAATGCTATATTCAATGTTTTATCCTGTAAGCTCGTAAATGCATACATGAGTCTTCTTACACACCAAATCAGTATGATTACTGTCATTTTACGGTGCAACATGCACATACCTGCACAACCTCGCCACTATCATACATTCTATTATATTAGAAGAACAAGTTACTTTCTTACCTGGTAACGTTCTTTCGATGGGATGGTCCGACGACTTATTCCATATCTTTGACATGTAATCACCACAGCTGTGCTGCTTCGGAAACTTTTTCGGCGTCTGCGTCCTGCGTCGATGACGTCGACGCGCCGTCGTCGAGGACCTCCTCCGACGTCCGAAGTCATCCGATGTGATAAGTAGGACGCACGACGCCCGTAGCCTCACTTGTAGTTTTTTCCCCCAGAACGTGTGACATTAGTCAACTGCCAGTCAGACACCAAGCTTTGCGGAACGTAAGCTGCAATCGCAAAAGAAATTCTGCAGCGGGGAAGGTAGGGCGGGAGCGATATGGAATACGTCGTCGGACCATCCCATCGAAAGAACGTTACCAGGTAAGAAAGTAACTTGTTCTTCGAGGGGATTGGGTCCTCCGACGTATTCCACATCTATGACAGACTCCCAAAGCAGTACCAGAGCAAGGAGGAGGGAAAGAATTTAGAATCAAAATTTAGAGTAGCCAATCAAATAGCAGAGCAAAGGACCGCCTTGCCAAAGGCCAGATCCTGTCCTCGGATGGAATCGAGGGAATAGTGGCGTACAAATGTATGTACTGAAGCCCAGGTGGCTGCATCACAGATGTTGTGAATAGGAACACCCCTCTGCAGGGCAATAGATCCAGCCATACCCCTGGTAGAATGGGCCCGCAAGCCAGCCGGTGGGTCCTTACCCGCCAAGCGGTAGCACTCCGAGCTGGCCAAAACAATCCGGCGAGACAAAGTCTGTTTCGTCACAGCTTGTCCCAAACGCTTTCCAGCGTAACCAATAAAGAGTTGATCCTCCACTCTGACCCGGGACATGCGTGAAACATAAAAGCTTAAAGCTCTCCTAGGATCAAGCCTATGGAGCCTCTCCTCTTCCTTACCAGGATGCGGAGGAGGATAGAATGCCGGAAGAACAACCTTCTGGGCCAAATGAAATTCCGTCACTACCTTCGGAAGAAAAGAAGGACGAACTCTAAGGACAACCCTGTCCTTGTGAAATACAGTGAAGGGTGGCTTAACTGAAAGTGCCTGTAACTCACTCACTCTGCGAGCGGAAGTAACCGCAACTAAAAACACAGTTTTCAGAGTTAACAGCCTCAAAGGGCAAGAATGTAAAGGCTCAAACGGAGCCCCCATAAGAAACTTAAGAACAAGGTTTAAATCCCAACCGGGCACCAGGAAAGGTGACGGAGGGAACACATTAGTGAGCCTTTTCAGAAACTGTGAAATTAAAGGGATTTTAAAGTAAGAACACTCTTCTGACGAGCGCTTTCAGATGGACAGCGCCGCCAGGTAACCTTGAATGGTACCCACTTGCAAGCCCCTGTGGGCCAAAGAAAGTAAAAAGGACAGAACCATGGGGATGTCACATGCAAAAGGATCCACAACCTGAACTCCGCACCAGTCGCAGAACTTACGCCAATGGCAACGGTACAGAGACTTTGTTGCTGGTCTTCGGGCCGAAAGCAACACCTCCATCACGTCTTCAGGGAGGTCCCAATCCTTACACCTCAACCTTTCGGAAGCCAAGCGTGAAGGTTGAGGGATCTGACCTCTGGATGGAGAACCTGACCCCCCTCCCGTGAGAGCAGATCGTCTCGGTAGGGAAGACGACGCGGAGGGCAGATGGACAAGCCGAGAAGGTCCGGGTACCACGTCCTCCGAACCCACGCCGGAGCAATGAGGATCATCCGGGAACCGAACTTCCGTAACCTCCGCAGCACTTGCGGGATGACGGGGACTGGAGGAAACGCGTACAGCAGCGGGAACGACCATTCCACCACGAACGCATCTCTTAAGGCTCCTTTTGGAGGAAATTCCCGCGAGCAAAACCTTTCGCACTTCCGGTTGACACTGGAGGCGAAGAGATCCACTTGAAGGGTCCCCCAAAGGGCGAAGATCTCCAGGAGAATCTCCCGAGCCAACTCCCACTCGAGAGATCGTGCTCTGCCTGCTCAGAGCGTCCGCCGTCACGTTTTCGTCCCCGGCCAGATGAACTGCCGAGATCGAAACTTCCTGCTGGATGGCCCAGAACTCGAGCTGCATCGCCTCCCTGCACAGAGGAAGTGACCCTGCCCCCCCCTTTTTGTTGAGGTAGTGCATGGCCACCGTGTTGTCCGTCAGGATCAGGACACTCTTTCCTCGCACAGTCGGCAGAAAAGCCTTCAGGGCTAGCCTGACGGCCCTCAGCTCCAACAGATTGATATGGAGTCTGGACTCCGACGGAGACCAACGACCGCTGACTGTCAGCCCGTTGGCATGAGCTCCCCAACCCGTGAGGAATGCATCCGTCACGATCGTCACCTCCGGCCAGAGAAGCCAAAAAGAAGCCCCCTTCATCAAGTTGCCTTCGACGGCCCACCACAGAAGGTCCCGGGCGACCGAGGGTGGCACCTGAACCGGGTCCGACATCCTGCCGGAGGACTGCGACCATTGCGTCTTGAGCGCCCACAGCAAAGATCTCATCCGCAGGCGAGCCTCTGGCATCAGAAGAATGCAGGATGCCATGAGGCAGAGCAGCCTCAAGAGCACGAACGCTGGGAGCGTCTGGGCATGCTGAAACTTGTGCACCATCTGCTGAATGTGAAGAGCCCTCACCTGGGGAGGAAAACACTGCCCCAGGGAAGTGTTGATGTACTGGAGCCGCTGTGTTGGCGTCAAATGCGACTTCTTTAAATTGAGGGAGAAGCCCAGCCTGTGAAGGGAGTGGCAGGTGACGGACAGATGATCCAGGACTTGCTCGGGAGAGCTTCCCCTGATCAACCAATCGTCCAGGTAGGGGTAGACGTGAATCCCCCCTTGCCTGAGATGCGCTGCCACCACCACCATGAGCTTGGTGAAAACCCTCGGGGCGGAGGTCAATCCGAACGGCAGGACCCGAAACTGAAAGTGCGAGTCGCCAACCGCGAACCTCAGGTACTTCCTGTGCTTGGGATGGATCGGCACATGGAAGTAAGCATCCTTGAGGTTGAGTGACACCAACCAGTCCTGAAGCTGAAGGGCCTGGAGGACTTGAGAGAGAGTAACCATCTTGAACTTGTCCTTCCTGAGGAGTTTGTTCAAACCGCGCAAGTCCATGATGGGTCTCAATCCCCCGTCTTTCTTTGAAATCAAAAAATAAGGGGAATACCATCCCTTGTTCCTCTCCGCTACAGGTACCAGTTCTATGGCACCTTTCTCCAGCAGGGCCTGAATTTCCTGCGCAAGGAGCGGATCCGGACTCTGCAAAGAGAGGTTCCCCGGTGGATTGTCACGAGGCCTGTGCCGAAAGGGAAGACAGTAGCCGTGGGTTATGATCTCCAGACCCCACACATCTGAAGTAATGGCTTGCCACTCTACAAGATGCTGCACCAGTCTTCCCCCAACCGGCGAACCAAGGGACATGGCCTCATGACTGAATGGGAGCGGCCGCGGCGTTACCTGAGGGCAAAGAGGCAACTGCCCGAGCAGCCTTGGCACCACGGGTACCCTGTCGTCCACCTCTGGTACCCCTGCGTTGGCCTCCTTGACTGCCAGCTCCTCTTGCTTTACTGAAGGACGAGTAATAGCGAAAGGAACCACCCCTCCACTGCTGTCCTAGGACGAAAAGGCGGAGGTTGGCGAACTGCAGCGCCCAACGACTTCGCTGCAGCTTTCGAGGTCTGCAACATCTCATGGCTCTCGTCAGCCTTGCTGCCAAAAAGGTGTTCGCCGTCAAAGGGCATGTTGAGGAGCCGAGACTGCACATCAGGAGCAAACCCCGACTTCTGCAACCACGCAAACCTGCGTATCACGGTGCTCGTCGCCATGGACCTACTGACGCATTCAGCTAAGTCCAAACCCGACTGAACGGACTCACACATGGCATCCTTACCATCCTGGACCATAGCAAGGAAACCATCCCGTTCGTCCCCTTCGGGAATATGTTCAGCCGCTAACGCAACACAGTTCCACAGAGTGTGCGTGAAACGAGACAAGGCACAAATGGAGTTGGCCGCCTGAAGCGCCATACCACCAGAAGAAAACACTTTCTTCGCCCAGCCATCAAAACGTTTGTCGTCCCTATCAGGAGGGATGGTAGGGTACGACGCCTGCTTTGCCTGGGCCGTGGCCGCCTGCACCATCAAACTCTCCGGAGTGGGGTGCCTGGTCAAGTAGCAGGGGTCGCTACTGGCTGGACGGTATTTTCGCGACAAGGATCTGCCCACCGCCGGGAGACTCTCCGGAGCAGTCCAAGCCGCCGCCGCCCTTCTCTGTAAAGCCATATGGAACGGCAGTACCGGATCAGTTGCGGGACCAACATCAAGGATGTCTGTCAGAACATCCTGCACAAACTCCCCTGGGGGAGCAGACCAACCCAAGCACTCAAACCCTAGCCATAAGGCGCCGGTACGAGGAATCGGCATGAGAGCCAGGCTCAGGCCTACAAAACTCCACCTCCGGAGAGGTGTCCAGTCCACTGGCATCATGCAGTGACTGTCTCAAATCGTCAAACTGACTATGGCCCGAGACAATGTCATCTGGAACCCGACTAGGAACCAGGCCATCAGAATCCTCATCCGCCTCTGAAATATAGTCCAGGTGGCGAAAAGAAGGCACCCGAGAGTGCTTGCTCTTAACCAGAGCCTTCCTAGGGGGTCCACCCGTGCCACAGGGTACCTCTGACACGAAAGGCGTCGAGCGAATCGGCGCCGGCGTCGAGAGAACCGGCATCGGTGCCGAGAGGATCGGCGTAGACGTCGAGGAAATCGGCGTCGACGTCAGATGCAGCGCCTCCAGCATCGGCGGCGTCGACACAGCCCTCGAGGCCGGAGCCCCAAGCGTGTCCCTCGACGACTTGAGCGTCGACGGCTTCGACGACTTCCTCGGAGCCGGAGCCTCAAGAAAGCCTGTCGACGCCCTCGACGCCTCAGACGTCGATGTCTTCCTCGAAGACCTCACAGGTGCACACGGTCTCGAACGCGTCGAGGACCGGGACCTGGAACGGGTACGTCGAGAACGAGTCCCCTTGTCCGAACGGGACCTCTCCCGTGACTCGTGCCGACCACTCTTGCGAGCGGTGTCTCTCGACCTCTCACGACCGACCCCACTCGGGGGCGCGGACGGCTTAGTACCCTGCGACTCAAGAATCGCCAGCATTTTCTTCCCGAAGGAAGCCCATTCCTCCGGCGTCGCACGGCTGGTGGGGTAAGCGATGTGCCGGGCAGAGTCCTCCGAAGAGGACCTGGAAGACGACCGGTGTCGGTGCTTCCGAGAATGCCTCGAAGAGGCTGAGGAGTGGCGAGACCGACTCCTAGAAGGAGACCCACGAGACTTCCGACGATGACGCGGAGAGTCACCCCTCGAATCATCTGTCGAAAGCCCCGCAGACTTCGACTTCCTGGGCTTGGACACCCGACCTACCGACAACAACTTCTTACGTTCGCGTAAGGCTTTGGACGTGAGCGACTGGCAGTCGATACAGTCATCCGTGTCGTGGGCCTCCCCGAGGCACCAGAGGCAGGCGTCGTGCAAGTCCGTCACCGACATCTTGGACCCACACTCCCCGCACTTCTTGAAACCCGGACGCGGGGTCGAAGACGAAGTAGAAGACATCTTCACACAAAGGATTTTCACAAAACGAACAGGTTCGAAGAACCGTGAAGAACAGAACTCCAAAGAGTCGAGGCGTGAACCGAGAATCACGAAGCAACACGTTCGCGGAAAAAACGGAACTGAGGCTACGGGCGTCGTGCGTCCTACTTATCACATCGGATGACGTCGGACGAGGTCCTCGACGACGGCGCGTCTACATCGACGCAGGACGCAGAAAAAGTTTCCGAAGCTGCACAGCTGTGGTGATTACATGTCGTAGATACGGAATACGTCGGAGGACCCAATCCCCTCGAACGTCCCTTTTCTTGGCTCTTACTCATTGTGCTAGTGTCTCTACCTTTCTACCTCACGGCAAAGCACTTCAACCTAACCATGGCAGACCCCCATCTGCCTCTCTACTTGCCTCTCCAGTCATCCACTGACCACACTACCTCCTCTCGGTCAATCCACTGGCCTGCAACAGAGCATCAACACTACTACATTACATACCTCACCACTCACCAATCCTTACTTGAACGACCCGGCCCTTTGGCTTAAACATTTTGCAGCTAAGCCTACGCCCAATCTACCCTGCGCATTACATATTCGTACCAACAAGCTATAGAACCACTCAGCAGACTCGCAACCACCCTAAACCACAAACAATCCCCTTCGACAATCTGCCGCAGTATCACCTCTGCTGACCTACACATTACCACTCATGTACCGGCAACCTCATGGTCTTCCATCTAAGGGGCCCTTATCAACGCTAGGTCACTTACTGCCCATGCTCTTGATATTGCTGAGCTTACAACTACACAAGACTTGGACTACCACGCCATTACAGAGACCTGGTTGCATGCGGCATCAGACCCCCTCCTATCAGTGGCCTTTCCCAATGACTACACCATCATAAGATGCGATCGCACCTCAACCGATCCAAAGGCGTTGTAGCCTTCATCCATAAAAAATAAAATCTATAAACATGAGAATGATACCTAATCAACAAACCCTATCTGCTGAACTCTTATCAGTCAAACTCCCTATCTCTCACAATCAACCAGCCACTTTGCACCTCATCTACAGACCCCCAGGGCCAATCACCACAAAACAAAGACTAATTCACAAATTATCGTACTAGGCAATTTCAACTTGGGCCTTTATGACCCCAACGATGCTAATGCCTTTAAAATGGCTAACTCCCTTACCAACCTGGGTTTCACTCATCACATCCTTAAACCTACGCATGAAAAGGGAAGAACTCTTGACTGGTTAGCAGATTGAAACTGCACCCTTACCTCTATAGTCAAATCACCATGTCATTGGTCCGATCACCACACCATTACTTTCAACATCGTAGCCAGTTATCAACACCTTAGTCCCAACTTGGCACCCCCTACCTGTACTAGAAACAAAAGACCAGAGATAGCCTTCTCCCACACATTCTACAAGCTCTTAACAATGCACTACTATCTTGCTCTGACCCAACTGCCCTAGTTGACACTTACAACAACACCATCCTCAAAGCCTTAGACACTATAGCCCCTAAAAAAAAAACTAGGAAGGCCAAACCATGGGCGCACCTCAACTTGTGGTTCACAACACACCTGCAGACCTTGCGCAAAGTAAAAAGAAACGCCGAAGCCCGAAGGAAAAGCCACCCCTCAGAAGCAAACAAGCACAGCCTTGCTATAGCCTCACTAAACTACAAGAAGGCCAGTCACTCAGCTAAGGAGACTTACAACAAGCGTATCCTACAAGCTAAATCCAATACAAAAGAGCTCTTCAAGATTCTTAGAGAACTTGAAACTCCTGCCCCACCCGCCAGATAACTGCAGCAAAGATAGCACTTGGAGTTTAAACATACAGAATGCGCTCCTAGACAAAATTTCAACACTCCAGTCTAAAATCAATACAAAAAAAAGCAGCCTTCAGTCCTTCACCCTACTCAACTCACTCCTTAACAAAACCAACCTTATGCCTCCCACGGTCGAACCCTTCAGTTTCTCACCTTTAATAAGAACTGAGGTAGAAAATATTCACAACCTTAAGCCTTCGAATTGTCAGGGAGACACCTGCCCTGCTCCCATCATAAAGGAAGCCTCCCATGAACTGGCTCCTTTCATTACTATTCTTATAAACTCATCCTTTAGCTCAGCTACGGTGCCAGACAATCTGAAGGATGCTTGGGTTATCCCTCTCCTTAAAAAACCATCCCTAGACCCTAGTATACCAACTAACTACAGGCCTATCACAACTGTACCTTTTCTGCTAAAAATCTTTGACCGAGCTGCATACATACAGATTCAAGACTACCTAGAACGAAACAACCTCCTTGGCCTTAGGCAATCTGGCTTCCGACCAAAGCATGGTGCGGAAACAGCCGCATTAGATTTAAACACACAAATTGATGACCTGAAGAATAACAGCAAGATCGCACTCCTTCTGCTACTGTATCTTTCCACTGCCTTCAACCTGGTCAACCACCAAATCCTATGTCGACATCTTGAAACGACGGCACACTTCTCTGCCAATGCCACTGTGTGGATCCGATCCTTCCTGGCCAATCGCTCCATGAGTGTCTTCTCCCTATCTTCCTCTGCAGCTCCCTCGCCAGTACTGTGCAGAGTACCTCAAGGTTCTTGTGCATCTCCTACACTGTACAACGTGTTCACAAAACCACTCTTCGATATCCTCGATTATCTGGGTGTCACCTACACTAATTATGCGGATGACACCCAGATACTCATCCCTATCACTGGCAATCACATTGTCGACACCAAAACTCTAAATGAGATCTACTTGGTAATCCAGGCTTGGATGGCCCATCATGAGCTCTGTCTCAATGATGACAAGACAGAGCTCCTCATCCTAGGCTCTACTAACAGACTCAACAAGCTTGACAGTTCCTTCAAATCATTCGTCATCGATAGTAACATTATTAAGGTTACGAATGCCACCAAACCTCTAGGCATTTACTTGGATTCCGCACCCTCGCTCACAAGACAATCGAAAAGCTGTTTCAGCATCTGAATATACTTTCAAACTTGTTACTGCATGCCGCCCCTTCACCAACACAGCTAACTGCATTACCCTCACAACAACCTTCATCTTGTCCAAACTTTATTACTGTAACGCCCTCTAACTTGGGACCAGTCACCATGATTTCAACAAATTACATGTTACCCAAAACGACGGCATCAGGGCTGCCTTAAACTTCCCTAGAAACCAGCATATATCAGACACCAGACGTAACATGCGTGGGTTATCTGTTCCCCAAAGAATTGCCTTCAAATCCTTGGCCCTCATTCACAAATGTATGACTAATAATGCACCTCCATACTTAGCCACTAGGTTCTCAAGACATACCTCTAACTGACCACTACGAACAGCCCAAAGCTATTGCCTATCCATCCCTACATTCAAACTACAAAAATCAGGCGGGACCAGCTTCCGTCTTAGCATCGAAACTTTGGAATTCGATGCCTGCTTCTCTGACTCGAACCTGCCTTTGGTATGTTCAAGAGCAAAGCCAAAGAGTGGCTTCTGGAGCAAGAATTAAACAATCTACCTCCACTTCCTTACTAACTTCGCACACTACTTCTTAGAAATGTACATCCTCTTTAATATATTGTAGAATGTTCTTACATTTTTATCCTGAACTGTTATGATATATCTGTCAATCATAACCTTATGCATGTAACATGCCTGCATTTCACCTGTAATCTGTGCTAACAATTATATGTGCCTTACAATTGATCATCTATGTCTCATAAGATTACCCTGTATATATTTATGTCAACCATCTTTGCCTCATAACTGTTATGTCTATATTAACTTGTGTAAGCTAAGATATGTGCCCAGATGCCTTAGGGCCAGGTGTGCTATATAAATAAAGAAATACATACAATAGATCACTTTTCACACTTAAATGGTAATACTGAAGTTGTCAAAAAGGAAAAGGTTAGGGAAGGAAACAAGGTAAACAAGTTTCTCAAACAGCTAAGCACTTTTCAATCCCCCAATGAAATATAGGTTAACCCTTTCCCAGCTATACAAGTAAGGTATGTATGACTTTTTTGGAGGGACAGATCAACACAAAGTCAGAGGGTAAGAAGAGTCTTCAGGGAGCCAGGACAGCCAATGTCAATTGAGCAAAGTTAAGAGGAGCCGAGGCACTTCTTGAAGATTAGCACAAAAGTCTTGCACAATGTTAAAGAGTTTTGTTGTAAAAGAAATCACTGTTGGGCCACAAGCTGGAAGGCTTGTGAAGGGCAAAGCTGCAAGCAACTCTGCAAAGGGCAGCAAATGCAGGTCTCCAGTGAGAGCAAGCAAGCTACACACAAGAGGTAAGTAAACCTGGTTTCACAGTACCTTGAGTCTGAAGAAAAGGTTCCAGCTGGCTTCTGTTCCCATTGTAGTCCTGCAGATCCTGCTGTTCCTGGGTTGTGGGGACAAGAGGGAGGACGTCTGGGGACTCCTGCACTACGGTTTGAAGGTCAACGGTAGCAATGGGCACAATTCAGATCAGCGGTGCTTTTCGGTTTAAACTACTCGCAAATAGCACCACCACAGTTCTTGGCCACCTTGTGGACTTTCTTTTCTTCTGGGGTCCAGCACTCTGTTGAGGTGGCTCAGGCTTGGTTAGTCTGGCTTCAAGGGAGTCCGGAGAATCTTCCTGGAGCTCTGGTCCGGCTTAAAGGCGATTCACTCTATTCTGGGGTTCCTGTCCTTGGCAATCGGTTCCTGCAGCAGCAATGAAGTACAGCCAGCAGAGAGGGGTTCCAGTAGAGTTCGGCTTGGGGTTAATTGGTCCCACCAACCCAAGGGGAGAAGTTGTCCCTGCAGGACTTCTCTAGTCGATTAGAAATTTGGAGCATCAGCAGTGCAGCAGGGCTTCACCGGGCAAAGAAACGGTCCAGGAGGTTACAGCAAGCGTCTTCGGTTTCTTCGTCCAGTGGTCGACTCTTCCTTCCTTCCTTGCAAAAGACTCCCTTTTATGCAAGTCTGTCCCATTAACTCGAAGCCTAGATGTCGCTCACACAGCAGGGTGGCTGTCCTCCAAGGACATGCTGGAGCCAGAGGCGGGCTTCAGCAGTGAACCCCACCAAAGACAAAGCAAAAAAGGGACCAAACCTGGTTTGGCACGCAAAGTAAATCTCAAGACGGACCTTTCCAACAAGAAATGGTGAAAAAAGAAGCCCAAGCCTTTTTGACGAAATGTGCACCCATGGGTGCAATACTGCAGCTGGATTCAGTCCATGGTAAAAATGCACAATGGCAGGAAAAAGTAAACCACTGCGACCAGCCATTAATTGCAGAAAGGGCAACATAACATTTTTCCATGAGAGGTAGACAAAGGGGATACTAAGTAACCCCTCCAGCACTCTATGTAGGGCAGTGTGTGCTGGGTCTACAAAGAGAAAAAGGTAAGTAAAGTCTATTTCACTTTACTACTCTTGGAAACAGTAGCTTATCCAAGAGGAGGTATTTAAACCTTGGCAGGAATCCAAAGGATTTCTCTGTGACACTGCACTGAGGGTGCTGTGTGTCACAATGTGCCCGGTGGCCTGTCTGTTGGGGCCGGGCATCTGGGAGCCCGCAGGCTCTGCCGAGAGGTCGATGGCTTCCAAATTGGATTCCTCGTCACCCGAAGCGGCGGCGCAAACGGGGGAAAATGCTTTCGGCCTGCATAGCGTAGGCCACCCACCGTTAAGTCCGCCTGTCTTTCAATGTTTTCGGTCGAAAGAGCTTACAGGACTTGCATGAGCGCTCGTCGTGGTCTCGAGGAAGACACCAATTGCAACAGCGATGGGTGCCCTTCCAAGGAAACTTGCCGTTACACAACGGGCAAAATTTAAAGGGCGTCCTCTTCATAGCAGAGGGTAGTAGCAGCCAGACCAAGAAGAGAAAGCGGGGTCAAGGAAATAAATTCTTAGAGAAGAATAAACCCAGGGCCCAACTCCCTCTACTGTAAGGGCATAGGCGTAGCGCCGAGGACACGCGGTCGACTGTTGAACAGTTGCCGAGCAGGTGTAGATGTCTTTGGCGATAGGAAACCCACGAGGTAGTCGAGAAGATTAGTCGGCAGACTAGCCGACCGTAGGTCGTGGGGACAAAGCTTGCAATATAAAACTCTTGCGAGCTCCGCATAGGCGACCAAATAATAGGTTGGTGGAAAAAAACGGACGCAAGAGGGATTTTGGGTACACTACACTTCACATTAGGGATAGTGTTACAGTCATGCTCATGTCGATGTCCCCTTTCTATCTTCGAACAAAAGATAGATGCAATACTCCGCGATTTCCACTAGATGTCTATGCATGTGATTCTAAGCAGATTCCCAAGCATCAGAAAAGTATTTTATCCAAAAACATGCCACCATAGTGTCAGAGTCTTACTTCTTCACCCTTGCATATCCCAGCTTGGCACTCTGGCCACTAGGTCAGAAAAATACTTATTGGGACAGGTACCTTAGGGGGAAAAGAGGGGCAGCAGAACCTGTTGTCATGCATGCATGTCACTCTTACCGTGCACAATTTAGTTTAAGCTGTCCAAAAATGCTTTGGTACACTACACAGAAGCCAGTGAAAAATAGCAGTGAACATAGCGGGATATAGATCACTGTCGAAACTGAAGTATGCCTCATCACCAGTGACTTACCCATTTTCCAGTTGATTGCGTCAAGATGAAAACAGCTGTCAGACTTGTAGCCTTTCAAATTAAGAGATTTACATAAAGAGAAGTGCCATACCGGGCTTGCACTGGCTGTATTCTAGAGTTAGCATAACCGCTCTTCCATTAATGCAGATTAATTAGTAAAGAGATCTTTATCAAGGGCCATACAATGATATTCAGCACTGCCAGTTATAGGAGTAGCTGACAAGTCTACCCGAGGGATTTTAGTCCTTGAGATTTGATGTACGTAGACAATATGTTTGAAGTATTTCTTCGTGTTGCTCTCCATTTGTTAGGGTAAATGAAGAAAATTCCGACATTAGGGAAATATTACTGTGCGGCTGGTTACCGTTGGTAAAGATTTCTCTTTAGGCAACTTTCCCTCCATATTCTATGGACTCTCAAACATTTTGTTTTTGACCCTGTCCTGGCTTTTTACAGTGAAGTGAAGCCTTTAGCTTCACTCCCTGGGCCTTTTGCTCATTTTGTCATGGGGAAGCTTCCCTTTTGTATTTTTACCTTTTGTTAACTTTTTAACAGCGCACACAGCATCTTACAATGCAGTTCAGTGGGGATACAAATTTGTATCACCCTAGTCTTTTACACTCCTCTACTCTCCGTCCTCTGCAACTCATCCAGAACAGGACTGCGAGACTTGTACTTGGCCTCAAGCCCAGGGATCGGATCTCTCCAGCACTGAAATCTCTCCATTGGCTCCCGGTGGCTGCAAGGATCAAGTTCAAGACCCTTTACATTGCCCACGAGGCCTTCTGGGGCCTGGGACCAAAATACCTTGAGCTTTCTCCTCTGAAGTATCTTCCTACTCGAGCTCTTCGCCCCTCCAACTCCTTGAGGGTCAGTTGCTTTTCCAAGCAAAGAGCTGGGGGCAGATCTCTCTCTTCGGCTGGCGCCTCCCTCTGGAACACCCTCCCTGAAACTTGAGCAGAACCATCTCCGGTTCTGGAAGCAGCACAAGACTTTCCCCCTTTGCTTCTGCCTTCCTCTTCCCTGCTGATCTGTCTGGTTACCCTCCGAACCACAGGCCCAGGACCCTGCTCTCCCAGTTCCACACCTGCTCTGCCTCCTGGCAACCCTGCACTTGGGGCTGTATTTACAACCCTACAGTCCCTCTACCTGCACTAACACTTGCTATCTGCACTTAACCCTGCGCTGCCACCTGCTCGCCACTTTTTTCAATGTTTTGTTTGTATGTCCAGCACTTGTTCCTCCTCCCCTCCCCCCCAGCACTTTTCCGCTTTCCTCTCCCCTGCACTTGCGTGATCTAAATGTCACTGGGCCTAGTAAGACTGTTGTCTTGTCCGCCCTTGTCCCCTCCCCTGCCTCGTCGTTCCTTGAAACACGTGTATAGGCATGCTATAAATAAAATATATTTAATATGTGCCTAAAGACAAGCTGGTGGCAGCAATTACCTATTCACCATTTTTGAAATATTTTTTGTGTGCCCATTCGCGTTTGACTACTAAACGTGGCTAATGCCCTAAAATGGCTGTGCAATTACATTTTTGCTTTTTCTTTGCCCATTTTATTGTTTGGTCTTCCTGCCTGGTTAGGAAATCCCATATAAGGTCATGCACTCGCCTGGGAAAGCGTGCGTGTGAGTGTGTGGCGCTCAGGAAGTGGGTGGGACCGTCTGGGGTGTGAGACATGAGTGAAACCCAGTGGTCCCTCATTGGAGCACTGCTAGCTGTTTAATGGTGCAGATACATGTGGGCTTGTACTTGCTTCCAGCCAGGATTTACGAGCAGCCATTTGAGATCAGCATTGGAACAAAGTATCCTGTGTACAAGAGCATCCAACTGAAGATCAGTTGACGTCTCCTGAAGAAGACCAGCATCCTCTTCCTGCATTTTGCCCGGTGAAGCCATGCCGGACTCCTGATCTGTGAAGGCCCCGAGCGGTGCTTCAACCCTTGGACCGGTGGGACCAAGACCAACCAGTCACGAAGCATTCTGAGGATCCATCTGTCCTGAGCCATCACAAGTGTCCCGGACCACCCGGTGGACTAACTAGCCCTCCAGTGGGATACCTCAGTAGATTCGACATCGGCCTTCATCAGAACTTTGGTGGTCGCCAGCTTGTGGGGTAAGTCTCCTTTCTGCTGAATTTCAGCATCCAAAACCTCAATGGATCCTGATCTGGAAGATCTCCAACCGTAGCTGGAAAGGCACCGGATGTCTCCTGTGTGTGGTAGCCATTCTCCTTCCCCCATCTGGTGAAGTGTGTCCTGGAGAGGTCTGCATCAGTGCCTTCTGCCTTCCTTCTTCGCAAAGGGTTGTCCTCTGCTCCTGGAACCGACCAGAAAAATCCTTGCACTCGCAGCTCCTGGGCACCTCTCAATGGAACCAACGGCAGGCAAACCTACCTCCAGCTGACACATTTAGTCATCTGTGAAAATTGGGAGTCACCGGAGGTAAGCAATTGCAACGCATTAACCTCCCCCTGTTCTCTTTAGAATAAACTTCTGATTGACGTGACTTGATAAACTTTGGTTATTCCGTTCCATCACTTTTTTGATAGTCAGATAGTCATTTAAACACTTCTATTTCAAAGAAAGGAATATAAAATTTGACATCCCTCTAACTATGTTGAAATATCTTCGGGATCACCACCACAACTCCTCTTCCTACATCAGTCCCCACCCCCTCCTCCTAAGAAGAGGCTTTGTGGCTCAGGCACAAAGCCTGCTACACATCACAAGGATTGGACTTCTAAAGTTAGGGCATTATTCTTGTGAACTGGTTTCCTTCCACTGCATCACCATTTACTTTCTTTGTTGTTGTCCAATTAATCGAATGCATTCCTAAGAACCTAAAGATGACTCTATATAGGTTTGATAATGGAGTATTGTGTGATATCACTACATGCTTATTTCATTTCTTAGTGTGCGTTTTGGTACCTATAAGAGCATTTGTGTACTTTCCTGTCTAAATTGAATTATTGTGTGCTTCATGTGTGGACTCTGTACACCCCCGACCACACTCGTGAGAATAGCCTGGACTACTCGCCTATGCTACTTTGATTGGGTTTTGCTTAACCCCCCAGTTACCCTGCTCACTATAACTAGGCTAGGCTCCTAAAATCTGTCCACCAGGCCAGATTGTAGAAATCCATCTTAACCATTACCATGGAAGAAGTGCAACTGTATACACACAAAAAAACATTTAAAAAGTAACAGTAAGATTAAAAGGAGCCTGCACAGTATGACACATTTCAATTCTTTAGTCACGTATATGATCCTGACCTCGACGTTTCTAATTGAAGTCACTCAACACCCCCACACCATGCTGTTTAAAGGGATCAGATAAATGCTGGCGGTAGGAAGTAAAAAAGCATGTTTATATTGGTTTGTCCGCCATACCTGTGAATTGTCCAACTTGCTGCTGCTGGTACGAGTTTTGTGACTGGTCCTGGTATTGAGGAGGAGGCCGGGTGAGGTGCCGCTGCAGCTGCTGCTCTTGCTGGTGACGTTGCTTCTCCTGTAAGTACAATCAAATGGAAGATAATGTCACAACCACAGAACAGCAAATATCCCAATATTTAGACCTGCTAACACCAAGCCAAAACAAAATGGAATAGTTATTTAATTCCCTGAAGGCCGAAGCTGTGGTGTGGTAGGGTGGGTATTGGAGAGTCGAAATTTTCTAGCCAACACTAAAAATTACTATATGCAGGTAGTAATATCACTCCACTAATAAAATACATATATAAAATCCCATTAGCAAGGGCAATAAAAACAGGTTTTCACAAAAAGGCAGAAAAAAAAAAAGACTGCACTCGGCATGGTTGAAAAACACTGAATCCCAAAAAAGAAAAAGAAACAAGGTTTGTGGGTGTGTCCCCCCGCTCGCCTAGTTCGGTATTATGGGCTGCAGGGTGCCCCTCGCATGCATTACATGCATGGCGGGACATAAAAAGATTTGAGTTACAAAATGTTCTAATTAGATCTATTGGCACTACATTTTTTAACATACATCCCAATAAAACCACAATACCACCAACCCACAATATTGAAAGGAAAGTATGGATAGAATTGTAATGGCAGTTCATAAGAGTAACAACCCTAACTTTAGAAGTCCAACCCCAGGTTGGCTATGGTCGTGTGCCCTGAAAGTTCAAGATAGCTTTGCAAGGCATGAAAAAGTTAGGAGGAGGGTCTTACGGACGGGAATATAGTTCCAAGTGTCAATTAAGTGTCTATTCTAATGAATAAAACTGTCTCCAGATTTCAGAGTGCTTGCACAAGCAAGCAATGGCAAAGTCAAACTATTATAAAAGTTTCAAAGTTAGCAAACCTTTAAAAGGGGAAATGTGGGGTTGAGGTAAGTACAACTCACCCACCCACCGTACTCTGGTTTCTCTTGGGACCTGGCAGGTCATCAGAGGTTGCGTTTCCCGCCATTTCTTCTGGACCTCAGTGCCCAGGAGTTGCAGGTTCGAGTGAATCCCAGGTCAGCCACAGATGCTGGTTCAAAGTGTTCCAGTTAAAGAATACAGCTCACTTGGGTGCAGGCTTCCTAAGCACACGACTGGACGTGGGTAAGCAGTTTCTGGCGATTGCCACCGTTGCAGGGCGACAGGAGAGGACAGTTGTCACGGTCAAGTCAGCCTCGTATCTCGGCCTCCCATGGCTGTTGGAACACTGACATTTTGCAGAGGTGACCTCTCTCTGGGCTAAAAAACGCAGAACGGCGAAGTCTGCAGCGCAGTAGCCCAACCCTCAAACTGGTCAGCCACAGATTAGCTCAGGGGCACTTCCGAAGGCTCTGGTTCACAGGACACCAAGCAAATGTCTGGAATGGATGTTTCCTTCACTCTCAAGGTAGAAGCTCCAACGAAGGACTTCTAAAGATCTCTAGCCAGACAGGGTTCATCCAGGACAGCAGCAAAAGTTGGTCGCCAGACCTCCTTCTGACGGGTCTTCTGTGCGTCTCTTCACTAGTGTTCAGCAATGCAGGATACTTCTTGCAGGATTTCTTCCAGGATCTCTGGGGATGGTTGTAGGACTTGTCTTATGCAAAGAAAGGCGAGTGTTCAGGCTCAGCTCTCCAATGGCAAGATCTACCTCATTCACTCACACAAGCAGCGTTCCAATCAGGGACCACTGTGGGTATCATGCAAACATGCACAGCAGACATTCAGGTACCACCAGTATGTAGATTGGGACCAGAGGGTCCCAGCCCACTTCCTGGGAACACACAAACACAGGTCACAGAACAAGATCGCCAAAAGAACAATCAAAATCCTTGCGGCACAGTTATTAGCCAAATGCGGTAAACACGGTAGGGCCAAAGAAAAGCATTTTACAAAGTAGTCAAAATGCAACTGCTCCCACCAACTTGTTTTTTTTTTTAGGCACATCCAAAGTAAACAAAAATCGCCGAGTGTTGGCTCGGGTCGTACAAAATAACCCCATTTCAGTGTACAGGGTAGTGAAACTGAAGACAATTTCACTGTAAAAGGTCAGGACAGAGTTCAAAAACAAAAGCAACACGTTTAGGTGTCCATAGAAATGTAAGGAAAGTTGCTAAAAAAAAGAAAACTTTCCTAAAAATGGGCACACAAAGATGCATTTGATAACAGCGAAAGGCCACAGAACGGGAGAGAGATGATGCACAGATGTGCACAAAGTGATGGGGCACAGAGTGCAACATGCAGGGAGATGCAATGACAGAAAGACATGGGCACAGGGAATGACTAATAGACATTGCAGGAGAAGAGTGGGAGTGAAAATGGGAGAGGAAAAGGAAATGGACAGATGGGTAGAAGAGTGAGGCAGTGGGAAACTGTCAGCGGACGACAGCTGAAGCCAACGGGTGTAGGATAAGAGACAAGACCGAAAGGTAGGGGCATGGAGGAGAGGAAGCAACCGTGGGATGGATTTAAAAGTGAAACTAAGAGTGAATGGTGTATGAGAGAGAGGGTGGAGGCAGCAATGCTCCAGATATTTTGAAGTGAAAGTAGTTTACTCCCTATTTTTGTAATTGGAGCGTAAATGCAATTTTCAAGAGAGTAAAAATAGTTTCTCCATTTTAATGTATGCGAGAGTCAATCCAAAGTGTGCATAGCAGGGCATAGAAAACATTAGAAACAAAACAGTTGTATATCACCCCCAGAATGCGCCAGTGTATCAAAGAGTTCCACTAAATCACCTGCCACAGGGGGGCCTCAACCTCATTGTGCTGCTTTGGGTTCAGCATTTCCGGGGCAGATACCGATAGACTTATTCAATCCAGTAAGACCTATATAAATAGGATATGCTCAGGGCAGAAATCCTAAAGAAATAAATGGAGGACTAATTAGCATATGGAATGCCCACGCCACAGGAAGTGACTTTGGAAATCATGAAGTCACAGCAAGACGATGCAAAACGGTTTTAGTACATGGGATCGGGCAACGTACACCAACATACAACCGTTGTGGCAACTGATCACAATACCTGACCAGTTATTTTCCACAATACCTGCCCAGCCCTCTCACCCATTCCAATGCCATTTTCTTCTTTCAGAGTACTTGGATTTCAAAAAAGGTGGAAGTTGGACTAGTTAATAGGTCATGGTTCTCCCCCTTGAAGAATTCAGAGCTCTGCTCTCCATCTTTCTCCACATTGCAGCTTCCAGTGCCCAAATCCTTCAAACGGTGCCCTCCCCTCTCCTTTATAGAAGGGGAACAGGCTGCATCTGTGCTTGATGTAATTAACCATTTGACAAGACCGTACACAATTAACGCTGGATGGAAGCATTAATCAATATTAAGACACAAGTGCAAAGCTGGCAGTGTGTGTCCCTAGTGCTGCAGTGTTTCTGGTGTTTGGTACATGATGGAAGCTGTGGACTGTCAATCTTACTGTGTTCCGGAGATGTTGGAGTCAGTGGTACCATCCCACTTTTTACCGTGTATCATGGGAGGAACCTTTAGAGGCAACACCAGGATTATATCTTGCTCACTGTGCCATAGCTATTAAAAAAAAATGT
Organism: Ambystoma mexicanum; assembly: GCF_040938575.1. Classification (NCBI taxonomy): domain Eukaryota; kingdom Metazoa; phylum Chordata; class Amphibia; order Caudata; family Ambystomatidae; genus Ambystoma; species Ambystoma mexicanum. The sequence goes on from NC_090926.1 coordinate 406,105,920, forward strand.
TTTTAAACAGTGCGCGGAGCACCACACGGAGTGCAACCAGAGTGCTGCAGTCCGTGACTTATTCCCAAACATCACTGTTTCCTTCCCAAGTACTGTTACTTCACTCCATTTGTGATCTCTCAATGTATGCATATAAACCCCACAATAGAGCAATACCGGAGTGGACTGCTCTACCGGATGCCTTTTTAGGCGCGGCAGTGGATGCTGCCTTGGCTGCCCAGGAAGACATCAAAGTGCCAGGTATTGGCGAGTGCCATGATTACTGATGCGTGCTCAACGACCAACATGTCGTAAGAAGCACTGCCATCATGCTTTCCACTGCAACCTTGTATTACTGAGGGATTCATCGTTTTCGGTGGCATATCAATATTGGAGGCAGTGGATATACGATCAGAGAATCAGTTGTACTGGCTCCGAACCCATGTTTGGCACCTCTGAGTCTTCTGATGCTTCAATCTATCTGGCTATAGGGGACTCTTGTCCATCTCATTCACCTTCATTGTAAGCCTCTGAAAATTCAAAGATAAGAGCCCAGATTTTCTTACCAACCTACTCCTCGCCAAGGGCCCACTGGTCGTGCAGCATCATTAAATACTGATTACATGTAGGAGTCTAGCTCGGCTATGCACACTCTAAACTTCGCTTCAACTGCTTTGGTGAAGCTTTATGAGATAATAAGGGATGACTTTAAATCACAGGAGCATACACCCTTCCAACTATTATCAAAATTGACATTTTTTTAAGGCTGTATTTTCGCGATGACTAAGGAGTGATCAGATGCGAGAAGGAGTGTAGTCACTACTGCCAAAGAATTGCCATGTTTGAGATTGCCGGATTTCCCCCATTGTTGTTGTAAATGACCCAAGTTTAAAATCGGGCGGACCATAGAGCTTATTCCACAGTGAGGAGTCTAATGGCTGGATCGTCGGCGCAAGTAGACCATCGAGCATACCAGGGGAGGACAGATAGCTACGAGTTCATCTTGGAAACAAGACGAACAGGTTTGAATCCCGATCCCACGCTTAAAAACCACTCATTGGTATAAAGCACATTATAAAAACAATTATAATTCCAGTCTAGCAAGGAGACCTGGAAACTCCAGTAGAACCAGGCCACAGGTTCCACCTGAGCATGCAGGTATTATGAACGTGCAGTATACATTCTCTTTAAAATATTATAAATAAAAATTGTAACGTTAACACTGGGTCGTGAACATTCTTACGGACTTTGAAGCTCTCTTTATCCTGTATAAATGAAGTTCCGGATGAATCTATACCTGAGCTACCTGGGCTTCACATTTCTAGGTCGGTGGGGAGCCTTCAAGGAGCATGGTAGCTCCTGTAAAGAGGAAAGCATGCAGCAAAGGAGACAACATTCAAGCTAAGGGGGCTAACTTGATTGCACTTTCTAAAACCACAGCTGTCCGATCCCGTACCAGAAGGGTTACTCCTGAATTTCAGCATTTTGACTGAACATTACAATGTAGAATGTGTGTTCCCGGCTACTACATGTATAGACTTTGGAAAAACAATTGTGGCAGTGTCCCCTATTCGGCCACTGTTGGTATGGTGACTAGTGAAGCTCCTCCCAACCGCACCCCCTGCTTCACCTATTTTTCCGACATTAGAAGACAATAGCAAGAAACGGTTATCTAACCTTAGCTCTAGATATGGGCAGGGCTCTGGGGTTTTGAAAGGGAGGCTTGCGGGTGAGGGTTTGAAGCTGGTGGGCTCCTTACCCGGCTTGATTGAGGCCCATTCTATGAAGTCGGACGTTTCAAAAGAAGATGGTGGCGGTATGTAGAATACTTTAACATTATTCCGGGGCAAATGGGAAGTGGCCTTAGTTTGCTTAGAGACCTTTGATAATGTTTATTCCGCTGTTCTATTTTTAGAGAGGCCATTTAACAATGATCTGGATACACCTTTGAATAGAGAAAAACGTATTCTCTACTTTATGAAATGCCCAGTCCTTGTGCCATTGATTCAAAGGATATTTTACAAATTTAGTTCATTTCTGACCATCGTACTGATTTAGTGAAGTTCTAGTTTTTCTTCAAGTTGGTGAAATCCTTGGTTCTTGATTAGGCTTCTTTTTTTAATGCTGGGCTATGATATTTTCCTCTGCTTAGGGTCTGATCATTTAACTAGTGTTTGGGGACCAAAAAAGCAGCAAATTCCTGCCATAGATCTGATATATCATTGGAATCTGTTAACTATTAAGGTGGCTACCGATAGCAGATCGTTGTGTGGAACCGCCACCCAATGCATCGGTCTCCAAAAGACAATTGACTGGTTGCATATTGAGGCTGTGCTTCATTTACATAAATCTTATCAAACCCAGCCAAACTGAGGTAGTTTGGAACTTTTGCTGCACTTTGCCTCTTGGAACACTATGGGTTTCTCACATTTGCGGCTATCTCACTTAGCCTGGCTTAAAGATAGTTTTTCCATAATTTGTCTCCAAGAGACATGGCTGGTAGATATCCCCATTTGGGATGGTTTTATTATTATTTGCTCCCCCAGAGCGGACAGGGCATTTGGGAAGACTGTATGGTGTCATCCTTTGTGATAGTCGTAATAATATTGGGTTATTTGCAGAGAAATGTGCGACTTTCAGTTCAGATATTTTAGCAGTTAAACTAAATGTGCATATTATTAACCTGAAGAAAACTTTTTATTGCCTCCTAGTTAATAGCTATTCATCCTGTGAAAGTGCCAGTGGAGCAATGTATGTCTGCAATGGATTATATTATTGTTGTGGGGGACTTTAACAAGTGAATGTTTGACTGCTTCTCACTATATTAATATGCACTCTGGGACTTTTATCCAAGCTAGATCCCGAGGCTAATGTATTTGTGGTATAATGGAGAAATGGGATATGTTTTTACTGAATGGTACTATCCACAGTGACTGTCCCCCTCACCACACCTGGAGTAGCGCCAATTCCTATTCTACTTATTTTCCTACTATCCTTCTGAGATTTCGACTCATCTGCTGCGTCATCCTTTTCGTGATTAAGATTTGAGTAGGTTCCGGTTGAATCTGTTCTCAACTAAGGAAGTCAGTGGTGCCAAAACTGGATCGAGTTTGTCAATTTGGTAAAACTAACAGACCCTCAAACATCTAGTGGTCAACTGTGTGGTATTGCCATCTGTGAGGCACTGTTGGCTGTGGACATTTCTATCTCAAGGTTTTTTATTTGTATACAGATCAATTTTGGTATAGTATTGCATCACGTCAGACTGCACTAGCGTTTGTAAGAAACACTTGTGTAAATTGAACGTACTTAAATTGTTGTATTTAGATTAGGTCATTGTTAAATTTTTTAATTATTTGTGAAAGGTTTTTATAAACTAAACCACAATTAAAAAAAGTAATCTGCCAACACAAAAGTTACTGCTTGGACAACTCATTGGCTTGCCCTTGAATTCATATATTTCCAATACTGCCCACAGTTTAACACAAGTACATCTATGTCGCCCCCGTCTGTGCAGTTAGCTGTGCACTGAAATTACCGTATTCTAAGAATAAAATTCGCTATTGCAGACATGTTGCTCTAGGGCACATCTAAATACCAGTCTAAGCGAGACACTGATGTTTTAGGGTTTTCTCTCCATCCTTAGTTTGGCATGGTGTGGCAACTAGTTATTGTGACAACGTCCTGCACCTTATCAGACTCTGAGCTGTCTGTACCTCTGATTTCAAAGTGGTGCTGGCAGCAATGAAGGTCAGGCCACAGCTCAGTCATGAATACTTGCGGGAGGAGGACAGGATGATTTTAAAGACAAGTTCGTAATAGAGTGAATGGCCTCTACCCGGGAAGCTCAACTTTCATGTGTTTTTAAACATCTCTTAAGCACAAATTATAGTAACACTGTTCTTTTGTATTGATCACGATAGGTCGCACTCACAGATTATAACAAAACAGTTTATTTAGCATATGAAGGCAACAAGCGATTGCCGTTTAAACCGGTTTAAACACATTTAATGCATTCCATCATGTGTTCTTGCAAGCAATACGAGGCCTACCCTAGCCTCTTAGTCCCATTATCAAGGCATACAAAATGATTAAAGTAAAATCGCATCATGAGTTCTGACGCGGTGCCATTGCCTGAGTGAGCTCAGACAAAGACTGTGCATCGACCGACCCCTTGCTGCTGCAATGCATGAGCTTGTGGTCCTCGTCAAGAGCTCAAGGAGTAAAGGTGTGTTATGCGCGAAAGCCCCAATTGCACCACTCAGCAGCCCAGACAGACAACTCCGACTTGGCCGTGCTGTCTGATAAAGATGGTATGTGCCTAAAATTGCTTGACTGCCATCTACTGGAGGAACGAGGCAGAGAATTCACAAATAACTGCTGCCAACCTGCTAAATGAAAAAGGGGAAATTAAATGGTGCGTCTGCAAGATTTCATTGCGCAAAATGTACACATATGCCCCTTATGTTAGATTTTGAAGTGAGTATTCTACACACTTTAAGAGTAAAATGTTTTTTTTAGGGAGTAAAACAGAAGTCCCATTGACCATGGGAGTGTAACGTGTTTTTACTCAAAAAATTAATATATTTTTGATAATACATTTCTTTGTACCTAGTTATTCATGAACATTGAAAGATACACGTTTACCTTTAGATCAAGCATTAATAGGGTTTCCTCCTGTGGCACTCCTACTGGGCCAATTGTACTCATGAAGCTGAGTGAAAACAGAGTGAAAATGGCCTTAATCGGTGTCCCAATTTTTGTAGAGTATTTGTGTACCCTATTTTTCATTTTTAGGAATATATTTGCCTATTTTTCGGGAGTAGAAGCGGCTCAGGGTTGTGGTGCACATGTTCACCAGAATTTGGGAGAACAGACTGTTTACGATCTAAAATTGCTCTGATGTTCCCAGCTTTCATGTTTCCAAAGTAGTACATGGTATAATACACTGGACTAGATCTCCAAGAAAAAATATTTTTGACCCTCTAGTAGCAACGCTGGTGAAGATTTTTGAAACTTTGGTGGACGAGGCACTGTGTCAAGGTGAAGGAGAATATCTCATTCTCCAGCATTGGATCTTTCATGGATTCACATGCTTAGAATATTCCCCGTCGACAGACTGGGAACCCTCGGTACGCTTATAAAGCCATTTCCCGTAGGAAAACCTTCAACACTTTTGTGTCCCATCTATGTCATTTTGGGGCCGCGCACGCATGCCCGACTAGGACGTAGCGGTATAAATACCCCACCCCCGCGGCTCCCTTCAGATTTCAACCGTCTCCAAAGTAGTGGGAGCACCTCGTGTAGTCTACTATTTTGTCTAGGTTGTGCTTGGAGTTTTCTCCCAATGTCAGGGAAAGCACTGTTACGCCCGTGCGCTACGTGCGGGTTGAAGGTGGTGTACGAGGGGGATGGACATATGGATTGCATATATTGTCTACACCCTCATCATTCGGCAGACAAGTGCGACATATGTAAGGGCTTCTCCCAGAAGACTCAAAGAACGAAGTCGAAGACTTGTGGCATGGTTAAACAATGGAGCGGGGGCATACCCGCCTTTGGAGGTGGGCTCCACGCGCAGCGTGGCCTCAGTGTCAAAATCTTCAGGGGCCCGGTGCTGCTCGACATAGTCAGAACCCCCGGTGAAGAAATTACGACCGGCGGAGAAGGAATCATCGGGAAGCCATTCTAAGGAGTCTTCGTCGAAGAAAGCCTCATCATCCTCATCTTCGACGAAGACAGACAGACAAGAAAAATCAAAATCCTCCTTGGGCGATCATCATAGATCGACCTCGAGTCGAGATGCAGAGAAGCGTAGGTCGAGTTCGGAAAAGGCGGGAACGCCTCAAGGACCTGCACGACCACCACCGTCGTCGACGGCAGGGCAGTCATCGGAGGATCCTGCAAGGACCACTTCTCTGCCACTGACACAAGTGGTCTCAACCGTTCTTGGACCGCAGATGGTAATGACGACGATGGGGCCAGCTTTAGCTTCGTCGACGGAGATCCCGCAAGAGGCCTGGCAACCTGAGGTATACGACCCAGTTTTGCCAGAAACACTACTGCAGCAAGAGGCCTTGTCGGTGTCCTCTGGAGATGAGGATGTGAGAGTAGCTGGCCCTGCAAACCTCGGGTTACGAGGGATTACCAGGCCTCTCACCGGGAGCATTCTGGGTTCTACCCACTCTTCTCAATCTGCAGTCACTCTTGTCGCTGGAGGTCTTATCCACGTTGCAAACGTTGCTGAAGACACTGGACGAGAGACTACCTCAAACAACTCCGGCTAGGTCGGCCATCAACGACCCGGGCCCGTCTCGTCGGCCACCTCCGTCAACCCCCACGGCAGTGCCTGCGGGTGGAGACCTCTCGGCTCCACGCCACGAGGAAGGAGAGCTGATCGATTCGGACTCGGACAGTAGAGCCTTATCGGATGTCTCGCTTTCCCCCTCCAGGGATCCAACCTGGGAGTCTGAAGCGGAATTAGAAACCCCGACTCAGCCATCTTCCCCCCATGATGGCCAAGGCTTGTACAGAATTCGGGCTGGCCCAGGAAGAGGAGAAAAAGGACAGTTTTCTTTTCAACCACATGGGAAAGAGGAGGTGGTCAGTGTTTTCAGTACCCATCCTGGATCATGTGTGGCAGGAGGGGTTACAGACCATGCGCCATCCTTTCTCAGAACCGACGATAAAAGGTTGTCTGGAGAAAAAATTCAAGGCCCCAGAGGCTACCCCCAAGTGTCTCTCCTCCCAACCAACTACTGACTCAGTGTTGTCGGCAGCGGTGGCGAGAAAGGCGAGGACCCAGCTCAAGTGCACGACCCCCCCCCCCCGGAAAGTGATGCCAGAAGACAAGATGCTTTCGGCAAAAAAGTGCTGTCAGTAGGTGCTACCACAGTGAAAGCGGCCAATTCTCTAGCCATAGTAGCCAGATACGACAGGGAGATGTGGCATCGACTGGCTCCTATGCTGGAGCATCTTCCAGAAGAACAGCGTAAGGCGGCGATGTTACTGGTCAGGGAAGGTGAAGAGACCTCCAATCATGCCATAAACATCACGATGGACCTTGCGGAATCGGGGTTTAAACAGGTGAATAGCGGTGTGGTTCTCCGAAGGCAAGCATGGCTGAAATGCACCAACTTCTGGCCAGAGGTGCAATACAAGGTGCTGGATATGCCTTTTGATGGAGACCTGTTCGGCGAGACGGTGGACGAGGCCCTGAATGGCATGAAAGAGGACTCTGACACGGCACGTTCCTTGGGGGCCCTCCAAAGTGGTTGAAGTTTCCGGTCTTTTCGTCCCTTCAGGGGAGCATCGGGAAATTACAGATTCTCGGCATCGAGAGACAGGTCCTTCAGTAGGCCAGCATACCCCTTCCAGGGATACAGACGGGCTTCTCAAGCGGCAAAACGACGCTGGGACTACCAGGCCCACAAGAAGAGAACAGGTTACTCGTCCACGAGGGATAAACAGACCAAGGACCAGCAATGACGGGCATCGGAACGTTCTGGGAGGCAGGGTATCGTGCTACATCAACGAATGGGAGCAAATAACGGATCAATGGGTGTTGGACACTGTAAGATACGGACATTCCCTGCAATTCAAAAGCAACCCTCCGCACATTCCACCGGCGTTTGTAGCTCAACCCCATCTGAGCGTGTTGCAGCAGGAAGTAGCACTTATGCTACAAAAAGGTGCTATAGAATTGGTTCCGTTGTCACAGAAGGATCAAGGGGTTTATTCCCGATACTTTGTGGTGAAAAAAAACAAACGGAAAGTGGTGTCCCATTCTAGACCTGCGCAATCTAAAAACATTGAAAAGCCTAAAATTCAAGATGCTCACGCTCCAAGAAGTGATCCGGTCAGTTCAAGAAGGGGACTGTCTGGCGTCTCTGGACCTGCAGGACGCGTACTTCCACATACCGATGTGTCGGCGACACAAAGTTCCTAAGGTTTGTGGTAGGGCGGCCTCACTACCAGTTCACAGTACTTCCTTTTGGCCTGAAATCCTCTCCCAGAACGTTCACGAAATGTTTGGCCCTGGTGTCGGCCTGGCTGAGAAGGCAAGGCCATCATGTATACCCGTATCTCGACGACTGGTTGGTGAGGGGGTCCTCCCCTACGTCGACTCACAAGTTTGCAGGCCACCATGCACCTCTTACAACGGCTGGGGTTTGCGGTAAACTTAGAGAAATCCTCGTTAACGCTGTCGAGAAGCTTGTGTTCCTGGGTGCACAGTTCGAGACCCAGTCAGGGTTAGTGAAACCATCCCTCGACAGAATCACCAAACTCAATCGGTTGGCAGGTCAGCTGAAAATTAATACCAGACTGTCAGTGAGAAAATATATGTCAATTCTGGGCGCTATGGCATCCTGCATTCCTCTGGTGGGCAACTGCCGCCTGTTCACGAGTTTCTGGCGGACCGGTGGACGCAGGCCCAAGGGCTCTGGTCCGACAAACTGACCGTCGACGAGCTCCTACTAGCTCTTCAGTGGTGGCAGAGCTTCCAGAATCTATCCAGAGGGGTACCCCTACAGGAGCCGGAGTTTCGGCTAACCATAGTGACTGACGCGTCCCTGATAGGCTGGGGAGCACACATGGGCTCTCTACAAACGCAAGGTCGTTGGTCTCGGAGGGAATCTCTCCTGCACATTAACATTCTGGAACTAAGAGCAGTGCGCTGGGCCCTGAAGTCGTTCCTGCCGCACATCAGAGGGTCCACAGTGAGCATATTGCCGGACAACACGACAGCGATGTTTTACTTGAGGGAGCAAGGGGGCACGCGATCCAGAACCCTTTCCACCGAGGCTCAGAATGTGTGGCATTGAGCTCTGAAACACGATATAGCCATCGTAGCTCATCATCTTCCGGGTGTACGGAACGAGCAAGCGGCCTCGCTCAGCAGAAATATGGACCAAATTCACAAATGGGAGATAGACAGCGTTCAGTTGTCGGAGGTCTTCGAGAAATGGGGACGACCTCCGCTGGATCTCTTCGCTACGAAGAGGAACAAGAAGTGCGGAATGCATGCCAGCAGGTGGCCACAGGAAGACTCTCTGGGGGAAGCGTTCTTCCCGTGGACGGACAAGTTCCTCTACGCCTTCCCTCCGTTCCCTCTAATACGGAGAACTCTGCAGTGGATACGCAGGTACAGGTGCCGGGTCATCCTAGTGGCAGTGTGTTGGCCGAGGCAGCCATGGTTTTCCGACCTCCTTCACCTGTCAGTGGATCAACCAATAACGTTCCCGAAGGTTCCCAATCTCCTGTCCCGGGACGAGGGAACAGTGTGGCATCACAATCGAGACAGTCTCAATCTCACAGCTTGGCTCCTGACTTTTCGGAATTTGGTGCCTTGAGCAATTCGTCGGACTGTCGGAGGATCCTGCAAGCAGCGCGAGCCCTTTCCACCAACAAGTCGTACGAGTGTAAGTGGAGAAGGTTCTGTACGTGGTGTCAAGGACAGACGGGAGAGCAACCTCTAAGGGTCACTCCGGAACAGCTTCTGCCGTATCTGCTACACCTAGCGAAGAACGGATTATCTTTTTCATCAATAAAGGCACACTTGGCAGCCATCTCTAGATTCACGAGGAGGAGGAAGTCGCCTCCCTTGTTTAGTGACAGGTTGGTGAAACTTCATGAGGGGTTTGTTCTGGACGTTCCCTCCGGTTAAACGTTTTTTCACCAACGTGGAGCCTTAATATGGTGCTAGCAGGGTTAATGAAACCACCTTTTGAACCAATGGCCACATCGTCGATGCAGTTCTTGTCATGGAAAGTGGCCTTTCTAATAGCTATATCAGCTAGGCGGATCTCGGAGTTGCAAGCGTTGGTCGTAGACCCTCCGTACCTACGGTTTTTTTAAAGGACAAAGTGGTTCTGTCAACGAATCCTCGTTTCATTCCAAAAGTTCCTACGGCTTATCATAAACACTCATCCATTGTCCTGCCCACCTTTTTCGCGGCCCCCTCATCAGCTGCGGAAAAAGTCCTACATACCTTGGACGTAAAGAGCTTTAAAATTTTACCTTCATCGGACTCAGCAATTTAGATCTACGCAACAACTCTTCATTGCATATGGTCCTTCGGCAAAAGGAAAAGCAATTTCAAAGCAGGGACTGGCCTGATGGGTCTCGTCGACGATTGCCTTCTGTCATTCCAAAACGGGAAAACCGCTACAAGGGCGTCCGAGAGCTCATTCTACAAGGGCAACTTCGTCATCGACGGCTTTGTGGGCAGGAATCGCGCTGACAGACATTTGCCAGGCCATTACTGCCTCGAACGGCAGCATGCGGACGAGATACAAATGGGAAGAGCAGTCTTGCGCCATCTGTTTCAATAAGGTAACCCCTTTTTCAAGAAGGGTCTGTGCTTATTTTGAGATATATATATATATATATATATATATATATATATATATATATAGAGAGAGAGATATATATATAGGTATTGATCTGTGCATGTAATGTTGCGTATTTTACATTGGCATCCTACGTAAGCGTGGCTTGCTATACATATGCTTAGGAGGGTGACGGATTGCATTCACACCTCTTTTCAGGATCACTGCTGTGCATTCTATTCTAAGCATGTGAATCCATGAAAGATACCAATGCTGGAGAAATGGAGTTACAGGTAAGAAACTATTCCCTTCTCCAACATTGGATCTTTCATGGATTTACATGCGCCCGCCGGCCTCCCCAGAATGCAATCGTCTTGTATATCTAGGTTTCACCCCATTCCGCTTTGGAGGGGTCGAAATCTGAAGGTAGCCGCGGGGGCGGGGCATTTATACCGCTACGTCCTAGTGGGGCATGCGTGCGTGGCCCCAAAACGACGTAGATCGGACACAAAAGTGTCGAAAGTTTTCCTGTGGGAAACTGCTTTATAAGCGTACCGAGGGTTCCCAGTCTGTCAACGGGGAATATTCTAAGCATGTGAATCCATGAAAGATACCAATGCTGGAGAAATTGAGTTACAGGTAAGAAACTATTCCCTTCTTCAGAAGCCAACAATCTAGCACTTTGTGTCCACTGCTCGGTTAAGGTGCATCGTGCACCTTATCACCTGGAAGGTATACACCTTCACGAAGCAGCGGTTTGAAAACCAGAACTGAGAAAAGCAGATTTGCAGTTTGTGTTCAGTGACCACTGTAAAGGAAAACAAGGCTCTGAGAAAATGTTTTTGGAGTCATCCTGTCATTTACTTTTAATAACCAGTCATATCTTATACATCCACAAAATTCTACATGGCGAATCCTGGATTACCTCAAATTGCTGCTCCCTCCGCGCAAACTCAGATTATTTTATTTAATCCAGATTTTGACAATCGTTCCCTGCATGTAGTCGGAACATGTGCCCCCTCTGAACCTAGATTCTTCCTCTGGAACAGACTTCCTGCCCAACTTACACTTCCATTCAACCTGCATTGAGAAAGTTCATTAAAACTCAATGGTTCTTCAGGGATTTCTAATCCATAAAAGCTTGCCATTTCCCACTTTCTTGCTAAGTGCCTTGAAGCTTCAGCAGCTCTGCGCCCGGTAGTATAAAAAACATACCAAGAAATATGTTAACACTGCTTTGCCCTTGTCACAAAGGCAAAGCAGTGTGGAAAAAGCAGTGTTCGAGGCTTTACTTTTTTGTAAAGCCGAAAACCATATGGCACCACACGATCCTAATGTGGCTAGTAAATATTTAAATTGATTATGCGAATACTTTGTGTTGAACACTGTACAGTGACAATAAGGTTGGAGTAAAAAATATAAATGCTCTATAGAAAGATAATTTGATCATGTCAAGTTCTAACAGTTAATATGTAGTATCTTTTAGACTCTTTATATAAGCTAGTCATGGGTAACCAAACTGACCCTGTCTGGCAATTTGATTTACGACTCATCTCGTAGCAGCACAGGACAGTTGGGCCCTTGCAATCTCTCCACGTTTGTGTCAGGAATTCAAGCAACCAATTGCATTTCACTTTGTAGGACATACCAAACACAGACATAACACCACCTTTTTACATTGGCATTTGTGAAAAAACAAGTACCTGCTCCGCCAGAAGTTGCTGCTGCATCTGCCCCATCAAAAATTGCTGCTTCTGCTGCTCCATCAGTAGCTGCTGTTGCTGCTTCTGTTGGTCCAGTAGCATTTGGTGTTGCTTCATTACGACCACTTGCTGCTGGCTGTTCAGATACACTGTGTTGGTATGGGTACCAGCCATTGATACCACAGGCGTCTGAGTGCTAACACCAGATCCCTGCACAGAGACAGGAACACGCGAGACAGCGGCCGATGGGTTCTGGTCCTGTGAAAAAAGATTTAAAAATAAATTACAAAAGCCAAAAGGTACTGCACATTCCAAACACCACACAAAGGGCAGCTTGGAAAATGATAGCCGCACAGCTCCAACACAAGTTAACTAAAATAAAACTTACTAATAACTTGAAATAGAATCAACAAAATTGGAATAGCGTTTTTTATAGTCTGGCCAACATACCCTTTGAAAGGAACACAGAACTAATTCTATGCTACAAAATACATGCAGTACTCAAGTCTCATGATGCAGAACGTATTACAAAGTAGCTATAACCAACATTATAGTGACAGTGCTATTAATGCAATGCGAAATGCCGGCCACCTTTGAATTTCCCACTCTGAATTAACCCCTTTGCTGACCAAGCGCATTGCATTATTTGATATAGGATGTCATCAACTCATTTCAGTGCAATTGTTGGTCGTTCCACCGGTTAATGTTATGTAAATACCACAGCAGTAATTGACTGGTTGTGTGCAGTCGTTCAATTTCAGTGTATAGCTCTGTTGTAATCCAAGGATGAGAAGACAATCTCTCGAATATAAACTAAAAAGAAGATTCTGAAGTCATGATGTACAATACAAAAAGAAATGCTTTCACAACGATTCAAATTCTCTTGCCCAAAGTCTTGCTATGAATGCTTAATACCTTATGAACTTTGGAAGTGATTAAAATGTTTCCAGTTGTATTTGACATTGGCAGCTTTCCCTCCCCATCTACTAACTCCCCCAAATTAACCCACCAACCCACCTCCCGTCTTCTCTTTCTCTCCCATCTCTAGTCCTGAATTCTGACTGACGGCCACCCATCCATCCGTATGACCCATGCCCCCTCACCTCCTAAAAGAAATCTAAACATCAACCTGTGCATGCACCATCGCTAGATCCATCTTGAATTTCTCCCTCACCTCAATCTTCCCAGCAGCTTTCAAAAACATCCCACATCAAACCCCTCCTGAAAAAACCTTCACTTGAACCCCCCCCAGCCCGCAAACTGATCAACATCCACTTCCTAGCCAAACTCGCTGCCTGCACAGTCTACCACCAGCTTGGTACCTTCAACAACCTCCTAGACCCTGCCCAGGCCAGTTTCATACACCTTCATGGAGCCGAATCCTCCCTAGTCTCCATATGGGATGGCCGCAAGAACCACAGACCCTGAAGTCTATGCCGCACTCTTAATACTTGACCTCTCGGCGGCTTTCGACGCCCTCAACCGCAAGATCCTCAGACAGGCTCCACTCCCTTGGCATTGGGGACAGCACTAAAGTGGATCTCCTCATTCCTCAAACACCAAATCGCTGTCCTCCCTCCTTTCACTTCCTCCGCTTGACCAGTGAACAGTCCACCAAGGCACCTGCCTACCCCCTCTGCTCTTCAACTTCTACACAAGCTCCATCCCTGCACATATACGCTCACACAACCTCACCTGCTACAACTACGCCGATGACACAAATTATAGCTCGAATCCTCAAGACCATCTCCACCCTCAACCCAGACCTCGCATACTGACTAAAATACATTGGTCACTGGATGACTGTCAAGCACCTACTGCTCAATACAGGGAAAACGGATCATGATTTGCGGCAAAACAGCCCTCTTCCCGCAACCCACCCCTTGGCCTCCTTACCGGCCTACCCCTCGCTGCATCCGCCAGTCAAAAGAAAACCTGGACTGCACAATGGACACTGGCCTGACTATCACACCACATTAACACAGTCAACATCCTGCTACCTATACCTCTGCATACTCAGACAATCTTCCCCGTACCTCTGCTACCCCCAGAGTGACGGCAATCCTGTCCAGTGTCCTCTCCCAACTAGACTATGCCAACTCTACCTGGGCGCCCCTGCCTACCAACTCAAGAGTCCAGAACTCGGCAGCCAGTTTCCTCACCCTCGGCCACGGAGAACTCATCCCCGTCCTCCATAACCTCCACTGGCTATCAGACTGGAAACTTTCAAAGTCATGTGCATTACTCACCGAGCCCTACACGAGAAATGCCCAAAATACCTGCAACAGAAAATCACCCACCATCACCCCAATAGAAACCTGCGATCAGGCATTGCTCTCCTACTGGCGATTCCCCCTTTCAATCAACTAGAATTGGAGGGACCACTTTCTCCGTCCAAGTCCCCCACTATCTGGAACTCCATGCCGCTTAACATCCAACGCAATGGGGACCACCTAGCCTTGCGGAGGGCCCTCAAGACATGACTATTCCCCTCGGTACCCCGACTAACACTGCCCGACTGAGCTAGCTACTTAATTTCCAGACGACAGCACTAACTAACCCCCCCATACAATTACCAAAGAACGGTAAGAACCCATGCATTGCTTTTAGTTTGTGAGGGTAGCCAACGTATTGCATCTTAATATCCAATGTATGGCACTTAGATGAACTTTGAGGCGAATGAAGATTTTGCACCTAGACGAATCCAAGGGGAATGGCGCGAAGAGAAATCTATGGCATCGAGTTGAATCTGATGGTAAGCAATACTGTATTATACTATGGTAATCTATACAACCAATGGCTAGAATGTAGCCACACTCGTTTTCACCACCTCCCAAAGCCAGCTGCATCCATGCAACAAATGAACCAACCAGGACACAGGAGTACGTACGATACTCCCTGCCTATGGATGCTAGACGAAAGAAAGGCTACCCACGGATACCATGGACTACTCTAAGACACATTGCACAGCACCTATGCCATAGAATGCAGCTGTCCCCCCACGATAAAAATTCGATCTAGCTGCACACACAATGTCTCTCCTGCTTTCCCATACTCTGCAGGCCACATTTCATCACACATCCCCTACATGCCATTAGAATGCAGCTATCCACCACGATATAATTCAGCCTTGCCATCACAAAGTATCTTCTGCATCTGCTGCTTCGCATACTCTACCTCTGAGCACCCCTTCACTACACAAACTACTCGAATGTCACATTGCGCAACACCTCAGTCATTAAAATGCATCTATCCCCACCCAACAGAATTCGCTCTAGCGGCATATGTCTTCTCGCAGACTCTCCAGACTACCTCTCCTTTGCATCCATCCACATGCCTGCTCGACATGGGTGACTAGCAGGGACTTGGCGAACACCTACATTCGTATTGGCTAAAAGGCACACGCGCATTCTAGAACCCTTTAATTTCCCATACCTGGACTCCCGTCCACAAGGGCGTTCAACCTACAGTGTGTGGAGACATTACCAATGGTGCAAGGCGCTATACAAATGAAAATTAGATTACATTTCACTTAACCCATGGCTGTCCCTGCTTCTCAACTTTTTGAAACGGGCAACTACTGAACCAATCCAGGAGAGAACTGCTCTACAGATGCTGCATAAACCATTGCAAGAGTTTACCCTGGTGTACGAGCCCACCATTTCATAGCTGGGTACCTACATTTCCCTACCATGCACCACACACAATCTACCAGTGCCCAATTAATGGTGGCCTTGGTCTGCTTGAGTCTAGCTGAAACTTATATCCACTGTTTGACATTCTATTCCCCTTGCCAAACGGCGGCGTGTCAGGAATTAGATCATGCGCTTACAATATAGGGCATACAGATTGGACCAGGAAGCAGCAGCCGTTTTTAGGGCAGGAGATATGCGATCCTTGAGCTTCAGGCCAAGGATAAGTCTTGCTGCCCTATTCTGGATTAGCTGGAGGGGTCGTAAATTGGAAGATAGATTTAGGAGAAGGCTATTGCAGTAGTCAAGCCTAGAGAGAACCAGGGCTCGGATAACATTGAGCTTCTGGGGAAAAGTGAGAAAAGGGAGAATTCCTTTGAGAAGGAAGAGTTGAAAGTGGGACTTATTGGCAATGTCCCAGGTGTGAAGGAGCCCATAAACAATGGGCAGAATGAGGGGGGTGGGGGGAGCTCTTTACAAGTCATCAAGTCATGGGGGGACACGGCAGGACACTGCTCGAGAAGCACAGATACAAGGGAGACTGGTACTAATAATGGGAAAGTAACAGGGGAGCAGATCACCCAGTCTCCAGTTAGGTAGAATAAAAATGTGTGTGGACCTAGGAGTTAGGGAGGAGCCATTCCTTGAATAGAAAGCATTCCTCGGCCGGAGAACTATGAAGCAGAAGGCAGAAAGACTGGTAAATATATATGTCCTGATTCAAATGAGTTGGACAGGACTTTGGTGGGGATGAACAAATGAAGAATAACTTGCCATGAAAGAGGTTGTAAGGCTCCTTCCATGATAATGTCTAACACGCTCACCCCCATGGCCGAAGTGACGGAACTAAGGCAGCAGTCTTCAAGAGGTCCAGGTGACCAATCCATTTGCACACTACTTGGATTACCTAGGTTCCTGTTGATCGTCGTCTTCGTCCTTTCAAGAACACTGAGAAACTCTGCCTTATAACAGTTGCGACTAATCTAGCAATATCGTCACTGTGTCTCTGGAGGGAAGCTTCTCTTACGTGGCCAGGGACAGGCAGTGTCCCTAGGGGGGGCAAGGGGAAGAGAAACTCCAGAGTGGCAGACAACCACTGGACCAAAATACTCTTGCAGCCACTATTCCGAATGACACCCACGTGCCCCTATAAAATACCAACATGCCTTATTGTGATGTAGTTAAAGAATGCCCAGGTTCTCAACCAAAAACCTTATTTACCTTCCCCATACCCTTTTTGGTACTGCAACGAGTAAGTGGGATAGAGCAATGAAGATGACCAGAAGTGGGAAGTCAATGCCGCATTCAGGTCTTTGGAAAATATTAAGCAATGTCGGGAAGTTTAAAGCAGACACAGCTGACCTGAAGGCGAGAGAGAGAGACAAACTGTTGGTAATTTTTAGAACGCTGAAGGCAGACAGACTGTAAAAAGCAACACAAAGGCTGACCAGAACGGCGTACACGGAGAGCGAATCGAAGGAAGCTCACCGCGTGATGGCCTTAAGCATCTGAAGCCGCATGGAGCAGAAGGCAAAGCAAGGCTAACCGACCATCGTAAAGCATGCAGAGCCAGCGGACTGAAAAGGAAGGAGAAGGAAAGATGCAAGGAACACCAAGCCTCCCGGGTAAACCTAGGTAAAGTAAATTGGTTACTGAGAGCTTGAAGGCGAATGCTGTCCCGCACTAACAGCACAAGAGACAGAGTGATGCCATTAAAGAAACTGATATGGATGCAAGCAATTAAGACTTGGTTGGCGACGCAATATTTCAGAAGAGTATTTATTGTACATGAACTGTGCTGAGAACTGGTTGGTGACCCAATTTTAGAACAGCATTATTATATGGATGAAAGAGTAATTGGAGAATGGAAAAGCCAAGGCAGGTTAGTGAACCAGGCAAACAGTGAGTCTCGGACACATACAGGAAGATAAAGTGGAACAGTAGTGCGACATCCTGGCAGAGAGTAAACCAGGAGTAGAAAGAGAAGTGAACTTGAATTTGTGAAACAGTAATGTGACATTGTGGCAGGAGTGAGAAGGGAAGTAAACATGAAATTGTGAAACAGTGACAAACTGATAAAAGAATCATCCCACTTTTTAGGGATCAGTGAGAAAATAGCAACTACCCTCGCAGTAGAGTACACCAGGGAGATAAATAGGCTAATGGAAGCAGTGTGAGAAACTGAACATTTAAGAGAATTGTGTATTGAAAGGAAGCGCAAGGGAAGACTCACCCCCCCCCCATGAACAAACTTGAACTTTAAGTCAAGTAGAATGCATAAAGGGAAAGAAGCATTTTTCCTGACAAGCTGTGAAAGTAACATTGAGGTTAAATACTGGGAGAAAAACGAACTGTGCCAAGAGAAGTAGACAGCGCCCAGGAAAAGAAGAGGTACTTCCCTTACTAACTGTGGCAATATAAAAAGTGGAGAAACTCGAGGCAGAGGTCTCCCCCTCGACCCTTTTAAACCAAAAAGGAAAATATTAGAAGGTAAGCGAAACAGTTGAGGAGCGGCGAGCCCCCCCCCCCCCAATCCCCCACCCTCCTAAGCTGTGAACATTTCTGATCTTTATCCGGAGGTGCCAGATAGACAGTGAAACCTGAAGGAAACATAAGGAGAGGTAGGATCCCTTTCTCTAGTGGAACCTTATTTCTTTCTGCACCATAAAACTTTATATTTTGGAACAAAAGCTATAAGTGTATAGCCTACAGAAATCGCCATGTACACATTATATTGAGTTTAGAGTGTTAGGGTCAGTTTGGGTGTTTCAGCACAGGACATGCTCTTTTTAACATCCCGACAGGCGGTCCTTCGCTTTCTTGAGGCAGGGAAACCTCTCTGTAGATTAGAGATGAGATATGCATTACTTAGCGTAAAAGCATTTCTGATGGTTTTATCTGCTTAGATTCACATGCTGTGCATATGGTCCTTCATCCAGTGGTAACCGCTGAGTATTGCATCTTGTCTTTCGAGAATCGAAAGGGGACGTCGACATGGGCGTGCCTGTAACACTATCCCTATGTGACGTGTAGTGTACCCAAGATCCCTCACGCGTCGAGGCCCCTCCGATTGTATTTTTTCTGCCTAGAGGGAGCCTTATGACTATCGTGAGTACAGAAAAGAGAGAAAGTGGTAAAACGTCTATGTTCCTTCCATCCGAGCGGGGAGGAAGGGTGGGCGCATGTGAATCTAAGCAGATACAACCATCAGAAATGCTTTTAATTTCAATGCTTATAATCACATGCTGTGCATAGACTAGCGAACAGTACCCGGAGCTGGAGGTGGGTTGTGAGAGGGAACCGTAGTGAAAAGATGTCTTAGTACTGCCTGTCCCACCTGAGAATCAGACCTAGAATGAGTGTCTAGGCAATAGTGTTTTGTAAAGGTGTGTACAGAACTCCAGGTTGCCGCTTTGAAAATGGACTCAAGGGGAACATTTGCAATGAATGCTATGGACGCCACAGAGCCTCGAGTAGAATGTGCTCTAGGCTTGAAGGGCAGCTCTCTACTGTAGCAGTGTGTGATGCATTTGACAATCCATCTAGAGCAGATTTGGAGACTGTCGTCTCCCCTTCCTGCCGCCACCAAAACGAAAAACGGATTAGTCTTTTAGTGGTCGAGTTCTTGCCATGTAGAACATGACAGCTCTGCGTACATCCAGTGTGTGCAGGGTTCTTTCTCCCAGGCTTGACGGATTTTGAAAGAACGTTGGTAGTTCTATCGATTGCTTCACATGGAACTTGGAAATGAATTTAGGCGCAAACCTAGGGTGGGTGCGCAGAACCACCTTATCTTTGTGAACTGTTACAAAGTGATCTAGGATTGAGAGCGCTTGTAGTTCACTTACTCTCCTAATGGAGGCAATGGCTATTAAAAAAGCAGTCTTATAGGCGACGACTTTAAGACTTACTTTGTACATGGGCTCGAAAAGAGGCCCCATAAGCCTAGTGAACACCACGTTTAGGTCCCATCGGGGAGCCGGGTTAGAAATGGGAGGGCGAATTCTCTTCACTCCTTCCATGAAAGCTTTATTAACTGGTATCTTCCACCATGACACTTTGTTGTGATGTAGCTTAGGCTGAAAGCGCAGGTAAGTGCACCTTTATGGAGTTAAGACCAGGCCTGAGTCAAGTAAATGAGTTATGTATAAAACAATGTGTGTGGGAGAGCAGTTAATCGGGTTAATGCTCTTTGAGTTGCACCAGATGACAAACCGTTTCCACTTACTGGAATAGCAGTACCTCGTGTTAGGTTTCCTTGCCTCCCTGAGAATGTCCATAAATCTGAGGGAGTTGTAGGTGCCCAAACTCGGACCTCAGGAGCCAGGCCGAAAAGTTCAATGTCTGCGGGCATGGGTGAAGCGTCTCCCCTCTGTCTTGCGACATGTTGTACGGGCAAGGCATTTTGACTGGAGGTGATCGGGACATCTCCATCAAATGAGCGAACCAGGGTTGGTGGACCCACATCGGGGCAACCAGTATCATCGTGACTGGTTCCTGGTGCATCTTGTGCACAATCTTGTTGAGAAGGGGAGTCGGGGGTGGGGGAAAGCGTAAACAAACTTCCCTGACCATGTTATCCAGAGTCCGTTCCCCTTGGAGCTGTTCTGGGGGTACCTGGAGGCGTAATCTTGGCATTGAGCATTCTCCAGAGTTGCGAACAAATCGATCTCTGGGGGGCCCCATTCTGTGAAAACGGAGACGATGTCTCCGTGTAATCGCCATTTGTACTCCATGGGCAACGGAAAGTCTCTGCTGAGTACGTCTGCCAGAAGATTGAGTTCCCCTGGAACATGTGTTTGAAAGCCCACTTCCAAATGTTCTGGGACAGTTTGGACAGCGCTGGAGAATGAGTGCCCCCTTGTTTATTCAGATAGTACATGGCTGTGGTGCCGTCTATGAGGATCGTCTTCCCCTGCAGTTGCGTCTGAAAGCCTTCAGTGCTTTGAACACCGCTAACAGTTCCAACAGGTCTATGTGGTTGGATCATATGTCTGACGACCGAACTCTGTGCGCCGTTTGTTGAAGCAGGTGAGCTCCCTACCCTGTAAGAGATGAGTCTGTGGTTAGAGTGGCTTCCACTGCGGGGGTGGTAAAGGATTTCCCTTTCAAGAGGTTGGCCCTCAACCACCAATGCAGCGAGAACGAGGGCCGGCGAGACAACCACTAGATCGTCCCACTGTCCGCTGGCCTGACGCCACTGGCTGATGAGCCACTCTTGCATTGGGCGCAGGCATGCGTGAGGAGCCAAGTAGATACATGACTCATCATTCCTAGCAGTCGCATAGCCTTGCGTACGGTCACCTCTCGACTGGCTACATAATGAGGGTTCTGAAACATGTTTTGGAGCCTCTCGTTACAGGGTAAGACGAGGCCGTCCTTTGTTAGAATTAGAGCCCCTAGGAATTTTTTGACCTGACTGGGGTCTAGGCTGGATTCTCTCTCGTTGATCGAGAATCCCAGACTGAATAAAAGATCTATCGTCTTTTGGGTATTTGACAGACATGTTTCGTAAGAGTCCCCTGTTATGAGCCAGTTGTCGAGGTAAGGATAGACCAGGATGGATTGCCTGCACAGATGTGCTGCTGCCACCGCTAGTACTTTTGTAAATACCCTTGGTGCAGATGCTATGCCAAAGGGTAGTACTTTGAACTGATAAGGCTTGTCTTGTATCATAAATCTGAGGTATTTTCTGTGTGCTGGCAACATTGAAATATGAAAGTATGCATATTTCATGTCCATTGTTGCCATGTAATCTCCCTGTGACAGCAGTGGAATTACTTTCTGCAGTGTGACCATGCAGAACTTGTGGCTTTACAAATTTGTTCGCTGGGCGCAGATCTAATACAGGGCGCATGGTTAGATCCTTTTTGGGTACAAGGAAGTACACTGAATAAATACCTTCTTTTACCTGTGACAGAGGTACGATTTCTATGGCTCCTTTCTCCTGTAGTGTCTCGACTTCCTGCAGGAGAATGCAAAGATGGTCTGGTGTCAGTCTTGTTCGTGGAGGTCTGAATGTTGGGGACCGGTTGAAATCTATACAGTACCCGTGGGCCACAGTCTTTAGCACCCACTGGTCTGTAGTTATTCCCTCCCATGCCTGAAGAAACGATATTAAGACGGCAGCCGGCCCCCGACCGGGGAGGCATGGGAGAGGACCCGAATCTTCGGGTCATTTCGAACCCGAGGCCGGCGAGCCCCTAGGGGTAGAGTTCCGGCCTCTCCCTTTGCCACGGCGCTGACCCATTTGGGCATACAGGGTGGTGTATCCGCAATTTCCCTGTGTAGAACTCCAATTGTTTCCCTATGAGTATTGTTGTCGAGGGAAGCGTTGGCCATGAAAAAGCCGTTTTGACCCAGATCCTCTTCTTGTAGAGGGTCTTTGTGTAATCTGGTCCAGTGTTTTTAAGGTGTCATGTCCCTTCTTTGCGGTCTTGAGGGCCTCATCGACCACCTTCCCAAACAGATTGGATTCTTCCAGGCGTTTATCAGTGACGCTTGCGTCTCTGGCTTGAATCCAGAGTTCCGTAGCCACGCATGTCTTCAGGAGTGAGCAAAGGATCGACCAGCCGTTTCTGCAGAATCCAAAGTATTCTTAAGAATGCTTTGGTTCACCGGTCTGTCCTTAGTGACAGTGGTGAGGAGACAAGTATGTAGGGGTTCGGGAACCTCCTGTATGCCTTCTTGTAGTAGGCCCACTGGGCATCGTCGTAGCTGGCCTACAAGGTATTGTTTGCAATGCGCGTTGGGAACGCTGCTGCGACCGTGATCCTTTTCCCAAGGGCATAGTCGTTTACCTTCCTTATCAGGGGGTGCCTCGCCTGTTGATAAAGGGACCCCTTCCCGCTTTCATGTAGTCACCACCAGGGAGTCTGGAGTGGAATGACCTCCGATATACAGAGGGTCTGATGGCGAAGGGCGAGTTTTTCTATTAGTGGGTCGACACCTTGTGAGAGCAGGTGTGGATAAGGAGGGCGCCAGACGTTTGATTGAATGGAGGAGAGGAATGGCCTGGCTAGCTGGCGGTTTCTCCTTAAGGATGTCCTTCAGGAAGTCAGCTTCAGGGACCGCTTCATCTGTATCAATTTTAAAGTGAACAGCTGCTTTACGCAACATTACGTTAAAAGTCAACTGGTCGAGAGGCCACCAGGGGGCGCACAGGCAATGGCAGCCTGAACACGCCGCTCCCGCCGTAACTGGGCTACGCAGAGGGATTGAGCCCCCCCCGCGACCCCACCACGGGACATTCACGGTCCGCGGAACCCGTGAACCTCGGGTGCCCCCCCGGGGCTAAAGAGCGGCATCTGGGGACCCCTGGGTGCCCGGGAACGAGCTCTGCGGCCCGAAGGGAGGAGCCCCGGAGAGCCCCAGGCAACGTCCCGACCATCGAGGGAGGAGGTGGCACGCGCTGGCGGCCTGGATTCGTGGGAGCGCACGACCCCCTCTCCACCCCAAACACGGAGCGCGCCGGCGCCCCGACAGAAGACCCGCCGGCAACACCCCTGCGGCACACGAACAAGGAGCCGCCGCGGAGGGGAAGTCCCCCGTTGAGGAGCCGGAAGAGACGCGGGCCGCGACCCGCTTAAGGAGAGGCGGCCTGCCCGCGCTCCCGAATTCGGAGCCGAGGTAGGTGGGGGGAGCCTGCCCCGGGCCCCCACGCAACCCTAAAGGACTCCGGGGGACCAGTCGCGGGGCGCAGCGGACGGCGCGGAGGGGCGAACCCCCCCCCCCCCCCCAAAAAAAAAAAAAGCGCAAGGAAGACTAGGGGGAATACGTCCCCAGTCCTGGAAGTGACAGACCATTCGGAGGAGAGTACCCTCGAACACATCACTTCCCTGGGTGGTGGCCCCTGGGTTCCTTCCCAGGGCGAGTGCCCACCTGGGAGCTCTCGCTTGAGGAATCGCACCAGAGGGCCCTCCAACAGACCGCTATTGGACATCATTAACCGCTCCCCCCCCCACCCTAAGAACTGCTAATCAAAAACAGAGGACACAAGGGGGGGAGGGGGCGTGAGGCCCCCACCGGAGGTCTGGTGGGGCGAGTGCCCGCCCACGAGAGGCCCCCCACAGAGGGCCACACCAGAAGGAAAGAGAGCGCGCTCCCCGACCGGCTCTGCCCCTTGCCCCCAGGGGCGCATCAGCAGAGGGGATAAGTAGGAGGACCGAATGAGTTGGCGCCATACCCTCCAGGAGTACCGCTACCAAGACACCAGCAGGGAGAACAGCGACCCGGACCGACGGACTGACATGTCCCATTCCGAGACCCCACCCCTGCCCGCCCTTACCATGGAAAAGGGCTTCGCCTCGGTCTTGCAGGAGATTAGGGACATGCGGGCAGACATTGCCCAAAAAATGGAAAACATGGACCGCAGAGTGGACAAAGTCGAGGATATGCTGTCACAACTAGAGTCCAACCAGTCCTCAACAGCGACCCAGGAGCTGGACACGGCTCTGAGACTAACGGCCCTGGAAAAGAGAGATGAGGAGAGGGCAAGACAAATGGACGACTTTGAAAACAGAGAGCGGAGGAACAACCTCAGATTTTTTGGGGTGCCGGAGTCGGAGGTGGAGACGGAAAGAGACTTGACCCGGGTGGTGAGGGACATCATCGCCCTCCTCTTCGCGGATGAGATGACAACCGAACCGACGTTTGATCGGATCCATAGAGCGGGGGGGAAGAGCCGGGGGCCCCCGGTCTATTCTGGTCCGCTTCCACTACTATACTGAAAAAGCAAAGGTCCTAGAGGAGGCCAGGAAATCCCGAGAGATAACTTACAACAACGCACAGGTGGCCATTTTCCAGGACCTCTCATCATACACGCTGGCCAAACGTAGGATGTGCCGCCCGCTGACCCAGATGCTGAAAACGAAGGGGGTGCGCTACAGACGGGGTACCCCTTTTCCCTCACGTTTGAATACGAAGGCCAACAAGTGCACCTGATTACAGAGGAAGATATTAGGGGAGCCATACAGGAATATGCAACGGACCCGACCCCGCGGAGGGAACCCTCCGGGTTCGCCGCGGATGAAGCCAGTGCGCGCCGATTACGGGGAGAGAGGAGAAAAAAAAGACAGGCCCACGGAAATTTAAAAAATTGAACCCACCATCCCCATCGACGGACAGGAATGACACGGAACCCGGCCAGGGTGGAGCGAGACTGTCGGACCCGGGGGAGGAAGGGTGCTGAGGCATCTCACGGCAGGCGACATCGGCCTCGGGGGATCCGTGTAAAGATCTCACCACGGGGACTCACCAACTGATCCGGCCCGAAGACAGGCCGAACTCCGGGACCAGGGGGTCCGAACTTATGTGGATCCTCCCGGAACAGCAAGTATGAGAGTTACATTAAAGGGGGGGGGGGGGGGGAGGGGGGCTCACGGAGGCTTGAATTTGGATATTCACCCAGCAGGAGGCGGTAGGCTGGTGGTCCGGCCGGTTACCAACAATGGTAGAACTGTCTGGCTGGACGCCGGGGTGGGGGGAGGGGGGTAGGGGGTTTGTGTTGATGTGGTTACGTTCACAGGGGGGACCAGGGGTCAGTTGGGGAAAGGTTTCAGGACCACCTGGGGGGGCAGGGGGGGGGGGGGGGAGAACGGGAGATCAGAGGATAACACGAAAAGAGCCGGACAAGGAAAGTGCCACGAGTCAGCTATCCAGTAGCGGGTTTTTTTTAGACAATGGCTGATCTACCTACCCTGGGCGTGGGCTCCCTAAACGTGAGGGGGCTGAACACCCCCACCAAAAGATCCCTGGTCTGCAGGGAATTCAGGAGGGCTAAACTAGACGTGCTTTTCCTTCAGGAGACGCACTGGGCGAGGGGGAAAGAACCAAGGCTTCGGGGGGGGGGGGATTGGGGAAGTCCTCAGCGCCTCCCACAAGACCAAGAAAAGGGGGGTGGCCATAGTGCTAGCGAGGGACATTGGATTTGAAGTAGAAGCCTCATTGAAAGACCCAGAGGGGCGGTTCCTGCTGACGAGGGGCTCCCTGCGGGGCTCCCCCTTAACACTTGCAGTTGTGTACGGCCCCAATGAAGGCCAGGCGCAATTCTGGGAGGGAGTGAAGAACAGATTGAAACTATTCGTACACGGGTTGATGGTGGTGGGGGGGGGGGGGACTTTAACATGGTCCTGGACCCGAAAGTTGATAGGAAACGCTTGGAACCCCAACCCACCAGGGCTGCAGATGAAATTATGGCCCGCTCCTTCCAACGGATCAACACAGAGCTGGGCCTAGTGGACACCATCCCGACCCCTAGGGCAGAACACCCCTCCTTCACATACTATTCTGCAATCCACACATCCTACTCCCGAATAGACTACATCCTGGTAGACGAACCCCTGCGCCCATATGTCTCCGGCTATGAGGTTGACCCGGTCCCCTGGTCCGACCATGATCTGGTCCGTACCACCATTATAGGGGAATGGCGAGGTGGCAGAAAAGGGCGATGGAAGTGCAATGACTCCCTGCTGAAGGACGATGTCCTGGCGCAGGAAGTGCAGGACGCCATTACGGAATACTTCAAGCTGAACGACAATGGCGAGGTGGGTGCGCATGTGCTGTGGGACGCCTTCAAGGCGACCTTACGTGGGGTTCTCATAAGAATGGGGGCTCAGAAAAAAAGGGAGAGGGAGGCCCAAGAAAAATCCCTTAGGGAAAAGATCGCACAGCTCCAGCCGGGAGGCCCCCCGGAGGCACCCTTGGCTATGGATAAGATCACAGCCCTAGAAAATTACAAACTTCAATTGAAAGATCTCTTGTTGCACAAAACTGAGCGCAACCTCCAGCTAGTGAAACAAAAATATTATGAGAAGGGGGACAGAGCCGATAAAATCCTGGCCTGGAAACTTAGAGAGGTCCAGAGGAGCAGAATGGTGAGGGCAATCAGGAACGAACTGGGCTCACTAGACCATAGCACCCCAGTCATAGGAGCGGCTTTTCGACGCTACTATGAACAACTATATTCGTCAGAATATGCCGGGGAAGACACTCAGATTGAGGAGTTCCTGGACTCCATCCAGATCCCATCCCTGACAGGCGAGATGGCAGAGGGTCTAGAGGGAGGGGTCACAGAGGAGGAGGTGGAGAATGCAATCGGTGGGATGAAGGCGGGAACGTCCCCGGGGGAAGATGGGTTCTCAGTATATTTCTTCAAGATGTTCCGGTCTATCTTGGCCACATACCTGGCGAGGGTATTCAATGCAGTACTGGAGGGGGGCACCCTGCCGGAAACAATGATGAGAGCCATCATAGTGGTATTGCCCAAGGAAGGAAAAGACCCCACTGACTGCTCCTCCTACCGGCCGATCTCCCTCCTAAATACAGATGTTAAGATCCTAGCTAAGGTGATGGGTAAACGGTTGGAGGGGATAATGCCCAAGTTAGTACACGGGGATCAAGTGGGGTTCGTGAAGGGCAGGCAGGGCTCGGATAATATCAGGAAGACCATAGACCTAATCCACTATGCCCAGGAATCAGACCTGGAGGCGAGTTTGCTTTCCTTGGACTCCGAGAAGGCATTTGACAGGGTCGAGTGGAGGTACATGCAACTCCTCCTCCGTCGAATGGGCTTTGGGCCTCACGTTAGGACCTGGGTCTCCGCCCTCTATAGAGCCCCAACAGCGAGAGTGCAGGTGAACGGGGAACTCTCCGATTCATTCCCCCTCACGAGGGGAACACGACAGGGGTGCCCACTCTCTGTTAATCTACGTCCTGACGATGGAACCTCTGGCCATAGCAGTCCGGGCCCACCCCGACATCAAAGGGATCAAAAGGGGAGAAGTAGAGTTCAAGCTCTCCCTGTTCGCTGACGACATCCTAGCGTATGTGGTGGAGCCCAGCTCCTCGCTCCCCCCCCTCCTGCGTCTGATGACAGCCTTCGGGCAGTTCTCGGGACTAAAAATAAATGCAGCTAAGTCAAAGCTCCTACCCATGCGGGCCCAGGACCCGTGGTTGGACCCCCGGGACAGGTGTGCGGGGATCGCGGTGGGGAGGGATTCCATCAGGTACTTGGGGGTAACCCTGACTAGAGATCTCTCGAGATTGGCCCCGGAGAACTATGGGCCTATCCTGGCGGGGGTTACGTCTGACCTGAGGAGATGGGATGGTATGATTCTATCCTGGTATGGGCGCATGACAGCGATAAAGATGAACGTACTGCCGAGATTACTATATTTATTCACCGCGCTCCCAACGGAGGTCCCCGCCCAGTTGCTCCGTGATCTACAAAAAGCAATCCGCTAATTTGTATGGCAAGGGAGTGCCCCGAGAATAGGAAAGGCCACCCTGACACTACCCAGAGAGGAGGGCGGGTTCGGACTACCGGACTTTCTCCTTTACTACCGGGCCGCCCAGCTGCGGATCTTGCTGGAGCACATGAAGGAGGGGATGGGCACCTACTGGTCATACCTGAAGGACATGGACGCCCACCCTCTGAAAGTGCGCGACCTCCTGTGGCTGCCGCGTAGACTCATCCCTAGCAAAATGAAAGCCCACCCAACCCTGGGAATACTTTGGACAATCTGGAAAGAGGGACCCACAACCTCATACCTCACGACATGGCCCTCTCCAATGTCCTCACTTTGGGGCCACCCGCTCAAATTAGGCAGCAGGGGATTCAGGAATGCCCAGTCATGGTCGGACGGGGGTCTGGAATGGGCGGGACAACTGTTCAAAGAGGGCGAGTTCCTCGAATACGAGGCCCTGCGAGATGCACTGGGGCGGGAGTCCCTTTCAATCTTTGAATATCTGCGCCTGAAGGGCATCCTTTGTGACCAAACATGGGGCCAGAACCTACGGAGACAGCTGACCCCCTTCGAAAAGTTCCTGGACACGGCCACATCAAGGAAGGGGGCGGTCTCCAAAATGTACCAAATACTGAACACTTAACTTGGAGGGGAGGAGAGGGTTTCGGGGGTTTTGGGACGACCTGGCAGGAGAACCACTCACGGAGGAGGCGTGGTCCAAAGTCTTTAAGATAGCATTTCATGGGAACCTATTTACATCGGACATGGAGCACAACTTTAAGATCCTACAGGGCTGGCATAGGGACCCGTTGAAACTGTCCAAGATGTTTTCGGGAGTGTCCCCCAGATGCCCAAACGGTTGTGGCCAAGTGGGATCGAGGGGGCATATGTGGTGGTCCTGCCCCAAGGTGCAGGAGTTCTGGGAGAAGGTACGGGGGTGGATGGCCGAGGTCACCGAGGAACTAATCCCACTCAACCCCCTAACGATGTTGCTGGGCCTCCCCCCGGAGGACACTGAACTGTACAGGTACCCAAGAATGTGGGAGACGATGTTGCGAGCGGGCAGAGTGGCCCTGGCACAAAGGTGGAAGAGCCCAGAGACCCCATCCAAGGAAGATTGGCTTAAGAAACTCAAAAACATGTTCTTAATGGACAAATTGACGGCTAGGGTAAATAACGAATTGGGCTCCTTTCAGGCTAACTGGTATGGGGTCTATGGGGCATGGGGCTGGGACCCCCACTGACAATATGAGTACACTCTGGCAGAATGGCGGGGGTGGGTTTGGAATGCTTTACTCAGGGATGTGGGAGTAGCCCAGGTCCCGGGAGACGCCGGATCTCACTCAGCCAATTTGGACGCGAGAGTATAGCATACCTCTGTGGCAACGTACAACGAGCGACGACGACAGCTCCAGCTGTTCGACTTTTGAAGTGACTCTGATCTGGGGGGAGGGGAGGAGTTGGGGTGGGGGGTGGGGGGGGAAGAGGGAACCTGGGGGTTTTATGACAATGTTAAAAAATGATGATTACGACGCTCCCAGCGTTGCCGTTTGTATTTTTCTTCGAAAATCCACCAATAAAACCAAAGTTTAAAAAAAAAAAAAAAGTCAACTGGTCATCCACTCGCGAGGGTTGTTGCCTAGTGAAGTGGACTGGGGAGAGTCCAGAGACAGGGCATCAGGGTTTTGATACAGGAACTGCCGTAGTTGAGGGTCACCCACATCTGGGTTCTCTTCCCAGCCCTCTATGGGATCATGCATGTCCTCAGGGTTGATGAATTCCTCATCCTGAGTGTCAGCAAGAATGTCATCCTCAGTTAAGTCATATATATCCTCTTCTAAAGAGGGGTCAAAAAGTCTTGGAAATTTAACTTTGGGGTCCATAGGGCTCTCATCCCATGGCCTCCTTGGTGTAGGTTTTTCTAACGGGAAACAAACCTGTCCAGCCTTTCCATACAGTTATCAAACTTCTCTAGTCCAAACAGAGGACCTAGAATGGTCTAGAGGTGGAAAAAGGTCCTGATCGTGTTCATCCGTCAAAAATCGTCGAGATTTTTGTCTCATCGTCGAGAATAATTCTTCGCCCTCAGAGAACTCCTCCTGAGGTACCGACAAAAGTGAGACGTCTCTGTGCTTCTCTTTTGCCTTATGGGTGGGTTCCGGCAGCACCCCCCCTTAGGCCATCCTTGACCTCGGCAGATCCTTGGGCCTTTCCATGGGCCTCAGCGCATCCCCGGGTTACCGCTTCTGAGAATCGGCGGCAACAATCCTAGCTAAGCTGTCGGTGACGTCCTCCGTGGTCGGGAGGCACATAGCTTCAGCCCGCGATTGCGAGGGGGTCCTCTTTGCCAGTGCCGTGGCCTTGTCCTCAGCGGCTGCCTTTTCCAGCAGTGCCGGGGCCTCATCTTCTGCGACAGCCTTCTTCGGCAAAACCGGAACACTATCGTTGGCGGAAGCCTTCTTGCAATGCGCCTCAACGGAACCTGGTATATTAGGGGTAGTGCCCTTTGTCTTCAATGGCCCGCTCACTAGGTGCATTTGTGGCTGCGGGGAGGACTGCCAATCCAGACGGTCGGCGGGTGCTGCCGGAGCTTCCGGTGAACCCGTTGACGCTGAAGTCTTCTTCGACCTGGCCGAAGATTGACCTGGTGTTGTGTGCTTTGTGCTGTGTACATGTTCGTCTTTGTCGCCGGGGTGTGACTTCCCCATAGCAGTGCCTAAGCCGCGCCTAGCGGGGCCAGACGATGTGGAACGCAAGCGTTCCGTCCAAAGGTCAACAACCTCCGGTTCGGAGGTATGATAGTCACTCTCGCCGTCGTCACATTAGGTGGCTGCGGAGGTGGGAGAAAATTCGAACTTCGACATATCGTAGGTCGCCCACCGCTTGACTCTACGCTCCTTTAATTTCTTAGGACGGAGGAGCTTACAAGCCGTGCATCCTTCCTCCTTGTGATCCAAGGGCAAGCACCAGTTGCACTGGTTGCACCGTCTGTGCCCATCTTTCCAAGGGAATTTGCTCCTACAATTAGGGCAAAACCTAAATGGAGTCCTCTCCATAGCGGAGTATGGGTAGAGTAACGAAGACCGAAAGGGAAAGAGGAAGGAAAGGGAAAGGCATTCTCAATTTGTATATAAATGTCCACCCCAACCTCACTCTCCCTACTCTATAGGCCGGCGGAAGGCCCGGCCATGTGGTCGGCAACACCCACTGGATCACTGTCCGTCGAGCTCTTTAAGGTCTTCGGCGGAGGTCTGTAACAGCCATTGAAATAAACGACCGATAGGGTGATATGGATATTTTATATAATTATTCGACCAAAGGTGGATGGGACAATAAGCAAAGTCTTTGACAAGCTGCGCATCAAGGCAACCAGTATGCTGGGTGGAAAAAACAATCTGAGGGACCTCGACGCGTGAGGGATCTTGGGTACACTACATG
The DNA here is from genome assembly GCF_040938575.1 of Ambystoma mexicanum. Lineage (NCBI taxonomy): Eukaryota > Metazoa > Chordata > Amphibia > Caudata > Ambystomatidae > Ambystoma > Ambystoma mexicanum. The sequence goes on from NC_090926.1 coordinate 406,137,308, forward strand.
TCACGTAGGGATAGTGTTACAGGCACGCCCATGCCGACGTCCCCTTTCGATTCTCGAAACATAAGATGCAATACTCCGCGGTTACCACTGATGTCGGACCATATGCACAGCATGCGATTCTAAGCAGATTAACATCAGAAATACTAATTTCCCGGGTTGCTTTCTACCAGAGCCTGGCCAGCCCTGCTAAGCATTCTTTGGCCAAATGCACACACGCATTCTAATCCTACTCAGTGACCTCCAACACTGGATTTCGGTCCCAAGGGCATTCCCACCACCAGCGCATTGTGACTATAATAACGGCAAAAGGCGTTTGAGACACGTGTGTATAGGTGCGTTCTAAAATGTCATATATATAAAATGACAACTACAATAAAATAAATAAATGTCTATAGCAAACACTAATAGGCCACTGTGTCCAAGTCTTAAATCTTTAATCCCTTACACAGTAGATAGGTCTGTCTACAAAGGTTACCAGAAGGAGAGGCTGGAGTATGGGGGGGGGTGATGTTCTCATAAGGGCAGTAGTCTAGATGTCATCCCTATACCTAGAGGGGAGGGGGGATCCCTCCCCAGGAGATCCCTTGCCTCATGGGAAAGGTATCCCCCTTAAGGAGAAGTGACGACCTGTAGTGAACCGTCACAATTAAATCAGATCAATGTTACTCCATGCCCCAACAACAGAAGCCCATCAACTTGCTGTTGTAGTGTTTCCTGGCAAATTATGTCCAGCCTAAAAATCTAGGAGCATAAACTTATCAGGAACAACGTTCTGAAGTTGAGCAATTGAAGTGTGTGGGGGGTGGGGCAGAGGAAGCACGAGGGGTATAGGGGTAGTAGTGAAATGTCAAACTAATGACTGTTCTAGCTTCTTATTTGCTGCTATTAGTCTATTTGAGTAACACCCCACTGCAGAAAAAATGTCTGCACTATTTTCATGACATGTCCAATCACAAATAAAGCCATGAAGACTACCAAGCATGCCCACTTACGTGTCATTGACACCCTGAACATGTACAATCACTGACAGAAAGCGGTTTGCCCGAGTCTAGCGCCAAAGCTGGAATGCTACCAAGATTATGGAGAGAGTGCTCCCTGCCTATTTACATAAAACATTGCAGTGGTGTAGTGTGTGTGAATCTGCAACACTTTTCTCAAAAGAAAGGGAACAAAAAATTCCATGACCTAAAGAATGGTGTTCAGTTCTAGCACATTTCCTGCACTTGCAGAGTACCGCAGTCGGCCCCTCTACTAAGCTCAGAAGCATAGGTTGTCCGGGAAATCTGAAGGGGGTTTCAACGATTCAGAAAGGAGAGCCTAAAGAGAAGGTGCTCCTTGTGGGTGCACCAAAGTAAGACTAAAGGAGCTGCAGCAAAAACCCCCAACAAGCTTGTATTGAGATTCCAGTAGTGGTCCCACTGGCAAGGCAAAACTGGACTTCTCGCATCCTGAGCCACACAAGGTCTAGGAGAGATGCAAGAAGCCACAAAGCGTAGAGTCCTTTGAATCTAGATTGCCTTCCGTGAACAGTGGCTCCTGACTGGACACCTTGACTGTCTCTCCTTGGGGGCAACACTGTTATGGAAGGAAATGCCATCTCTAACAAAGTGTTGAGACTTCGCAAAAGCTTAGAGGACTCAGTTTCTCTGAAAATGTGAGACTTTCCGATTTAGTCAGAAACCTAGCCAGAAAATACCCCAAAAGGGTGCTAAATTGTCCTCTGATCAGTCATCCACACAGGAATACAAATGAGTCATTTGAAGCTGGGGGTAACCTCACAAGGACCTTGGTGCTTCGTTTAGTCAACAGGGAAGACATTTGTACTGATAGTGCAACCTTCTATTGTAAGCCTGAAGAACGTCCAATGCTCCTTCCCGATGAGGATGTGGAAAAAGGCATCCTGAAGATTGAGACATGCCAGCTAGTCCCTTTCATGAAGGAGATACCATGTGGAAGGTTTCCAATGAAAAGGAGCAAATTTAGAAATGACAAGTCGGAATGGATCTTCAGCCTCCCGATTTGGGTGATCAAGAAGTACCAGGAAGAAAACTCCAGGTCCTTTCTGTGTTTCAGGACCCCTCAATAGCATCTCTAAACAGACGTTTCTTCATCCTTATGAGGAGTTAAGAGGGTCACATTTTCATGACATGGAGGCTAAGCCGGTAGAGTTGGCAGAAGTCCCAGCATGTAACCATTTCAGAGCATATCCAAGACTCACTGGTCTTTTGTGATCTCTCGCCATTGCCAGCACTGTGGTGTCGAGTAAAAGGTGTTTAGAGTAATGTTGAGAGTAGGCTGGGGAGGGTTCAGAGATCTGAAACCATATCCCGGAAAGGTGTAAGGCCAAAATCATGGCCTGGGTTAGTAGACTACAGCCATAGCCTCTCTTGGTATGAAAGTGCTTCTGTTGCAGCATCAAACTTGGACTCACCTTGATTTGTGAGCTCTGACAAACGGGATAACCCATAGGTCTTTGAAGAAATGGAAATTAAAGACGAAGACCAAAATTCATCAAATCGGAATTGCATTGCTGCAAGACCTTGTTCTTGTTGGGAGCGCCAAAACCTTTTCTTGAACGTCTTATTCAGGCCTCCCAATTTGCATTTGCCACTAGCCGTTGCAGAGTGGTAAAAGGCCTTGGTGGGGGGAAAAAAAATTGTGGTTTTGATAGGCTAGTAACTTGCAACCTGTCAGCTATATCAGGCCTGCGAGATCTACTGCCTCCTTCCACACTCCCAAAGACCAGTCCGCAATCTCGACGGACCAGCCCTTCCTTAGACCTAACGGGTCTGCAACCTTTGGCTCCCAGATGTGTTTGGACTACCATTCCCATCCGGCCTGTACAGCATAGTCAATGTCAGGAGATCATGGGAGTTGTAGTCCGAAACATCTGGAGAGCCACAGGTTGCAGACCCCTGGATCATCCACCAGCTGACCTGGCGTCAGAATCGACCGCTGCAACTGCGTGCCAACCCGGACTGGACTTGCACTGCAGGCGGCAACCTGCCTGGACCCACAAACATCCCAAAAACGTCTCCCAGGAACGGCGGGAGGCCTGGTGGCCAGAACACTGGTCGCCCTGAATCCAGGACCCAGGAACAACCCCTTCCACGCAGCCAAGCCTCCGCTCCCCGACAGGCGCACTGGGCCCTGGCATAGCAGCCCCCCCCCACTCACTACCCCTCCTAGGGACCAACAAGGGGCATCCACTCTCACGCCGAGGACGGCAGATGGGGAAACCTCTCCTCTCCAACCTTCACCCCGCTCCTGGCACCTAAGGAGGGAAACCCCCTTCTGCAAGAAGACCAAAGATACAGAACTGGGACTCCAGGCACCATCAGGTGCACGCCGGCTCACCCAAGCAAGTCTGGAACAACCCACCCAACGGCTACCGGGACACCAAGTGCAGAGGGGGATCCCGGGCGGGGACTGGGAAGGGGCCAACCAGCCTTGCCGTGTGAGCACCACGCTGACCCGGAGCACACGCAGACCTCCGGCCGGCTGTGAGGAGGGCTCTGGGGGCCTCCCACTTGACTGCCTTAGCCCCCCCCCCCAAAGCCTTTGAGCCATGGAAGGAACAAGTTACTTACCTGTAACTGTTGTTCTCCAGCATGGGTCTGGCATGGATTCACATGCTCATGAATATTCCCCGTCGTCAGGCTGGGAATCCTCGATAAAGAAAAAACCAGTATCAGTTTCGTTTCTGATCTGTCTTTCGTAGTAACAACCAATCACTGGTCTCTGTGTCATACTGACCACAGCCAATGACTGCCCTCTACCTAAGCACCGCCTCTGGCAGCCATCTTCAGATTTGGAAGCACGTGAAGTGGCAGTATGACCAAGTGAAGAGCCGCAGAGGGGTAGGCGGGAGGGTTCGCATGTGAATCCATGGCAGACCCATGCTGGAGAACAACAGTTACAGGTAAGTAACTTGTTCCTTCTCCAGCATGGGGTCTGGCATGGATTCACATGCTCATGAATAAAGAATACATAGCAGTACACACATGCACAACCACGGGAGGTGGCAAAGGCTCAACATTAAGCATTACACCAAACTCAACATTAAGCATCTTACCTCCTCACCAGGCTCACCTCAGGCGAACAGGTTGCGCAGCACTGCTTGGCCGACCCTGGACTCCTCCCTGGAATCCCGATCGACGCAGTAGAATTTCGTGAAGGTGTGCGTCGACCTCCAGGTAGCAGCCCTGCATATGTCCAGCAGGGGAACACCAGAAAGGAACGCCGTGGTAGCTGCGATCGCTCTGGTGGAATGGGCTCTCGGACGGCCAGGCAGCGGTCGGTTTGCCAACCGATGACAGTACATGATACAGCCAGAGAGCCATCTGGAAATGGAAGCCTTCGAGAGAGCCTTCCCCTGATTGACAGGTCCAAAGTTCACAAAGAGTTGTGACGTCTTCCGAAAACACTTCGTGCGGTCCACGTAGAACTTCAGCGCTCTAGCCACATCCAGCGAGTGCAAAGTCCTCTCAGCCGGCGACGAAGGCGACGGGAAGAACACAGGCAACACCAAGGGTTCGTTGAGATGGAAGTCCGACGGTACCTTGGGCATGAAGGAGGGGTGCGTCCTGAGCACTACCCTCGTGTCGTGAAAAGTCAAGTACGGGGCCTTGCAGGAAAGGGCCTGGATCTCTCCCACCTGTCGTGCGGAGGTGATGGCCACAAGAAACGCTGTTTTCCACGACAGAAACTTCAACGGGGCAGAGTGCAGAGGCTCGAACGGAGGTCCCATGAGCTTGGTCAGCACCACGTTGAGCTCCCACGCCGGGGCCGGCTCCTTCACCGGCGGGAACGATCTGAACAGTCCCTTCATGAACTCTTTCACCAGACGATGAGACCACAGGGACGTCCGGCCCGTGGTTCTGGTGTAACGGGAGATCGCAGCAAGATGAATCTTGATGGACGCGTGTGCCAGTCCAGCTTTGGCCAGCGTCAGCAGGTACGGCAGTACCTGGGGAGCCGTAATCCGTAGAGGGTTAATCTTCCATTTGTGTCCGTAGCATTTAAGAGTCGAGGACGCCCTGGCCTTTGCAAGAACCTCTCTGCAGTCGGCCGGTATGTCGTATCCTCCAAACTCTAGCGCTGCAGGAGCCAGGCCTGCAAGTTCAGCGATTTCGGGTCGTGGTGGAGGATGGCGCCTCCTTCCCTGGAGAGTAGATCCGCGTCCACCGGCAGCTTGATTGGCGGGGACGCTGACAAGTCCAGAAGGTCCGGGAACCATATCTGCCTCGGCCACGCAGGTGCGACGAGGATCATCCTGCACCGTGACCTCTTGAGCTGGTTGACGAGCCGGATTAGCAGTGGCAAAGGAGGGAACGCGTAGAGGAACAGGCCCTCCCAGGGGAACGAGAAAGCATCGCCCATGCTCCTCGCCTGGGGAAACCTGCTGGCGAACCTCCGGCACTTGGAGTTCGTCGCCGTCGCGAACAGGTCGATCTGGGGTGTGCCCCACCGTCGGAAGAGGCGATCCACTAGATCCTGCCGTAGTTCCCACTCGTGGCACAAGCGCAGCTCCCTGCTGAGTGAGTCGGCGATGGTGTTTTTTATCCCTGCCAGATGAAACGGCACCAGAAACATCCTTTGGGCGACTGCCCAATGCCACAGGTCCTGCGCCTCCTTGGACAGTGCTGCGGACCTGGTTCCGCCCGGTTTCTTGATGTAAAACATGGTGGTGGTGTTGTCGGTGAAGATCCTCACCACCTTGCCCTTGACGGACGGGAGGAAGGACCTGAGGGCCCAGAACACTGCACGAAGCTCCAGGACGTTGATATGGAGGGACTTCTCTGTCGGGAGCCAGAGGCCTCTCGCGTGCAGATTTTCGGTGTGCGCTCCCCACCCTTCCAGGGAGGCATCCGTGGTCACTGTATCCTGGTGGTCTGGGGTCTGGAAGTCCATGCCCGCCGTCAGATGCGCGCGGGTGCCCCACCACCGGACCGCTCGGCGGAAACTCTCGTCGAGTGTGATCTTCTCCTCGAAGCCGCCCGTCGTCTGGATCCAGCGCGCGTCCAGGAACTCCTGCAACGGGCGCATCCGGAGCCTGCACATGGGAATGAAGTAGATGCAAGAAGACATTCAGAGGAGGGACTTGATGGACCTCACCTTGGCCGCGTCGGAAACTAACATCCGCTGTACCTTGCCCAGGATGGACCTGGTCCTTTCCTCCGACGGGGAGGCCAGAAGGGACACTGTGTCGAGCTTCGCTCCCAGAAACAGTGCGTTTTGCGCGGGTACCAGGTGGGACTTGGCGTAGTTCACGGAGAATCCCAGGTCCGTGAGAAGTTGGACGGTCCTTGCCGTGTGCTCCACGGCGAGCTCCCTCGTCTTGGCTCGGATGAGCCAGTCGTCCAGGTAGGGGTAGACGTGGATCCCCTGGCGGCGCAGTTGCGCCGCCACCGGTGCAAGGCACTTGGTAAATACCCTGGGTGCCGACCGTAGTCCGAGGGGGAGGGCTTTGAACTGGTAGTGACGCCCTTGGACCACAAACCTGAGGAATTTTCGGTGCCCCTTTAGGATGGGAATGTGGAAGTAGGCATCCTCCAAATCCAACGACGACAGGAAGTCTCGTCCTTATCTCTGAACATAAGGACTGTATAGCCAACAAAATGGCCGCCGAGTTGTCTTGTGGCACTGGCAGAGGGGAATCCGACGGGCCGGTCTTCTTCCACGCCAAGGCCGTGGCTTAAGACCTCAATCAGCTCTTCCTCTGAGGTTGAGGCCGAATCTACGACGATGCCCTGCCCCCCCCTTTTTCTTCCCCGCCGGGGGTTTCACGGGGGTCCTATCGATGGGCACAAAAGAGGACTCCCTCCGAGGTGGCAGGGAGACTCTGAGCCCCGAGGTCGCCACCACTGGTGTAGCCTCCACAGGCTGAGCGAGGGCCGCCGCGACAGTATCGATAGAGGGCTTGGCCGGATGGATTAAGGCCTTCACCACCTTAGGTGCGCTCACCGCCTTATCCTTGAGGGGGGGGGACACTGCCTCGCTCCCCTTCAGATGGGGCCTTCGAGCTCGACCGGGGCCTCTCCAGGAGCTTCGCCGGGTGCTCGCCCTTCCTCTTACCCGACCCAGAGCGTTGGCTCGTGGCTGAAGGTGCCGGGGAGGGTGCGCCCTGCCTGGCGCCCGTAGAGCCCGACCGTTCGGCGATCCCGGTGCCAGCGGACTCGCGGTGCTTGGCCTTATGTTGGACCCCCGTCGCCGGGGCGTCCTCAAAGGTCTTAGAAGACCGCTCGGATTTCTTCCTCTTCTTCTCGCCTGACGGGCTCTTCCCTTCCAGCCAGTTGGCGAGACGTTGGTGGCGGTCCTTCATGGTCCGTTCTGACATATTGCCGCAAAACGCACAGTCCTTCTCCATGTGCGTCTTGTCCTCTACAGCTTTCCGGGCGTCGAGCTTCACTTCTCCTGGGCCATGTCCGGGCCTGAGAAACTTCTGGAATCCTCCAAAAGCGTAGCTCGACGAAATCTTCACCCTTGAGGGGCGCAGACGAATCCGACACGGGTCCCCGTTGATCGGATGGAGAGTCGGTGGAGCTTGAGGCTCTTTTGACCGAAAAAACGAAGTTTTTGAGAAAAAAAACGTGAAAAATAGCACTAACGCTCGAGAGCAATAGCACGAGGATCCCAACACATGAACGTGCGGTAAAAATCTGAAGATGGCTGCCAGAGGCGGTGCTTAGGTAGAGGGCAGTCATTGGCTGTGGTCAGTATGACGCAGAGACCAGTGATTGGTTGTTACTACGAAAGACAGATCAGAAACGAAACTGATACTGGTTTTTTCTTTACCGAGGATTCCCAGCCTGACGACGGGGAATATTCATGAGCATGTGAATCCATGCCAGACCCCATTCTGGAGAATCACCTCTCCGCAGGGGTCGCTCCATCACACAGTACCATCCGCTCCTCCACCCACCTGCCGGGGAACCAGTTCTCCTCCAGCGTGCCGTGGAGGGCCCTACACCCAACAGGAGACCCTACAAGAAACTAGACGCTCTGCGTCTAAGTCAGAGGGACAACAGGATAACCTGGAGAGACCAGTGACTCACTCCTCCCTCAAAGTCCTACTAGGTGAAATAGAGAAAATTACCAGTGTGGGGCAAAAACAAATGGACACTTTAAGAGAAGACCTGGCCGAAGGAATACAAGAAATAAGAAGAGACATTAACAAGATCAAGGAAAGAGTGGACACCAATGAGAGGGCCATCCAAGAACTAACAGGTTGCGCGTAAAGCAGACACCCTATTGGAGACCCTGACAGTAGCCACCCACAACCTCGAGCTAAAGGCCGAGGACCTGGAAAACCGGTCCAGGCGATCCAAAATACAAGACCAAGAGTTGGCGCAAACCATGAAATCCATCTTCGGAGACCTGTTGAAAGCCGAAAAGGAGGTGGGCATCCGATTTGATAGAATTCACTGGGTGGGCCCGAAACGCCAGGAACCAGGGGCAAGACCAAGAGATGTCTTTACCTGGCAGCGGAAGCACCACGAAGTAACATGTGAGCAAGGAGCAGCCATACCAGGGTTCGATACGCAATTACTGCGCCCCTCGCCATCCACTCAAACTATCCCCCGGAGAGCATGGGAATGGACGACGATAGAGCCCGGAAGAACCAAGAAAGGGGGGCGACAAACATTCTGGGGAACCCTGCCCCCCCCCACCCTCCGCCCCCCCAACACACAACCCATCAAACAGGGGCGAACAGAGGATCAGGTTAAATGACCCAAGGCACGACCTCTGCAACGACTGCATTGCCGGTGGAGGGTGTGCAAAGAGATCATGCTAGAGCGATAAAGAGTGGATATGATTCCACATACACGCGGGAGGGAGGGCGGGGGAGGGAGATAATGGCACTTCGGAATGGGAGTGGGAAATCCTGTGTGGGGGCAAGCTGGGCGTTTTAGGGTCTAGCTCTCGTGATCACAATGTGAGGGGGGGCTGAGAGCCAGCTCGACCTACCAAGCGAATGGAGGTTGGGTGGGGGGGCGGGGGGGGGGAGGGGCAGCGGAAGAGGAGGGCGAAAAGGAGCAGCACGAGTGGAATGAGGCATCCAGGAGAGGAGGCTGGCCCACTATGAAAATGGGGGCGGCGGGGGGAGGTTGAGTAGGGGGTGATGTAGAGCGAGTTATCCCGGGACGCCCAGGACCACTAGTCCGGATAATAACCCAACAAACTTGGAAATGGCTCGATCAGACCACTTAAGGGTATTATCGCCAAATATTAACGCCCTTAATTCCCATCTCAAGAGGAAAAAGACGGAAAGATACCCAAGAAGAGAGGACCCACACAATCAGGATACAAGAGACCCACATCCAGACACGTGACACCCTCAGGATTAGAATCTGGGGGTATGAGAGAACCTTCCAGAACACAGACCTGTAAAGGGCATAGAGAATGACAATCAAGGCAGATACCTGCACTTGCACTAGAAGGAAGGGGGCAGACCTATACAGTCGCAAAGCTTTATGCTCCGAACACCGGCCAAGACGCCTGCATACACAAAGTGCTCACTCGCCTGGGAAAGTTCGCAAGATCGCCTGTCATTTTGACGGTGGATTTCAACCTGGCCTGGGACCCCACCGAAGATAAGTCCACTAGGTACCAGGGATCTCTGGTGCTACCCTTCGGGACCTCAAACGGAAGATTTACCAGGTTACTCACCGTAGTGACCACCTTACTCCTAGTCCATAATCCCCTTTCCTCCATACTTATGGGACATCTCTCTGTCCCTGTGGGATGGGACCGGAGCACTTTTGTAAAAAGCATCCACATTTTTTTTTTTAAATGTGTGTCTCCTCTTTCCTGTGCGGGGCCCGGCACGCGGCCGTAGCCCCGCCCACCTTGGCTCCGCCCCGCGCATCGTCCATTAGTCCTTTTCTATCGCAAGGTCCAAGACCCATTAGCAATAACAGAGGAACCTTATTAGAGGGGACGGCGGGAGGGCATATGGAGGAAAGGGGACTATGGACTAGGAGTAAGGTGGTCACTACGGTGAGTAACCTGGTAATACTCCTACGTCCCGTCCCCTTTCCTCCATACTTATGGGAGATTTCCAAGCACTCCTTACAGGAACTATGGGTGGATGGAAATACCCCTTACTGAAACAGGTTCTTCAGCACAGCCTGGCCGAACTGAGCGTCAGCCCTAGAGCTCATATCGAGGCAGTAATGCTTACAGAAAGCAGATGGGGAGGCCCAAGGAGCCGCTCTAGCAAAGGACTCCCAGGGAACATGCTTCTGAAAAGCAATCAGAATATCTCCTAGATCCTGTAACAGCCTGGTCCGGAGACGCATGCATTGGCGACTGCCTGCTGAAAATCGTAACATAAGAAGAATAACTAACCATAACTAACTCCGACAAAACAAAAAAGGGGCAATATGTGGAGGCACAGCTGGCCGAGGGAGATGCAACCCCTGGACATAACCCAACCACGCAATCAATGACAAAATCTGATCTCCAGGACCTGCAGGCAGCAAGAACAAGGAACTATCAGAAGGGCACGTAGGAAGTTATGAGAAAACTACCCACTCTAGATAAACGAATTGAAGAGGCTGAAAGCAGACCGACGGAGATAGAGAACAACCTCTGCGAACCAGCCTTCGAGATCAGAGAGGGATCGGATAGGATAAGGGCCCTTGAGGCACAGTGTGACTCACTGAAACAAAAACAAAATGATAAAGAAAACATCCGGCTTCGGGGTATACCCATCTCAGTCACGGACGCAGAACTGGAAGACTTCACGAAGGATTTATTCCGATTCATACTAACTCTGCCAGATAGCACCACATTGGATTTATAAAGTACATCAACCCAGATCCAAACAAGCTTTCTCCACTCCCCCGGACGTCCTGGCAAGGGTGTATTTCTATAAGCTGAAGGAGGCAATAATGCAGGAGGCCATGAACTCTAAGCATAACCAGTTCAGGGACGCAACTATACTGCTGTACCAGGTCTTGGCAAACAGCACGCTAGTAAAAAGAAAAGCCCAGAAGAATCTCACCGAAAGGTTGAGAGGAAGCAAGGTCCCATATACCACTGGGGCTTTGGAACCTCACTGAACTTCACCTGGGAGGGCAAACAATTGCAAATCCATAACCTGAAGGAAGCAGAAAAACTTTGGCTTCTGAGGAGAGCGAGGACGCCGAGTGAGGAAGACACCATGAATCTACAGGGAAAGATTCCACAGTAGCCTGGTCCCGGGTGGAACGAAGGCGTAGGATCCGAGGCCCTCCCCAAAAGAACAAGAAACCAGACAAAATCTGAACAGGGGGGCACCTCCAACAACAACTCGCAGCTTTCCACTTGCCCCCGGGGCCGAATGCACGAGATCGGCCTTAAAGACTATTCAGCAGTAGGTATGGCCACGCTACACGGGCCTTTGCCCAGCTTACGCCGGACTTCCATTTCATCATTGGACCCCTGCTGGATCCCTCCACACTATTTCAGGGAAAAAAGGGGAATCCCCATTAGCCACGGTCTGGGATGCGATGGAGCCCTAATTAGTGGCACAGCAGCGCGAAGACGGATTGGTCACCTCCAGCAGACTAAACTAGGAGAGAGTGGAGAGTTAGAGAAGAACTTTAAAAAGCACCAGTCCATTAAGTGGGGGGTTAGGGACCTTTAAAAAAAATAATTTAAAAAAAAAGCAGAAACCACCCTGTAGATTCACCTAGCCGATAAATCAGCAAGGGCGCTAGCATACACCAAACAATACTATTACATAAATGGTAATAAGGCGAACCATCTGCTAGCCTATAAATTGAAAAAGTTCACATGTGAAATAATATTCCAAAACTTAAGGGGGTGAACAGAGTAGTTTGGTATGCGGAGGGTGGATAAAATGGAGAGAATGGTCAAGCACCATAGAGAAATCATCTCAGGACCCCCTACAGAGCCTGAGTCCCAATCCTGCTACTTGCACTCCATTTAGAAAGGTCTCCCGACCCCCCCCCCACTCAGTTGGAGGTCCTAGAGCTTCTGAACACAACAGAGGAAACTGCATAGGCGATAAAATCTCTGAAGAGTGCGGCCTTGTGTCCTGACTGGCTTGCCGCTCGATTTTATAAGGCCTTTGCTCTTATTCTAGCCCGCAGCTCCCCACCCTCTTCGATTCCTTCCTCACAACAGGGGGGCGGGGGGTATCGCCACATCTATGGAAGAATCACTGACAGTACTTAACCCCAAAACCCCAAACTAGGCAGGGACCCCGAGCACTGGGACTCATACAGGCCGATCACACTGATGAACAAGGATGCAAAAATATTTTCCAAGATCTTGGGGACTAGATTACAACGGTTCTCCAGAACGGGCTCGGAAACAGTCACCTCTCTTGATGCACACAAAGCCTTCGACCTGTTAGACTGGGTGTACATTAACCAAACGCTGTCCCATTTTGGATTGAGCCCCAATCTCATAAAATGGTCTATGTTCTTACCAGCATCCCACCACTACCCCGAGGATAAACGGCACAAGATCGACTAGCCAAATGGTCTAAAATCAAGAACTCCAAAGGCACCCGCCAGGGCTGCCCAATATCTCCATTAATATTTGCATTCTCTATAGAGCCTTTTGCCATTAAAGTCAGAGAAAATAGACGCATACAGGGCCTAAAAGTGTGAGAAGGCACATACAAAGCTGCGATGTACGTGGATGTCCTCACCTTAATTCAGGCGGACAGCTCGATGGAGACCCTCTGGCAGGAAATCCAGGCATTTGGTAATGCATCAGGCTTCAGGGTTAATTACTCCAAAATCTGCGGCCTTGGCAATTTACATCCCACCGAAACTCAGGGAGGCTCCGGCATCCAAACACGCCCATCCCTTGGGTTAAATCCTGTGTCAGCTATCTATGGGTGCAAAAACCCAAGCAAAATTTAATACATATACCGATCCAACTTCCCACAATTAATCAGTGAGTTGTATAAAGACCTGGAGTGCTGGTGCAGACAAGAAGTCTCCTGGTTGGGAGAATAACAGCGGTGAAAATTAACATAGTGCTGTGGCTAATTTACCACTTTACAGCTATGCCCATTCACATCCCAGAGGGGGACCTCCAAAACTACAGAAAAGCGAAACGGATCATGCTGCAGGGCACAAGCATGGGCCGGCTGGGAGTTCAAGACATATCTAGATATTGCCGGGCAGCACAACTCTCATGCCTTCGCATTGGCAAACAACACTAACCGGCACTGATCGAAGCACTTAGTGGGGTTAGGCTCCATGCTTCCTCCAACGACCCTACCACACATAACAGCCTCTTGAACCACCCCAAACCCAGCCCACTATCCTCTACTATGACTACAATAGAAAGCTGGAGGAAAGCAGCCCGCAAATGGGGTTGCAGTGGCACTTTCGGGCCCCTAACCACTATATGAAACCATCCCGAATTCACCACCAGCTTGCACCCCCAGGGATTTGCCAGGTGGATGGCTGACACGGGTATCAAGACTTTCTGGTCAACGGAATGCCCCCCGACATTCAAAGAATGTAAGGGAACATTTTGGGTTACGGAAGACTAAAGATTCCATTACACACAACTAAGGCACTGGTCATCGCATAGCAGGGTGAGGGCCGAGGGAGGGATCTAACTGCTTTAGAGCACACACTAACACCACCAACCTCCAAGTCTCAACCCTATACCAGCTACTTGACAGAACGGACCCTAACAGGAAAGAAATCTACATGCTCAATTGGAAATGGGACCTGGGGCAGAAAATTCCCCAGGGAAAGCTAACCGTCCTCTCCCCCCCTACCCCACATGACCAGATGGCTCAAGTCGTACTACCGAAGGGACGGACGCCAAAACCACAGGCCAGATCGAAATCCCCAGAACGCAAGAACTAGCTCTGAGGCAACAAACTCACTAAAGGTCGGGAAGCGGTCCAAGAAGGCCTAGCCTCAAGCACAACAGGACTCTCTCCAGAAGCGAAGAATTAAACACCACTATCAAGAAACCGGTGCATCGGAAAAAGGGGCAGATCCATCTAACTGCTCTTACCATGTCTACATATATGTCTAATAATTAAGTTGATGTATACAATGTGAAAATGCTTAATAAAATGTTGAAAAAAATATTGTTGCTCCACCATACTTCCAACATGGAGCGTGCCTTTTCTACCTGCATGGCCCAGAGGCCATTCTCGTTGGATCTGGCACCCAAGTACTCATAAAATTGGACTTGTTCCAATTATTGGCCTTCCACATCATTGCCCAGTCTACAATGGTTGGCAAATTTAGGCTTGAAGACCAGGACCCAGCTCTCCAGATAAGGTGCGCATTGCTCCATTTTACGCATGCAATTATGGCCATTACGGAGCATTTCATTTTCTTCTGCGTACTGTTTACGCTGTATTTATTTTCATTAAAAAGCATACTTTCCTCCACTAGATGGCAATAGAGTGCAAAAGGGGTCTTGGATCTGCACTAGTGTGCCGTGCTGGGTCTTGAGCTTATGGAACAAGCCCCTAAAAATGAAATACAGGCCATGGGTGTCCTCCAGGGAATGTTTTGCTGCATTCCCCGACTCTGGGAAGATTCCCATGCGGGCCAGGAGCTCTGCATGAGAGGAGTAAAACCTAGAAAAACGGAAACAAAGAATTCACCCATTTCATAAAAACAGTCATCGTCTGTGGGGAGGGCATTTATGGATCAATAATGTCTCACTTGGTTAAGGTCTCGAGGAGGAGGAGCCTTTATTGATTCGATTGGCCAGAGTAAGCCAGGGATGTGAAGGCAAACATTAAATAGCAGCGTGAACAGTGAGTAGGGAAGCCTTAAACAAAGTACAAGGTGAAACCAGGCTCACTACCATCATGCTGTGTCAAGTTGTGAACGCATTCCCCACACCTTGGGCCTTCCTGCAGAGCTAACGCATGTGCAGCATGTGGCATAATAAGTGCATTGTTCTGCCCCGCTCGCCCCTTCCCTTCCTGGTCTCTGAGACCCGTAATTAGGGCTTGCCCTCGCCCCCTCCCCTCTGCAAGACATTTCCTGCGCAAGTGTCCTTCACTCCACAGTACTGCCGCATACTTTCATAGGAAGAGTAGCCTTGGGCTTGCAGCTGAGACAGGGGGCCTCGCAGCTGAGACAGGGGGCCACAAACCAACAGGGGCGGTGATGCCAGGAGACACCAGCCAGGTGAGCATCCTGCCCTTTTGCTGCTGCTATCGCACCTGCGTTGGGATGCTTTTTCTTTCTCCCAAGACAGTTCTAGAATCGGCTCAGGCCGACATTCAAGCACTGACAGTTTAAGTGGCAGAGCTTTTAATATGCATGATAGTTAAAGTGAGCAACCCAAAGCGCCCATTTAATTATGTGTTTGTATTAACACATTAAATGGGCGCTTTATATATCTAGCTTGACACGCAAACAAAATGTGCTTTAAGTCACTAATGAAATGTTTTCAACTTGATGAATAACAATGAGCTGGTGGTTTGTTGCAAGGAATCTCCATATCTGAGTTTATTATACAACATCTTTTATTACATGTCTTAAATCACTGCAAGTACTGTGGGGTTCAGGTTGACATTATATTGCATTCTGGGACTTACAGTATACCATTCAGGATGAACATTAAATCCTCAATGATAATCCTTTGGCTTAACACGTAGCTGTAAGGATTTACATGTTGTCATGCGGGGTTATTATGCAATTTGTGTTTTTTGTAAGTAAACTCTCTAAGATCATTACTGTTGGCTTTGAAATCCAAACTATTTGTACCAAGTAAAGCTTGGAAGCGATGTGGTCAAATTTGCAAGTGGATTAAAATCCTTGCTTCACAGTTCAGGCAAGGTTGTGATCCTGGTCCCGTCCCGCACTCCCCCTTGCCTACCCACCCCATCTGTCTGGCCACCCCCCACTCTCCTTTTTGGATGCAGCCAGAGTACCAGTAGTTCCTTTTTTTGCTCTTCCACCACTCTTTAATCCACCCTGATATGATTAGCGATTACGGGCTAAATTGGCTATGATGCGTGTCATACCAGAGATGCAGATTCTTGACTATCTTGGAAGAAACCTATTGGGCAATCAAGACTGCTCACCTATGATGAAAGTACAAGATGGGGGAAGGAACAGGTGAGTTTTTAATACTTGGAGTTCATCTGAATTTATATTAAAGAAGCAGCAAGGAGTAAGCCACGAGACATACACTTTGGGCCTAATTCACAAACCTTTTATAATGGCAACACCCCATTGGAAAACGCTCAATGAATTAGGCCCTTTGTCATGTGCATTATATAAATGGTCACTACTATTAATGGTATAGTTCAAACAGTGGAAAAGAGGTCAGGCTTTTTTGAGTAGTAACTAGTTGGCAATAAATCACTTGTTATAGACATTTCTGTTTTTGCTAAAAAGGCACAGTGGCAAAATGAGTTGCCCAGGATCACACACTTTAGTGTTGAAGCAGGGATTTTGGACCAGTGTGCAACCTATGCACTTGTCTGCATTTCTTCCCAACTGTAATTGCCAGAATCATTTTGGTTTTGTACACAATGTGGGGATCCACATTTTTTTTTTCTCCCTCTCTCTCCAAAAGCATTTCTGATGGTTGTATCTGCTTAGATTCACATGCTGTGCATAGTCCAACATCCAGTGGTCATGGCGGAGTATTGCATTTTGTTTTTCGTAGTCGAAAAGGGGACGTCAACAAGGCATGTCTGTAACACTATCCCTAGAAGTACGTGCGTTGTACCCACAATCCCTCACGCGTCGAGGTCCCTCTGTTTGTATTTTTTCTGCCCTGAGGGAGCCTTCTATACGTGAGTGAGTGAGTACAGAAAAGAGAGATGTAGAAAGGTGTCTATGTTCCTTCCATCCGAGCGGGGAGGAAGGGTGGACGCATGTGAATCTAAGCAGATACAACCATCAGAAATGCTTTTTCGGTAAGTAATGCATTGTCTTCTGATGTTTGTCAATCTGCTTAGAATCACATGCTGTGCATAGACTAGCGAGCAGTACCCGGAGTTGACGGTGGGTTATGAGAAGGAACAGTAGAGAAAAGATGTCTTAATACTGCCTGTCCCACCTGGGAGTCAGATCTAGAGTGTGCATCTAGACAGTAGTGTTTTGTAAAGGTGTGCACAGAACTCCAGGTTGCCGCTTTGCAGATGGACTCAAGGGGAACATTTGCAATGAATGCTATGGATGCCCCAGTGCCTCGAGTAGAATGTGCTCTTGGCTTGAAGGGTAGTTCTCTCTTAGCAAGAGTGTAACAGAGTGATGCATTGAACAATCCATCTAGATATAGTGGACTTTGATACTGCATCTCCTTCTCTTCCTGCTGCCACCGAGACAAAGAACTGATTAGTCTTTCTCAGTGGTCTGGTTCTTTCCATGTAGAACATGACAGCTCTGTGCACATCAAGTGTATGCAGACTTTTTTCTCCCGAATTGGAAGGGTTTTGAAAGAACGTTGGTAGTTCTATTGACTGGTTTACATGGAATTTTGAGATGAATTTCGGTGCAAACCTTGGGTGCGTGCATAGAACCACTTTATCTTTGTGAACTGCTAAAAAGGGATCTAAAACAGAAAGAGCCTGTAGTTCACTTACTCTCCTAATGGAGGTGATAGCTATTAGGAAAGCAGTCTTAAGAGTGAGGTCTTTAAGTGTTGCTTTGTGCATGGGTTCAAAGGGTGAGCCCATGAGTCTGGTAAGTACCACATTCAGGTCCCAGCCGGGAGCTGGGTTTGCTATCGGAGGGTGTATTCTCTTTACTCCCTCCATGAAGGCTTTGATAACTGGGACTTTCCACCACGACACTAAGCTGGGAAGTGGTGTATGCAGAAAGTGCCGCTAGGTGGACTTTAATGGAATTGAACACTAGACTTGAGTCCAGTAAATGGGTCAGGTACAGGACAATGTGCGTGGGGGAGCAGTCAACTGGGTCGATGCTTCTTCCTCTACACCAGATGACAAATCTCTTCCATTTGCTAGAATAACAGTGACGAGTGTTAGGCTTTCTAGCATCCCTGAGGATGTCCATGCATCTCTGTGGGAGTTGTAAGTGTCCAAATTCTATGATCTCAGGAGCCAGGCTGCTAAGTTCATGGTCTGAGGGCATGGATGCAGTGTCCTGCCCTTGTCCTGTGACAGCATGTTGTGCGGGCAGGGAAGTTTCACTGGGGGAGATAGAGACATCTCCATCAAGTGAGCGAACCATGGCTGCCAGGCCCACATAGGGGCCACTAGTATCATGGTAACTTGTTCTTGGTGCATCTTGTGCACAATCTTGAGAAGGGGAATCGGGGGAAAGGCGTAAGCAAATTTCCCTGACCATGGAATCGATAGACCGTTCCCCTTGGATTGGTTCTGGGGGTACCTGGAGGCGTAATCTAGCATTGTGAGTTCTCCAGAGTTGCGAACAGGTCTATTTCTGGGAATCCCCATTGTGTGAAGACGTCGAAGACGATGTCTTCGTGCAACTGCCATTCGTACTCTGAGGGCAGAGGGAAGTCTCTGCTGAGTTCGTCTGCTAGCAGATTGAGTTCCCCTGGTAAGTGTTGCGACAGTAGGAACATGCGTTTGAGAGCCCACTTCCAGATATTCTGGGCCAGCTTGGACAGTCCTGGAGAGTGGGTGCCCCCTTGCTTGTTGAGGTAGTACATGGCTGTGGTGCTGTCCGTAAGGACCATCACTGTCTTCCCTTGTAGGTGTTCCTGGAAGGCTTTTAGTGCCTTGAACACGGCCAGTAGCTCCAGTAGGTTTATGTGCTTGGATGCTACGCTCGGAGTCCACACTCCGTGAGCAGTCTGATGGGATAGGTGAGCCCCCCATCCTGTGAGGGATGCGTCTGTGGTTAGAGTGGCTTCCACTGCGGGTGTGGCAAAAGGTTTCCCTCTTACCAGGTTTTCCTTTGTCCACCACCGTAGCGAGAAAACCAAGGCCTGCGAGACCACCACTAAATCGTCCCATTGTCCGCTGGCCTGACACCACTGGCTGTTGAGCCACTCTTGCATTGGACGCAGGCGCGCGTGAGGTACCAAATAAATACATGACGCAATCATTCCTAGCAAGCGCATCGCTTTGCGCACCGTCACCTCCCGACCTGCCACATATTGGGGGATCTGGAACAGCATGTTTTGGACCCTCTCGCTGGAGGGGAAGACGAGGCAGTCCTTTGTTCGAATTAGAGCCCCTAGGAATTGTTTGACTTAGCTGGGGTCTAAGCTGGACTGGAGCAAAAGGTCTACAGTCTTTTGGGTGTTTGAGAAGCATGTCTCGTAAGAATCCCCTGTTATGAGCCAGTCGTCGAGGTAAGGGTATACTGGGATGGATAACCTGCGCAGGTGGGCCGCTGCCACTGCCAGTACTTTCGTGAATACCCTTGGTGCAGATGCTATGCCGAAGGGTAGGACTCTGAACTGGTAGTGTTTGCCCTCTATCATGAACCTGAGGTATTTTCTGTGCGCTGGCAACATTAAAATATGAAAGTATGCATCTTTCATGTCCAGTGTTGTCATGTAATCTCCCTGTGATGGCAGTGGGATCACTTCCTGTAAGGTCACCATACGAAACTTTTGGGGGTTGACAAACTTGTTCGCTGGGCACAGATCTAATACAGGGCGCATGGTTAAATCCTTTTTGGGTACAAGGAAGTACACTGAATAAATACCTTCCGTTACCTGAGATAGAGGCACAACCTCTATAGGTCCTTTTTCCAGTAGCTGGTCCACTTCTTGGAGAAGGATGGCGAGGTGTTCTGGTGTCATGCGTCGTCCCCTCGGGGGTCTGTATGTTGGGGAACTGTTGAACTCTATACAGTAACCGCGGGCTACGGTGGATAGTACCCAGCGGTCTGATGTTATTCCCTCCCATGCTGGAAGAAAGAATGTTAACCGGCCCCCGACCGGCAATGCATGGGAGGGGACCCGAATCTTCACGTCACTTGGTGTTGTTGGTGGCTTGGGAGCCTCTAGGGGTGGAACCCCGGCCTCTCCCCTTGCCACGGCGGTGCCCTCTCTGATTGTACTGGCCACTATTACTTTGGTAGTTGTTGGCAGAATATTGAAGTTGTTGATTCTGTTGCTGGCGTTGGCCACGAAAAGAACGCTTGTTGCCAAATCCCCGCCTGTTAGGGAGCTTTGAGATTTGGTCCAAGGTTTTTATGGTATCAAATTCTTATTTCGCATTTTCCGGTGCGTCGTCCACTGCCTTTCCAAAGAGGTTAGACTCTTCAATAGGCTTCTTAATGAGCGCCGCTTGCGTTTCCGCCTTAAACCCGGAATTGCGAAGCCAGACGTGGCACTTCAGCAGAATTCCCTGTACTAAAGAGCGGCCAGCTGTTTCCGCTGCATCGAGGGTATTCTTAACGATTCATTGGTTGACCAGAGACCCTTCATTAACTGTAGCCAGCAATCTAGTTTTTAGGGGTTCAGGGACTTCCTCCATGTCCTGCTTAAACTTTCGCCATTGCGCATCAGCGTAGCTTGCCCGCAATGTGTTCTTATTGGCAATTATAGTTGAGAACGCTGCCGAGGTGGTAATTCTTTTGGCTAGGGCATAAAGCTTTTTCCCCTCTTTATCCAGGGGTGCCTCGCTGGTAGACAGTGGAACCCCAGCCCTTTTCCTAGTGTTAGCCACCACTAAGGAGTCCGGGATTGAGTGACCCTTAATATATAGTGGGTCTGATTGAGAGGGTAAGAACAATTTTTCCATTCTTGGATTAACCCCTCTTATTAGTGCAGGGGTGGCCAGTGAAGGGTTGATTTGTCTCTTAACAGAGGCGAGTATTGGAATTGTTTGGCTGGTGGGGGGTTTTTCTTTGATAATCCTTTCCACGAAGTCAGTGTCTGGGGGTGACCTCCCCAGTTTCGACCTCAAAATGTGCTGCTGCTTTCCTCAGCAGCGCATTAAAGGTGGGCTGGTCGTCAACAGGCGAAGGGTTCCTGACTGGTGTGGTTTGAGGAGACCTGATGTCTATAATGTCTGGCTCTGTAGACCCTGATGGGGCCTGCCAGGGATTTGGGTCACCCTCACCTGGGTCTTCTTCGTACCCTTCCTCTCTTATGTTAGTGTCCTCATGGAAGCCTTCTCCCTCTTGTTGGTTCTCATCATTAATTAACTCCTCCTGGAAGTAAGAGTTCATATCCTCCTGAAAGGGGTTATAGAACAACTTCGGGTATTTAGCCCTTGGACTTTCTAGGAGTACCTTCCTAGGTCTTTTAGGTGTCCAATTTTCTGGAATGGCCAGGAATCTGTCTAACTTGTCCATACAGGACTGGAACTTCTCTAAGGTCCACTGAGGTAGGCCAGAGCGGTCTGGGAGTGAAAAAGGAGTCTCTTCTTGTATTCGCCTAGATCTGTCCCATAGCGTCGAAGATAAGGTGCCTTCGCCTTCTGAGAAATGTTCTGGCAGGCTAGGGCTTTCCGTCGACAGCAGGAGCTGTCCCAGCCTACTTTCAGGCACCTTCAGTGTTTCTTTGGCCTTGTGCGCGGTTTTCGGCGTGTCACTTGACGTCTGTCTCTGGCCGTCCTTAGAAGATATACGCGCAAGGCTTTCGGCGATCATTCTGTCTGCCGAGGGATCGCTCGCCGTCGCGCTAGGTACCGTCGAGTCTTTACTGGCAACGTGCGCGCTAGGTACCGTCGAGTCTTTACTGGCAACGTGCGCACTCTTACGAGGCGCCTCGCCGCCTGAGGGTTTGGGGTTAGCGCCCTTATTTCCAGAGTGCCCGGTCGCCGGGAGCGGGGAGGGCTGGCGACCCTTGCGGTCGGCGGAAGACGCCGGTGGGCCCGGCGCCTCCGTTGGCGCTCTGGCTGCCTTCGCCTTCGACGAATGCGTGCCGTGGGGTATGTGTTTTTGAGATTTCTTGTGTGCGTCCTTGTCGCCGGGGTGTTCATCCCCATAAGCTGGGCGTGAGCCGGGCTTGTCGGGGCCAGGGACGGACTAAGAGGAGCGCAAACGCTCCCTCGAGAGGTTTACAACCTCTGTTACAGAGGCCGTGTAATCACTGTCCTCGTCACATTCGGCGGCAGCGGGCGAGGAATCTGACTTAGACATGGCGTAAGCCGCCCACCTTTTGACCCTACGGTCCTTTATCGTTTTGGGCTTAAGTAACTTAAAGGCCGGCCGCACAGCCGTCCTTGTGATCGAGGGGCAAGCAACGGTTGCACCGTTTGTGCTTGTCCTTCCAGGTATATTTGCCCTTGCAAAGCGGGCAAAACCTAAAGGGCGTCCTCTCCATAGCTGAGGGCAAGAAGTGTGATTACGACCTCGAAAGAGGGAGGGGAAAGAGAAAAGCATTCTCGGAGAGAAAAGAAAAAAGACATACTTGACCAGCCAGCCTCCCATTGGTGTGCGCAAGTGGGGGCACAGAACCACAATCAGTTCAGGTCTGCTTGGGGGAGGTGTGCTGCCTTGCGGGTGGCGGCGCAGTTGACCTTCGCTGCCTTGAGAGCATCCCCTGTATGCTTCTTGAGTGGAAGAGCATGAAGGCTGCTTGTAAGGGGTACTATATCCCTTTGAAGATCCTCCTAGCATTCCTCTGGATGAGCGAAAGGACGAGGATCGTCATGTTTAAAGTTCAGAGGGAACGTGCCGTCTGTCAGTCTTTATTGCCTGCAAAGACTCATCGACCGCCTTTCCGAAGAGGTTCTCCCCGTTAAGCGGCATATCCAGCACCTTAGTCTGAAAGTCCTGGTGGAGTTTGTAACCTTCAACCAACCTTGACGGTGCAGAGACACCCACTTCCCCCATCTGGCGAAAACCTGTGCCGGCGATGTCTACCGCCACTGTGATGGTAGAGGCTGCCGTGTAAATTATTCGCTTGCCCATCGCATCCAACCTATTCCCCTCCTCGTCCGGAGGTACCATGGCTGCCGACAACTGATTGGCCGAGCGTTTCCTAGCTGCAGGCGAGACCACTGAATCGGCACCCTGTACTTACTAGTCTGTTTCAATTAACGTGGGACCAGCCTATTGTCCTACCGCTAGGCCAACCTTTGTGCATCAATTTCCATTTGAATTAACTGGCATAACGCTTAGACCAATCTCTCCATCCAATTGATGGACCTGCCTAGCTGACCAACAGACTAGTCAATGTACTTGACTAGTCCATCTACCCTGACCAAATACAGAATTGGATCAACGCCCCCCCCCCCCCAGCCACCACTTCAGCCACGCTAGGCGGGTTACTTCTCACCATGTTCCCATACTGCCTCACCCCCAACCATATACCCTGCACAGGCAGCCATTTTATCACCTACAAAAATAGTCTTTCCAAGCCAGCCTGCCAAGACACCACCCGATACCATGCCCCACGCCCTTCCTGCCACTACTCTCATCATTCCCACCAGCCACCAACAACTCAGTCAAATCTCAATCTAATGCCAATACTCATGTCACCATCCAGGATTCCAATACCCAGACTCTCACAGAGGCTTACTCTAAAGCTCAAGAGAATTCCTGAAATCCATTCATTACCTGTCCTCGGCGAGGTAAGACACTGCCGTCTGAGGTGACGAACCCAGCATCGGATCAACTGCCCCAAATACAATGACACTGTGTAATCCGTTTTTTCCCCAGTTATCACCACTACACCTCTATAACCAACACCTGAACACCTGACC
Source organism: Ambystoma mexicanum (assembly GCF_040938575.1). Lineage (NCBI taxonomy): Eukaryota > Metazoa > Chordata > Amphibia > Caudata > Ambystomatidae > Ambystoma > Ambystoma mexicanum. Next base: position 406,160,886 of record NC_090926.1, read on the forward strand.
ATTACAACAGTAGAAACTCTCACTCTGAAACGCCCTACCATCCTTCATTGCGCCCTCATAAATGCCTGCTCGCTAGGTGCGCATGCCAATGAAATTCACGACTTAATTACAGAGGCTGAGCTCGACATATTAGTCAAAACTGAATCCTGGCTTCACCAAGCATCCGGCCCTCTCCATCGCCATCCCCACAGATTACACCATCCTCAGAATTGATAGGACCCACTCACCAGGGGACAGCAATGCCATCGCAAAGACCAAACTCCAACTAAGATCATGCACTATTAAAAGTATGGCAGGAAACAAAATATTGCTCGCCAAACTTCCTATTAATGGAAAAATCACAATTAATCTAATATCGATCTACAGAGCATGCAACCCTAACAGCCATCCTGAAACAGACATCCCACTACTATTAGCACCCATCATTAAGCCCAATACCAAGTGCATCATGCTGGGAGACTTGTACCTAGAGTTTAATGACAGCTTTGACTACACAGCAGAAGCACTACATTCCTGCAAAGCAGGACATGAGTTTCACTCAATTAGTGAATGCCCCACACCCACATCAAAGGAAGAACCCTTGATTGGATTCTCTCGCTCAATACTGACATCTCCATAGACTCATTTCACCCCCTGATTGGATAGACCATCACAACATCCTGTTCACCATCAATGTCACTGAACCCTTGGCAACTAGCTCCAAAACCCTCAATTCCTATTAAACTAGAAACCCATCGCAAACTCACCCCTGAAAACTTAGAGCCACTCCTATCCAAAGCGTTAGATTCACCGACTATCGCCAATAACAATCCCAGACTAATAGTAGATGCCTACCACAATTGTCTCACAACCACTATCAACAAAGTAGCTCCCCTCACCACCAAAACTAAACGCACCGACAAACTATCTTGCTTCTGGTTTAGTGAAGACCTGGTCACACTCAGAAGAACCAAACGCGCCCTTGAGCACATTTTTAGGAAACAACCCACTACAGAGACCGAAACAGCCTACCTGGAGGCAAATAGCACCTACAAAAAAACCATAATCACCGATATAGCAAATGCCTACAATGAACGGATTAACAATGCCACATCAGACTCGAAAGAATTATTCTCAATACTAAAGAACTTGAAAACCCAATTCCAGCCTCCAGCCCCACCAACACCAGCAAAGAATGGTGTACCACCATACAAGACGCCCTATCAACTTACTTACATACCCAAGCACTTCTAACTATTCCAGACACAAAAAAACTCGAGCAGGTGGCAGCAGCTTCAAACACCTAGCTCCCAAACCCTAGAACACCCTACCAATAGCTATAAATAAAATGAGGAAACACTCGGGATTCAAAAAACTGCTCAAAACTAGACTATTCAATCTACCTTAAATATAATACTTCAGAACACCCGCAATCAATTCTGTTCCTGTATATATTGTAACCGCATAGCCTACACTGTATTTTATATTGTAAATAACTGCTATCATTTTACCTTGTTTATCACCAATATGTAACCTCGCTATAATGGCGACTATTGTAAGCTTCATCAAGATGTCTGTAACCTCGCCGTGATACCCAAGGGTCTGGGTGTGTAACAAATGCAATAAATAAAATAAATAAACCCTTCATCATCTCCTCAGGAACCAACTGAAACAGTCCAGAGGCCCTCAACATGACCGAATGAAAGGATCTTGCTTCGTCTGGAGGGGAGGCCCTATGGGGCTCGCTCTTCCCCGTCCGCCGTAATTAAATAGTCATCCTTGCCGATACCCGTGGTAGCTGTGTCTGGATCTGGGGCTTCGGTAGGAGTCTTCTCGTGACAAGGTGGCGGGGTCAGATGATGCCAAGGACCAGTGCCGCAACCTCCCTCCATCCCCCTCTGAACTTGCCCTTCCGTGAGGGAGAATTTACCTTCAGAGGTTCTTGAGTCTCCCGAGGAGGTGCAGGTCCCAATGGCAGCATCCTTTGCTGGATTTAAGTGACCATTGTGTGTAGGGTTGAAATGTCCAGAGAGACAGCCTTAGGTCTAGGGGAAAACTGACCCAGTGGAGTGGGATCCGGGCCGATGAGTCTCTTCTGTACTGGGGATTGTATTCCTCCCTAAGCAGCTCCCCCTCCATGGTCTGAGCATCACCCATTGTGGGGATTATTGCCTTCGTCAGTACTTGAGTAGATTTGCTCCGGTCTATCCTCAGTAGCTTGCCAGTCCGCATACCTAGGAGGCTCCACGGGTGGGACTGTTTCAGTCTCCCTCTCAGGAGGTTGTTGGGTTGGAGTGGCCAGTTGGTCTTTCCATGGCCCTGTTCATTCTCAGCTGTATCTCGCCTTGAGGCAAGGATACCCATGGAGTGGCCACCACCTTTTCTGGACCCGCTCTCTTTTAGAACCACGGTGGACGTCGTTGACTTGGAAGACAAAGTGCTTGTGATTGCCTTCGTCAACGGTGCAGTCGTCAACTCAGTTGACTTGGTCTGGTGTGAAGCCTTAGCTGCCTTCAACGAGTCCTCCCCAGACTTTTGCCTCATTGGATTATCCGAAGACAGAGTTTGGACGGGATTAGTGACCATGTTCCTTTCATTGGCATTCTCATAGTGGAGGATGAGGGTGAACGCCTTCAATCGGAACCCACATCAGCAGCGAACCCAGCGGAGCTAGCGTCGCAGAGTTTGGCTTCCTACTGGACCCCCGCAAGCGGGGGTGTCCTCAAAGAATCTCTAACTCGTCCCAGAGGAAGGACGCTACTCGGACCGACCTGTCCTGGATGAGGCATGACCCTGCCTGGAGGCTGCATCAGAGGCCTTGCTCAACTTGAGCCACGCCAACAGTCTGCTGTATCGGTCCTCATCGTGGTCCGGATGCAGGCAGTATAAGCATTTATTGGGCCGATCTTCCACAAAGACGTTTCTTAAAAGGCACTTCGCGCAGAGTTTGAAGAGGCTGCGACCTTCCTTCTCCTCAGCCATGCTGAAAGGGCACAAAGTAGGCCCAAGGCAGGGCCTTCTCCAACTTCGATAATCCAACAGTGGATGAAGATCCTACTGCTGGTCTCTATCCTTAGTCGAAGACAATAAAGAAAAATAAAATGCAAATTCAAACTATTTTGTAAACATTTTATGATAATCACAGAAATTAACTAGGGGAGCAATTTAAGGACTTCAACACTGAAGCATGCGGTGCAAATCTGAAGATGGCCACCAGGGGTGGATCTTAGGGAGCGGACTGTCATTGGATGGGGGCAGGATGATCCAGAGTACAATAATCGGTTTAGAGGAGAAATACAGTTTTTTCTTTTACCAGGGATTCCCAGCCGGACGGGGAATATTCATGAGCATGTGAATCCATGCCAGACCCCATGCTGGTGAAGTCTTAACAACTGAGTTATATTGTAGAGAAAGGGATGACGAAATGACTCAAATATTGATTATAAGCTTGAATTGCGAGATTATTACTTGGACACCACAGCTCTCCATAATGAATGACTTTCAAATATAGAATTTGCTCCCTTACACCCCTCTTTATTCGTTTCTCCTTTCCTCCTCCATCATTACTTCTACAGGATTATTTATAACATGGCAGTGATCCACTGTAAATATCACCTTTATTGTACACAAGGAATGTCAATACTAATTAATGTGCCACCAATGTGATACTAACAAATGGAACATTTTCATAAATTGGCAAAGATTTTGACTAACCAAGGTTGCTAACCTCTCAAAATTGTGAAATAATGTCAGGATATATAGACAACTAATGGGATGTGAATCAATGCTACCAAGAACTACATGTAATTTGGAACAGGGAATTGGCTTTAATTGTGGGAAATGTATTGCTATGCCTTGATAAAGCCTGACATTGGATGAAACATTAGCATGTGCCACCATTTGTTTAATGTTGGTTTAGGAAGATTATGTGAAGCCTAGGATTGCACCAAAGGACAAAAGGTTTGTTAAATAAATGGTTTATATAAGCTTTAACTTACTCATTTACACTGGTGCAGAACCGTACCCCAACTAATTTACAGTGCACACAAATTAGTATGTACCGTGGATCAGACCTTCAATCCGCCCACACATCCAACCTGCATACCAAACTATCCTAAGGCAATTTGACAGATCTAAGATTATTTGCGACGCATCAGCAGAGGAGAATTTACGCAGCAGTTTGTTATGCATGAAAAGAACAAGCTAGCTTCAGTAAAGTTCACCTAATGGATACAAAATTCCTCACATATTGCCCCATCTTGGAAAGAACATCCAGGTTCAAATTGGCCTGAAAAGGTTCCTTTCAGCCACTATGTGGTGTTAGGCAGCTCTGCACTGGCTCCTAACAGTATGAAAAGGGCAGGTCACGTGTATATCTATGTTATAACTTCAAGAAAAAAAAATAACTGAGTCAGAAATCAGATATTTTTTACAAAATTTCAACATGCAAAATAATTATCCCAAACCCCTCTATTTTCCTGATTAACTTGGTCGAAATTCTTTTCTTTTTTTAATGTGACGGCAGCATTTGTTTTGAATATTTTGGTATGATACCGTCCGCGTTACACAGGTGTGGCATGCCTCAGATCCCAATTACACACTTTTTTACCAGTCACAGGTACCGAGAAAAGGCAGCACTGTCGCACCAAAATGATGAAAAATAATTGACAAACGTTCTTTTAGGGGGCAGGTCGGAAAGTTGAGAAGGCATGCGGGAGGAATCCCAAATGCATCAAGAAACATTACTGCAGGAAGGCAGCTTGTTATAAATGGATAGATCCTACTCGCAGATTATTTTTTCAAAGATTGACATAGCCATAATTAGAAGTGGGAGGAAATCCATCTACACCAGAACACTGTGTAGACAGAAGAGCCCACTGGAACGTGTGACGGCACACCCATGTTGCTCCCTGACATGCCCAGCAAAGGACCCCCTCTAACAAGTAGCTGCCTGAAATAGTTAGGTCTTTTGAGCACTCCTGCGCACTTGTTCAGAGCAGGTCTTAATGCACACAATGATTCATACTGAGATAGGTGTTGACTCTCCATTTACGAGGGCTCGCAAAAAGCAATCTTCAGATAATGTGTTCTAGACAGGTAAAAACTCAAGGCCTACTTTAGTATAGCATCTTCCCACTTGCGGACCAGGACACTACCTGGTATGAAGCGGTTACCGAAACGCAAAGTATTAGGGAATGCCACTGCACTTTCCTCAAGAAACTGCTGCATGAACATGCAGCACTGCACAGGGCTAAAAGGTAATCGGCGTGTTACAAAAAAAAAATTAGTTCTACACAATGCTCTTCAAGATCTATTTCATGGAGGTCATACATCTACACAAAGATAAACAGAATTAAATAAAAACTGGAATGCCTGCACAAGTAGCAGACAATTAAATTCAAGCAAGTAGCATTTAAAGGCTACTTTTTCCCCTACACATTTGTAGGCACAGGTCTACTTATGGAGCAAACCAAATTTTGCACGTTGGAAAAAAAACTGTCCTATGAACTGACAGTGTCCAAATTGTTATTGTCCAATAGACACAGTATTATACCCAATAAACAGAAGGTGAACTTTAAATGTATTTGTACAAAACAAAAAGAAATACTTACCTGACTATGAGGCCCCATTGGCCTGCATGCCATTAAAGCTTTCCGCTTCATCAAAATTAACTGAGCTTGCTCTTCTGTCATGTGAGGCACTTGTTGTGCCTGTTGACGCTGCTGCTGCTGCTGCTGAATATAAGCCAACATGGCTGCTTTGTTCGGAGCCTGAACTGAATTACCCGGACCACAATCTGCTTTAAAGTGTGTGAGGGGCTTTGTGTTGCCATAGTCCAGCATAGAGTTTTGGCCTGCTACAGAGTTTGGGTTTAGAGCATTTGGTTGATGGGGCAGTATATTAACATGATTTTGCTGAAGATAGCTCCCACTGGCTCTGGGAGAATTTTTGCTTGCCATGTTGGGCATAATGAGTTTCTGATTATTGAAGTCCTGCTGGTAAACCAAAGGGCTGGTGGGCTTCTCCATACTGTAGGTGACCCCAAGTGGGCTCCGAGAAGGCCCAGATGGCTGCCAGTTAGGCATGGTGTTGGATTGGTGAACCTGTTGGACCGGCTGTTGATTCTGCAGCATCTGGTCTCTCTTCTGTTTGGCCGCAATCTGTTGAAGCTGATGTGCTGAAGACATCTCTTTGGCAGTTGCTGTTCCTTGTCCGGATAGCATCACACTAGGCAATGGTCTCTGAGCATTTTGAGGCTGCTTAGATGCCTGCATCATGGGAGCATTGGGATTGTCTGTCATGGATTGATTAGAAGGCTGAAAAATAGCCTGAGGGCCACCAAGCACAGGGGATGCACTGCTAGCAGGCACAGAGGCAGGACCAATGAAGCTAGGCCCAGAAGAGGTGGATCTTGCTTGTGGGGACCCAATCTGCTCCTGCTCAAACGCAGATGGAGAAAACTCTGTTTTGATGTGAACATCCTGAGTCAGTGGCGGTTGTGGAGCTAGATTTGAAGTCTCCAGGTCCTTTTTCCCTCCAAAGTCTTCATTAAAAAGATCCTTCATGTCCTCATCAGGCACAGACCTGTTAAGTTCATCAATAAGTTCTTTCCACTCCTGCTCATTCAGGTTGAGGTCCGGCATCAAGTTGTTCTGCGAAATGGAACCTCCTGCACCCGAAAGCATGCAGGGAAGATCGTCCACTGGTTCTTGCTTGAGTTCTTTACTCAGAATGTGGAACGCATCCTCCACATCACTGCTCCCATTCAACTGAAGGTTGGAGTCGACAAGACACTTTTTGTTGATTCCATCTAGTCCAACTGAATGGTTACCGTTAAGTTGAAGGCCATCTGCGGTAGGCGGTTTGTTGTCAATCGCATGCAGAGGGGAGACGGGAAGCATTCCATTGGAGGAGCCACTGTTGCCACCAAGACCATCATCATGGCGAAGCTTTTTGGATACGGAAAATAGGTCTCCATACCCATTGGGTTGGTCTCCATTTTGGGGGGAAGCAGCACTGTCAAGTTTCCTTTTTACTGTCTCATTGAGCTGCTGCAAAATAGAAAAAACAAATCCGAGGATTAGTCACAGATCACCAAATAAGCCTCATCTACATAAACCAACTCTGTGACATTAAATAAGTAGCTCTTAAAACAAGATCTGCAATAGAATAGAATCTTGATACACCATGTGAGCATCAAATCCTTGCGGATAGATTTATCAGAATGAAATTCTTGTTACATACACACTTCAATATCAGATAAAACAAAAAATTGGGGTAGTGTCCAAATACATCAGTGGAGCGGGACTACTAGAATCAAAAACAATGTCCAAACTGCTGGTAAAGTAATTTAAATGCTTAAGAAAATAATGATTTAAATGTGGGGTGTGCCGATAACGAAATCACTCAAAGTAGTAATTTGATGGCTAGGTCAAACTTTAAAAGCAATCAAGATGGTATTGAAGCAAAGGAGGAGAACAACCTTTATTTTAATGAGTATTGTGTTACAAAAAAAGGAGGTCTACATTTAGATCAAAAAATAAATGAAAGATGCATATGTGATCAATGAAAACATTGTGACACTTGAGACAAAGCATGTACGTAAAAGGACATTAAACAAACAGAATAGGTCATTTGATGGTAAGAAAAACTTATATCTGCATCACGCTAGAATGCAAAAAAATTTACTTCAATTCATGAAAATGTATGTCCACTCTAGTTGTAGTAAATATTCAAATATTGACTTTAAACAGATCTGCCAACACTTCAATATCAGAAGCACTCTTTTGCCCTTCACCACCAGAACCCCATGGATTATTGGTGACGCATTTCTTCTCCAGTCTGTTTTCTGCCAATGCGGAGACTGATTTCTCCCGCTGTAAACTCTACCCACATGTGTTACTTTACCTGGCACTGGTACTCTTCCTTGACTTTCCCAGGACACTTGCTACTCTTAGCACCATCTTTGACACCACTCTCCCAGACAAGGCAAGCCATTCACAGAGCCATGTACCTGCATTACTCAGAAGACTAACAGTGACAGCCGCATGTTCTGTACCTTCCCATTGGACCGTAACTGGAGAGGGAGTGCCTTCCACGCCAACCCACACCTGGGAAGGACCAGTGGCAAATTCCAGCCTTAAAGTGGGAGCCATCAGTGGCCACCGCGCGCGCGCACACACACACACACACACACACACACACACACACACACACACACACACACACACACACACACAGAGAGCGACAACCAAGCAATGGGCACAGGGACTATATTCTCTGACCAACTACCTTGGACTATTGCTGTATCCTCGACTATCTTCATCATCACATACAAGTGTGCCAGTTTGTCCCAGAGAGGTCAAAGGGTATGGGCCCAGCAAGTTTTCTCATTTCATAATTTCTGCAAAAATGCTCTACCCTAAAAAACTCCTGCCATTGTCGGCCCATACCCAGTTCTGTGTAACAATGCATTTTCAAATAATCAACAATGCTACTAAGCCAAAACCACAAAAGCTGTGCACACCTAAAAATGTCCAGTTTAACATGCAATTTCACCCCACAATTACAAATGATTCCCGTTTTACAACGTATCTGATTATCCATAAACGTACATCAGAACATTATTTTGAAAGGGACATCCCTTTCAGCAGAACCCTCATTCCTGAAGAGTAGCTCTGGTAACCCTGAATTGAGATCCCATACATCTCAACCTGCAACACTTGCCGAAAGTAACTGTAGCTCCGAAAGAGTCCGAATTATACAGATAGCCTGCTGCACAGACCTTCCACAGTTCAAGATAGTTTCCTAATAAGCTATGGGTAAAGAAGCCCAAATATAAGGAAAATGTATGAAAATGTTGACTTCTGTAGGCTTGGCAAAAACGAACTACTTACCAAAACTATGAAACACCTACTAACTCCTTGTCCATCACTAAAAGACTTGAGAACTCTGCACTTTTCGAAATGTGCTCGTTTGTCCGCACACTAATTATGCTTCCAAAACCCTTTGGCTGAGATAGATGAATAGCGTACAAGTGTCAATGATTCGATCTCTTGCTTCATTGTTGAACTTCATATGAACTTTTGCCTTTCTGGAATGGGGAGATCTTTTATTATGCAGAAGTATTATAAATTCATTGAAAAAAAACTTTGGACAGTTAAGGTGATCAGATTTAAAAGCAATAAAACCCTTGAAGTTCAGCAGATGCGGGAAGTTGCCATCTTAATTTGGTGTTCCCCCTGCTGCAAATCCCATGAGCACAAACATAACGGATGGGATTCACAATGACAAACCAAATTAGAGGCTGGCAAGATATCTCGGCGGGTTGAGTGCTTGCTGCTGTGATCTGTGTGAGCTGCAGGTTCGAATCCACAGCAAGGCCAACTCAGCCTTTCATCCTTCGAGGTCAACAAAGAGTACCAACTCCGGTTGGGTGATATTGTATGCATATTTAATTTTTACATTTGTAACGCACACTAAGCCCATAGGCTTCAATCGCTGAGGGAGCATATGGGGTCTATGTAAAGTGCTTGGGCATAAGCGCTATATAAATAACACATTAGATCTCAGGGGTCATCAACGGGGCTGGGGCAGATGCGCAGTGTTAAGAGGATCACTTCACACATCTGCTACATTAAATCAGATCACCTTAACTGTCCCTTAACTAAAGTTGTATCAATGAAAATACACACATACTAAAACCATGGGACGGTCATAACAGAAAACTACAATCTTGCAAGATATCAAACTGATAGCTTGAATAGACAGTAAATATTTATTGGAATCTCTGCATGACAGGCAGAAGGTATTGTCTGGATGGTGCGTTTTGCACCCACCCGGTAGCTTGTTCACATGTCTGAAAATCAAGCATCTTTATATCGGGCTCTTGCAACAGTCATGGAGACTGCTTCGTCCCCTTGCATTGTCTATGGTATATCAATGATGCCTTTCCACCAATTATGTAATGCAGCGGCCACCTTAACACATCTACATGATCAACCCAGCTGCATTCTTACTTGTTACATGCGACTGATTTACAACCACTCTGCAATTCATAATACAGACATAGTGGCTGCAAGCATATCACAATGCTCCATCTTCTGCTATGAAGCAGACATTCGCAGCATGGTGCGGATACCAACAAAAACAGGGACGGAGTCCCACATCAAATACAACATTGAAGCATCGGCTACACAATGATAGCGTGTATAAGATTAACCACCAATTGTGTCTGCTCGAACGCACCGAAATATTCCCATTGCAACGTAGTATTGCCTTATTCAGCACAATGAGTAGAATTCACACATGGAGACATATGAACAACTGTACCATTAGTCAAGTCCATCAGTACGGTATAGTACCATAAATCAAAGTGCTAATTTTGTACAAGGGGGCACAGTGCCACCATACGTAAATCCAGCTATGGGGGATAATATCCTGCATAACAGCTTAAAGTGCTAATGCAATGAAAGTGTAAAAAAAGTCCTGTACAAAATCCCAAGTAAACAGTATCCTCTATACAACCAATTGAATAACATTATAGAACAGATTAAACGGAGCAGAAACCAGTTAACTTGAGGGAAACGGGTATGACTGTATCAAATAGTTGGCGATTGCATTATAAACATGTTCAACTCCCCTATATAGGGATGGACAGGACTGATGCAATGGGCCTGATTCACAGAACTTTTTTTCCTGTGGGATTGCGCCATTATAAAACACGTCCATGAATCAGGCCCAATGTCAGTGTAAAGTGCTAGTGCAATATCAATACAAGAGACTGGCACGTTGTCCACCTGGACAAAAATATACGCAAAAGAGTCACTAACAGACATGCTTAACTGTCCAAGGACAGTGCTCTACATATCAAGTTAAAGCGCTAATGCAATATGTGTGCAAGAGAGTATGTGCAAAACTGCATGTAAACATAGTTCTTAATGAAACAAACTGAAAAACAAGACATGATCGGGATCAATGTAAAGGGCCAAAGCTGCTGCCCATCAAGACAAAAGGCTACTACGACAGAAAAAGGGTCAAAGTAAAAAATATCTGTATGTCACTAGGTTAAACAAGCATTTAAAAGACTCACTAAAAAGGATGAGTCGAGGCACACTATCAAACGGCAGTAAATCAATATTTGATATACATGGAACAGAAAAGAAAACAAGTACGTTAATATTTGTGATTTGAAATGTACAAGAGGGAGAAAAGACAAGATGTCAAAGCTACAATAAACCATGGTAAACAGATTATGTTCCCAGGACCCTGTCTAAATCCTCATCAGCAATGTGTCCCCCACGAGTCTTGGTTTCAAAGTTCAAAATACATCTCGTCTACAAATTGTCGCAATCCAAGTTCCTGGTCGCCTCCATGGGGCGATTTGTCAATTTTATGTATACCACAAAATCTTAAGCATGACATATTTCCGTCATGGGCTTTATGTAAACTTTTGGCTATGGGGTAGGTTAAATCAGCATTTTTATGGCCCCAACGTGCTGTAGAAAACAAAGTTTCAATTTACAAATGATACTCCCCACATAACATGTTACATAAGCACGATAAAACGTACTCCGTCATATGTAATCTTGTAACTGACGTGAACTGAATGTCCCATAATCGAATGTGTGTATGTGGCACAATTTATAGCAAACTTGCAAACCTTGCATTTGGAAAAAAAAATCCCTGAATTTTTTAACCAATTCATTCCAGCATCCTCCTTCTCTCCTTAAAAAAAAATTCCTGAATTTTTTAACCAATTCATTCCAGCATCCACCTTCTCTCCTTGCAAGAAGCTGGACACAAGTGTATCTTTTAAGGACACTGGCTTTCGAAAGGTGACACTAGGCAGTTCTTCAAAATGGGGGAATGACAATGTAAAATTTGGCGAATTGCTTGAGATTGTGAACCAAATGTCAGGATTAGTCTAATCTTGACACCCTCTCCTTCGACTGTTTGTTCTGTACTCAAGGTGGTTAAGAAGATCACAGTAACATGTACGTGCTTTAATGTATGCTTGTTCAATTACTTTCTTAGGATATGCTTGGCGTTTGTAGCTCATTGCTGTGGTTTTGCTCTCTGGATCAAACACTTCCAAATAAGAGCAGTTCCATCATAGTCTAATGAACTCCGCATATGTGATACTCCCATCTCAGGTTTTTGGATGGCTATTGGTACCATGGAGCATATCGGAACTAGTGGGTTTCCTATAAAGTTTGACTAATCTCTATCCTTTTGTTTCACCAATATACCCAAAGAGACAATGGAATCCCGACACTGTAAATTCGAGATTCAGCGGATTGTCATTCAGGATGCCAACCAACATTGCCCAGGCCTTTTCAGCCCATTCCAGATGACAAACAAGTCATCTATGAAACTGAGTCGGAGGACTATTGCGTCAGGGAAATGGACAGTCTCATTGGACCAGACGCTGCATTTCTCCCACCCATATTGAGGTTGCCATAGGTGGCAAAGATGGTCCCCACTGCAGTACCTCTCAACTGTTTGTAATAGACATTAGTTAATAGAAATACGTTGTTGGTTAAACAGAAGTATATCAATGATAATTTCAGTATGTCTGAGATCATTCAGAGATCTAGTCTTTATAAAGTAGAAGTGTATTAAGAGATTTGCTGTCAACTGTCGTAATTTTTGTTGACAGGTTTATTTTAAACCAGAACACAAATAATTAGTACAAAACTGAAAATCTGCAGAAGTTAGGAAACGTGGATATTGGCATTTTTCTATTTAGTGTTAAAAATAACAGAACAAGCTACACAAAATTGTGGAATGTTAAGCGATCAGTGCTTGATAGCTAGGCTATATTTAGATCTGCAGCTGCGCGCCAACTGACCTCAGTTTCTATTTTTTTATGATTATGCACGCCTGGCCTGATTGGAAGTGCAGGCTGAGCAGTGAAATTCCTTAGGGACTGGCAAAATCAGCAGAAAGTGTTCAAAATTTTAAAACCGGACGAAAATAGTAGGCGGCCGATCAAGAGATTTGCATTTACCAGAGGAAAAAAATAAAATAAATCAAAAGGAATATATGGCACGTCTTAATGTTGCCCATCACAACTAATATTCATCGCCACTCAATATACCTTACGTTCATATCCTAGTGCAAGTCAGTCCAGGCTGGACATCCTGGGTAAGTTGGACAACTGCTAGTATAGACTGACATTTGATGTTTGAGTCTTAACGACCACAATTATGAGAAATCACTACCAACGGCATTTAGTTACAATTGTGAAGAATTATAGAGAACAATTAGTTAATTATTCTATGCTTCAAAAGGAAAGAAGCAGGGATCTAAATAAAAAGAAGAGTAGGAGGTAAAGTGTCTCCCGAATACCCAGCAGCTGTCCATGACAAGGTGCTACCCCTGAAGAACAAATTGCCAATATGTGGTGTTGAAGCAAACATTTTATTTCTACATGAGCTGTTGATGTACCAGAGTCACTGAATCAGCAAAGCAACAGTCATGATACGAGATGACGTGGTGATGGTAGCCATGGTTACAGAGGTGTTGCACTGAGGAAGCCAATTAATTGGCAAGCATAAGAGCCCATAAGGGTTTGAGAGGTTTCGTGACACAGGTACACCCACTTCCCAGCACAGTATCATTGAAGGCAGTCCGTGCCACCCGAGAACCTGAACCAGAGTCACATGGGCGGTAGGTGCTGATCAGGCTTTATTATGAGAAGTGAAAAACACCTGTTCGAGGTGATGGTTATAGCCAGCAGAATTGTACACGTCTCCAATGGTGCTGTAAAGCTATGCCTCGCAGGGACGAATGATGTACCGCTAGAAAGACCATTGTTCATGTAACCAACTAAATGTGTTATACTTCTATATGGATAGCTGTGTAAAACCCCACAAAAACCCTGAGATTTCTGGATCCAGGGATACTATTCTAGTTACTCTGTCAGTTTCTGCACATGGAAATAAACTTGGTCTCTACCTTACCTTTGCTGCCTGGTTTCCCAGCTTTAAGAAGTTTCAAGCAGTTTCCTAACAGTTCTGAATAATGAAGTAATAGACTGAAAAGCAAATTCCTAAAATTAGGAAGGGTTAAAAACAGTATGAAACAATAGCCATCTGCTCCGTTCGATGCCAAGTGGCCAAAAGCACACTGGCCAGATTTTCAGTTGTAAAACCCTGAATGTATAGGGCCATTAGGATACACCTTTAGACAAAGTCCAGAGTTTGTCCCTTGGGTATATTTGTATGTTTGTTTATTTGGTATAGCGCAAAACCAAACCCAAAGGGTAGCTGGGCGCAGACAATACAAGGATACTTGAGAACTTGGTTGCAGGAAAATACAGTTTTACAGTTCAAATTAGCAACAAGTGCGAAAATACAGTTAAAGCTAGTTGACCAGAAACCAATTAGTCTAGTTACAAACATCAAGGGTCTCTAGAGCAGGTGGCAGTGAGGAGGTTGAGGTAAGTGTCATTGGAACGTATCCAGGTGAGGACTTTCCGTCTGAAGCTAGGGTAGGGTTGGTCCATTCTGAGATCAAGAGGGAGTCTGTTCCAAGTTTGAGCAGCTATGACCGGAATACTGGAGCCGCCAGCTGTGCTCTTTTTGTATCTGGGCACCACTAAAGTATAGGCATATAAGTGTATGATCATAGTTGATCTTGGGAATCAAAAGTAGCTCCTGGCTGCAGCCGATCAGAGTGGACCAGGCAGAGCTAGGCTAAACGCAAAATAGAGCCTACTCATTTTGATCACTGTGGCTGTAAAAGAAATGATGAGACGGATGCCCATTTCTCCCCTGAAACTAAATAGGTCGCATCATTCCTAGCAGACAGGCCCGCTCATGTCTTTGCAGGAAATGCATCTGCCCACTCCCCTGTGGTGTCCCTCAAGGATCCTGTGTCTCCCCCACCCTGTATGACATATACACCAAGCTTCTACTTCACAACTTAGACTCCCTCAGCATTTTCCTACACTAATTACACCGACAACGACACCCAGATCCCCCCCCCCCCTCACAGGAAACCATGACTAGGACACTGGCTAAGACACTGGAACCCGTCAACAAGATCTTTGACACAATCCAAGCTTGGATGGCCGCCCACCAACTGCCTCAATGATAGACAGAAATCCTCATTGTGGCCCCCCCCCCTCAACTGGCCAAGCTGGACCCCCAAGCTTTCCAAACTTCACCATCCCAGTCTGTTCCTCTGTTAAGACTTTGGGCATCTACCTTGACTCCAGCCTCAACACGACAATGCAACTTCTCCATCATCAGCCTATACTACAAAACTTAAACGCCAGCAAACCTTTCCTCTACAAGCCCGCCTAACTAAAGCCAGAGCAGTCATCTGTTCCTGGCTTGACTACAGCAATTCTTTCTTCGCTGGCACTTCCAAGCGCAAACTCAAACTCCAGACGATTCAAAGCAATGCCAGTCGTGCCACCATGAGCCTCCCCGTTTGGGCTCAAGGCCAGGTACCCCGACCAGGTTATCAGCCCATAGAAGATCAGCAAAGTGGCCACCCGTGAAACAGAAATTTCAAAATTCTCTCCATCGCCCACAGATGCCTCTCAAACTCTGCTCCATCCTACCTCACAAAGAATTACCCAAACAACCTCCATCAGACCTAAAAGATCCATCCACAACCACCGACTGACTACACCATGCTTCATGCGAACAAGATTCGGGGGCTCCATCTTCCCTTCTACCGCCAACCAGCTCTGGAACACTGCCACTTGACATGCGTGCCTAAAACCTCCTACTGGCCCTTCAAGAAGCAAATGAACACATTACTTTTCAATTGGCACTCCTCCGTCCTCTCCACCCCTCCCCTATGCCTATTCCCCCTCGGCCTCTGTTGACTGGGTTCTGTAACCAGCACCTTGACGCCCGAGGGTTCTGCGTGCTTTATAAATGCAAAAATAGAGGGAAATTAGGGTAATGAGGTTGCAAAGTCTGTCATATCAAATCATGACATTGGTTCATCGTCATTTGTGTGACAGCGCTGCTGGTTTTGTACATTTAAAATCAAGTCGGTCCACAAAGTGTTTTGGTTAAAGGAGCAAGCATCGGCTTTGTACAAAAGATAATTTTCCTCTAGCGCAAGGGCTAATAACTGTGCAGACATGAAGTCTCACCCAGTCAATCAGTCAGACCTTCGTGCTGGGCTTTAACTTGTTCAAGATTCAAGTTCTAGTGCTGGCTTGAAGGCACTCTGAAGCAGACATGCTCATTGGGCACTGAAACTTGACAGGCCCTGGTCACAGTGACCACCCACCTCTGTATGGAGAGCATCTTCTTCCATTTTAAGTATTTTCAATGACAGCGTTGCTAAGTCATTGGGTTGAGTATTGAGCAGAACATCAGTATTTTGAGGTAACATCCTTTTACCATGTCAAAGTGGATGGTGGGCTAGCGAGGCATAGCTTCTATATAGTGATGCAGTCAGCGTGCAGGTCTGTGCATAGTGGCATTGGTGTGTGCACATGTAAGTTCTTAAGTGCAAATATAGTTGGGGTGATGCTAATTTCTTTGACGATTTGGTTATGGTAGGTGGTTTGGGATTCAGAATCTGGTGGAGGTATCATTTGAAGAGGGTGGTTTAGAGTGGTGCAGGATGCAGGAGAGTTCATTGTGGGCTCAGTACAAGTTGAAGTAACTGCAATGAATAGTCACATACATAGCAAAAGGTTCGGCTGGCCAAATTTGAGAGTGGAGTGGACCAGAAGTGCATGCGGACAGACAGCATTTGGACCTCAGTGCAACAGTCATGGGTGAAGTTTCAGAGCCCTGAGTGGGGTGTGCTGTTAGAGGATACAGTGTGCAATGTGCATTAACTTCCTCCAAGAATGCCCAAAATTCAGACACTGCTGGCTTGAAGGCACTCGTAAGCAGACAGGTTCCCAAGGACCTGAAAATGTGCAGACCATGGTCACTATAACCAACCAGCTCTATTCACAGAAATAACAGAAAAAGTAGCACATGGCTTGCAGTTCCACCCAGCGCACCAAATTGGGCAGCCGACTGACCCACCAGGATTGGTCTGGTGACCCTGCCACCCTGCCAGAAGGCAATTAAGTCCCAGGATGCTCTTCCAGAGGCATGTAGCCTTTAACGTGTCACAGTCTGTGGGTAGATCCATCGTGCATTATTAAGTCATGAAAGCAATGGGGGGGGCGCTAAGGAGCCATGTACGCAGACGTGTTTTCACTGGAGCTCCTACAGATCCTCACATCATCCTGTTCAAACTGCGTGAGAAAATGGTACGAATGTTCTATAATTCAAGTATCTTGTGTGGGATGCTTCCAGGCACGCAGAGATACATTGTGGCGTTAATCCATAGAGCAACTTCAATGTTCGGAGCTGCGGAGGATTAGGAGGTTCGTCAGCGACAGTGAATAAGATGGCCGCCACCCAACAGACAAAGGAGGAACAACGGGCATATGAGGAGTGCCCGGTCATGGAACTTTCTGAAACACCCCAGCGGGGGTGCCAGAGACGAAGTGTGTGCACCAAGTACATCACTCACATCTGCTACCTGAATCGGCGTCCCGGAATACACAACCCATACAAGTACAGACTTCGCAGGCTGCAACTTAAACGCTCTCAAAGCCTCTGAAGCAGCCTGAGGCAAGACACGGCAGGCGCGGCGGCGGGACCTGGCCCACGCAAGGATACAAAGTGGCCCTGGTTTCGGGGGACGTCAAAGACATAGTGGCTACAATGTACGTCAGGTATTGAAACTGACATGCGGTTTGCAGCGGGCCGATATTAAGTATCAGGTGCTGTTTCCGTCGTACAGTACTGCAATGCCCGATTAGCCTCGGGCATGAAGAAGGGTGCAGCCTGATTGTACAGTGGATGTGAGAGGCTGAAGGGCAGCATGAACCGAGGAACGAGAAGTGTCCTCAATGTTTACTGAAATACCAGACAGCGACAGACACAGGAGATCCATCTATGAACCAGGGGGTGCTGGCTGGTTGGTAGAAAGTGGTTGCCCAAGCGTGAAGTGAGCTTGGAGGGCGCCCAATAGATCTAAGTTTGGTTGATAACTCCCTGGAGGACGCCGAAACCATAAGCCAATTACAGCAAGAATGTGGAGGGCACTGGGAGAGATTATGCAACTTAAATTACAAGAAATACATAGAGGTGCAGCACGCTGGCGGGGACAGCCGGGGAGGTTGCTAGCGTGGTTGTGTAAAAATGAGACACCCAGACCAATGATCAGAGCAATACAGGGGGGAGAATGGACAAATACTTGACAAAGGGTTTCTTGAGTTCTATCAACAATTGTATGGAGACGTAGAAGGGAGTGAATGGAAGGATATTGGCTTACCTAAATTGAATACTGAAAAGAGAGAGAACCTAGACTCCCCAATCACATTAGAGGAACTAGAAGCAGTGATTGAGCAATTACCTACTAGTAAGGCCCCGGGAACGGACGGACTGCCCAGTGAGTTTCACAAAACGTGTAAGATGGAAGTGCTCCCCCCGTTACTGACAATGAAGCGTTAGCACAGGGATATTGCCAGAATTCCGCTTCTCAAACCTAATAAGCAGAGCATGGACTGCGGGTCGTACAGACCGATGTCCATGCCAAACCAGGACAGCAAGATACTCATGGCTGTGTTGGCAAGTAGACTGAGACAGGTTTTAAGCAGACTTCTACACCCAGATCAGACCGGATGTGTTCCGCACAGAAGCATATCTGACAATATTAGAAGGCTCCACTGTGTCATAGAGCAAACAGAAGGGGACTCGCACGAAGTTGCAATTGTTTCATTAGATGCGGGGGAAGGCCTTAGATTCCGTCAAATGGCCTTGGCTGATAGCAGCACTAAAAGAATATGGAATAGGGCCTGGGTATCTGAAGTGGGTTAAACTACTTTACAGCTCACCACTAGCCAGAGTTAAGACGGGAGCGATCATTTCAGAGAGGTGGCAACTCAGTAGAGGCCCCGATGCTGTACATCCTCACACTAGAACCCCTAGCGATATACCCGAGGTAACAATACGAGGTGGTGGGGGATCTACACGAAAGGAGGGCCACACTTAATATCACTGTATGCCAATGATATGCTGTTATACTTGAGATATCCGGAGAAAAACCTTCAATACATCTTAGAAGTAATGGAGCGATTTGTGTTGCTCTCTGGCATTGCAGTTAACCCTAGGAAGTCGTGTGTATTCCCCCTGGGGAGAAATAAAGGGATTCCGCAAGAAAACCTACCAGTACTACAAATACCCTGGAACACCAGAACCTTCAGATACCTGGGGATTAATATCACACGGCGGGGGCTGAATATAAACATAACACAGAGAAAGCAGTGGCAAACATTGAGAGTAGCATGAGACTCTGGACTAAGCTCCCTTTGGCCATGGTGGGGAGGGTGGCGCTGTTGAAGATGGCCTTATTGCCGAGGCTGCTACACTTTTTTTGGGAATATACCATACACGATACCAAAGCGATTCTTTGTTAAACTTCAGAGCATATGTAGAGGCTTCATTTGGCATAATACCAGGAATAGAATAGCCTGTGGAAACTACAGAACATGTATGACAAAGGGGGCATAAAACTGCCCAACTTTGAGATCTATTATTTAGCCGGTCAACAACAATATGTAGCTAAGTAGTTCCCAAACCAGAGCTAAAAGGGCACCCGGGGATGTTGGAACTGGGATGGAAGATGTGGCGTAAGGCTTGCCAGGCCATGGAGAACCCAAACCAGTGTTCTCTGCAAGGGCCGCTAGTGGCATTGACCGGAGGGGACGAGCAACTGTGTTAGACGATTCGTAAGCACTGGCAACCGGTGGGCATTGCAACACTAGGAGATATATGGCAAGATGGGAAGGAAAAGGAATGTAATGTACTGGTAGAAGAAACTGGTCTACACCTAGGGCAGTATATCACTTATACCAGAGTGTACGGCGGGTGAGAGAAACTGCTGATATCCAGAGTGGGAAAGGAAGTGACCCAGCTGAGACGGGACTGGGAAGAGGAAGCCGGGGAACCCATGAATGATGGGTTGTGGGAGAGGGTTCAGAGGTACCATACAAAAGGTGTCCAGGAATGCGAGGCTGCAACAAATCCAGCTATATGTAACCCACAGAGCGTACATGACCCCCCCCCCCAGAGGATTCAAGAGCACAGAAATACAAACATGTCCCAAATGTGGGGAAGTGAACGCATGTTCTGGGCATGCCCAGAAATTAGAAAATTCTGGGGAGAAGTAGCCCATCGATTAACTTAGAAAGATCACGCTAGACGTGGAATCTCTGTGGGCATGCATGGTAGGGGGGTTTCCCTAGACCGCGCAAACTGAAACACGCGAGTAAACTTAAGGACTTGGCTTATATACTTGCCAAGCGCAGAATTGCCATGGAAAGCACGAAATAAACCAAAAGGCAGAGGTTTGGTGGAATGATCTCCAGAAACGGGCTGAAGTGGAAACGGCAGCCAATAGGTGGGAGGGAAGGAGGGAGGCGGAAACTCTGATGGTCTGGAGACACTTAGTGGCCACACTGTCTGGGTCCACCCAGGCCTGTTCAAGTGAACATACCACCTCTGGGAATACAGAGGGGGAGGTACACCTAGAGGAAACATCGGCAGAGGGCGAAGTGGAGTATGCTCGAGTTAGGGGGAGGGTAATGGGTAAGCAGTGGATATTTCTAGATATTGTACATGAGGTTTAAAGCTGTATGACATGCGCTGTTGGGTTTGTTTTCTGTTGATTGGTTGTTAAAAATTGTTTTTTTTTAATAAAAAGTATTAAAAGCAATAGAGAAGTGATCCGTTGATATATTTTCACATTATCCCTGCCTCTCTCAAACTTGAGCAGGACCCCAATAAGGTTCCGGAAGCAACTCAAGGCCTTCCTTTTCGCTTAAGCTTTCTCCGTCCTAGTCTGCTGTGCATACTGGTTACCCGCCCACCCACTGAATTTATGGGACCACCACCCACTGAACTTACGGGACCAGGCTCTTGCATGACTGGTTACACCCTTGCACTGCCTCTGGGCCTTCCAACCACTTAAAGGGACTGTATCTGCAAACCTACAGTCCCCAGATTCTCTCCACTTACGAGCCACCACCCGGCTTCACTTACTAGTTACTTGCACTCTTCCCCCCACACTTGCGCAATCTGAATGACGAGGCCTAGTAAGATCATTGTTTTGTCTTCCTTCTGTCCTCCCTTTCTTGTCTCGTTTCACCTAGAAACACTGGTGTACAGTCACGTTATAAATGACTACTATCCATGCGCAGTTGCGTACCAAAGTAAACTCTCTGCAGCGATGTGGTGAAAAGTTGTGTGTGCCAATTAGGTTATGTTAATGGGCATTTGTATAGCAACTTTCACCATTGGTATGGTCTCAACGCGCTGTAGGTTGTATGCCATTGGGGACTGGAGTCCAGGAAAGTGGAGAGTCTGCTGCAAAAAGAATGTGTGCGCACTCTGTGCAGCTAGACCACATTTTTCATGGTGGATAGCTGCATTCTAATGCTGGCAGTAGTGTGCATTGTGGGTGCATTCTAGTATTGTAGGTGCTGAGCGTCAGGGTAGTGGGTAGCATGTGCAAGCATACATGGGGTTGGAAGAGGCCTCCCTATCCCCGATTGCCTTCCCATGCCTACCGGATTAACTATGCTGCCCTTTAAAAAGGCATCTGGTGCGCCAAGAACCTCCAAGTCTAGTATGAACTCCGCTCTATCTGCAATACATGGCCATACCGTCCCGGGCCTAGCACTTGAAGCAATGCTGTGATTGGCCAACTCCCACCTGCTGTACAAGGCTAGTAGCTTCCAGGTGCAGAGGAAAGTTGAGTAATCTAGGTCCAGGCATGGCTAGGACTGCAGAGTGTAGTAACAATGCTACTGTCATGTTAGTGCAGTACAGGACCAGCTTGTTACAGAGCTTCTGTCTACCATCCCTGCGTCTACCCGATCATGGATTATAAGCTTTTGAATAGGCAGATACGGCCAGGTCAAAGAACATTTTGAATACTTCCTGAATATGTGGCTGGATCCCCCAAGAGCACATAGACTCAAGCATTGAAACCCGCCAAAGTGCTGTGCGTGTCTGAAACTTTTAGGTGCAGCGGATGGCTGAGTACTCTAGGTTCAGTGCATCGCTGGAGGTTGCTATGGGCAGTGCATCGCTGTCCCTTACAAGAGTTGACCTTGCAAGAACATAGCTGATCTACAGAGCATAGTACATTGCCAAACTTCTAATTGCGGTACAGAGCCATGCAGGATTAAGTGCTACTAGGCCCAGGGTTCTGTGTCCCGGGCCTTCTTACTTGTTCGTTGTAGTGGGCCCTTGGCCTTTCCTTAGCGTTGGATAGATTGCCCGGGAGGCATTGTTTCGCAGATGGTCAAAAGTGCGGTGGGTCTTTTAGCACTATTTAGGGAAAGAGCCAGGTCTGGAGTGCTTTTCAGAACGCTATGTATGCTTGCGTGTGTTGAATGGGAGCGGGTTGGCTGGGGGGGTGTGTGCAGAGTTCCAGATTGTTGGCGCCAGGGTTGAGAAGACGGGCCCTCCGATCCTGGCTGAATTGGAGGGGGGGGGGGGGTGAGACTATTAGGAGGAGCACCATGCTGGACCTCAGGTTGCAGGTTGGAATCTTCTCTAGTAGCTGCTTTTGTGCACAGCTCTGCAAGTGATGCTCAAGGTTTTGAAAGTGGCTTGTCGCCCAATCATGAGCCAGTGTAGTGTGCAGAGTGCAGGTGCGATGTGAATCTTTCGGCCGAGGGCAAGGAGGAGCCTGGCTGCAGAGTTCTGGACTCTTTGGATTTTATTTAGTTGGTAGGCAGGTGCACCCAGGTATAGGGAGTTTGCATAGTCCAGTCTCGACATGACAATTAACATAATTGCCGTCAGTCTATGGGGGTAGGTGAGATAAGGGAAGATGGGTCTCAGTAGCTTGAGGTGGACGTGGCAGGATTGGGATACATTGTTAATGTGGTGGGAAAGGGGTAGGTTAGAGTCCATTTTGCAGACAAGGTTTTTTGACTGGGGTGGGAGGGGGTGGACCAATGGAGGGTGCGGTTGTGGGAATAGGGCTGTTTTTCTGCACTACATGATCTCTGTTGTCCCCGGGTTGAGAAGGAGATGGTTACTAGCCATCCAGTGATCATTGTCTGCCAGGCATGCTGCCAGGTCAGGACGAGGGGCGGAGGTTGCTTTGGAAATCCTCAGGATGATTTGTGCGTCAGTGTAGTTATGGCAAGTGAGGTTGTGGGAGTGGATGAGCGCAGGTAGAGGGTCATGTAGAGGTTGACGAAAAGGGGTATAGGCAGGCGCCTTGGGGGACTCCATTGATCACAGGGCCTGCATTGGAGAATGGGGGGGGGGGGATAAGTGATTTGGTGTCTGTTCTAGAGAAACAATGCGATCCAGTTGAGCACCGAGTCTCGGATTACGAGGGAATGTAGTCTGTCAAGGAGGATGGTGTGGTTGACAGTGATAAAGTATGCCGAGAGGTCAAGAAGAGTGAGTGTGGCACAGCCTTCTGAATCTGCGGGGATAGAGATTAGTATGGATCCAGTTCCGCAAAGAGGGCAGAAACCTGACTGCAGGCAGTCGAAGAGGTGGTCGGTTTCTACGAAGGAAGAGCTTCACCAAGAATCAGGTGTTGGAGATGGGTCTGTCATTAGCTGTTTGGAGTGGGTCAAGGGATGGTTTCTTTAGAAGGGGTTTCACGTGAGAGACTTGGTTCTGGAATTGTGAGGGGGTCATTTAGAATGGATCTGGCCAGTCCCCCTGCACATGTTGAGGTGACGATTTCTTTGAGAAGTGAATCGTGACAGGGGTCGAGGGGGGACCTGGATGGTAAGTTGTCGGACAGCAGTTTGATAAAACTCCTTGAGATGGGGCTGAACGATGAGGTCTCAGAGGGCACATGGGTAGGTTCTTGGACAGTGGGCGTTGGACGGGCAGTGAGGTTAGATAGTTTGGCATTGATGGTGGCCATCCTGTCTAGGGCTATTTTGTGAAAGTGTTCAGAGAGGGAATTGCAGAGAGATTGGGTGGAGGTGTTTGGGGGCGGTAGTACATGGTCGGTTCAGGAATACCTAGCAGGTCCTGTGAAGCCCTTTGCTGCTGCTGCGGCAGTTCAAGATTGTGTTATTGTAAAATAATGTTCTGACCTTGCAGATCTCAGATTTGTAGTTACGGTGGGCACATGCCGATTTGTTTTATGGGGTTCGGGTGGATCGCCATTTGCGCTCTAGGGAGTGGATTTGGGTTTTGAACACCTTGAGGTGTGGTGGTGAACCAATTGGTGGGGGTGAAGGGGGGAGGGGGTCATCATGCCTTGGCGGGCTGGAGCTAGTGGGGTGAGAGGGAGAAGTGTGTTGTGGAGCCAGGAGTCGGAAAGGTCAATGGGTGGAGGTCTTTCTGGGGCAGCGAGTGAGGCTAGGGCAAGGAGCAGGGCTTCTGCAAGGTCTGGGATTATGTGCACCGTGTTCCAGCTCTTGAACTGCGAGGAAGGAATGGAGCACGCCTTGTGAGGCAGTGGGGGTGTACAGAGAAAGAAAGGGATGGCTGTGTGGTCTGTCCAAGCGAGGGGTTTAGGGGTGGATATGCCAAGGAGGTTGGGTGGCATCAAGGGTGTGGCCAGCAGTGTGGGTGGGTCCAGTTATCTGCTGGGTACGGTTGAGTGCTACCAGGGGTTGAGTCATGGGGTTGTTAGGGGCATCAAACCAGATTTTGAACCCCTCCCCCCAGTAGGGTGAATGCAGAGTGGGAACCATTGTGGCTGCTAGTGAGGCGCATAGGGTGTTGGCAAAGCGGCCGACATATCCAGGGGGCCTATAAATTAGTAGGAAGCCGTTGGAGAGAGGGCAAGAAGGAGAGTTTGACTAGTAGGGATTCGCAGTTAGCTGTGCAAGGCTGTGTTTTTCGAAGAGTCTGATGGTTATGTGTGGTTTGTGTAAGAACTACTCCGCCACCTCTAGATTGTCTGTTGTGGTGTAGTCGGGTGGGAATGCTTCATGTGCAATTGATTTGAAGTCGTCCGAGAACCATGTTTTAGTGATAAATAGGCGGGGTTTCAGCGGTAAGGAGATTAAAGATGCTGTGCCTGTTCCTGGCCACAAAGCGGGCATTGATTAGAAGGCTAGAGAGTTGGTGGGGTTGGTGCTTCTCTCGGTGTCGGGGGAGGGCAGTCCGACTGCTGGGAGGGGTCTGTGAGGGTATAATGGGGGGCACAGGTGGTGTGGTTGGGAAGAGGGAGCGGGCAGTCTCAGGTCTTCGAGTGAGGACCAGTGTGGTTTGGGTGTGGGATATTGGGTTGATAGTGATTGGCTTGGAAACAAAAGTTGGTGTGGCAACTAGAGATGGGGCATTGTTTGGTTGGGGACTGGAGGGTACTTGGTGTGGGTGTCAATGTTGGGTGCGATGTCTGGAGTCTTGGCCGTGTTCTTCACGCCTGTCAAAGCATGGCTGGGTTCAGACATTTTTTTCATCTTGATGTCAATTAAAAATGTACTACTGTTGAGCATCAATTGAGTTTGTGATGACCGCTAGATAGCCATTACTAAATCCATTCACTCCAAAGGCAGAACCCCGAAATGGGAATAACTACAATTATAAACAGTTTTCAGACTTCATATTCCACAGTACAGTCAGAAATGGAAATTAAGATTTGAACAAATTGCTCATTCGGGATCTGCCGCAGCCATGGAAATCGGAGCTTAATAGCCATACAAGCACATCCTAGAAAACGGAAACATTGGCAACGTAAAATAAATAGGTCAACAGCAGGCAACAACTTTTAAACTTCCCATTCAAAGCAACTGGGGAGGGCAGGCAATTTGCAGCAAGGGTTCTACTAGCAACCCAGGGAGGAAACTGGGGAACAGAACGATGGGGTGTGGAGTTTATTTACTGGGAGATTAAAGTTAGTCAGGACACTAACCACCAGTGCACAAAGCTTGCCACGAGCAGCAGAGATCCTCCTACTGCAGAAAAATAGTACCTACTTAAAGGACGTTGCTGATGTGCAGTGAGCCATACAAATACGGCATCAGTTCTAATTCGTGGCTCCCCTCCCAGAGCTGAGGGGGGGGGGGGGGGTGGAGAGCGGTGTCTGGGGATAAGGAACTAAAGCTCCTACTTATGAGACAATTTGTAGCACACTTTATCTTTCAGCTCCCTTCCCTCGGAAAAGAATCCCATCAAAGCCACCCGTGAAAAAAATCCATCCCAACAAGTCGATTAACAAGTCATTTAGCATTTTCACCTCCCAGGAAGCCGGATGACACAGGGTGCAACTCTGCAACCTTCTGTGACTGGTGTTAAACTGCGGTTGTCTCAGACAACCAATGAATTTGCCCCTGGGAGAAACGCAACTATCATAGCAGAAAAAAAAATTAAGATTAAAACGCCCAGGGAAAAATACAAAAAAATAAAAACCTACCAAGTCTGCCCAAGGCCCAATTTAAGCAGAGTTCAAGACATACTTGATAGAATGAATCCCAAACTATTGGCATCTCCTTGATTTATATAGAACTTCATAGGGGCCAGACTGCCCCACCCATGGGATTACATCTAAACGAACGGAGGAATTTGGCGCCCCAAATATCTAGAAGAATCTCTGTTGAACATTTGGGCTGGGGTGCCATCCTCCTCCGCATGCAAGCGGTTTAAAGAAAAAAAGACTAATTCGCTACTTAAGTGGTAGTCAGCTGAACATGATCTTCCCCAACTCACCACTTTTGTGCTGGAGGTGTTGGCGGGGAAAATGTAAGCTTACCGCATGCATGGTGGGAATTACCAGTTACACAAGTGTATTAGAAAGAAGGCTCTACCCAGATAATGAAATGACGCAGTTGAAGTTGGTGGCAGGGCTAGACGAGGAAGTAGGCCATTTAATCAAAAAGGTGCAAGAAGCACCTTAATACTAGTTGTACCTCTATCAATGTGTAATTTTGGAGATTTGACTATTCACTCAGCTGTAATTCTCCGAATCCCACGCAGAAGCTGAGGTTTCCCTTGCTTACCACAGTAGGTTCTACAGGTTTGTTTTCATGTGAGCTTCTTTCATCCAATTAATTATTGGAAGAAGATAAAATGATTAGTGTGAGAAGAAATCATGCATTTTGATTAACTGTACAAAACAAGGGCCTCTGAAAAAAAACTGTACTGTCAGGTCCAGGCTAGCTGCCCAGTATTGATATTGGATTTGTTCCATGTTCATGCGCTGGTATAGAGCAATTATAATAAGATGAAAAAAACTCATCTACACGTATAAACTGTGATGACAGTATTCCATGGTCAATACTGATTTTGCCAACACGACGACGGCATCAGTCTTTTGTGAGGCACAAAATATTTGAAACATTGACATTAGTTCTTGTCGGTGTCATTTAAAAAAATATCCATTAACATAATATGTAAACTGAGGTGCACTAAACATGAATTAAACAGTGAACTTGAACTGAATGTTTTCTTATGATCTTAATCATCGCAAATATTTATGTTTTCTTGTGACCTGATCACAATTATTGATTTGTTGATACATAACTGATCCATTGAGATATTCTGACCTATTTGTGCCAACCTTTGCCGAATAATGTATTTCCCAAATGTGGCATCATTGATACTCATGCTGTCCTTAGGACTAGCCCTTTTGCGATCATTTGGAAATTGTCCCAAATTCAATAGGTGAAAGGCCTAAATGAGTGGTAGTACCAGGCATTGCAGCCAAGTAACAACAGTAAAGGACGAATCTAACATTTGGACACACAACACGAGTGCTGCAGCAGGGACATTTTTGGGCATTACATTACCAACTTTCAAAGCTTTTAATTTTTACTCCTTTTAAGCAGATCACCCGGCACGGTGAAAAGATAATCAAATGCTTGCAACTCGTGCATCGCATAATATCTAATTATATTCTGATGCTCATTACCAAATCCCTTCTAAATATTTAGAGCCAACAGAAATTTCAAATATGCTGAGCTCTACCTTCATATGGTGCAGATTTGCTAAAACTAGTTTTACCCCATTATTTGGTTTTTGAGTAATTACTAGGCATTTAGGCTAGCAATAGTATTAACTATGGATGCTTATTACATTTGCCAGTCGTTAACCACAAGTGTACTCATGATACAAAGCGTTAACCAATAATGATTGTCATTAAATTAACATTGGTGCTTTAACAAACTCCCAGAGTAGACGCACACTCCCTTGACTCATTACTACGCAACATGTGATCAGGTTAATATCACCTGACCAACTCACAATCGTGTATCCCTAAGCAACCCGCTGACATGAGCGTTGCTCCACAGTACGCTGCGATGGCCAGACCAAGGCATGGTCGCTTACAGGGCGGACCCAACATGATGAGAGGCGAGTTCCGTACGGCATATTATTGCATTAACTCGGTTTATCGCCCCTCACTATTATTAGCAGTAATTTCAACATGAACAATGTGTCCTTTTTAAAGATTCCAGCAACTTGAATTTGAATTGAAGGAAACTGTGCCATTTTTCCAACTCAGTGATCATATTCACAACACTAGAGAGAGTACTATAATGTCTGGCATGAGTCCCGCATAGGGAATCCTTTATCTTATGCATGTTCCCAGTTTTTCATGAACATATAGTTTCTATTTAATCACAACGGAACGCGGGATGTATACTCGCACTGCAGGAATGGGTATAATGTATAGAGGAACCTGGCCATCCGTGTTGTTGACAAGCTTCAAATCTCTGTACATTTAATGAAATGCCCCTTCTTGGGTGCTGCCTATGACACATGGCTAACCACAACTAACGCTATTACGCACGTTCATCGCCTGCCCCGACATATTCAATGCATGCAACCATGGCCATATTGACGTGAGGGTGAGCTTACTTATGAATGACTAACAATCAAATCAAGCGTCTTATGGGGTTTTTAAAGCACCCTCTGACTTGCAACAAAACGGATATCAACAATCAGACATCAAAAAGATTTTTGGCCCAACTGGTCAGGATAAAAGGCAAATATTGGGTAAGAATGGAGCGGATTTAAAGTAATTTTTCCATTTTCTTATTTTTTTCTGGCATACAATGCCCTACTGCCCTCACTATGGTTTTTCTTGCGTTATTTCTTTGATGACATTATTTACCAACTAATTGAGGAATAACATCCAGATTTAATGTTTAGTTTTGGTCTCGTCATTATGTCGGTGCTTTGTAACTTGAGACGACCTTCTAAAGTGTATTTTCTATGGCAAGACCAAGGTGGTTTGAGATTTGGTGCGCAATCAAGACAGTAAAGGTATGCTAAAAGTACGTGCAATTGTAAGCGTTGAACATACCAAGTGACAAAGTACATGATTTCAATAATCAGTTTGGACAAGAATATGTGAATACTTTATACTGGTTCTTACACATCTCAATATTTTTTTATTTTTTTCCCTACATTTTCATTTCCCCTCCCCGCTCTTCCTCGTCTCCCTCTTACCACTTGGTGGATCTTTTGGCACGTAATATTTTACTTGGTAACACAATGTGCTGTTGATGGTTATTTTTTAAACTTGACACCAACATGAACTAATGTCAATGTGTTTCAAAAACTTTGTGGATCACAGATTAGATATTGTGGCTCGAAAAAGACTTATGTGGTTGAAACACGTGTCAGCAAAATCAGTACTGACCATGAAACAAAACAAAAAAAAGAATATCCCAGTACAGGGATCAAAATATGGATTTCATTAGCAGGAGCTAAAAGCAGCTCCTGTGTATCAGGCATCACCCAGAAAGCAGAAGCTTACCTTTGGAAACCAAGAGCTATTATATAGTGTGCTCCAAATTTAACTCCCACATGAGATGCAAACTATAAATGGCTCAATTAAAAATCACCCATTCGGCTTTAAACGTCTTCTGGATGTGTGCTAGTGCTCATTTATGCACATTCCTAAATGCACCGGATTAATTTCACGTATATTTTTGTTTGGCCCCAGTTGGCCTGTGGAGCAAAATGTAGTTCATGGAAGATGTTGGTTTCAAGCCAACCAGGCTCTCCCGGGTTATAACCAGGAGCTAAGTAGCTCCCAGCTCCCCTCAATTTCGAACCCTGCTGCTGTACAGTTGATTTGCTAGGTTTACACTGCTCTAGAATGGCAGACATGTCTCTTTGGTTTGATTCAGAAATGTACTCAATTACAAACACTCACTTATTAAGGGAACTCGGTGCTTAGTCTGTGGCGGTGTTTGCTAGGGCTCACCCTGGCACTTATTTTCTAAGACTCAGTCCGATTACTATATGTTTTGGCAACTTTTAAATTTTAGCTCTCGTTCAGTAGTTTTTCCAGAGATGGAAGGTGACAATGCAGTGTGCTTGTGGTGGCTATGCTCACACAATGCTCCAGTTATCCTAAATATTAGTGCAGCCCCACTACTGTAATAACCAGCAACACTACCAGAACACTGCAGATTGACAAGAGGATAGTCACCAGCCAACAGCACCAACACAGGGCTAAGCCAGGGAAAAGGCCACTGCATAAGAGGAGTGTCTGTCCCAAGTACCAACCTGAACACAAAAGGTTTGCTGCAGTGTTTCACAGGCAAGTTCGTCAGTTCCCGAATTTATCCTGCTTTTTTAAAATTGGATATCACAGATTACAAACTTATTTCCTCATCAAAACAAAATAAATTCAACAAAGTTACACCCTCCCAACCCGATAAAAACATTCTTCAATCCGTAGGCCTTAACTTCATTGCCTAAAGCAGACTGTAGGCGGTGGGTATTTTGGTCTTCTAGGGTTTGGATCCGATCTTGCTCCCACATTATTTTATCGGGATTAGTCATCAGGACCTTCAATGCTTGTACCTAACAATTCTAACATTGCTGTACAGCGACGCTCCCAATGTCCCAAGATGTCAGGCGCCATCTTACCCATCTATTCGCTGAGGATTTCAAATGGGGCAAGAGGGTGACACTAGCAAGCATTTTATTCTGAGAGGACCCTCGCATTTGAATAAAGAGCTGTTGGCATCCTGCATTTCGGGCTCACTAACCCCTTCTTGTGGTTTCTCAAAGAAGGGGTGGGACTCACACTTAGCCCTTTCATTAGATACTCTTCTAGCTTTTCCTGGGCTAACTCTTGCCTTACTTTGCAGATGGGACCAACCCTCCAAGGTCTTTCAATAGTCGACAGCTCTGTCAGATCGAAACCCCAAGGGTGAAGCAAGTGGGCTTGCCGTAATAGGGAAGATTTAACCCCTTTCGGAGATAAGTGCAAGATTACACTATCCATGTTTCTCTTATTTGTGAAATCCACAATGTTTATGTCCCCTGAGCTGAGGAAGTGGAAGGAGGGAACGTGAAATACCTTCATCACATTTGATCTGTTCAGAATCAGCTCGTTCTAAAGTGAAGGAGCCATTCTAACCTTCATTTGAGAGGGGACCTCTTGTCCTCATATTGCATTGGGGCCACAACTCTCCTTTCATGGAAGGCGATGGGCTTTTTTTCCATCATTTTCTCCCCCTCATAAGAGCCGACTTCAGCACACCTTAGTTTGTGTCTCATGACGGAGTAGGCTCCAAATTCATTTTTGGATCCAACGACATCCTTCTTTCCTCCAACGTCAAGAATTGTGATTCAGATCGATCTTTATTCAGGTCGTCACAGTAGAGCAATGAGTGCTGCTCATTAAGAGAGCTTGATCTCACCAAGTCTAGCTCGATCTCCTCCTCAGTGGGGTCGTCATGGACAGTCAGGAGGAACAGATTAAAATCACTTGCTTCTTTGCAGCTTGTGTCCCCTTCTCGGAGTGGTTAAAAGGCAATCCTCCATTTTGATAGGGCTTTCCCGCTCCATAGTCTTAGCCAGCCTCAAGGGGGGGCCAAGCTACTAGCTGAACTTCTTGTACTGTAGTTAAAGTTTGAGGTTGCTAATTCCTTAGAAACGCCGAGAGCCGATAGATCTCCATTTTGGCCGGACTGTTGCCACGTGCGATTTACAGACGAATGGCTCAACTTTGTGGGCTACTTGTAGCCTCTTGTATTTGTCAGTCAGTCACTAGTCTGCTTTGTGTAGGTATTAAGATACGTTAGCAGCCACTTAAAAAAAAAACAAAATCAAAAATAAACTAGAATATTAATGAGATCACAAAAAAGGGTCAGCGTGCCCAGCTTCATGTTGCATCAAGAGAAAACAAAAACGGAATGTGACGTATTACCTTACGTCACACGAACAAATCCATGCACAGCAGTACAAGTACTTCTGGCAAGTTTAAGAGGCAAGTGTTTTTTTGCTGTAGACTACTTGCTATACAAAACAAGCAAAATGGTCACCTACTTTCTTCTGGCTATCTGCATTTTTAGAGTGCTGCATTCTATCTGTAGCATGCCTTGGAGCAGCTACAGATAGAATGGAGGAGGACCCAACTGCCCAGAGTTGAGTTACCTCTTTTAGGACAACAGTACTTTTGGAGTTAGCTTTGAGAACAACATTAAACCATTAACTCTGTTTAATAGATGCCTTGTGCTTGCCAGGTTCAAATTAATATAGAGGGTATACACGACTGAAAAATATTGCAGCAGGTTTGCAATTATGATCAAGCTGTTTTTTTTAGAATTTTAAGCTCGTGTTTTTATCTCATAACTGAACCTGTATTTATGCACAGAAATGTTTAAGAGTAATGACTGTGCTTAAGATGCAAGGACAGAATATTAGATCTTGCATTCAGTTTGTGAACAATATCGTGATATTGGTTTGCAAGGTTTTAAATTGGATATAGTGTTTGAAAACATTTGGTCAATGTTTTTATTGACTCGTAATGTCGATATTGTTGCATGTTTGTATTTTTGTGCTTTTATGTCTAAACTGCCGAAATACAACGATTTTGATTGATAAAACAGAAGCAAAACATGAATGTTGTGATCCTGATGGGTGCTGGACGGGGCCAACGCTAGACAGTCTTAGACATGCATAGTAATTTTCTACTTTGGTAAAGCAATCCTATCTCTGTTGTAAAGCCTCTCTGTAGTCAATCAGCTCAGCACTCATACACAGACCGGCTGTGGAGTCTCAGATTGGTCCAGGTACAGCATTATTATACAGAATGCACAGCATGTACATAATCCAGTTACTCTTTATATACAGTCACTTACTCTTTATATACAGTCACATATGGGACAGGACATGGATGGGAAATAACAGTACATACAGAGGAGTAGACCCAACGGCCATCCTACCATACCCAGCTCAGGCCCCAACTGACACTCCTAGAACATTCACTCACAGATCCACACAACATTCTACTGAGCTGCCCGTTCATAAATCAACATTCTGAAAGCAAGCACTCCAGGCCAGTGACAAGACTTACAATACAACATCTCCCTTTCATACCAGATCCAACCACAACATCTCCCTTTCACACAAAGCCTTCCAACCATAACAAACTCTCCCTTCCATACCAGATCACAATGACATCTCCTCCCTTTTACACAAAGCCTTCCAACCACAACATCCTTCCATCTGGACCCGCTACATCCAGACACAGAGCCTGCCACGCTCTGGCACACAACCAAACAGACAGGGGAACAACAATCACACATGCAGGTGGGGAACAGGAGGGGGGGGGGGAAGAACCACAGATTGCCCCACGACGGACCCGGGTACCACCACAACCGTGAAGAAGCACCCAACTGAAACTTTTGTCCATGAAAGTCCAGCAAACTAACAACCAAAGAGAGGTGTTGCCACACACAAGACAACGTTTGCAGAAGGGATACATTGATCACACTTCCGCTCTCACACTCACATCCCATTCAACCACTCCCACTTATCACCCTCCAAACATCCCAGAGTCACAACCATTGGATATACTCAGCAACCTCCACCAAACACATGCACATCACTCACCACGCATTCAGTGCTCACATACATGTACGGGGACGGTGGAGCGAGGCGGCATACACACAGCAGCCAGTCCTCTCAACACCACATGGGCAAATCATTCCCACCCGCGCCATGTAAATCCTTACCCATGCAGGCGTCATACAACCCAACACTACCAGAATCATGCCCATAAAACAACATGTAACAAATAATGTGTTCCTGGTAGCACAGAACATTTTAAATAGACATAACTATCTCAACCTGTAACAATAAACTATCCTGTTAACCTTTACAACCTAGGTATCTCCATTTGATCATATACTCCACATATCGCATTTCTAATTTTCCTCTACATTGAGTTCCCATTAATATTTTTCGATACTGATACATCATTTCATGCCCTCTTTTATACTTCATATATGTGCAACAGCCATTTAGATTGTCACACCATCCAACCCCAGAATGTTGAATGTCCACACATTTCAAACATGACACTAACCACACCCACAACACATCCGGTGTGGTTACCCAAATGATTCATAATATGTTATCAACCTTACTTAGTTGAAAAACAGTGTCGGTAGACCTCTAACATCAACCATTTTTAGTTGGCACATACATAGAGTCGTCAACTTTTAAACAACCATATTTTCCCTTTTTGTTGCTCACAAACTATTTACAGTTGACAACACAGTAGTGACCATTTTGACTAACACATACATTAACACTGTAAACCATAAACCGCACCACTATGTACCTTTGGGCCACAACACAGACAACGGCCCATGCACACTCCAAAGTAATCAGTACATTAAAATATGCGCAACACATTAACACATGTGTCTAATTGACCCATTGAGCTTTTACATTTCCCTAAATACCAAAAATTGGTATCTCTGTAACCCAACTGTAAATTCCCATATTCAAAACGTCAACACGCTTAGAAACACATTAAAAATGCCTCACAACATTCAAAGTGGAAGAATTGAAACATCTTGCATCATTAAGTATGATGAAAACACGAAATAGTCCCAGTATCTCTGCGCCAAGGAATTGTGAAGACTGAGGAATGATTTCCAAAGAATTTATTTGAAGTGTAAGAAGGAAAGCCTGACACGCGTTTCGAGCCTAGAGCGGCTCTTCATCTGAGACTTAAAAAACAAATTATTTACAAAGTTGTGTTAAGAAATCATAATACAAAATTAAAACAAATTAACAATTTAGGAAAAAAGGGGAGATCCAGGTGTAACGCACAGGGGAAAGCAAGAGGTAATATAGCAAAATACCTAACAGAATTTCACACGGAAATTGAAAAGTATCAACCCAAAATCAACATGCATAACATTGCAAGTAAAATTAAATACCCCAAATTGTAGAATTGGATTGAAGAGAGTTGCACAACCGGAAAAAGGCATAAAAGAGAAGAAAACATACTGCAAAATTAAAGGTAAGTACGTAGCAATAGCAGCGCAATCAGAGACAAAAGCGTACACTTAAATAAGCCAGAATAAGGCTTGTGATAAAGAAAATTAGTTCAATTGAATTACCTTAAACACCACTTGGAGGACTTCACAATAAAATTGGAGGAAAGGACAATGCCAGAATGTGAAACTGCAAGGGAAGAGTCTAGGCTATAAATACCAATTGTAACCAATTAAATTAGGGAAACCAACAAGGAGAAGGTAAATGTATACCTCAAAATGTCTCTCAATTGCAGAACGGCTGAAATAAGAAAAACAACCAAATAAGTCACAGTAAATTGCAATGGTGTAAAGTGCCAGTTACCATATTAACAACTGAGTATGACATGTAGAAGCACTGAATAAATTGCCACGGGGGATGCATAAGGTAATTGGGCAATTGAATGCTTCCCTGGTGTTTATGAACACAGGAGAGTGTAAAAAAACCAGCTTACTTGAGCGAGCGTATGGAAATGTCTGCTGGTATTCCAGTGAAAGAACCGCAA
The DNA here is from genome assembly GCF_040938575.1 of Ambystoma mexicanum. Taxonomy (NCBI): domain Eukaryota; kingdom Metazoa; phylum Chordata; class Amphibia; order Caudata; family Ambystomatidae; genus Ambystoma; species Ambystoma mexicanum. The sequence continues at coordinate 406,196,655 of NC_090926.1, forward strand.
AAGGAAAGTAGAACTAACTTTCATACAAAAACATCACCCGCGCAGTGCACAAGTAACCATGGCTAAGAGCAATTAAGTGTACCGATGGAGGACGACATATTGGTTGAGTGCAGAAGGAACTACAACCACCAAGAAAGCCCAAATTAAAGACGTGTACTAACCGGAACCTGAAAGGATGAACGCGTTAGGTATGAGGGCGCAACATCATTCAGTATGGTTCGGATTTGCATTATTAATTATATCAAATGTCCTTGTCCACCTATTGTTCAATAAAACATGCTGCATTATATATTTCAAACAAAACATCAATTTTCACTTCTTATATCTGCAACATCCAGGCCCAAAGCAACATCACTTATATAGCCTGTAAGAAAAACATTATTGCTCATTGCAACTAATTTAAAAATACAAATCTGTATCTTTCCAATGTATGCACTGCATACTCCCATCAATGTTTCATCATGCATGTTACCAATGCAGCGCTTAATTCTACCAGACATCGCGACACTGGTGGCCAGATCTGTAAACACGAATTCCTTGTGTGCACAGACGTACTTGAAACTTAATGTCCTGAATTCCACTTAATTCCAAATAATGCATTGGCCTTTTCATAAAAAATGTTTCCCTGCACTGCTGGCCGGATCCATTACAGCACAGAAAGAAAACACACACTAATTGTACCAGGATTCCTACAAATAGTATTCTTATTGTCGCTGTAACCATTTCCATTTAATTTTATAAGTGTAACCTTAGAGACTGTACGTATCTTTGGAGCCGTTAATCTCCTTATGGCCGTTAGGTCCTTTCCTCTGAAGCGGGCAAACTAATCACCAGCTCACAACCCACGCCGGCAATCGATATAGTCTAGCGGCGTTCTGTAGATGTCATTCCTTTGCTGCCATGAGAGCGATCAGACCCGAGTCCCAACGTTGTAACCACCACCAGAATCCAGCGCCCATGAGGAGCTGCGCCACTCTCAGCCCGCCGCCCATTTCCAGCAGCATAAAAACACAATTCTGGTGCACAAATTGGCAGTTGTTTCACAGTACACTCGTAAATTAAATCCATCATTTCATTTTCTTTTGGATAGCTCAGCAGTTCAGAAAACGCATGACTTTAGTTCCACAATGCCTTTTAACAGGGACCTCTGGGGAATTTTTGGTTGCTAGGGACCTCTCTCCCAGAGTCCAGTGGCACTTATTAATTATTTAAACCCTTTTACTGGGCAGGATGTTTTTTAAAGCTCGGGGGAGTGGTGGATCATACATAGATGCTCAGCCGTCTCCCCCTCCCAGAGCTCTCCTTACTGTCCTTCACTGTTGCTGCAGCTTCACAATGTACTGCCCTTTAGGTTTCATTTTTCTGCATTTCCAGTATCCTCGTCATCAATTCTTGTAAAGCCTCTCTGTAGTCAATCAGCTCAGCACTCATACACAGACCTGCTGTGGAGTCTCAGATTGGTCCAGGTACAGCTTTATTATACAGAATGTACATAATCCAGTTACTCTTACGTATATACAGTCACATATGGAACAGGACATGGATGGGTAATAACAGTACACACACACAGGAGTAGACCCCACCGGCCATCCTACCATACCCAGCTCAGGTGCCAACTGACACTCCGATAACATTCACTCACAAATCCACACAACATTCTACTGAGCTACTCATTCATACATCAACATTCTGAAAGCAAGCACTCCATGCCAGCGATAAGACAAGACTTACAATACAACAATGTACTGCACAGCCAACAGGGATCCCGAGGAAGAGGTGCAAGAAATAAGCCGTGGATTAGACCTTCTAAAGCATTGTAGCTGATCGAACATTAACTATTAAGAGAACACAAAAAAAGTATTGACGTTATTTTAGTAATAACAGCAATGACCAAGCTATGCACGGTCATAAAATGTGAAAGAATATATATGGAACCAATGATTTGGGCGACTGGGAATACACTATAAGGAATGTTATTGCTTGTATTACGTTGATCCACAAATTAACATCACAGCCAACTAGTGTTTCGACCTACACTCGGGTCTTTTTCAAGGCTAATGTATTTTGATCAAAAGGAAATATGAAAAACATGCTGTTGCGCTGCATAATGTTTTAAATATTGATGGTGCCACTAGATGGCCTCATAAGATCAAGGAAATAGAATCAGGATGCAAATGTCAGCTCTAAATACACCACCTATCCATAGAGGCAAGACCAGAGACTTAATGGGGCATCCCTTCCTCGCAACCTTGCAAAACCGACCTCACTGGCACAAGTGTAAATACTGTTCAAGGTGCATGGCAGCATATTTATTCCACATTCAATATTCTCACTTGCATCTACTCCCTCCACCACCTGCATCATATTATGTTAACTACCACCGTCCGCCACTGTAAGCAGACTTTAAACAACACTGTCTTCATGATGCGCAACCCAGCAATCTCCCCAAGCCCTGTGAAAGTCGCTTGGCTATGCCACCAACCAGGTTTTAGGTAAATATTTTCAACAAGCATGCACACGATTTTTAATGGCAAAGTGGAAACACGAAATAAACCAGTTACCCCCCACCATAGCTGTATCCATCGCCCAAAGATATCCATGCGACATCGACATTATGTACACTGTCAACAGGCAAGCCGGTCTACGGCTGACTATACCACACCAGCTATAAATATACCTTTTCTATGGCCTTGGCTAACCCAACCCACGACTACATATTCAAACGAAAAAATGTAGTAATGAGACTCAAGCATCGGTATCCATTAATCACTGCTGATGGATAAAAATCTATCAGCAAGAAGAGATAAGAGCGTTGGCTACCCACCGCCCATCACGGAGGAGACCCACACAGACCATGAAGAAATCAAATTCACGACTACACACTCAATATGTGAGGATGAAGTAATGATGCTTAAGCCTCTGTATCCAATAATCACTGCTGATGGATAAACTTGGTCAAGAAAAAGATGTGGATGCCACTTTAGACAGGTGTAACAATGTTAGCATGGGCCACACTTAGATGGAATTTTTAACTTTAGCTTCCGTCCCATATAGATAGAAATGTGAATGTTAGTATGCACCACACTTAAATGAAACAGTGAATGACAAGTGCCACATGCTAAATCGCACATCTTGTGACAAAGTGAAAATCACGCGGTCCGTATTTAAGATGTGCTCTTTATTGAAATCGGATGCCAAGATCAAAATTTAGCAGTAATGAGAACAGCTGATAAATATTAGGGGAAGGGAAAAACATCCACCGGTCTTATCAATGCAGAGTCAGCCCCAACTGAATCTAAAAGAACGTTCTCAGCACAATAATAAACATTCCAATTGAACATTCTAAATGGAGTGAAACTCACCTGCATGTAATGAATACAAAACCTAACACCACACTTGGATAGAATCGTTATCACTGGCCTGCCTCACATCAAGACAAAATATTGAAGATTAGCAAGGGCCACACTCGGATGGAATAGTGAATGATAGCAAGCATCACACCTAGACACAATTGCAAGGACAGCAATACCAACTAACCAATCCACTAACAATTTCATCCCTCTGCATACACCTCTCAAACTCTAACCAAACACAACCACAAACCTAAAACACACCAATCCGCACAAAATTCACTGCAACAACAAAACAAACCACACAGACTTGCACAACAGCACAGGACGACTGCAGACCATAAAACACCCCGCGCTCAGCCAACGAACCCACCAGGCTGAGGCTGCAAGCAGCACATCACTGCTCTCTTGCACTTTTCCAGCTTATTCCCACTAACTCAACCCCCCCACCCCCTCTCCCTTTTTCAGAGCCGCCAGAGGACCACTCCGGTGGGGATAGTGCGCGGTACAAATATCCTTTAACATTAACATGCCTACTGTCCCCCCCTCCTCCACGATCACCTCATCCCCGAGTTCTCTCCCAGTAATGCCCCCTGCCCATGTCCCCACCAGTAATTTTGCGATCCTGCCACTACCCAAGCGAAAGACAGGTTGCCGCTGCAATATCAAGTTGGCTCCAATGATTGCTCACCCTGTGTTGTCTCCATTAACCGAGTCCCACCCGACAATACCCGCAGCTCACTCCCGCCCCAACAATGAAACCCTGGCTCCCTTACCGCTATCACTGCGCTGTTGCTCCGGCTCTGCTCTGCATCGGTGCCGAGACCACTGTCACCCCCTCCTGACCCGCCTCTGTCAGCGGCGGGGGCCCGATGCTTGCCGGCTCGCTTGGCCTTCGCCTGGAGGCAACGCTGATGCAGGCTGTAGGTCTGTTGCCTCTCCAGTTCCAGACGCTCAGCCGAAACCGACTCATAGCGCCCCTCGCACGAGCCGTGGTGTCGGCGGCAAAGCTCGATGCGGCGGCGGAGGCGCTCCATCACCGCACTGTGCCGCGGTACAGCGAACTCCGCCATGGAGTGCGGCGGGGGGGCTACCCCCAGAGGCGTAGCATTGCTAGTCGGGCACCTGGACTTGAAGATGCCCGAAATGTATTGCAAAAAGTCCAGATTGTAGGGGACCCTATTGTGAACAGGTCTCAGAAGAATCTACGTTTGAAGCTCATCTCCACGACCCGAACCTGTAGTTGTATGGTGTAGTTCTCGGTTGATCCCCTGCCTAGACCGACTCTTTTAAAAGCCCTTTTATTCCGCGCAGGCCACGAAGTACCTCTTGGCTCACGAAAATCGGTTCAGCGTGCTGCGCGTCCCTTCCACAAGGCAGGTTTCAAACGGCTCTCGCAAAGTTTCACAGGTTACCGAGATCTCCCAGAACAACCACTCGGGCAGACCGGCCACATAATCCGGGTGTAGGCCTTTTACACTCGGATATCCTGACACTGCTGCCCCTAAGCGACCTTCTATTCTCCGGGCAAACATAGAAGTTTGAAGCCAGCAGCGTGGGCCCCTCCGGGATCCACCAACACTCAAAGTTCAGCGGCCAAAACCCGGCCTCCGCCCGCCATTGTTATCTTTCTTGCGTCCACCATCTTGGAAATTATTTTTCGGGCTCTCTCTGGGAGTTCAGCGGAGGGGGCGGCGTGTGACGTCCCTGCGCACGCAAAGGGTAAGTGCAACACCTTGCCCGACGGCCGTGTTGGCCAATAGGAAAGTGGACAGACAATGCCGATGTAAACAACTAAAGCTGCGCATGCTTGGCTTATCTGCTGTTTCAGGGATGCCCATGTCATGATCTGGCCAGACGACAATTGTAAGAAGTGGGACCGAGCGACTACGGTTCAACAGGCGACGCTGATGCCTGGCCCTGACCGAATGACTACGGTTCAACAGGCGACGGTGATGCCTGGCCCTGATATGGCATTAGTGCTCAATCAGGAAACGGAAATAAGCGAAGATGTCTTCCATTTTTTTTGTAAGTTAACTAGTTTTTTTCTCATTACAAGTGCAATACATAGCATAACAAAATGAGTCATAAATACATAGCATAGATACTATGGATGCCAATACATATTACATAAATACAATTAATAAATAGTTTGATCCATAAGAAGAAAAACCTCAGAATACTATATCTATGCTTAAGCATACACAGTAAGGTTACTCAAAGAATCGCCTACACCTGGAGGGCAGAAACTAAATAAACATTGAGTAACAGATATTCGATAAAATTGTAATACGTAGAGAACTTCACAAAGCAAATCAATAAATAAAACAGGGAAAGCGGACAAATCCAAACCTTAGTGTTAAGACTACTTTTAAAAACTAGGGATATGAAAAGGGTAAGGGACGATGACATAAATGCTCTTGGAATTTACTATAAAACAGATTTGCAAGGCACACTAAAGATTACCCAGCCTAGAATAGCGCAGGGAGTCTTGATTCTATTACAGGCACAGAGGCAATCATTATGCATCAAATTCCTTTACTTACTCCCACAGCAGCAATGCAAAACAGTACATTTCAAGAACTACAAAAGAACAACAAACTTCAACAACTGAGGTTCTGTAGTGCTAAAAAGAATGTCCTTCTGAGGCCACCGTAGACCTGCGCCACATAAGCCCCTCCCTTACGGAGTCCTTCCTCTTTCTTTGCGATCAATGCCGACCTTCCTTCTTGACAACACTACAGCCTCTTCTTGACCAAATGTGTAACCAACTTGTAATGGCTAACCGTGCCATACTCTGCACCTCACTAGGATTCCTCTTCGTTCTGCGCATTCATGTAGTCTGCCTCTGCTGCGCGCATGCATTCAATCGACCAGTTAATTAATTTGGATTAGGGTGAGAAAAGCAATTTATAAAGATATCCTCCTCAAACTGATTAATTTGCTCACACAGGAGGGATATTACTCGCCTCTGTGTCTTTAATAGAAACAAGACTCTCTGCGTTATTGTAGGCTGAGTAATCTATCTTCTATGGTAAAACCAGAGACAAGAATTATGCTTTTTTAAAGTTTATTTACTACTGTGGTCGGTAATCCCGTGATTGGTTTAAAATAAAACTTCTTAAAAGTCACATCAACTTCTCAAAATAAAAATAAACTTCTTAAAAATCACTTCAAATGTGTGGGGGTATACCTGGATGCAGAGTTAAGAGGGACACAACAACTTGACTATGTTTGCCTTAAAACAGCTGTGGCTACTGGTCTGTTAACTACTCTGTCAGGAAAAGGAGGTGGTTTTTCTCTAAAAATTCTACTATAACTTTGGCCTCGACAATGGTTTACGGGGCAGACATTTGGGCATTGATACAGTCAGAAAGTCTGGGGCATGTGAAAAGCTTAGGTAAGCCTGAAGGAAAATGTCTCAGAAAATTATTCCACTTACCACACTACATCCCTGCCAGCTACTTGTATTTGGAATTCAATCTTATACAATTCTGGGCCCAATTAAAATCATGCTGTACATTGCTGTACCAGAAAATTCACCCTGCACCAGAAGGAACTCTGCTTTACCTGCTCCTGGAAACTGTCCAAACCAGGGGTAGTCTGCCAACTAGTAATGTGGTGAAAATAAAAAAGTGCTGCCTTACTATCAAGTGACTTGAATGGCAGAATAAACTGGCCTTGAAGCAGAATTAAAGAACTTTATCACCTTACATCTACGCCAGGTGGGACTTGTACAGTGCACTACCAAGCTGTCTGGCAGGACACAGCCCTTAGGCTTTATCAAATATCTTGCCACTCCACCAGTGAGCCGGGGTAAATTGAACGCTTTGCAGACAACTGTGTAATATGGGACTACCTAAAAATTAACTTTAACAGCGTGAGATCTCTTGAAATATGTGGTGCCTGGCAGACTATCCCTCTGGAGGCCAGGCTGTATCGCCTACGTGGTAATAACAGTGTGGAAACCGTCAAGCACTTATTGCTATACACTGTGAAGCGCTTCTACCCATAAGGACAATAGCATTTAGAAATGCTGGCACTGGGATTCCAAATTCCGAGATGGCCACCTATGGGTAAGGACATATAGTCCTTGGCTCCTCTCCTGGAACAAGAAGCAAGCCTGCCTGCTAATTGGAGGTGGCGGCTGGGCAACAAATGTCAGAGCCCCTTCAATGATGGAACAAGCGCAGGAGCTTTGGGCAGAAGAGCTGGCTTCTCCCCCATAGTGTAAGGGGAAGGTGCTGACGACCTACAGAGAGGGTGGGGCGTTGCCTGCCATATATTTAATCCTGTTGCAGTGGCCTGTTCTTTGATTTCCTGCAACCACACATTCTGATCCTGCTCTGTCCATTCACCCCTGACAAATAATTTGTGCAGTAGGTGTTCTTTTGCCATACTGATTTCTACCAAGGTCGCCATTCCGGAAATATTAATTTCCTTTCTGATTTATAGGAGTTATTTTATTTTTGCAAAACGGACTAAATTCCTTAGAGCATTGGGGTGCTTTTCACAGTGTAACACAGTGTGGTAGCCCAACAGGGTTTATGTACCCTGTCAGTTAGCACGCTGTATTAGACTGTCACAAGTGGTATGTCTAATTCAGAGATCCCGGATGAGCCCCCAATCTTGTAAGTGATTTCATCCCGGCACTTCACCTAAGTCAATGCCTAGCGTGGGGTGCATAATTGAAACCCTTATTTATTTGTGTCTATAAGTTATTTTATTCTGAATGATGTAACACTTATATCACGCCCCTCTCTTTTAACTCCCGAGTCACACTGAACCAGGAATCAGGCTGGTTTGCAAAGTTAAAAGATTTATATGGCAGGATCAGGGCCCATTACATATGGCACTGAGTGAAGTGTATATGTCCCCTAAGGTAAAAGAAGAACAAAGTAAGATTGCCAAAATAGCGGCATATCTGTACCTCCACATTGGAGCGAGAAAAGATCACTAGACTGGGTCATCGAACAAGCCACATGCATTTATGAGGTGCAAAAGCCAGTGGAAAATAAAAATAATCCCAAAAGCCCCAAAACAACCAACACCCCTGCTGCTGCTAAGGTGGCAGAGGTGAAGGATACCCCCATTTTAGATTTAGAGATGGGAGTCCTAAAAACCTGCCCGCACAGAATCAAAACAACCCCAAACCCAGAAGGCCCTTGGGCCAATCACAAACAGGGAGCCAGGGAGGCTATCCCACAAATTGGACCCCTAACTCCCCGGACTACATCAGCCCCCGCTACAAGGGGAATAGACCCATCCTGGGTTATGTGTGGACTCCCAAGGTGGGGGGGATCAAACCAGACCGCAGCTAACCCAGGGAACGTCCCTCCTCACTTCCCCCAGGAGGGCAGTAATCCCCCAAATACTGGACAAAATTTCTTCCCAAGGTACCAGCAAAACTTCAACCCCCAAAACAATCCATCCTTCTTTCCTCAATTTCCTGAGCCCAGGCAGCCCAATCCGGGAGAGGGGAGGCCAAGGGTGGAGGGGTACCCACATTTTCCTAACCCGGGGTATTTTGGGAGAAGGGATAGCTACCCTTCCCGGGATCAGCCCAGGGGAGACATGAGGACCCCGTACCAGCCAGAGCGGGTGTCCCAACTAGAGCGGCAGGTCCAAAACATGGCACAGGATCTGGGTCGCATGCTGAGGGCTCAACAGAACCCTCAGATGAGCATGGTGGCGCAGAATGCCTCAAATCCAGGGCCTGGTGCTCCAGAGCAATGACGGGGGAAGAGCCCCGACAACTCACCGGTTCCCAGGGAGAAGGCACAAGTGGAAGGGGGGTGTAAAGTCTGGGAGGAAGCTTCCTTCCCCACTTGTAAAAAGCACCTGGAAACCCAGGAACCGGAACCAAAATCTCCTGCCCCCGAAAGTCTGCTACCTAAGGAGCAGAGAGGGGGTAGGAGAAATAAACAGCCCAAAAAGACCCATTTTGAGGAGGAGGTACAAATCTTCTAGTTTGAAGGAGAGGGTTCCTCAGAGGATCCTGGGAAAAGGAACTTCTCCTTCAGAGATGGGGGAACTCCTCCCAAAGAAAAATGGGTCCCAAAGGATCCAAATCCAGACTGGGTAGATGTGGGGACTGAGTTAGCACCGCCGATCATCAATCCCCTAATCATCAGCATGTAAATCTCCTGGTTCAAACCCACCCTGGTGACTGCCTCCAAAAAGGGTGGGGGGGATGGCCCAGAATCAGAACCAGGTGAACCCAAAGCTTCCCCCATATCCAGCTGTCACCTTTTTCTTTCAGATTCCCAAGACTCCAAACAGAATTCTGCCCAAATCACCTTCCCGTCAGTGTCCAAAACCAAGAAACTAACCCACCAGTTGTCCAGAAATGTACATTATCATTGCCCCCTTGAGGAAAAGGAGGGGAGATTTTATACTGGAAATGACCTAGCTGATCAGCTGGCCAAAACCGGAGCCATCCAAGGGGATCTACTTGAGATCGAGTCCCAGTTGGGGGAAATCCAGGTCACTGCTATCACTAGGTCCCAGACGAATGCTCACAATGAACTCTCAACTGCACAATGGAGTAAGGAGACCCCAGATGCTGATTTGATTACCACTCAAAAAGGGGATCCAATAATTGGAAAGTTTTATGAACACATTGAGGACCCTGAGAACTTTCCCCTGACGGAGACCGATTACATAGGGAAAGAGGACCTCAGAGTGTTGATGAAATGTCCAAAAATGTTCCGAATCAAAGACGGTTTGTTGGTGAGGAGATCCACAGCTGGCCATGATCAGTGGGTGGTCCCTACCTCATTCCGAAGCCTGATGCTAAGTCACGCCCATGATGCGGCCACAGCCGGTCATCGGGGGTTTCATACAACACTTGAAATTTTAAGAGAGGTTGCATACTGGCCACACAGGGGACATGACCTCAACCAATACTTGAAGGGATGTCTTGTTTGTGCACAATTTCAGCCACTATCCCTCACACACCGTGCACCTCTCCAAAAGAGGGGGATGACACTGCCTTGGTCAGATTTACAAGTCGATTTTATCGGGCCCGTGAGTCGCTCCTCTAGGGGGAACAAGTACATGTTGACCGTGACATGCTTGTTCACTAAATGGGTGGAATGTCTCCCGGCCCCAAACTGCAAGGCAGAAACAGCAGCTGCCCCGATGATCAGCCACATCTTCTCGTGTTTTGGACTACCCGAAGGGATTGAGTCAGACTAAGGTAGCCACTTCACTAGCAAAGTGATGACAAAGATGTGGGAGATACTTTGGGTCAAAAGGAAATTACACATTGCCTACCGGCTATCCTCTAGTGGTTGAGTTGAGAGATACAACAAGACAATTGTGTGCATATTAAAAAAGTTTGTGGCAAATTCTGGGCCAAGTTGGGACATCCGACTACCTCTTGTCCTGATGGCCATCAGATCTACCCCTTCTTCTGCAACAAAAATGTCACTATTTGAGCTGATGACTGAACGAAGGATGGTGCTTCCCCAGCATCTGCTCTACAGAACCCAAGAGCAGACATTGATAAATGCCTGCACAACTCATGAGTATGTTGAGATCTGAGAAAACACCTTCAACATGCTTTTGCCTATGCTCAGCGAAATCAAGTAGGAGACCGGGTCTACTTGTACAATTTCCAAAGGAACCAGGCCAAACAGCACAAATTTCTTCCTTCCTGGCGGAGCCTTTTTGAAATTGTAGACAAAATCTCACCAGTCGCCTACAAAATCTGTATCCGCAAAGGCAGTTTGGCAGAGGGGGAAGATAAGTGGGTCCACATCAACCAGCTGAAGTGTTGTTATCCTAGGCACACTCTGCAGCAACTAGAGGATTCATCTGGAAACCCAGAGGGGGAACTTCCAGACCCCTAGAATTCCAACTATAAAACTATTCCACCTGTTGAAAATGAGTAATACATTGCAAATAGAAACGATTGTCAGTATATGTCAAATGTATGATTCTGCCCCACTACATGAATAGTGGTAGGGAAATGTCTACAAATATGCTCTGTTTTGTCATCCTAGGACTGAAACCATGGATGCTAATCACAAGGAGGACCACTCGGGGACCGGAAGGAAAAACCCAAGGGGCTCGGGGTATCGCTCCATACTCTCATCCGGAACCGGCGAGGAGAGCCTGTCGATCCACCACTGATGGGAGAAGCAGACGAATTTTGCCATTTGGACCAAAAATAAAAAATTGAACAACCCAATCTCACGACTTGACGGGCGGTCAAAAGTCAAATCGCGAGGGGGGGCTTTGTGGGATGTTTTAACCCACTCTGCTCTGCCCTGCGACATCCCTGGGTCCTGGGGGCACCAGAATCATCAAAATGGCAGCGAAAACCCCACGCGTGCCAAAACCTATGAAAATTGCGCTTTGAAACCGGTAAAGATGGCTGCCAAATCTACATTGCCTGTGTCAGTGGTGGAACGGAGACCACACTGCTGAAACATGTCCCTGGGCTGCCCACCAAGGAAAAATGGGAACGGCATGAAGGGCAGTGCTCTATTGAAAGAAACCTGGAAATTGCTCTTAAATCCCTTTTTCTTGGTTGCTGAAAATACAAAATACCGGTCCAAAACACCACAAAACATCCAATATCTTTGCTGGGTGTTACCCGCCACTTCATCTAAGGAATCAATATGAACACACAATGTCATGAAAAGTGGAATCTGTCAGCAAAATATCTACAGTAAAAAGTGTGCTTGCCTGTGAAAATCTGTCAAAATCTGGGCGCAGTACCAGCGGCCACCTGTGACTGTTTCAAAAGCCTTCATTTAAACTGTAAAGTTGTACCATTAAGATCTAATGTCTTAAATCTAAGTGACCTAGGTTGTCACTATTTAAACTTCATGGTTTAGGGCCTGGAATCAGTGATCTAGGTGTTGGTTTTAAAATTGCAAGTTTATTTTCAACAAGGAAAAATTTAACAAAGTGACTTTTAAAGTAAGCCTGATCAAGCCAAAACTACAAAGCAACTTCCCCCACTGGCCAAGGCACCTCCCTTCGGCTCTCTGGGCCAGGAACACACATTCAGGTGTTGATTAAAAGGGGAGGGGCATTTGGGCTGCTCTGGGAAGAGCACAATGGGCTTCCTACCAGGCATGGAGATGCTAATCAGAAAGGATTGTAAAGGACCTCTGCCAGAGCAAGAGGGTGGAGATTGCTCAAAGCACAGAAAGCATATTTTCGAAAAAGACTGATAAAGTACTGTGCAAATTCGTAAAAAGTATAGCTTTAATAACATTGTTAATGTGATGTTTATGTGCACATTTTAAAAGGAGCCAGAACTCTGTGCGATGTTCTGAGAAGGCACAGTGAAAATTCTGGTTTTGTAGCAATTGTATTGATGTCAGAAGCATGAAACCTCATACGATTATGCCCAGATGTCATGCACACATATGTATAAAATTGTGGACAAATTGGACATTGTGTCCCGGACAAAAAGTGTGAAATTTTGCCAAATCCAGACACGAGATCGCTCAGCAATGAGGCTTGGAAGAGGGTGTGCTCCACAAAATATGTGCTCTATGTATGTTATTGGTATAAAGATTGTACACATGTAAAGATGCATTATATCAAAAATAGATTTTATGTGCAAAAGGCAAAGGGGAGGAGGTTTTGCCTTATAAACCACATCATCATGATGACACACTGTTTTCTCCTTCAATCAAGGGAGAGAGCAGACTTTAGCCAATAGACTACCTAGGGGGTGCGCCTAGGATAATTCCGTATACCCACCCCTTTATCAAACACATAAATAGAGACAGCTGAAGAACTAGAAAGGACACAGATCCACCCACCATCCTGATATTGGCGAAGCATTCTGAAGGAGATCCATCCATACTCCTTGTTCCAGAATCCTGAAACTTTGCAAGCAGAAAGGCTCAGAGCATAGCTGAACCACTTTCAGCTGGGCCTAACTTCCAGAACCCATCCCTCAACTTAAAGGGGAAACCAAAGAAGCAGCCAGGCTGTGCTGTAATTGCTTGCCTGCCAAAGAATCATCTTCATAACCAGAAGAGCAGATTAAACCCTGTCTGGTGCCGTGCTGTGCTGTGCAGCCCAGATAGCCATTGCAGATCCAGTCCAGTCGTGCTGTGCAGTGTAGACCAGAGTGCCTTGCTGTCCAGTCCTGCCGTGAGGTGTCCAGAGGGCCTTTCTGATCGCTGACCCGTCCAGTCTGGTGTGCCCAGCAGTCTGTCCCAGAAATCTTTGACCAGAACCAGATCCCTGATGATTCCATTCAAACATTGGTAGTGAGTAGCCATAGTATAGGATTGTCACTAGCCTATGTACTGTCCATAGTCATCCCTATCCAAATCAAATCTATCTTATACCCAGAACTGTATTGCTAGAAATCCTTTTTGTCTTGCCTGAACTCTCTCTCTTATCCTCTAGTGCTTTTGTAATTATATTGTTAAAATCATCTTTGCGCTCATATATTGCATCTGAAGAAGGCAAGCGTCTCGGTAGGCAAAAACCATTCAGAGACGTCCTGGTATGGTGGCTGTGCTGTCGTGTAGTTTGTTTCTTCATAGTCCATCCCTAGTGTAAAGAAACCTTGTTTGTATTTTAAAAGCGCATCCTTGTTTTACAATTTTGCCTCTTTTTTAAAAAAACAGCCTCCACGAAAATGTTCATAACTTCTTCATACTTTATGCTAGATACAAAATCGAAGTGTCTACTTGTAGCTAACAACCTAAGCTTTCTGAAGAACCCAGAACCACACCTCAATTCCTTATAGTTTCTGCGCAATCGTGCTTACCGCACGCAGAAAAGTTTACTGTGAATTTTTCATTTGGGCAAATTAATAACGTATAAAATAGCTTTTCATTGCACCCAACCTCAAAATTAAGTTTTCAACTTGCTCATTATTTTCAAATCATTGCTTGTGTGTGTCTGAAATCAGATAAAGCGGCTCCCATTAGAATTTCAACACTTTCAGTGAATTAAATCCAGATTCAGTGTTTTACCCATTTCATTCAAAGCCAACTCTAAAACCATTTCTGACCAGTTTGCAATCATTCGTGTTTCTCTCTTGTGTTTGCGGGGGAAGGAAATTGGGATTGATATATTTTGTTGAATTCTGCATTCCTGAAACCTGTTCTCTCTCCTTCTATATCTCTATATTGCATATTGGGGGGATTGAAGAGTGTGCAGGGGGAAATAGTAATCACATTGCCATTTGATTGAACAAACCCACGAAGTATTTTTCTCTGCATTGTTTTTGCCCATCATTACTCCTTGTGATTAAAGAGATTGTTTAGTGTGCCATCACCCCATTGGTGATTATTGTATAACCATTAAAAATAGTGTGATATATATTTTGTATTTATAAAAATAAATATTTTAACTTTGCAAACCAGCCTGATTCCTGGTTCAGTGTGACCGGGGGGTTAAAAGAGATGGGCGTGATATAAGTGGTACATCGTTCAGAATAAAAGAATTTATAGACACAAATAAATAATTAAGGGTTTCAGTTGTGCATCCCACGCTAGGCATTGACTTAGGTGAAGTGTCGCTTTGAAATCACTTACAGCACACAAAGGCCCGAGGATATCTAGTGTACTCTAGGTAACTGGCAAGTTGTTGGTGCATGAAGCAAGAGGACGCTGGGGGACTCACAAACGGATATAAGGAGATTAAAGGATTATGGAACATTGCATAGCAGGCTGATGACGGGAAAGGAATCACTCTAATCCCGCCAAATGGTGAAACTGCAAGTTGGTTGCATTAGCTAAAAAGGCACGTAAAAGGAGACAGGCAGAGGTAAAAATAGCTGGGGCTTGATAAGAAAGACATTTTTTCCCTGAAGAAAGGAGAACATTTTACTACGGACTGTTGGTATAAGCAAGTGTGCCGACAACCTATTTGGCAATGAACAAGCGGGTGAGGAATAAAGAGCATGGCAGCTGTAAATCCCTTGGACGAGGGGTGGACTTGGAGATGCGGGGACTGCAGGTCACCCTATTGCAGCATAGAATAGGCAACGTCCCCCTGATGCCAAGACCCAAAGGAAGGGGTAAAGTAGCCAAAGTAAGACCATCCCCAGTGGAGCAAGAAGGCCAAATTGAGCACTGCTGGAAACATAGCGAAGAGGCAAAAGCTAGGGTGAGAAGAAAGCTGGAGGACCAGAAGGGGCGTATACAGGAGACCGGGGAAATGGCTCTTACTAAGGAAGACTTAAAGGGATGCCTTCGTGAAATGGAAGTTAGGATTAAAAATAACATCCTACAACAGTTTAACTCACTAAGAGAAGACATGAAAAACTCGATGATGGAGGTTAAGGGGGGAAATAAAAGAATTAGGTCAAAGAGTGGCGGTCGTGGAACAAGGCCTAGCAGAGATATCAAAGGAAGTGACCCAGAACACTGAATTATTACAACAATTGGCCAAAGTGTTACATAACCTTGAGATACAAGCGGAGGACTTAGAGAATTGCTCAAGGAGGTCAAATATTAGGAAGAAAGGATTAAGTGAGTCAGTTCTGGATGCAGATTTGAAAGGCATCGTGCAGCAATGCTTTGGAAACTTGCTGACGGAGGTATCCCCAGAGGATATAGGAATTGACTGTGTCCATAGTGTGGGGCCCAGGAGGAGAGAACCAGGGGTAGGCCCAGAGATGTTCTTATTGCCCTAACCTCATATGGGATGAAGGAGAACCGTTTACGTGCAGCAAGGACGGAGGGCAATATCACGGTGAATGGAATACAAGTACAGCTGTACCAAGATCTGGCTTTGGCGACCTTCCAGAAGCGGAGAGGTATGGGTCATATTACACATGCTTTGATTTTGAGACAGATCTCATACAAATGGACATTTCCGTTTGGATTGTTGTTCACCATGGAAGGAGTACAGCATCGGATAAGATCATGTGCTGAAGGGTTGACGCTGCTGAACTTGGAGGGAGAAGTAAAGGAGATAGACGATCGAGGATCTCCACTCCATGTGGAATGAGACCATGGGGCTGGTCTATGGTGCAGGGGAGAAGAGGAGGGAGAGAGGTAAAATTGAAAGGCATGGGGGGAGAGGACAAGGGGGCGGTGCAGAAAGGGGAGGAGAGGGAGTTTTGTAGGTGCAAAAGGGGTGTCCGTAAACAAGGGCATAGGTATGATACAAGGTGGCGGGTCAATTGGGTAGCCAGGAAGAGAAATTGGCAGATAATGTCTGGGAAGCATTCGAATGCTTCCCAATGGGTGGGATCTCGGGGTGTGTCTGGACCTTAGCCTTGGGGTGGGGCTCCAGGGGTATTATAGGATCTACGGTCTAGTCCTGAGAGGAATGTGTGGGGGGTTAGGGGTGAGGAAGTTGGGGAGAGGGGGAAACAGGGCAGGGGGCATAGAAAGTGAAGAAATTACTACTATTACGGAGACTCAAGTACAAAACATCGGAAGCTTATTTAATGTTTAGCTTTCAAGGTCTTCTCCTATAACGTTAGGGGATTGAATTCCCCTGTTAAGAGGCAAAAGGTGGGAGCCATGTTGAAAAAGGAAAAGGCAGATTTTATCATGCTGCAGGAAACCCATATTAAAAAAGAAGGGAAAATGGGTGTCTGGATACAGTTATTTTCGAGAATCCATCAAGCTAATGCAAGGGGAAAGACTCTAGGGGTTCTGATTGGGTTTAGAGTCACACTCAGACTTACGGTGGAGGGGTCCTTAGTGGATAAGGAGGGGAGGTATCTGTTTTTACTAGTACAGTGGGAGCATAAGATGCTTACTTTTGCCACGATATACATGCCTAATACAAGGCAGGTGGGATTTTTAAATGAGGTGATGGCCAAGTTAGAGGACTTTGCTAGGGAGGAGGTAATACTAACGGGGGATTTTAACTTGGCCTGGGACCCAATCATAGACAGGTGTGGGGGAGCGACAAAAGGGATGGTGTTCCCCTCAAGGGCACTAAAGGAAAATATGGCGAGAATGGTGCTGCATGATGTATGGCGAATTTAGAGCGGAAATGAAAGAGGATACACATGTTTTTCACATGTACATCAGTCTTTGTCCAGAATTAACTATGTTTGGGTTACACCTAGACTAATGGGGGTGGTAAGAGAGATGGACATAGGCTCAATTTCAATAACGGACTATGCCCCTCTCAGTGTGATGTTTAGGGATGTGGGGCCGCAAATGGGGCTGTGGACATGGACATTCCCTCTAGAACTGAAGAATGACGTAGTAATGGTCAGCAAGATAAGAGATAAGATAGAATAATATTCCTCTGAAAATTGTGATCAGTCTTTTGAGTCGACTTGGGTCGCCTTTCAGGCAGTAATGCAGGGAGAACTTATAGCGCTGTGTGCCCAAAGGGACAAACAGAGCAAAATTGGAGGGGGATTTGGAAAGGCAGCTGCAAGAGACGTAATAGGCTATTGTGGAGCATAGAACAAGGGCTCTAGGTAAAAGACTGAAGGAATTACAAAGCCAATTAGAGTTATTATGATCCGAAGTGCTGAGAGGTCAATATTTATGACCGAACATAGGTATTATATATGTGTCAATAAGGTAGATAAACTCCTAGCTCGACAGTTAAAAGGAACAGAGGCAGCAAAAATGGTCCAGAGGCTGCAACAGTTTGATGGGACTCTTACAAACGAATCGGTAGCCATTGTAGAGGGCTTTGCCCGATATTATGAAACTCTATATACATCGAATCACCCAGATCCGCAGGACATGCAACGTTACTTTATGGATGTGACCGTGCCAAAGATAATGCCTGGTGAGCGGGCGGCGGTAGAAGGGGATATTTTGGTGGAGGAAGTGGAGGCAGCAATTAGAGCATTGCCTTTAAATAAAGCGCCAGGACCGGATGGGTTCACGGGTTGTTTTTATAAAAAATATGTAAAACAACTGTCTCTTAGATTGGCGGAATTGTTTAATAAGATTGTGGCAAAAGGAAGGGTTACGCCGACTATGGCAGAAGCGAAAGTTGTAGTATTTGGGAAACCAGGCAAAGACCTGACGCAATGTGGGTCATATAGACCCATTGCTGTAATGAATATTGACTCAAAATATACGGGTGTTATAGCAACAAGACTTGCACCACTCCTTTCGGGTCTAATCAATGCGGATCAGTCAGGCTTTATTATAGGTCGCCCAACCTCAGACAATATTAGGAGGGTGATTCATTTGATTAAAAAAGTCAATGTTAAACGAATCCCCTCTGTGTGGATAGCTTTGGACGCAGAGAAGGCGTTTGATCGTGTTGAGTGGCAATTTTTGTTTTATGCTTTGGGGAAAATGGGCATGGTGACTAAATTCATAAAGATGGTACAAGCAAATTATCAGAAGCCCACGATACGTTTGGCAATTAACAGACATGTTTCCCGCACTATGTCCGCTGTCCCCACTCCTCTATGCAATGTATCTGGAGCCGTTTTTACATAAAATTAAACAGAGATCGATGATTAAGGGTATCCCTTTCGGGGGGAGGAGCATAAGGTTGTTGTGTTTGGGGACGATATGCTGCTCACATTGAGCAACCCTGAACAATCAAAATTGACATTGCTGGAAGAATTGGTGGATAAAGAGAAAGTTGCAGGCTTAAAAATTAACATGGTGAAATCGAAGATTTTAGAACTAAGTCTTACTACCATACAAAAGGAGGCTTTACCCTTTTACTCTCTGTTTATAGAGGCCAATACCAGCATTACATATTTGGGGGTTAATATTACTAAAAGGATTTCACTGTTATTTGACAAAAACTACCCGTAATTACTACAAAAGGTTAAAGAGGATCTGGGGAAGTGGTCCCCCTTCCGTATATTGTGGTATGGGAGAGTAGCGTCCATTAAGATGGTGGTCCTACCAAGAATGCTTTATACATTTCGGGCTCTTCCAATAAGGGTACCGAACCCCTTTTTTAAGGCTTTGAATAGAATGGTCTCTTGGTGCAATAAAACTCCCAGAATTGCGTTACGAACGCTAATGGCGCCTAGAGAGGGGGGGAATGGGCTTACCAAATTTTGTGAAATGTTTTGAAGCTGCGCAGCTATGGGTTGTCAGAATGGTTTTCGGAGAATGCTACAAAACCTTGGGCAAGGATGGATAGAGCAGTGGCAGGGTGTGCGTTGGAAGGGGTTCTCTGACTAGGCGAGATAGGTCACCCACCAAACATGCAAACAAGCTGGGTATTAGCGGTAGTATGTGACGTATGGGATCGACTATTGGAAAAAGAGAAACTGTCTACACGCCCACCCCCCTTCACTCCCATATTTGGGAACCCACAGTTTGGTCCAGGGATGGTGCAAGGGGCATTTAAACAATGGCGAACGGTGGGATGTGTGAAAATTCGGGACATGCTGCAGGGAGTGGATATTTGTTAATTTGAGGAGGGTAAACAGCTGTTTGGTCTTCTGGAAAAAGATAGGTTAGAATATTACCAGTTGAGACATTGGATAATGACGTCTGGAAGCAAAACAGCAGCTGTTAGAGAACTTACAGGGTTCGAAAAATGTATAACCACACATACTGGCAATAGACAAACAGTGTCTAAACTATATGGGGTATTGATGGAAGGACAAAGGGAACAGACATGGGGATATATGCACAAAATGGAGAAAACCGTGGAAGTGGAAATGTCTAGAGAACATTGGACATATCTGTGGACTAAGTTTCCCAAATTAACTAAGTCGATTCAGATTAGACATATGCGGTATAAAGTCATGGTTCAATGGCACAATACCCCGGAACGGGTACATGCAATGTTTCCAACAACAACAGAACAATTCTGGAGAGCTTGTGGTGAGAAGGGGGTTTGGAGACATATATGGTGGGATTGTCAAATGCTGAGGAAGTTCTGGGAAGATGTTATGAACCATATGAAGACAGTGATTCCCCTAAATGTTGATCTGACGCCTAGGGAATGTATGCGTGGGGTGTTTAAACAAGGGATGCACCTGTTTACTAAGAAACACAGCAAACCTTTTATGTTAATGCTGGTAGCGGCATGGTAGGTTATAGCGAGTGCGTGGAAGCAGAAGAAACCACCAACGGTTAGGGATTGGTTGTTCAAATTGTGGGGAGTTATGGCAATGGAATGGATGACGTATATTGTGCAAGGACAATATTAAAAATTGAAACGAGATTGGGCATTGCTCTTGGACTTTTTGAAAGGTGACTTTGTTAAAAGATGGTGCCTGCATGACTTGAGCATTTTGAATATTATGTAAAACCAGACCAGAAGCTTTTAACTGCTGTAAAAGAAAAGTTATATAACATCTCTGCCCAGGGGAGGGGGGGCAGGAGGTTAATAGGGATTTGGGGGGTTGGGCGGGTATTGTTGTTATATTTGAACATGTTAATAAAAATAATTTGAATACAAAAGAAATGCTGTCAATGACATGCATACGCCTCTGGAGGAGGTTTGGAGGATATATATGATGGGGAATTTAGAGGGGTTAATTTTCCATCTCACACTGTTATGGAGGAAAGCTGACTCAATCTTCTGTGTACTTTCTGATTAATAGATAATCGAAGTGTAAGTGGAAAATTCTGCTCTTTTGCTTTTTTATTTTTAAACAGTTTTTATTCACTTTTTGCATGTTAACCTGTACATACGGATTTAACAAAGGGGCAAAATGTCCCCTCCCCCCAACTTCTAACATAGTTTACAAACAATATTGACTTGCACACAAAATTACCACAGTTTTTGTGAGGCACACAGCACCGTTGAAATTAGCCAGTTGTCCATGGATTGTGTTCCCAGCTTTAATCACTTAGAGACCTCATTTGTGAATGATCACATGAAATGCGACCCAGAGGGAGGTGGGGGCTGTCCGGAGTGCAATGGGGCCTCTGTACATTGAGGTCAGTTTCATGATCTAGCTCCCGGTACATGTAACTCCTAAAGGCTGCCCAATAGTCCTTAGGTTTGCTGCTAGGCGGGAGCGTCAGATTGTACTGTGTCTCCCTCCATTCACAACTCGACATAAGATTGAGCCAATGTTGGAATGTAGGTGCTCTGGTGGCCCCCATGTACGCACCACCAGGGATCTGGCGACCACGGAGGCCATGCCAACAACTAGGTGTTTCTCGCAGCGGGGGTCAGACTCAACTATGGCAGCAGCCAAATCTCAGGGGTAACAGGAATGAGGTTATCGACCATACTCGCCATTGCCTCTGCTATGCCTGACCAAAAAGACTGAACCTGAGGGCAGAGCCAGGCAACGTGGTAAAGGTCAGCTGGGGCCTGGTGGCACCTCCTGCAATTCGGGGATCTGAGTGGGAACAATTTGTGTAGGGTAAGAGGGGAGCCCTCCACGAGACACTCCAGCATTTTTCTTTCACAGTGGGCCTCCCCTCCCAAATAGGTGCTTCAACGTGCGAGCACACTAGTGACAGATAGTGGTGGCGCTACTGAGGAGCAGGATCCCCTTGTGCTGCAAGCGTGACGGTGGGCGGGGAGGTCTCCTCCCTAACCCCCTGTACGCACCTCCGGCAACAGCGCCCATTGTGACAAAGTGGGGTAGTGACAGTCAAACGGGGATGACCAAATAGGGCATAAAGTGTCACCACCTGAAGCACAAGAGGAGTAGTAAGCAGAGGTGTATAACGGATAGGACAGCCAAAGCTACGAAACAGAGGTGCACTCCCGTCTCCTCCCCACCAAAAAGGGGACAGGTATCCGAAAAGGACAAAGAAGAACGCAGCGTCCCCTACACAGCCTCCACAAACCTGCCAAAGCTACTGTACGTTTTTCACGGAAGAGGCAAAAGAAGCAATCCTTTCGCACTGACCCAGCTTGCAGCAGTCCTCCCACCCCCTACATGGAGGGGTCAGACCAAGACAGGCCATAGGCAGAACGGATTAAATCCATCCACAGTCCAGAAGCTTCAACAGTTCCGCCGAAAGCAATTAATTATGGCAGCTCTCCCACCCCAAGAAGCCCGTCTCATCCCATGGGGAGACCAGGAGACATTCACGAAGCTGATGTGCATCTATTGCTTGATGAGATCCGATCCCTCAGGAATAGCATAACCATGACGGTCAACGCCCTCCAGGAAAGGGTACACAAAATTGAGGATAAAGTGGAGGCCCTTGAAAACTATCAGCAGTCCACCAACCTCATAGAAATGAAAGCGGAAAGCCGCTTTCAAGATCTGGAACAATGACACTTTGACCTGGCAGCAAAAGTCGATGACTTAGAAAACAGGGCGAGGAGAGCAAACATACGACTCCAAGGTCTTAAGGAAGCACCTAACGAAACACTGGCAAGAAGAGTAAAAGCCCTTGTCGGGTCCCTCTTCCCATCCCCAACTGTCACCGGAATTGGAATTTGAGAGGGGGCATCGAGCTGGGCCCCCCCCTGGAGGCCCACGTTCAGTTTTAGCGAAAGTCCGCCACTATAGACATATAGGAAATTGTTCAGTCGGCCAGAGAACCAGAATTCATAGACTTCGAAGACTCGAGTCAAAATATATAAAGATCTGTCGGCCGCCACTCTTGCCCAAAGAAGAGACTGTCGCCCCCTGACCACCTGGCTCCGAGCGCATAATATCCGATATAGATGGGGCTTCCTTTTTTTCGCTCTTGTTTGAGCATGCCAATGAAGAATACAGGGTGACCTCGGGAGAGGAGGCGACCACCGTGCTGCAAGGCCTGAGTGTAACGCTCACCTGATTCCCGTAGAGGCGCCGGTCTTGACTGGGCGTATACCGTATTTTCACAGGTGATGTGTAACACACGGCTGGCTCTTTGGGCTGGACCTCTGTGCATGGTATATCTGACACGAAGGGTAAGATGTCTGCAGATAGAAAATATGGGATTAAGGAACTGGGCTATTGAATGTCTCTCTCTTCTTCCCTTTCTCTTCTCCTGTAGAACCCCAAAGGTTAACGCTCTCACCTTAGGTAAGTGAACGCTGTGCTCTCCATCTGCCTCGGGGCAGGGTGCTGTAACCAGTTTCTTCACTGGATAAGGGGAGCAGGCCTCTTGACTTCAGAGGACTGCTGTCCGTTGTTTACTGCACGAACGGTAAGTTTCAAGTAATTCTAATGTCTTTAAAGTCTTTATTAATGATGTTTCTTGTTTTGCAGGGTTCCGGCGATGGCGGATGACGGGCTGAAGTGAGTTGAAGATGGAGCCCGTGTGATGAATAGAAGCGCCTGGAAGCACGTAAGTAAGCGCTTGTTGCCAGCTTCACGATGCGCTCTAACTGTCTTTTTATTTTGCAGGTATAAGTTCGGAGCGGCTGCAGGGTGCCAGAATACCCACTGGGTTAGATGTGGAAAGGAGTAATGGCACGTGAGTATTAAAGTTCCCCAATGTCTTTAAACGCACCTTGTTTTGTCTTTCAGATGCGGGATGCAGCGCCGAAGGCCTCCGGAGCGTGCGAAGAGTTGGTAAGCTTTTGTCTTTCAGATGCCGGAATGCAGTGTGAAGACCTCCGGAGCGCACGAAGAGTAGGTAAGCCTTTGTCTTTCAGATGCCGGAATGCAGCGCGAGGCGTTGGTGACAGCCGATGGACCAGGTAAGTGAAGAGCTGTCACTGAAGACCGTAATGCTAACCTGTTCTTTCTTGTCTTTATAGGTGTTGCTGAAGACTGGATTCAGGATGGTAAGCCTTTTTCCTTAGGCCCAGGATCAGATGCAGAAGACACGATGAGCGTTCTGCTGCAGAGGATGCAGAATAACGCAAAGCAAGATTCATCCATCGGGTGTGGTTTAAATAGCCTCCTGTAGTGCTTAGGTGTCTCCTTCCACAGCCACGCCTAGGTAAGAAAAGAGTTCCTGCTTTCCAGAAGAGTTCCAGTGTTCTGAATCTAGGGAGTGGCTCCTGCCCCACCCAACAGGAAAAGTAGTTCCAAACAGAAGAGGATCAGAGGCTCAACTGGCAGGCAAGTAAGCAGCATGGTCTGCTGCAGGTAAGTCCACCCAAGCATTATGAGCCCGGCGCTTCCAGCGCTGGGACTGGACATATTTATGAGCCTGGTGCCACTGGCGCCAGGACTGGGTCCAAAAGGTCCCAATTGGGACTGGTTGGCACTCGGAACCTGGGTTATGGATCTGCTTCCAAGGGAGTTGGGAAAACCCTGACCTTTTGGAAGCAGAGATCATGACAGTACCCCCCCTCAAGGCCCCTCCCAAACCGGGCTTCTCCGGGGGTTTTGGTTTGTCAGGAAATGTTCGGTGAAATCTTTTGATTAGGCGAGGAGCGTGGACATATTCAGCAGGTTCCCAGGATCTCTCTTGGGGGCCGTAGCCTTTCCAGTCAATTAGGTAAAATAGTTTAGATTTGGAGATCTTGGAGTCCAGAATGCTTTTGACTTCAAACTCGAGTTCTCCATCAACTAGGATAGGTTTTGGAGATTTAGTTAGTCGGGTTTGAGGTTGCACGGGTTTTAATAGAGAGACGTGGAAGACCGGATGTATCTTCATGTGCGGGGGCAAGTCCAACTTGACCGCTACTGGCTTTACTATGGTAGTGATGGAATAGGGACCAAGGTACATTGGGTTGAATGTGCGTGGCCCTTTTAGAGGTAGATATTTGGTGGATAACCAGACTTGATCCCCTACTTGATATTGAGGGGCTTCCTTCCGATGTTGATCTGCTCCTTTCTTGTATTGTTCTTTAGCCCTTTGAAGGTGAGAAATAGCTTCCTTAAAGGCTTGGGTGATTGTAGAATGCAGGTAGTCTACTGCTGGTGTTTCAAGATCTTGGAGGGGATCCAACTCCGAGGTTCGAGGGTGACTGCCGTACAAAAGAAAAAACGGGGTTTTCCCAGTTCCCGAATGGACAGAGTTATTGTAGGCATATTCGGCTATCCAAAGGATGTCTTTCCAAGTTTTTTCAGTTTGTTGCAGCATGAAGCGTAAATACTGTTCCAGAGTTTGATTGGTCCTCTCGGTTTGTCCGTCGGTCTGAGGGTGGTGACTGGTCGATAGTCTCACATCAATTTGAGCCGACCGACAGCAACTTCGCCAAAAATGAGAAATAAATTGACTACCTCGATCCGAAATTAGAACCGAAGGAAAACCGTGCAGTCGGACGATGTTTTCGAGAAATTCTCGGGCCAGCGTTGCTGCTGTTGGCAAGCCTTTGAGCGGAATGAAATGCGCCATCTTGGAGAATAAGTCCACGATTACTAGAATCGTATTGCATCCGGAGCATGGAGGTAGATCGGTGATGAAGTCCATAGAAAGCGTATGCCAAGGGCGAGGTGGGATGTGTAAGAGGCCTGCTGGTCTTTCCTTTTGACTCTTGTTTTGGGCGCATACTCCACAGGACATTATAAAGTCTCTGATATCTTTTTTCCAAGACGGCCACCAGAAGTAGCGCTTGATCTTTTCTGAGGTCTTGGCCATACCGGGATGTCCTTCCATTAAAGAATCGTGATAACAAGAGATTACTTTTTTCTGTAAATCTGTGCTGGGTAGCTATAATCGTTCTTGGAAATACAATAAGTTGTCCTTTACTGCAAAGTCCTTTCCCTGCAGATGCCAATTCTGTATGTCTGCTGGAGTTACAAGTTGCCTGGCTTTATCCTTAACTTCCTCTATGGATTCTGTGGCGATTACACCCAGAATTCTTTGTTCAGGAATGATTGGTGTAGGTTTAGGGTTGATCAAGTGTTCTTCCACTCCCATCTGAGAAAGGGCATCAGCTTTACCGTTCTTTGTACCAGGTCGATAGGTAATTATGAAGTCAAACTCGGCAAAGAATAATGCCCAACGGAGTTGTCTAGAGGATTGGGCTTTTGCGGTTTTCAAATATTGCAGGTTTCGGTGATCCGTAATCACAGTAACGGTGTGTCGGGCCCCCAGCAGATAATGCCGCCAAGCCTTAAAGGCAGACTTGATAGCCAGAAGTTCCTTGTCAGTAATCGTGTAATTGATTTCAGGAGGCGAGAATTTGCGGGACCAAAATGCCACGGGATGCAACTGATTGGTTACCGGGTCCTTTTGTGATAGAACTGCCCCCATGGCAAGGCTTGAAGCATCAGTTTCCATGATGTAGGGGAGTTCGGGGCGAGGGTGTTTTTTTAGGATTGGTGCAGAGATAAATTTAGTCTTCAAATCCTGGAAAGCTTGTTCCGCCTCGGTAGACCATTCAAATCGTTTGTTTTTCTTTAACAAGGCAGTGATGGGCTGGACTATTCGAGAGAATTCGGGGATAAACCTGCGGTAAAAGTTAGCGAAGCCTAACATGCTTTGCACACCTTTTGCGGAGGATGGTGATGGCCATTTGAGCACTGCATCGACCTTCTTTGAATCCATACGCACTCCGCCAGGTGATAATATGAATCCCAAGAATTCAACTTCAGTCACGTTGAAAACACATTTTTCCAACTTAGCGAAAAGTTTGTGTTGACGCAATCTTTCGAGGACCATTTTCACGTGTTTCCGATGTTCAGATTCCGATGAAGAATAAACGAGGATGTCGTCAATGTAAACAACAACACACACATCTATGAACTCTCTGAGGACATCGTTCATAAAATATTGAAAGGCGGCCGGGGCATTGCAAAGTCCGAAGGGCATGACCTGATATTCAAATAGCCCATACTTGGTGCGGAAGGCCGTCTTCCATTCATCGCCCTCTTTTACTCGTACCAAGTGGTAAGCTCCTCTAAGATCCAGCTTTCTATATATGCATGCTTTTCTGACTTGGTCCAGGAGTTCAGGGATCAAAGGTAATGGATATCTATTCTTAACGGTGATCTGGTTCAGGGAGCGATAATCTATACAAGTTCTAAGGTCTCCTTCCTTTTTTGGAACGAAGAACAAAGCTGAAGAAGCAGGGGACTTAGAAGGACGAATAAACCCATTTGCCAGGTATTGATCCAGGTATTGTCGAAGGTGAAGGTTCTCAGGCTCGGTGAGGGCATACATTCTACTACAAGGAGGAGTAGATCCAGGTATCAGGTCTATCTGGCAGTCATAAGACCTATGAGGAGGTAGAGAGTTAGCCTGATCCTTCCGGAAAACATCTTGGTATTCTAGGTATTCGGGAGGTAACTGGGGAGTCTCTGAAGAAATTGCTGCCAGTGCAACACCAGGTGGAGGGTGACAAGTAGAGACACATTCTGGAAACTGGACCGTTCTTGCTCGCCAATCGATCAGAGGATTGTGTTTCTCTAACCAAGGTATTCCTAGAATAATCTGAAACTGAGGGGCCTTGATCACATCGAACACGATCTTCTCATGGTGTCCATCTTGACTTATTAGCGTCACCTCTTGAGTGGTATGCGTTACTGGCCCGGAGGCTATCTCCGTACCATCCACCGTAGTAATGACGTCCTTTACAGCCTTGGGACAAAGAGTTAGATTCATCCTCAAAACCATTTCATGATCCACATAATTGCTGATGGCACCACTGTCGACGTAAGCTTCAATTGCATGTAATCGATCCGGATTATCAGGGCTAATGAGGACCATAGGTATCACGAAATGCGAGGTCACGGAACTGGTTTTCACGCTCGGCAAGAGGACCTCTATTCTTGTCGGGCGAGGTCGTTTCCCTGCTCAGAGTTTGTAACTTTGGTAACTGCAGCTCCTACTGCCTTCTTGGCAGGTTTCACCGGACAGTCTCGAAGAAAGTGCCCTGAGTTTCCGCAATAGAGGCATAATTGCAACTGTTTTCTCCTTTCCCGCTCCTTTTGTGTTAGAGGACCTTTCAGACCCCCTATTTGCATGGGTTCCCCGGAGTCTACTCCTTTGGAAGGATTTGGCGGTTTGGAATATACTCGAGCATCAAACTTGGAACGATCGGCCTTCCTGTTCTGCAGTCTGTGATCTATTTAAACGACTAAGTCTATATAGTCCGAACAATCTTGTGGGGGATTCACTACTTGGGCTAACACATCTTTGAGCTCTCCACGTAGACCTCTATAAAACAGCGTAATCCTTTTGTCCTCAGGCCATTGAGTTTCCACTATCAGTCTGTTGAAAGACGCAATATAAGCCAAAAGGTCTTGATTACCCTGTCGCAACGAAAGAAGCTCATTGTCCAAGGCCTTCCCCTGTGAATGTCTTGCGAACAGTTTTTTCATACTGAGCTGAAAAGCTTGAAAATCATGGAGGACTGGATCATCTTGATTTACTAGAGGGATCGACCAGTCTGCCGCATTGCCACTAAGGTACGAAAGCACGAAAGCTACTTTAGCTTGATCAGTTGGAAAGGCTGCTGGCCGACATAAGAAATGCAACCGGCACTGATTGATGAATACTGCAAACCTCTTTGGGTCACCAGAAAATCGTTCGGGCGGAGCCAGAGGTACATTCCCAGGTAGGTTGATCTGCACTGGATTCATAGAGGATGTAGAAGGAAGATTTCCCCCAGATGCGGGTAACGGGGTCTGTCCGGCTTGTGACTGTAGCAATTGTCTAGCGAGATCATCTGTTCGCTCCTTGGAAATAATCAGTTCCCTTCTTAGAGCGTTTGTTTCCTGACGGGCTGCATGCACGTCTGCCCTTAGTTCCCCAAGTAACTGGGCTAGCTGGTCGGTATCCGAGGTTTCCATAGCGCCTGGATGGGAGTTTTGTGGAAGGCTTTGCGTTCTGTAACGCTCACCTGATTCCCGTAGAGGCGCCGGTCTTGACTGGGCGTATACCGTATTTTCACAGGTGATGTGTAACACACGGCTGGCTCTTTGGGCTGGACCTCTGTGCACGGTATATCTGACACGAAGGGTAAGATGTCTGCAGATAGAAAATATGGGATTAAGGAACTGGGCTATTGAATGTCTCTCTCTTCTTCCCTTTCTCTTCTCCTGTAGAACCCCAAAGGTTAACGCTCTCACCTTAGGTAAGTGAACGCCGTGCTCTCCATCTGCCTCGGGGCAGGGTGCTGTAACCAGTTTCTTCACTGGATAAGGGGAGCAGGCCTCTTGACTTCAGAGGACTGCTGTCCGTTGTTTACTGCACGAACGGTAAGTTTCAAGTAATTCTAATGTCTTTAAAGTCTTTAGTAATGATGTTTCTTGTTTTGCAGGGTTCCGGCGATGGCGGATGACGGGCTGAAGTGAGTTGAAGATGGAGCCCGTGTGATGAATAGAAGCGCCTGGAAGCACGTAATTAAGCGCTTGTTGCCAGCTTCACGATTAGCTCTAACTGTCTTTTTATTTTGCAGGTATAAGTTCGGAGCGGCTGCAGGGTGCCGGAATACCCACTGGGTTAGATGTGGAAAAGAGTAATGGCACGTGAGTATTAAAGTTCCCCAATGTCTTTAAACGCACCTTGTTTTGTCTTTCAGATGCGGGATGCAGCGCCGAAGGCCTCCGGAGCGTGCGAAGAGTTGGTAAGCTTTTGTCTTTCAGATGCCGGAATGCAGTGTGAAGACCTCCAGAGTGCACAAAGAGTAGGTAAGCCTTTGTCTTTCAGATGCCGGAATGCAGCGCGAGGCGTTGGTGACAGCCGATGGACCAGGTAAGTGAAGAGCTGTCACTGAAGACCGTAATGCTAACCTGTTCTTTCTTGTCTTTATAGGTGTTGCTGAAGACTGGATTCAGGATGGTAAGCCTTTTTCCTTGGGCCCAGGATCAGATGCAGAAGACACGATGAGCGTTCTGCTGCAGAGGATGCAGAATAACGCAAAGCAAGATTCATCCATCGGGTGTGGTTTAAATAGCCTCCTGTAGTGCTTAGGTGTCTCCTTCCACAGCCACGCCTAGGTAAGAAAAGAGTTCCTGGTTTCCAGAAGAGTTCCAGTGTTCTGAATCTAGGGAGTGGCTCCTGCCCCACCCAACAGGAAAAGTAGTTCCAAACAGAAGAGGATCAGAGGCTCAACTGGCAGGCAAGTAAGCAGCATGGTCTGCTGCAGGTAAGTCCACCCAAGCATTATGAGCCCGGCGCTTCCAGCGCTGGGACTGGGCATATTTATGAGCCCGGTGCCACTGGCGCCAGGACTGGGTCCAAAAGGTCCCAATTGGGACTGGTTGGCACTCGGAACCTGGGTTATGGATCTGCTTCCAAGGGAGTTGGGAAAACCCTGACCTTTTGGAAGCAGAGATCATGACACTGAGAGAAGGAAGGAACAGCGGACAACGAGGA
The DNA here is from genome assembly GCF_040938575.1 of Ambystoma mexicanum. Lineage (NCBI taxonomy): Eukaryota > Metazoa > Chordata > Amphibia > Caudata > Ambystomatidae > Ambystoma > Ambystoma mexicanum. Next base: position 406,226,986 of record NC_090926.1, read on the forward strand.
ATTACTTTCATCATCAGAGCCACCAAGGAAGCCAATGGGGCCTTGGCCAAAAAGAGGCAGATCAAAAGGAACTAGAAAATACAAAAGGCTGAACACACGTGATTGGGAAGGATGCACCACCAGGATGAATTTGGGGGGAGGGGAATTGATGGAATGCATACCTCGCTGCAGCAAAGAGACAGGGGGCCTCATTATGACCCTGGCGCTAAGGGATTACCGGTAAGGGTACCGGTACTGGTAATCCCTTAGCTCCTGATTACGAGGTCCCTTTGCGGGTTCCCACCTTAACGGCTGGTTTTACCAGCCGTTAAGTAATGGACCCGCAAAGGGACCTTGGTGCTAATTACGGTACCGCAATTTGCAGTACCGTAATTACTGCCTTCCCCATTCTCATTATGCCCTATGGGGCAAAAATGGGAATGGGGAAGGGCCATGGTGAAATGGGGAAGTACCGCCCCGCCAACCTTGGAATGGGGTGGTACTTCCCCATTTCACCATGGCGGACTCGTTACAATACCGGCAGCAACCATGGTGCTAATAGCGCGATGGTTTAGCGCCGGTGTTGTAATGGGGGCCAGGGCCTTGATCTAACAATCAGAGACAGCGCTCTGCCATAAGAGTGTCACTGCCAGCCCCCCTCCAACATGCCTTATTATACCCTATTCACCAGGCTGGGTGATCTATTGAGTAGTTAAAAAGCTATCTAGCTTGTTAATAGTTGTTGAGTTTTGAATTAAGGTTGATGGGGTCCTCAGAGAGACACCTGTAGTGTGGCCCTATGCTTTTACGTAGGACATCTCAATGAAGAGGAGGAGTGCTTTTTTCTCCTTTTTTTGTTTGTTTTCACCCCCCGCAATGGAGTAGAGGGAAAACAGGAGGGCTCTAATTTTTTTATGGTTATGTGAGGGAGAATGTGAGGTTGCATTTAAGTAAACCTTGTCAAATCACACCAAGCAGTGGAGGGTCTTGCAGGAGGAGAACCAGACCGCCAATCACATCTAACATTGCGAATTGGCCTCAACACAGATCTAGAAGTGCACGCAAACTGGGGAAAGAGCATTTTTTTTCCACCGCTACATATGCATACCTTACGCAACCCATGGCGGCTGACTCAGTTAAGATGGGGTCCTTAAATGTCAAGTACCTTAATTCACCACATAAAAGGTCTGTTAGTGAGAACCTTCCAACAAGCCAACCTAGATGTTTTATTTGTGCAGGAGACCAAATACAAAAGCAGCGAGGAATAGACCCCGAGGGGCAGGCAGGTTGGGGGAGCCATATGGGCGTCCGAGCCAGATAAAAAAGGAGGTGTGGGGATCCTATACCGCTCTTCATTAGGGCTGCAGATTACGCAAACGCACAGAGACCCGGGCGAACGATACCTAGTGATGCATGGGACCATTAGATCAAGGGAGGTGACCCTGTGCTCGGTGTATGCCCCGAACACTCAGCAACTAGCATTCTGCAGGGTCCTCTTTGCATTATTGGACAGTGGGAGGACGGGGACCATGGTTTGTGGGAGGAGATTTTAATCTGGTCATGGACTCCGCATTGGATGGCCAATCCCATAGAGACGGTGCTGTCCCCCACAGGGACGGGTTCCTTCCAGAATTTGATAAGTGAGGGGAACTCGAACACCAATTGCAAAGATCGGCTATTGAGGTAGTGGGATGGTCAGACCATGACATGGTAGTGGTAGAGCTAGACATGGGCCCCAGCCGGTCGGCAGATAGACGGTTGATATGTAACGCCCTGTTTAAAGACAAGCCCTTTAGGGATTCTTTAGATGAGGAAGTCTGGGAATTCTTTTAACTAAACGACACAGGCAATCTCCCATGTGCAACAGTATGGGCAGCTGCAAAAGCCACAATAAGGGACCTATTGATAACACAAAGGGCAGTCGTGAAGAGATCCAAACTGCTTAGGGAAACTCAGATGAAAAGGGAAATTACTAGGAAGCAGACTGCCCTAGAGAAGGGGGAAGGGGATGCTGTGGAAACCTTGGCAGAGCTCAAAGAGCTCAGACAGGAGCTGAAGGAAGTCTGGCAAGGAAGGGCACTTACCCACCTCAGATATGTTAAACAAAGATATTATGAAAAGGGGGATAAAGCCCATACCCGACTCGCAGCAAAACTGCGAAAGCAGAGGGCGGACAAGGCCGTTAACAAGATTAATTCCCAGTCTGGTGTCATTCTGGACAACCCAAAGGAAATAACTGCCCGCTTTGCCCAATTCTACGAGCAGCTGTATACATCTGATAGTGACTCCTCCCTTGAGAGCAGCCAAAATTCATGGCCAATGTTACATTTCCCCTGATGCAGTCCACAGACCGTGAAGGGTTGAACTCTCCGATAACCACAGAGGAGGTAGACTTCGCCATCTCCAACCTCAAGGCGGGCTCAGCACCGGGACAATATGGCTTTACCCCGGCCTATTACAAAAGGTTAAGAGGCGCCCTAACTCCTTTTTTTTTTTTTTGTTGAAAATTGGTTTTATTGATTTTCAACATGGGTATAGCATTTTCTGTTACATACAACATAACACAATTTTAGATGCAATGCGTTCCATTCAAAATAACATATATCTCCAATCCAAACTTTACCCCCCACACCCCACCCCGCAACCCTTGAGGCGATGGTAAGGTGATCTCATTACTGAACTTAGAGCATGGGAGGAGATCATTGACTAATTCGCTGGTGCAGACATTGGTACCACATTTGGATTTTTTTGGATCAACAAAAGCATTAATGGCAGATTAACAGGTTAGTACTCTGGCTATGTCGTGGTGCACATTCAACTTCAGTTACTGTACTTGGCTCGGAACTCAGACCATTCAGTGTCAACGGAGGTGCGATCACCATGAATGGCAGCTGTCAGCCTGTCCATAGTATAGATATTGCGGGAGACATTTATTCACTCAGATTTTGTCGGTAAACTTGCTCTTTTCCAGACGGATGTGAGGCAGGCCCTGGCTGCCAGCAAGAGTCCATGTATCATTTTGGGTACTTTAAGTATATGTTCTTCCGTTTCCTCCAAACCAAACAAAATCAATAGTGGTGGCTTTTCCCTCCCTTCCCCATCAAGCTCTTTGATCCAGCTGAGTACCTCGTCCCAATATGCTTGAACTGCCCCGCAACCCCACCACATGTGCCTGTAGTCTACTTTTTGGCCGCACCCCCAAAAGCAGAGCGGGCTTATATCTTGATACATCCTGGCTAGTCTCATCGGGTCATACTGCCATCTATACAGTAACTTGATCCCATGCAGTTTGTACTGACAGGAGATAGATGACTTCGAGGTCCTTCTGCATATCTTGAGCCATGTCTTTGGTGGGAGATTTCTTCCAAGGTCTTTTTCCCATTTGCATTTCAGGGTGGTTGAGGGGGTTGTGTTATTACCAATTAGTGCTGTGTACATTGTGCTAATGAGGCCCCTGGAGCCCACGTACAGGTCTAAAATTCTCTCAAACGGTGTGAGGTCTCTCTGCAAGGCCTCCTTCCAAACCTCTCGGGTCATCACCCCTTTCAACCGCAGATACAGAAAGACTGAAAGTGGGCCTATGCCTAGGGCATCTTCTAGCTTGTGGATGGTAATGAATGCATAATTTCTCTGCAGTTGCCCTGTCCTTTCAAGCCTGGCCTCGTACCATGATTTGAAGCTGCCTGGATCAGGGATATCATCCCTGACGCCTGGCGCCCACAGGTGTGTTAGGGGGGAGGGCCATGTCATGACTCCTTTCATTCCTTTGTTTGGTTTCCATATCGCCCATATAGTCCCAAGGATGGGGTGGTTTTTAATACTGTTTCGTAATTGGGGGCCCGGTATCCATAACCATTCTCCCACAATAAAAGGTTGAAGATGGTAGTTATCTAGACTTATCCATTGGGGTTCTTTCTGTTGTCTGAAGTGCGGGATTAGCACTCGGAGTTGGGCAGCTTTGTAATAAAGCTCTATGTCTGGGAGGCCCACCCCACCATCATCCTTACGCAAGTGTAGTAGGGCCAGGGGAACCCTGGGTTTCCTATTTTGCCACAGGAAGGTATGTAGGATTTTTTTGGTGGTTGTGAAGAAGTTTTGGGTTATTTGGATAGGGAGCATCTGGAATAGGTAGAGTAGTTTTGGGAGGATCACCATTTTAATGGTATTGAGGCGACCCATCCAGGAAATGGTGAGTCTTGTCCATCGCTCAGTATCTTTCTGGATCGTGTGTAGTATCGGGGGTAAATTGGCTTCAAAGAGGCCGCCCAGGTCTCGGGTCACATTGACGCCCAGATACCGCAGAGTGGTAAAACTGACCTTCATCCCTAGAGATGCAAATCTTTCTACATCTAGGTCCCTGCTCTTGTCGATCGGTAGAAGGACTGACTTCCCCGTATTGATTTTCAGGCCTGCCAGTTGACCATACTCCTCAATTATTTCCATGGCCGCTGGTATCGAGCTCAGTGGGTTGATTGTGTGCAGGAGGATGTCATCTACATATAGGCCTAGTTTGTATTCCTGGTTGCCTACTTTAATCCCTTCCACCCTTTTATTGAGCCTTAGTTTCTGCACAAGTGGTTCAAGGGACAGTACGAATAGAATGGCTGATAGTGGGCAGCCCTGCCTGGTTCCTCTTTCCAGTGCGAACCATCTTGAGTAGCCACCGTTCACAGCCACAGAGGTCTTGGGAGTGGAGTATAGAGCCTTAATAGTGCGGGAGAGTTTAGGGCCAAGGCCTATCCAGGTTAAAACTTCCTCCAGGAACTCCCAGTCCACCCTGTCGAAAGCCTTTTCGGCATCAAGAGACAGGAGGGTTGGGTCATCACTCCTCTTTTGTGCCTCGTGTATCAAATGCAGTGTTTTCCTCATCGTATCTGCTCCCTGCCGTCCCATTACAAAGCCGACTTGATCTGTGTGTATCAATTTGGGGAGATGTGTTTCTAGTCTGGCCGCTATTACTCTCGCGTAGATGTTGGCATCTATGTTGAGGAGAGATATGGGGCGATATGATGCGCAAAACTTTGGATCTCTACCTTCTTTTGGGATGACCGTTAGGAGGGCCTGGGTGAAGGATGGGGGTGCTTGTCCCGTGTCAAATATACTGTTGAACAGGGTAACTAGGAAGGGGGTAAGAAAAGCGGTGAACGTTTTGTAGAAGCCGGGGGTGAAACCATCGTCCCCTGGTGCCTTCCCAGACTTAAGGCGTTTGATGGCATCTGAGACCTCATCTCCTGTGACCGGTGCATCAAGGGCTCCAGCCTCAGAGTGTGTGAGTGTAGGGAGTTCTGCCCCTCTGAGGTAGGCATCTACGCTCCCCACTGGGGGATGGGGGTCACAGGTATATAGGTCTTCATAGAAGAAGGCAAATGCCTCTTGTATGCCTTCGGGGGTGGATTTGACCGTGTCTACGAGAGTACCATCTGTTCTTTCTATCATGTCCACCCATCTTTCTGCTCTTTGTGCGCAGAGCCTCTCTGCAAGGAGGGCATCAGCCTTGTCTCCTTTCTCATAGTACTTTTGCTTGAGATATTGTAAGGTCTGTGACACCTTGCCCAGTTCCAGGGTTTTTAGCTCGTCCCTTAATTCCTTGACTGTTGCGAGATGTGTGGATCTGTTCTGCGGGGACGTCTGGACCAAGCTTTCTGCGGCCTCTAGTTTCTGTCTAATATTGGTCTCAATTAAGGTACGTTCCCTCTTCTTCCTTGCACCTTCCCTGATCAAAATCCCACGCCAGGTGGCCTTAGCCGCTTCCCATACGTTCACTTTCGTGACATCATCCGTATCATTGGTAATGAAAAATTGTTTAATTTAGTTTTCCAGTTCCTCTCTGAAGGCCGTGTCCGACCATAGTGTCTCATTACACCTCCACTTCGTGTTGTGGTGGGGGCGATCTTCCCAATCCAGATCAACCACAACCATGTCATGGTCAGACCATGAAATGGGGTGCATGTCTGCACTTTGGAGTATTCTAATTAGACCCTCGGTGAGGAACACATAGGGCCTCATTACGACCCTGGCGCTAAGCGAAAAACGATGGCGGTAAATGATTACCGCCATCGTTTTCCGCTAGGTCCGATTATGACCCTTGACCGTTAACTACGATGCCATTAGCGGCATCGTAGTCAACGCTGCCGCTATCTGCGCCAAGGACGCGCGCACGCGACCTCCCACACCGTACTTAGCGCCATGGCGGAAAGGTACGCGAATGCCGACCCAAGCGGACATGCACCTAACGCCATCACCCAGCTCGTTAAGTACCTTACTGTCATGGCGCTAAGTACGCCATCGCGGACCAACCGTAAATGGCCATGTAAAGTGAATCCAGCTGCCACAGGTGCACAGAAACAGCACAGGTGGAGGCAATACAGACTCAGGAAGTACAAAAAGAGCACACCCCACCCCTTCCCACACCCAGTCACACTCCACAATGATACCAATACGACTTGCAATGTTGGGGCTGGAGGACCTGATAGCAATGCAAGTGCTACTACAACAACAACAACAACAACAACAGGCAGCACAGAGGAGACGCAGGAGGAGAAGGAGGGCAAGACAGGGCCAGCAAGCCCCACCAGCACAGCCAGTGCCACCACGCAGGCAGCCCCCAATCCCACGCATCAGAGCCAGTCCATTCAACCTCACTGCTGAGCAGATCCACACCCTGTACCGTTTGGTCGGGGACACCATCAACGCCATTGTAGACATGACACACAACGACATTGTCAGCATGATAGAAAGTCCAACCGCCATCCCACCCCTACTGAAGGTAGTGTCTGTACTCCACCTCCTGGCCACAGGCACCTACCAGCACACAGTGGGGCACTTGCATGGCATTTCACAGCCATTATTCTCACATACACTTATCCAAGTGCTCGATGCCCTCCTCAAGCACACAGACGACCACATCTCATTACCACGGACTGCCCAGGAGATTGCAAACACCAAAGTGGGTTTCCATGCACTAGCCGGCATACCTGGTTGCATTGGTGCCATCGACTGCACCCATGTGGAATTGGTGGTTCCACGTGCCATGGAGGTACCGTACCGCAACCGGAAAAATTTCCACTCAATCAACGTGCAAATGGTCTGTGACTCCAACAAGATCATCACACATTGTTGTGCCCGATTCCCCGGATCAACCCATGATTCAATGGTCCTGAGGAACTCCACAATACCACGCTACATGGAGCGACATGCAGGCCCAAGATCCTGGCTACTCGGTGAGTCTAATGTCATGACCATGGAAATGTGAAGTGGGTAGGTGAACGACGTACCAATGCATACTCCACCTGGCTGAAAGGGGGGGGAATGATGCATACTCCACCTGGCTGAAAGGGGGGGGAATTATGCATACTCCACCTGGCTGAAAGGGGGGGGGAATGATGCATACACCACCTGGCTGAAAGGGGGGGGAATGATGCATACTCCACCTGGCTGAAAGGGGGGGGGGGAATGATGCATACTCCACCTGGCTGAAAGGGGGGGGAATGATGCATACTCCACCTGGCTGAAAGGGGGGGAATGATGCATACTCCACCTGGCTGAAAGGGGAGGGGGGAATGATGCATAATCCACCTGGCTGAAAGGGGGGGGGATGATGCATACTCCACCTGGCTGAAAGGGGGGGATGATGCATACTCCACCTGGCTGAAAGGGGGGGGGATGATGCATACTCCACCTGGCTGTGAGTAGCATAGAGAACGGAGACAGATGATACCCTAAAGCAACCCAAACTCCACCCAACACCAGTAAAGCCAATACCCAATGTATGCAGCCCTACCATGTGAATGAGGTTGTGTCCCAACCATGACACAACCATCTGCAAGTGCATTCTACCAATTCAGAACACATTGTCAACAATGAAATGCACCTACATGCACGTCACCAAACACCATCAACCGAAAGGCCTGTCCCCCATAACTGCCCACGAAGGAGGCACATGACGGACAGAAACATCAACACACCATTACACAGACAGCAGGGCCCCCAAAATGTCCCTATCAACATCAGCATTGCTCACTGGGGTCATGATGAGGCCCACAGCAATGTTGCAATGATGTGCGCATTGACATCACAGGACACGTGCCAGGCCAACACAACAAACGGCATGAACAGACACAGTGGATGGGCACTCACAATGCACTCCACCCCTCTGCATACATTGGGTGATGGCATGCAAAACAGGCCATGAGAGCCATGAGCATATACTGGTTGCATTGTGTGAATCAATTAGTGCATTTAGAAGTGGTCCAAAGTAACAGTTGGATGCAAGCCATGGTGGCACATCATGTTCTTGATCAGACGTCATGACTGACACATACATTCTCGCCTACATACAGGTGATGCAGGCTATCCCCTGAAGAGGTGGCTCCTTACACCAGTCCGGAACCCGCAGAACCAGCACGAGGAGGACTTCAACCGTACACATACACGTACCCGTGTGGTCATTGAGCAGACATTCGGCCTATTGAAGGCACGGTTCCGATGCCTCAGCAGGTCTGGTGGGGCACTCCTGTACCACCATGAGATAGTGGCAAAGATCGTCATGGCATGTGTCATGCTACACAATATGTGCGTCAGACGAAATGTGCCCCTGCCCCCTGACGCAGAACTGCAACCACCTGACGATGAGGATGAGGAGGGTGCAGATGGGGCCGCACCTCATGGAGGAGGCGATGCACAGGAGGGGCGTGAAATGCGTCAAAATATCATCGACCAATGCTTCTAGCACACACGGCTGGTGTGTATCACATGGAGACGGCACTTGGGGCACTGTGTGTCTCTGGGACATGCACACTGTGGACTGTACACCAATAAAGCACACATATGCAATGAAAATGTCCACACATTTCATTTCGGAAAAAGGAAAAAGTGTATTTTAAACATAAATTGTCGTGGCACACCCCCTCCCCATCCCCCCTCTCCCTGCACACCCCAACACACTCCCTCCCCCTCCCCCCTGCACACCCCAACACACCATCCCCTCCCCCCTCCCCCCTGCACACCCCAACACACTCCCTCCCCCCTGCACACCCCAACACACCCCTCCCCCCTCCCCCTGCACACCCCAACACACCCCCTGTGAGTGTCTACAGATGCCTGTAACAGTGGGCACAGGCTATTACAAGCCCCCTCTCCTGGCCCCCGGGGCACCCCTGCCTGTGGAGCGCAGGTTCTGTCCTGAACTTCGGACGGGGCTGCTCTGGGCAGAACTGGCAGCGGAGGATGTCCCTGCCTGCTCCGTGCATGCATGTCCTGTAGGGTGTGGGAGAGCTCTGAGAGCACACGGCGCACCCCGGCAAGTTCGCCACAAATGTCCCTTGACATGGACTGCATTGCATCCCTCAGGGTGTCAGTGCTCTGCGCAATTTCGGCCCTTAGGGTCTCCGTAGCCTGTTCGATGGCTGCCCTAGCCCCCACACATTCGGCAGCATGCTCGGTGAGTAGCGTGGACAGCTGTTGCTGCCGTTGAATGATGTCCTCAAGGGACTGTTGCCCCTGCTGGGCCATGCCCATTGCCGGTGGTGTGATGGAGGGGCTGCTCCCCTCCTGTGGACTTAGAGCTGGGCATGGGGTAGATGGCCACTCCTCTTCCTCTGTGTGCCCCTGTGTGGGATCCTCATGGGGGCTGGCATGGGACAAACAGGGGGAATGTGGAAGGTCAGTGGGGCGTCTGACGTCGTGCTCCTCAATGTCGGAGTCTGAGCATGCTGCAATGGCAGCTGATTCTCCAATGGTGCTGCTGGCCGCAGAACCGGTGCCTTCTGTGGCAGGCAATGTTGGAACAGGTGGTGCTGCTGCTGCTGGCCTGCTGCCTACTGGGGTGCTTGCCGGTGGGCCGTCCTGTTTGCTGGCAGTGGATTGTGCTTGCTGTGGGGTCTGGCCCACTGCAGCTGAGGTTGAGGGTGCGTGAATGGTTGTCTTGACCTTCTTGGCTCTTTTTGTCGCAGGGGTGTCCTCGTCCTCGGGGTGTGATTCTGAGCCTGTGGTGGAGCAAAGGAGGGAGAGCGTTATTGATGGGTCTGCAGACATTGGAATGACAATGATTGACATGATTTTGGTCAGTAGATGAGGCACATTTGAGGCAGGGGCATGCAGGTTGTCTCCTTTTTGTGTGGAATGAGGATGGAGGTATGTGGGTGCCGGCAGTTAGGGTGTGCATGCTACATGTATACAGGATGGAGCTTGCATGTGGCTGTGGGTAGTGTCCAGCTAATGTGTTGCATTTACACTCTAGGGCAACATTGTGCTACACATGAATGGACTTCAGTGACTATGGCATGTCTTGATTTGAGGCACCTACCTTCATCGCGCCTTCAATGCCTTCCATGCCAATCGTGCTGGCACATATTTCCTCCCACGGTTGGAGTTTCAGTGGGGATTCAGAACCTCCACCGGTAGCCAGGGCAAGGTTGCGGTTGGCAGAGATGATGCTTCTTACACGTAGCCTAAGGTCATCCCACTGCTTCCTGCACTGCTGTGGGGTGCGGGGTACGGTCCCCACCGCGCTGACACGCTCTGCCACCAGGGCCCATATGGCCTTCTTTTTGGCTATCGCCGGCCTGGTCATTTGCGGCGAAAAAACAACGGCTGCATTGTCTTGTAGGGTCTCCGCGAGCATGCTCAGTTCCTCCCGGGAGAATCTGTCCTGGCGCTGGCGGTCGCATGCCTTCTTGACAACTTTGGGCATTTTTGGGTGGTTAAGTGGGTGGGTGATGGGTTGGGACAGGTGTCAGGGTTGGATCTGGTGTTGTTGGGAAGGATAGCAATGGATTGTGTTTTTAAAGATGGCCACCGTGCTGTTTCCCGTTCCGCCGCAATGACGCTATTTCCGGTTCCGCTTTTTACGGTGACCGCTAATTGCGGCCACCGCTGATTACGGTGGCCGCTAATTACGGTGGCCGCTGAGATGGGTGGCGGTAGTGCACCTTGCGCGGCCTACGATGCCGGTAGGGGCCCTTTCCGCCATGGCGTTATTTACATTACCGCCATGGCGTAATGCTCGTGCGCGATGGGTCGGAATGTGGCGCTCTTTCCGCCATCGGTCCATGGCGTAAATGTTCATTACGCCATGGCGGTAATGTCGGCTATTTACCGCCAGGGTCGTAATGAGGCCCATAGTCTATTCTTGTGAGCGTCTCATGGGGGATGGACCGGAAAGTAAATCCCTTGTCTAAAGGGTGTAAGTGACGCCAGCTATCAGCAAGGCTGTAAAGGGCAAGGGTGGTTTTGATTTCTACGTGTGCCTGTGTCTGAGAGGGTTGGGAGGGGTCGAGTGTGCCTTGCCTGTCCATGGTGCTGTCCATCCATGTATTGAAATCGCCCCCTAGGATGGTGTGGCCTTGTGCTTTGTTAAACATCCACTCGGTTATCTTGTGTAGGAATCTATTTTGGCCCTGATTAGGTGCGTAGACTGTAGCGAGGGTTACAATCCCTTTCTCACTGCCCCTCTAGTATTTGGTCTCTTGTAGGAACATAATGTCGACATTGGACCTCTTGAATTCTCTCGCTACTAGGGAGCGCTTGGTGGGGGAATTGAGGCCTTTTGCATTGAGTGTGCAAACACGTAGCCCTTGCTGTCTAGGTTTTGTCGCCATTACGGTCAACCAGTGTGGAGTGGTATTCTAGGTACGTCTGCCTCGTTACCTCTATTCTAGGTGCCTGCCATATGCCTGCCTCCATATTAGCAAACTGAGTCTCACCTGACTTTGAGAGAGTCGTTAAGCGCCTCTGGTGTTCAGCATTCAAAGGTTTAAAGGGCGTCTCTCCTGCCCACTCTTCCCAGTACACACCTATCCCCTCTGACCCTTAAGGTTGCATTATCCCTCCCTCCAATCCCCCAAAACTGTGCGACGTCCGATCCGGCTGGGTTATGTTCACCCTGTCATTCTCGGACCACCAGCGGGAACCGTACCTAGAATGGTCCCGTTCTCTTACATATACAACGTAACTATGAGCCCTCAACTCCCCCCATGCAATATAGGCACACATTAACAAACTGAACTGCATTTTTACATTTGTTTCTTAAACTCGCGATCCCGATTCCGGCTTCAGACATGTCACCTTATGGGTGATTAATGTTTCTCTGTTACTTTTGGTCATCACCTATGTCTCCGCGTTCCATAAATTGCCCCCACTGTCCGCCCACCTCCACTCTCTTTACTGATCGCAAAAGCTGAATGTCCCACAGCGCGCATGCATACTCTTACCCTTGTCCATTTCGCAAGTGCATCTTCTGCATGAGGTGGGGCGGGAAGAGGGGGGGCAATGGTGTGACAAGTGCCCGCTGGTGCTCAATAAGCGACCGGCCAACGACATCAAGAGCCGCCAGTCAGCCCGGTGTATGTCGTCCGGTGCACCAGCAGGAAGAGAGGGCAGGTAAGGAGACATGATGAAGTTAGTGTTCGGCTTCCTGAGAAGTGTTCATCCTTCTATATTTCCTAGAGCCTTGCATCCTCTTTCTACGCAGGCCTTTAGTGTTCCAGTCTGTTGTCTCAGATCTTTTCTCGCTTTGGTTCGGTTCATCTTCCGAAGCGCCCAGTAAGTCAGCAATGCAACACCGGATGTCCTTCTCGGTGACCAGCTTTATGGTGTTACCATCCCACTCAAAGGAGAGTGAGAAGGGGTACCCCCAGCGGTATCGCACGCCCTTCTCTTTTAGCATTTTAGTGAGAGGGAGGCACTTCCTCCGCACTGCAAGTATGAGGGATGACAAGTCTTGGTAGATGGAGAAGTGCGTCAATCCCAGTGTGATTTGCGGGGCATTTCTGGCTTTGTCTAGGACCCTAGCCTTGTCTGCATAATTATGAAAGCGAGCGAGCGCCGTTCTGGGACCTCCCGGTCTTCCACCCGCTCCTGTGGACACGGTCAATTTTGGGCTTGTCAACCGAGTCATCATTGAAGAGTGTTTTCATTATGCCGTGCAATGTTCTCTTTAGGTCCGACTCAGTCTCGCCTTCCTTATCTGGGATTCCAAAAATGCGTATATTATTGCGCCGTTCTCTGTTTTCTAAGTCATCAATCTTTAATCAGAATTCCTCTTCTCTGGCTTCAAGTTCGGCAATTCGCACGTTCATTTGTGTCTCCAGTGTATTCAAGGATGATTGATTGTGCTCGACTTCTTCAAGCCTGTCCTCCATTTTATCCATCCTCTGGGTGATTTTATCAATTTTGCCGCCGATGTCTGCTCTCATGCTCCTCATTTCGTTGAGGATATCAGCGATGTCCGCTTTTGTTGAGGCTGCCTCAGGCTTCGGTGATGCCATATTTGTAGCTCTATACGGTCGATGGCTATCTTGCGGTGGTGCGTACTGGTATGCCGCTAATCTCTCCTTGGCATTCATGCGTTGTATTTGGTAATATTTGTGCGAGCGAACCTCACAAGGGTATCGTTAGTAGCTGCTTTGAGGGTCAGTTCACGGTGTTACAGTCCCCAGAGAGGGTATGGTCTTGCCAGTTGGGGGGTGCCATGTTGGGGGGCCCGGAGTGCTGGGGGGCCAGGATTCATATAGCGCTTAAGTACGTCAGCGGTCGACCCTACCGCAGCGTTAGAGTTTCGTGGGGCGGGAAGTCCCTGAGATGGAAGATCCGAGAAGGGCTCACGCCTTGTAGTGCAGGGGCTCAGCTCTCGGAGTAGCTTGCGCCGTCAGGGAGGGAGATTAGTCCCTTCCTTGTGGAGAGGATTCCTCCTGAACTTGAGTTGTGCATCTGAAGGCTATTCCAAGCCGGCTCCCCACTCTACAGTTTATAATGGGTGTCCTGCGTGATCATAGGAGAGGTGATCCCTACGCGGAAGTGGGGCGCAGAGCCTTGTAGTCTGATCCGGGCTTGGAGGGTGCTGGATGGTGCACCGCCCGGGACGCACAGGCCGAGTCCGGTGGCCTCGCTCCGTCTCTCTTTCCTCGTTGATGGCACCTTACCTTGGGGGTGCGAGGCAAAGTCCGCCTTGGGATCGGCGGCAGGAGGGCGAGGCACCCTGCGACGGGGTTCTGTGATGAGGCTGCCTTTTATGGGTTGATGCAGGTTCTAACGGGCGCTCGTGCGGGCCCGCTCCAGATGCTCCAGGGGAAAGCACACGGTGCACGACAGCAGTGGGGCAAGGGGTATGGCCCGTCGGTGCCGCTGGAGTATGGATGTGGGCCGAAGGCACAGGTTGGCAGGCCGGCGACAAACAGTGGGAGGCGGGAGCTCCGAGGCCTGAAGGGTTTTCGGTTCGGTCAAATCCCACAGGCCGAAACTCAGTGAAGCAACCTCCGTTTTTCATCGGGTTTTGGCTCGAAGTATGGGGGGGGCTCTGCGTCCCAGATCGGATCGGTCTTTTACCCCGGGGGGGTCCAGAAGTGGGGGCTCAAGCCACTTTGGAGGACCTCATGACGGAGCTCACGCGGAGGAGCTTGCCATCCGTGCGCCCCCTGGTGGCCAGCCTCCCCCTAACTCCTTTTTTGGTGGTTTTGTTCAACAATATCATGACCTCCGGCCAGGCCACGCCCTCCTTCACGGAGGCTAGAATCATAGTGATACCAAAGGAGGGTAGAGAAAAGCTTGAGTGCGGCTCGTACAGGCTGATTTCATTATTAAACGTGGATGCCAAGGTATACGCTAGCATTTTAGCTAATAGGTTAAGCAAGGTCCTCCTGCTCTTAGTGCATAACGACCAGGTGGAGTATGTGAAGGGGACACAGGGCACGGATAATGTTCGTAAGACCCTAGACTTGATGGCATCAGTTGAGGATGGGGATGTGGAGACTACGTTGGTCTCGGTTGACGGCGAAAAGGCTTTTGACCGGGTAGAGTAATGGTTTATGGATCAGGTCCTGGAGAAAGCAAATCTGGGGCCAAGTTGGACACGGGGGGCGCAGGCTCTCTATAAGAACACAAAGGCGAAAGTTGTGGCCAACAGCGTGGCTTCCCCCTTCTTTGCTCTGACACGAGGAACGAGGCAGGGATGTCCCCCCTCGCCAATGGTCTTCGCCCTGGTTATGAAGCCTCTCGCCCAAATCATCCATAACGATGACTTGATAGTGGGTTTCAAAAAGTTTGGTAGAGAATATAAACTGGACCTTTTTGCGTATTGGTATATGTAACCTACCCGTCGCAGTCCATCCCAGCGCTTATAAATAGGATGGATGAATACGGCGGTCACTCAGGGTTCTGCATAAACCGAAACAAAACGGTAGCATTGTCACTCCAGAACAATTGTGCACGCCCAGGCCCAAGCCCAGTGAAGTGGGGACTAAAGCTTGCCAGCAATAGTATTCGCTACCTAGGGATCTGTATAACAAAGCAGCTGAATGACCTGTACCAGGCGAACTATAAGCCCCTCTGGACAGCCATAAAGGGGGACGTTGGGAGATGGGCGAAACTACAGCTTTCATGGGCTGGGAGGTTCACTGCCATAAAAATGAATGTGCTACCGAGGCTTCTCTTTCTGTTTCAGTCACTCCCCATCGCCCTCCCAGAGACCTTTCTTGCCAAGACTAAGAGAACGCTGTTAGCGTTCCTATGGGAACGAAATAGGCCCGGATTGCCTATAATACTCTGATCCCCCCCAAGGAAAAGGGAGGCTTGGCATATCCGATCTCCGAGATTACTATAGAGCAGCACAGCTACGAGTGCTTGCGGACCATATCCAAGAGTCCAAGGACAAACAATGGGTCCACCTGGAAAACAGCTACACTCCGGTCACCCTGGGAGAATGGTTGTGGGCCCCCTTAAAATCTATCCCACGCAAAGTCCGAGAGCAGCCAGTTTTGGGGGTGTTATGGACGATATGGAAAATCAGCTCAGACATGAACGGAGTCACGACCTGGCCCTCCCGATTAGGGATATCATAATCGATCCTAACCGCTTCCAGCCCCTGTGCGAACAAGGATTAGTTAGAGTGGGCCAGATGTGGAGGGAAGGAGTCATTTTGTCCAGGGAGGCTTTAGAGGAGGCGCAACAGGGCTTAAACATTGGTCCCCTCCCATACCTACAGCTAAAGGGAGTCCTCACAGACCCACGATGGAAAGAGCAGCTGCAACGACCCCTCACCCCTTTCGAAAACACCCTTAATACGCAAGTTGGGTCCAAAGTGCTGATCGCTAAAATGTATCAGGCACTCCTAGAAAGAGGTCACCTGCCAACACCCAGAATCCAATTAAAATGGGAAAAAGAGCTGGGATGGGAAGATAACGAGGAGGGTTGGGAGGCAATATTCAAAGCGGTCTGGAGCTTGTTGATAGCAGTCCAGTACAAGATGTATAACTGCAGGTTACTCACACAACGGCACCTCACCCCCCAGCGCCTTGCAAAAATGTATGCAGGCGTCAGCCCCCACTGCTGGCGAGGATGCACGCAGATTAGCACATATTGGCATCAGTGGTGGGACTGCCCCAGCATACAAATCTACTGGAAGGAAATTCTGAGCTGGATCCACGAGATAGAGGGCATAGACAGAGAACTCACCCCGCTCTTGGTGCTGTTTGGTGTGGAACTGGTGGAGGGTCGATATCAGGTATTACCCCACCTCCTAGAAACCTGCTCCTTGCAGCACGTGTATGTGTAACTGTTAGATGGAAAGGAAGGGCCCTGCCGACTAGGACAGACTGGCTGTGCAAGGCCATGTCAATCTACGAGATGGAAAGCTTAACAGCAGCGCTTCTGCAGTCCCACTCGCATATTGACGCCCACTGACTCCCATTCCTTGATTTTTGCAAAGCCAACTCTCCTGCTCCATGAGGCCTTGGCTAAGTGGGTCTCTACTGTCCAACAGAAGGTAACCCCGCCCTTGGGTGAGACACCATACGATTCCCGGACATTAAATACCCCAACTGATGGCCTGGCTTGGTTGGTCCATGGTGGAGTAACAGAATGAATAAGTGTTTGGCCAGAAATTAACCAAGTACCACTCCAAAGCAGGTGTAAGACTAGAAGCTTCTTGCAGTCTCTCTTCACAACCCGTTTACCGTTTACTTTAATTCGGGGGTTAGGGCAGGGGGGGTTTTAAGTTGGAAGTTTATCCGGGGGGGAATTTGCCCTATGTTGCAATGACAAATGTAGGTACTTGCTGTGCAATTGATGATAACAATAAAAATATATTTAAAAAAGAAGTGTCAAAGAAAGACCTAGGAATGCTGCTGCAGAGAGAATAGTCTCTGTGAGTACATTCAATGCCATGTCAAACCAAATCCAACGAAAAGTAACTAAGAACTGGCACATATTGTCCAAAGGGAAAAATCCCATTGCCCTACCGAGATGCACCTTCAAGAGGAGTAGAAACCTGAAGGAATTGATAACCAAAAACAACGTGTATGAACCCACCACGAGACAGACAACTATAACCGAATCCTGGTGGTTCAAAAAACTTAGAGGCCTTTGTGCATGCAGTAATTGCAGATGTTGTAGCCAGAAAAACAGAACTACAACATTAAATGTAGGCCTGACGACACCATGGCAACAAAAGGGATTTACTAATTGCAACACTGCATGGGTGATCTACGCGATCTGGTGCCCGTGCGATAAATTGTACATTGGTAAAACTGAGAGACCAGTGACAATCTGCATTGGTGAGCATAAAAGCTGTATTAGAAACAGAGTACCAACAGCCCTCTTGGTAGGCCATTTTGTGATGGCAGGACATTCCTGCAACAAAATCAAATGGTCTATAGTACTCCAACTCCATCAAAGTGGTACTAAAGCGTTGGATAAAAATAGACTTTCTAGGGAGGAAACGCGCATGATTTTCTTAACAAAAAGTGACGAGCTGGCACTCAATGAGACAATTGACTGGCATCTAGTTAACTAGAGCTTTAGATCTGTACCTGGTACTAATTCGAGAATTCACTATACTTATTAGTGTATAGCAGTAGAAAAGAGCTACGTAGTGTGATATTACTGTTTGGATCCCATGTCTTTGAGAAACCCTGCAGAACACAGACTGATGCATGCATCTATATTTGCAACTTCCTTTGCTTTGTTAGGGTTTTTCCGAAGAGATCCATATCAATAATGAACCATTCATTACAGTAGCTGACTGCATGTACGACCTGTTACATTAGTCCATTTCTTATGTTTTTAGTTTACTCCCAGGCCTAACTGGATACTCATTCCAAAGTCAAGATGCCCGCTAACTACAACCCTCGTGACCAATATATCACGTGATTTGCTTCTGCACCAATTGGTATGCTGCATCCATTTACAACAGTGGTAGACGGTAACACCTAACAAAAGAGAAACAGGAATTGGTGGGGAGGAAGTGGAGAGGGACCAGCATAGGGGCGGCATATTCAGCGTTAGCCAGAGGGGTTATTATGTGGATTGCACCGCATGTCCCCTTTAAACTGTTACAGTCTACCATAGAGCCAGATGGGAGGATGGTACTAATGAGAGGACTGGTGGAAAATAGGGAGCTGAGCGTAATCAACACGTATACCCCGAATCAAGATGCCACAGGCTACTTCAGGACCCTATATGATAAAACCAATCCATACTTGGGGGGGGGGCAGTGATATGGGGAGGAGACTTTAATTGTACACTGGACCCCAAGGTAGATAGATCAGACATGAAGATGGACAAGCCTATCCCGGCAGCTAAAGCCCTAAAGACCCTATTGAGCAATTTCAATCTGGTATGTGTGGAGGATGCATCACCCACAGGACAGGCACTACTCCCACTATTCTGCCCCACATAACCTGTATACAAGGCTAGACTACATATTTACTGCACCAGAGTTGACGGGGAAACTGGTGTGGTCGGAATACAAAGCGAGAGTCCTCTCTGACCATTCGCCTCTGGTGGTAACATGGCAATACTTGCCACCTAGGGCATGGATCCCTACCTGGAAACTTAGGGCCGAAGCTCTGAAAGATACAATATTTAGGGAGGATATAAGAAAGGAAATAGTGGAATATTTTGAACATAACACAAAAAGTGTAGACTCGTCTGGTACAGTATGGGAGGCATTTAAGGTGGTGGTGAGGAGAGCAGCAATATCCAAATCCAAAGGTCTGCAAGGGAGAATAACACACAAGCTGCAAAAAGCGTAGAAGAAAATAGAGGCAATCATGCGAAAGGGCGAGCATTACCCTGACGAGGCTGGAATGATAAGACAGTTGCAACAGGATGGTGGGGAGCATTGGGAGGGATTATGTAACTTGAGCTATAAAAAATACACGGAAAGGCAAGACGCGTAGGGAGACAAGCTGGGCAGGCTACTAGCATGGCTATACAAGAGTGAGACACCCAAGCAAACAATTAGAGCAGTACAGGAATGAATGGACAATTACTGGATACCCAAGAAGGGGTCAATAAAGGCTTTTTAGATTTCTAACAGCAACTGTATAGGGATGTTGAGGGTGGAGGGGGGGAGGTGACTGAAACGTTGGCGGATATTGGTCTTCCCAAGTTGGGGACTACAGGGAGAGAGGCCCTGGAGGTTCCAATTACGGTGGAGGAACTAGAAGCAGTGATTAAGCTTTTACCTACTAGTAAGGCCCCAGGGGCGGATGGACTCCCTAGCGAGTTCTACAAAACATACAGGGCGGAGGTGGTCCCCCCACTATTAGCAATGCTAAATGAAGCTCTGGACAGGGGGATACTGCCGGAGTCCCTGGGGGAAGCGATTGTTATCCCACTTCTTAAGCCAAACAAACCAAGCATGGACTGCGGGTCATATCGATCGCTATCCATGCTTAATCAAGATAGCAAGATACTCACGGCAGTGTTGACGAATAGACTGAGACCGGTTATCAACAAACCTATACATCCCGGCCAGACTGGGTATGTACCTCGTAGAAGTATATCTGATAATCTTAGAAGGCTACACCACGTCATAGAACAGGCGGAAGAGGGCCCGCAGCAGGCTGCTATAATCTCATTGGATGCAGTAAAGGCCTTCGACTCGGTCAAGTGGCCTTAATTGATGGCGGCCTTAAAGGAGTATGGGGTTGGGCCCACGTACTTGAGATGGGCACAGCTGTTATACAGTATGCTCCTGGCCCGTGTTAGGACGGGAGCAATAGTCTCAGAGCGATGGCAGCTTAGTAAGCGTACCAGTCAAGGATGGCCATGGTCCCTGATGCTGTTTATCTTAGCATTAGAACCCCTGACGATATACTTGAGGCAACAATATGGAGAGGTGTGGATCAGCACGAAGGGAGGGCAACACTTGATATCTATGTATGCTGATGATATGCTGCTGTATCTAAGGTACCCTGAAGAGAACCTACACAATATCCTGGAAGTGATGGAGAGATATGCGGTGCTGTCAGGCATAACGGTAAATTCCAAGAAATCATGTATATTCCCCTTAGGTAGATATAAGGGGTTACCACGAGAGGAACTGCCGGTACTACAAATACAATGGGAGACCAAGACCTTTAGGTACCTAGGGATCAAAGTATACCATACGGTTGAGGCTGAATACAAGCAAAACAAGGAGAAGGCAGTGACTTATATTACAAGTATAACCAAGAGGGCATTAAATTGCACAACTTCGAAATTTACTATCTGGCCAGCCAGCTACAATATGTAGTTAGATGGTTATCGGAAGACTCAACATCAGAGTCCAGATTGTTGGGGGCTGAGTGTATCCCGTTTTTTTAAGAGAGTGGATATGGGTGCCGAAACCGCAGCAAGATAGGAGGACATGAATGTTAGACTTGGGGTGGAAGATTTGGCAAAGAGCTTGTCGGGTCATGGAGAACCCAACCCCATATTCCCCACAAATGCCGCTAGTGGCATTGAAAGGAATAGACGAACAATTGAGGAAGGCAATCCGGAAGCCTTGGGAACTGATTGGAATAGCTACGTTGGGAAACATCTGGCAGGAAGGGAAGGCAGTGGGGTTCAACACACTGATGGCAGAAACTAGTCTACACCGAGGACAATATATCACTTACACTAGGCTGGAGCGGAAGATAAGAGATACATGGTCAGAAATAGTGCAGGATGGTCCGCCCGACACGGCCATAGAAACATTCTATGATATATCAGACGGGGCCCATGAAGTTTCCCGAATTTATGAACCACTGATGTCAAGGGTGGGGAAGGAGGTGCTCCAGCTGAGACAGGACTGGGAAGAGGAAGCCGGGGAATCTATGAGTGACGGGTTGTGGAGGAGGGTTCAGAGATAGCATAAAAAAGTGTCCAGGAATGAAAGGTTGCAGCAAATCCAGTTATATATTACTCATAGGGCGTATTTGACCCCCCAGAGAATTGCAAAGTTCAAGAATGCTGGGATATAAACATGCCCCAAATGTGGGGAAGTGGATGCAGGATAATACATATGTTCTGGGCGTGTCCTGAAATAAGGAAATTCTGTTGTGAGGTGGCCCACCTCTTGTCTGAGAAAGCTGTAAGCTGGCACATGTCAGCAAACTCAAGGACTTGGCCTACATACTGGCCAAGCGTAGAACTGCCATGGGCTGGAAAGCAATTAATAGACCAAGGGTGGAAGTGTGGTGGCACGACCTTCAGAAATGGGTGGACGCAGATACAGTGGTGTGGAGTGAAGCAGCCAATAGAGGGGGAGAAGAAGAAGCTGAGACATTGAGGGCCTGGAGGCACTTGGTGGCTACTTTGTCTGAAGACGAAGATTCTTCGGAGGGTGAGGGGAGGAAGGCACCCCAGGATGAGACGGCCGAAGTCGGTGATGGGGAGTAAGCTCGGGATGGGGGAGGGTAATGGGACAGAGGTGGATATAACATGATATGGTATATGACACTTGAATGCTACGACTGATATTCACTGTTTGGTTCTGTTTTGGGTGTTGTGTCTGTTTGTTTAAACCAATAAAAATGGTTTAAAAAAATTAACTGGCAGACGGTAAACAATGAAGAACGCAAACGATGGCGACTGATAAACACACAGCACAGGGATTTATTGAAAGTAAGTACCCTTCCAATCTTTGCTTCACTTAATTCTGCTGGAAGTTACGAGTCCAACAGAACGCTGATTGTACGGAGTGAACGGCGCCGTAAAAGGTGCCGGCGCCGTTCACTCCGTACCGCCGCATTACGAGTTCCCTTCTCGGGACACGGTAAGCACGCCTGGGAAAACCAGGCGTGCTTACCGGGTCCCGCGAGGGGAAGAGGGAGCAAACAACGGGCCATCTCGTAATGGCCCGTTGTTTGCTCCCTCTCCCATTCCCATTCAGCCCTATGGGGGCTGAAATGGGAATGGGGAAGGACCGTGTCCGGGTACTCGGAGGGAGAAATTAGTGGGCCTTCCAAACTCGGAATGGCCCGGTAAGTCCTCATTCCGAGGACACGGACCCCGATGCGATTTCGGCGGCAGCCATGCCGCCAATAGCGGCATGGTTCCCGCCGAACTCGTAATGAGGGCCTAAGACTCCTGCAAAGTGTACCCGACGCTGACCCCTCTACTATGAGAGACATTTTTCCAGCTTGGATGTATCCATCACAAACCAGTAAAGCTCAAAAGTAAATGAGCACTGCAGCCAGAACCGCATTACACAGGTTTTAAAATCACGTGGCTGCACAGAGCGTCATCTGCATATAACTTCACGACGTGTATGCTAAGAGTTGTGAACACCACACGTCCCTTTTCAGCAGTTAGTGCCCGCTCGAGCATGGTCAAAGAGCCATAATTCACGGGTTTCGTTATCAGTGTTTGCATAGTGTGCCACTCACACACAATTGCACGACGTGCATGCTAACTGAGTAGTGAACACCATACGTCCACCTTCAGCTGCTAGAGCTCGCAATAGCAGCCTGCGCCGACCATCAGATTTATTACCAGCAGATTCTCGCTTTGTAACCTTACAGATTGTCCACAAGATTTCATCTGTATACCCTTATAACGAGAGTACTCGGATTGACTGTATTCCCCTGTATGACGGACAGCTTTATACCTTACAAGAGGAACCATCAATCTCATGTAAGTTAACATCTATGTTCTTTCTTGAGGGATTCTACATCAAATTCCCCCATCACAAACTAATTATGGCTCATGAATATGAGTCGCTTTACAATTGAGTCTAGTTGCCGAGTGTCACTAACATCTGGTCTTTCTCTTTGTGTCCCCATAGGGTACAGCTAGCACAGCAGATTGAGACCCCAAAAGCCACATTGCCGGAGATTAATTATATATCACTGGTAAGTGATAGAGAAGTACATGAGAGCTTTTAATGAGCTCCAAGTAATATACTTCATCTGGCTATGATTGACCATAAACCCTCAAGCAACAATTAACTGGTTGCTTTTATCCTCCTTGCAGAGCTTCACAAAAGTGGGACAACTCACAGTAAAACTTTTATTGAGAAGTACAAACTGCAGAGACACTGCTACTCTTCACCTAAACCCCTGAAGAATTTTCCCCAAATTATTTGTAATCCTTCTGTAATATGGGAAAGAAACATGTTGGGTCGGACTAGAGCATTACAACACTGTTCTTCTTAAAATGCTCATTACACTTGTTTAAATGTCCAAACGTGCGACCGTATCTTTGTAGTGTATATGTTATGTTGTGTTTCTCATGCCTCACCGATTAATTAGAGTATGAACAACTTTTATGTTTTTGAGTAGCTATAATTGTGATTTTTCTTGTGTCTTACGGGGTGTGTAAAGATCTTTTCTCCCTTTTTGTATTTTTCTTTTTAACAAGGTTTTAGAACAAAATTATATTTTTGATATGAGCTTTAATGAATGGTCACCTGTTTAAAAATTTGAGAATTAACTCACGCATGCTTAGTTTGCTTGAATTGTTAGTCACTCACACTCCCTTTGCCCCGTTAAGCGATAGCTCTGCTGTTTGGATTGTTTTCCCAGTGACTGGTCTTGATGTTCTGTTGCTTGTGACATCTGCCAGCGTCCGGACTTCCTCTCAGGTCCCACCAAGGCTGCCTCCTCACAATACGGGGCCCCTGCTGGTCTCACCCACACAGGCCTCCCTGTTTCTCCCTTTGCTGCTCTTTGGCTCTCCCTTTATACACCTGCAACCACTTGCCAGTGGTTGCAGTTGTGCATTCTCAATTGGGCTTGCCTGACCATAGTTAAAGGGACATGCCTGACTTTCAAGGCACTCTGCAAACATCTTCTTCGTCCCACTACCAGAGTGGTGAAATTAAGTTTTAGTGTTAATCACTCTTAGTCGCCTCTTCCTCGTCCCAGTACTGTCGGAGGTCAAATGTGGGGAAAGCAGGGGAGAGGTGTTACAGTAGCATATGAAGGTCGGCGGAGGGTTAGGTTGGTCATCAATAGGGAAAGGGGGCTTCCATGTCTTGCCTGTGGGCACCCCAATGCCAATCCCCCAGGACCCTCCACCAAGGTAATTCTCCCTCACTTCTCCACCCCCACGGTCAGGATCCAAAAGCGATGGGCTTTCCCTGGCCCCCTGAGAAGAGGATCCAGGGAGAGTAGGAGTGAGAATACCTTTATGTCCACTCCCCCCCCCTTTTCCCTTCACAAACACTTCCACACAGACATCCCGCTCTGGGAGAAAACAGACTTGCACCTGAGCAGTGTACCTGACATGTCCCGCTACTATGGTCAGGCAAAGTCAGGCAATTACTGACAATCCATCACACCTGACTTCCATTAAATGTCCCCACATGGAAAAAAGGCAGAGCACGAGAGCACACTCTGAGCGAGGCAATGTACACTAAGGAAAAGCAGTTTCGAGTCGGCAGCTGAACGAGGGGATAAAGATGGCAAACCAAGAAGGGTTTGCACAGAGGGAAATACCCTTGACCTTTTCGGCAAGAAACCATTACTTTCAAGAAACCTTCGAGTCAGAAAGCGTAAGGCCAGGAAACCAGACTGAAGAATCCTGCATTGTGTGTCAGAGATACCGGAGGCCCTCCCGCGTAACCGACCAAGGCGGGGAGGAGCAGCAGCCGCTGTGATATCATCCTTGGATTCAAGAACAAAGAACCGCTAGAGAGATCAACAGAGCCGGTGAGTTGGGGAGACTGATGCAAGACCGGTCTGTGTTGAAGTCAAGGTTGCAAACAGCAACATTTTATAACGAGCGCTGGAACGAACATTGTTAAACATGTGTGATGAAAGACACGAGTAAACCTAAACGGCCGATGAATGTTTGAACTTGAGAAGGAAAGATGCAATGCCGTTGACAGAGTGGTCTGGCACCGTGAATGTTCTCAATCGAAGGTCTCTCTAAGGTATCCCACCAAGAAGTTGTAGAAACTAAAGTAGAAGATTGGTCTGAACATTGTGCAAAGTGAATTGAAGTGGTCCTGCGACGGTTTAAGAAAAACCCATTGCACATTCAAAAGTCTTTGATTTTGATATCAAGAGGAAACCCTAGAAAGTGAGATTACATGGTCCGAGCCCGAACGAGGGAGACCAAGTGTAAACATTATGGTAAAAAGGGAGTCCAAGCCTGAAGGAAGGAGACCCATGATGAACACTGGAAGCAAAAGCATGTGCGTTTGAAGATCCTGATAAGAGTGGAACTTTGGTATTTGTTTGTTACAACAGGCCCTCTGCATTAAGAGACTGTTATTGGAAAAATGTCTCATGTCTCTTCGGCGTATCATCTTAGGAGAATTGAGTTCAGTAGTTCCTTCCATCCGGACCTTAGGTCTTGTCCAGTCCTCAATTATCTCTCGCACTGTCTCTCCCGGGTTTCTAGTCTTCATCATTGTTTGAAGAGGGGAATTTGAACCCTCAATTTCATTCTGGAATGGTAGTGAAGCAAACGTGTGTGCTGTTTTTAGAGTTTTAGGTTCTGGTTTATGCATTGCTGCAACTCTAGTCCATGCCAACATTTTTAAAGAAAGTCCTGAGTTTGGTATATTCTCCATAGTCGATGAACATGTCGAAGATAGCGGATCCTTGTAGCAACTCGCCATCCTTGGGACGGTTACCTCCGGCCTCACTTGTATGAGCCTCAAGGGTACTTGCTCCTCTATAGGGCTTTCTTTGTCATTTATCGTTGCCGCTGGTTGGGTATGATTTCCAGCGTCTCTGACCTGAACTTCTTTTTCTGGAATTAAATCCCATTTCCTGTCTTTATGCATTTCCTCCATATGCTTTGCACTAACATTGTGAGTCAGATGAACATCTGTCGGGGCGCACCGAGCAGCTGTACACTTCGCAAAAGATTCAGTTTCACCCAGTAGATCTACACAATGTCTGACACACAGATCGGGCTGAGAGAGACATGGGCACTGAGGGGAGGGGGCAGGGGCGATGTTACTCAGCACAGGTGTGTGATGTACCAATACAACGCATCTTTCCTTCACATCGCCTGCATTGTCACTCGCCACCACCGCCGATATCTCTTTTACCACCAGATCCTCGGGTTGTGATGGATGTGAGTGGTTGAGTGTTTGTTGCTCACTCACAGCGACTTCAACAACCCATACCTCCACTTCTTCCTCATTCACACTGCCCAGCTTACTCGTGCTTTCCTTGACCCCACTTCCATCACATACTTCTGTTGCTGCTCTGTTTGATCCTACACCTCCTCCCTGCTTCCTACTGGTTAATTCTGTACCACCAGGGGTTATGGATGAAGATTGCTGTGTCAATAAGGGGAGGGGGGCCGCCGGGGCCGGGGCCGTGTCTCTGTTTTCCGCTTGCGGGATCCTCACATCGGTGTGCAGGATAAGTACATTTGTATTAGCATTAGCATTTCCAGAAGCTGCGCTTCGCTTGGGCGCGGGTGTGCGCCGTTGCCACTGTCCTCATTCTTTGGACTCTCGGCCTCACATACACCCACAGCTATTTTCAAACTGCGCTAGTCCGTTCTTACCCGCTCTCCAATTTCCAAGATGAGGTAGTGTGTGTTGTTGCTCCTCACTACTCCCGTCCGTCCGCGTCCACGTCTCCACTGACCACCAGGGAACACAGGAAACACACTCAGTACACTCCGCTACGCTCGGCTCCGGCGGGGACGGAAAAGCTCCTCCTTTTCCTCAATGGCAATGGCAGAAAGACTCGCCAAAAAGGACACGCCAGGCACAGGAAATACACTCAGTACACTCCGCTACGCCAAGGTGCCAGGCCTTCCAGGGTTTCTCCAGCTCAAATTCTCTCCTCTCAGCCACTGTGCACCCTCCAGCATCCCAGCTCGCCATACTTGTATGGTTCTACTTTTGTCATTCAGACTGACCACCAACCCTTGAGATGGTTAATGCAAATGAAAGGGGAAAACCCAAAACTATTGAGATGGTCAATCTGCCTGCAAGGGTTTGATTTCACCATTGAGCACAGGTCAGGGTGTCACCACCAAAATGCTGATGGTCTCTCTAGGATGTATGTCATCGACTAGAGGTATGAGATTCATCCAGGAGTGGATTAAATCCACCTGTCCCTTAGTCTGGGGGGGGAGGGGGTGAGTGTTATGGAGAAGTCTCTCTTTAGGCTGAATTTCCTAACCTAGTGAGTCCCCCAGCAGCTTTGCTGGATTTCTGGAGTTTGTTTTTTTTCTCCTGCCAAGAGTGAGACTCTTTTTCTCCCACTCTTGGACATGATTTATATTGTTCCGTTGAATGTTGGTGTGCTTTCTGGGCTATGGGGTCCTTTACTCCATAGGGTCTCATGTGTTTTTACTATGTGTGTTACAAAGCACCCTCTGTGCAGTAACACAGGGGTGTCTTAGTGGCACCCCACCATAGACTCCATACCCTGGGACTGACTATTGTCTCCCAGGGCATGTAAAGTCACCATTGGCTTTACTAGTCCCAAATTATTAACAGAAACCAGTACAAACCATCATATTGTGGACGTACTGGTCGGGGCAATTCGATTGCCCCGGGGTCTGTTAGTCGAGGGGGCATGTCTCCGTCCCCCCTGATCGAGTTTTGGCTGGTGGCAGTGGATACTACTTTTTATATTCGACCGCAAATATTTCCCTATGGGATTTTCCCATTGTTCGAGGCTACCAACTTTAATTATTTAATTCTCATAGCCTCGAACACACCGCCGGTTTATTTAATTAATATTAATTCGCCGGTTGGTATTTTTTGCCAGGACTCGATTCTAAAATGGCGTTTGTGTTCTCTTCTGTGACCCCAACCCGAGTCGAGCCCTTTGTTCCACTTTTTGGCAGGCTTCTCCACAGAAGCCTCCAAAAGTGGTGCCACTCTGTCTGGGTACCACAGGGGGTGTGAGAGGGGGTTTAGGCACCCTGGACTGAGTTACCTTGGTAACTCAAGTCACACTCTTGTGTGATTGGCCCAAGTGGTGAGCCGGCCGGCTCACCACTTAGCATGTTTGATTGACAGCTAGGCTGAGTGAATGGGGGTATGCTGCATAAAAGCAGGGCTTTGGGGACTGGAACTTCAGAAGTCGCCACAGGACCTGAGAATCTGACGAGGGAGAAGCTGAGCCGACCTACCACGACGACACCACCGGTGGAGCGTGGAGCCCTGCGGAACTGACTCACCACTTCCCGACGACAGAGAAGATCTTCGCACCCCAGACCGGTTTGTGGTCGAACCGCCCATGCCAAGCACCCCGGTGGCCGGATAGCCACTTACCACTGAACCGCAAATCAACGGACCGCTCCTTGTACCTGAGAAACTCTGCAGCTGGTTTCTTCCCTGGCAGTGCAACGGACTCCTGTCTTCCTCCCCGATGAGATCCTCTCTTCTCCCGGACGAATCACCGACTTGCATCTGCTGCCAGGAACAACTGCCCACGCTGGAGTGTTCTCACCACTTTAAGGTACCGTGTCCACCAGGCCTCCCTTTCTAAAGATTGCTACAAGGTAATAATAACCCCTTAACCTTCTGGACTGAGCTGGCCGCCTTGACCCTCTAACTGGTCCCTTTATTTGGTCCAACTCCTTTTTGAACCGTTACAAGACTTTTGTGCACTGCAACCTTGTGACCTTGCACACATTTCGTTTTGATCCTCTTAAAGCGGATACGGCCTACTGACTCTGAATTCACGGTGTTACTTTGCCTTCCTCTCTTGTTGTGTTCGTGAAAAAGTGTTGGGATCTGTTTCCATTTATTCTCTGCTTTTCTCTCCCTTTTTAAAACGAATTATTGGAGTGCCATCTACGTTAAGCGCTCACCGCTGTCTGAAAATAAGTGGGGCTTTACTTAAGACTTGTCTAATATTCTTTTAAGGGAGTGTATATCTTTTAGTGACCGTGTTTTTGAATTGCTTAATATTAGTGCCTGTGTGTTTTTCTAGATGTGGTTTTAAATAAATAATTATATCTCTTTTACACCAAGCCCTGGTCAGTGTTCACTTGTTCTATTGTGTTCTCTTGACCTATTGTAAATACTCTGTATACTGCCTAACTCTTCTTGAGGGAAGTCTGACTGCTCAGCCACAGCTACCAAGTGAATCTGTGTGGTACAGACTGCTACCAAGTGGGTTTACTGCCAAACACCTGTAGTCCTAAATCTTTTGCAGTGGTCCCAGAGGGAACTGCACAGGTTTCTGCC
Source organism: Ambystoma mexicanum (assembly GCF_040938575.1). NCBI lineage: Eukaryota > Metazoa > Chordata > Amphibia > Caudata > Ambystomatidae > Ambystoma > Ambystoma mexicanum. Next base: position 406,256,333 of record NC_090926.1, read on the forward strand.
TAACACCTTCCTTCCAATTGACCTGGGGACTCTGAAAACAACAAACCCGACCGAGAGCCTGGTGAGACCCACTAGACTCAAGAAGACCCGCTCACTCACAACCACAGACAGACCTCTACATATCGAATCCTTTGACTCTTGGCTCAATAACTCACTCCTCCTCTCTCACCCCCTCACGCCCTGCCCGCACCGGCAAAGGACCAATCCCCAAATCGTTCACACCCCACCTGAAGTTTGTCAAGACCCATAACCGTTCCCTCAAGCGCAAATGGCGAGCGTCAAAAACCCTTGTTAGCAAATCCCTGTTTGCCTGCCATCACTGTAACTACAAATCCGAGATCCGAAATGCCAGATAGACCAACTATAATAAAATAATCCTAAACTGCTGCAGCAGTAGTAAAGAGCTCCACAGAGTGATCTCAGAATTCGTGAAACCCTCTTGCACCACTGCTCCTACCAAGCCCACACAAGCGCTCTGCAACTCCCTCTCCCATCACTTCTACAGAACAGCACTGGACAGGATGGCCACCCTCAATGTCAAACTCTCCAACCTCACCCGCCGCTCTAGATCCCATCCCCCTGCAGCACCGACTTTCAAATTCTTCAAGCCAATCTTGAGCGAGGAATTCCTCAAACTACTGTCCAGCAGCAGACCCTGCGGGTCCCTCCTTGCCCCCCACCCCTCCTCAAAGAAATCTTCTCCTCCTCCTGTGCAGGAGAACAGGCTAGGTCCATGCTCAATGACTCCTTCACCTCCTGCTCCTTCCCAGAACCCTTCAAAGTAGCACTTTTCAAACCCCTTCTGAAAAAGGCAGGCCTCGACCCCCCCTACAGCCATCCAATCACAGGCCCATCTCGTACACCAGATTCCTAACGAAACTCATGGACCGCTCTGCCTACTCTCAGCTCAACTTTTTCGCCAAATCCAACAACCGACTAGACCCCGCTCAGTGTGGTTTCTGTAAGAAAGGCATGGCATCAAAGTAAAACAGACACAAGTGATCACAGTTCAAGGGTGTTTATTAAACTATAAAATGGGTGAGATAAACGCCTAATCTAAATCTAAATCTAAGATGGAAGCAAGCTACGACCATCAAATAACAATTATACAGTCCTAGTGAAGTCTAGTGAAATAAAAAGAGTCTATACTAAGAAAACCTATTGCCAATCCTTACCTTACTACAAAATAGTGTGGGATAATGTTCACAAGAAAAGAAAGAAGTGTTCACAAAATGATAAGTCAGGATGTTATGGCCGGGGTCTCCCTTCCTGACGTTTTTAGCATGGGACAAGGCGGGACCCTTGGGCACAGCACACTCATGTGCTTCTCTGGCATGAGCCCATCTCCTTTCCTCTTTAACAGGGCCTTCTGTGCCCAAGTCTCTTCTCATGCAAAGTATCTTGCTTCAGAGGGCCTGATATGTCCAAAAATAACAAAACAAATGTTATTTCTGGTAACCTTCATGTCGAGTGATTATGCTCAGCGATAACAAAAAAATTAAAGTTCCTTCTGTTAACCTTCATTTAGGGTGATTAGTCTTCACCCTTGGATCCCCTCAGCCGGGCTCCGATCCTCCTCTTAGTGGTTAGCCTCCTTCAATCAGGGTCAGACTATCCATTCATTGTGGACATACCTCATTTGGGTTCATACTTGTCGTCACAATGTTGTTCAGTTAGCTTCTTTGTACTTTTCTCTTGACATCCCTCAGTCGGGTTCACTATTGTCTTTCCATCAAGTTCCTTATTTGTAATATTCAAAAGTCTCAATTGTCTTTTTAAACAACCTCCTTTTTGTAGGTCCCCCTCATCCGGGCTCAGACCTTCCACTGCACTTGCCAACTTTACACAAAGACTTCTGACGGGTGAGCACGTCTCGCTGGGTCACTTGGTTAGCCTATGGCAAGGGCATGTTTATTCACAATAACCAGTTTGCACGGCGTTCCCCTCGGCCGGTCGCAAACGCCTGTCTTATAATTCCTTCAGTCGAGTTCACACTTTCCACAGTTCACAATTTCTGCAACATGCCAAGGACCTTCGATTGTACAAGGGGTTTGTCTTGACCCTTGTATGACCACCTTGACACCTCACCCCGGCCTCCTCTATGGCCCCTTGGTACTTGTAGTTCCACTATCTTTTCGGTTCAATACCTTCCTTGTTCAAGAGAGGGGTACCAGCCAGAGACCTTCGTATGAGCGCCCACGTGGCGCTGGATCACTCTATTTCTGGTACCAAGTTCATTAAAAAAAGACCTCTGTCTCTTAATCTTAAAGTTGCCACTGCAACCTTGAGCCTAACACAGTCTGGCCCACTATCAGGTTCTTCCGGCTCACCGGCTGTGCTGAACTCGTTGGCGTTTCTTTTGCCGCTTGAGTCAAGGACGGTACCACGATGGAAACCGTGTCTCCCCGCCCTGGCTATCAGTGTGGTAGGGTTCCAAGTACTGCTGACATCCGTCACACCATTCGCCAGCTGCGATTCCCGGTCTTATGTTTCTTTTGTCGGAGGCTTTGCGGGTCTTGGTTGAAAAGGTCAAGGGTAACTCCATCTTCGACGTCCTTTCAGGTCTCGCCTGCCTTTTTCCTCCGTTTGAACTGCTGTCCTGGAATAGCTGCTTCCTCGTGCATTTGGCCTTGCTCCGATTGTGCTCTATCCCAATGGGGAAGGGAAAGGGCAGTCAGGTGCGTGTAGTTGTCAGCAATTGCCCGACACTTGTGTTGGGACATGTCAGGTAAACTGCTCTGATATTAGTCCGCCGTTGCTCACAGGGTGAGAAAGTGTTTGTGTAAGAAAAGGGGAGGGGGTGGAGCCTCCAAGTATCCGACTTGACAGGTCGGAGAAAAGGTGTCAAAAGGAAGGGGGTACTGCGTCGCACCCTTCAGTGTCCCACTTGCACTCCTCGAAGACCCCCCCATCCAGGTGATCCTCCCGCACTGGTCCACACCCAGGAACTGGATCCAACAGCGATGGCCGTATCCTGGGCACCTGGATGACAGATCACTGGGGACTATTAAGTGAGACACCTTCAGGTTTCTCACATTTCTTACCTCGCCATGGAACTGAAAGCACACTGATCTCGATCTGGGATGATCTCAAAGTCATGGCAGACTCTGAAGGGTGCGCCGCTCTGGTTTTCCTTGATCTCTCAGCTGCCTTTGACACCATTAACCACTTAGTCCTTGGAATCCGAGACCAAGCACTCAACTGGATTGCCTCGTTCCTTAACAACAGGAAACAAATCACTATCCTTCTCCCTTTTACCTCCTCCGCTCGCCCAGTGAACACCGGAGTACCCCAGGGCACGTGCTTCTCCTCGCTCCTTTTCAACCTCTACCTGACCCCGCTGCCAGGGATAATTCGCTCGCACAACCTCACCTTCTAAAATTATGCTGATGACATGCACATTATCCTGAGAATCCCCAAGACAAGCTCTGATCATCCCCACGACCGAGAAGCTTGCCTCAGTGATATAGATCAATGGAGGACTAGAAACCACCTCCTTCTCAACCCAGGGAAAACTGAGATCATGGTATATGGCAACACAGCCTTACTAACGCAACCACTCCTGTGGCCTCCCTCAGCACTCCCCCCCACCTCCAACACAGCCATAAACCTTGGCTGCACATTGGACTCGGGCCTAATCCTGTCCCACCAGATCAATAATGTATCCA